>NW_028274810.1:122796543-123425634 GCF_037043125.1 Eumetopias jubatus
ATTTTCTACGTAAACAAAGCCACCTACAAGTAAAAACAAGTTTATTTCATCATTTCTGATCTGGATGCAATTATTTTATTTTTCTTGCCTGATTGCACTAGCCAGAACCTCCAGTACAATGTCGAATAGAAGTGACGCATTAAGGAGGGCACATGATGTGATGAGCACTGGGTGTTATATGCAACTAATCAATCATTGAACACTACATCAAAAACTAATGATGTACTATATGTTGGCTAATTGAATTTAAATAAAAAAATAAATAAAATAAAATAAGGGAAACCCACTTTCAAATTAAAAAAAAAAAAGAAGTGATCAAAGCAGATCTGGTTCTGATCTTCAAAGAGAAATAATTCTGCCTTTCATCACTAAATATAATATAACTGTATGGTTTTTTCAAAGATGATCTTTACCAGGTTAAGATCTCTTGTTTTCCTAGTTTGCTGACAGTTTTTATCAGGAGTTGATGTTGCATGTTTCTTTCCCTTTATGTGGTTTTTTTAACGTACATATACTGATCAGAACTGAGCTGAGGGGCGCCTGGGTGTCTCAGTCGTTAAGCATCTGCCTTCAGCTCAGGTCATGATCCCAGGGTCCTGGGATCGAGTCCCATATCAGGCTCCCTGCTCGGCAGGAAGCCTGCTTCTCCCTCTCCCACTCCCCCTGCTTGTGTTCCCTCTCGCGCTGTGTCTCTCTCTGTCAAATAAATAAATAAAATCTTAAAAAAAAAAAAAAGAACTGAGCTGAAGACTGGAGAGGGGAGCCTTTGCAGTTTTCCAGAGGTCTTGCTCTCTTTAGGACTCCACTCTGCAAACTCTAGCCACTTTGGCTTTCCTGGAGTCCCACGTCCATTTCCCCAACACAGGGACACCACCAGGCTCAGCCTCAGTCCCTCCCACCAGCAACACAACCTGGAAACTCTGTCAAGGCAGTAATCTGGGATAACAGTAGAGCTCATTTCATTTGTTTCCTGTCTTTCAAGGATTATTGCCTTTGTTGTGTGGTATCCAATGTCCAAACAAAACTATTGTTTCATACGTTTTGTCCAGTTCTTTAGTTGTTTCTGCAGGACAGTTAACACAGCCCCTGTTATTCCATCCTGGGTGGAAACAGCCATCTTTCCTGGGAAGTTTTTACGCATGCACATTCTTCGGCCTTATTCTATACAGAAATCATGGGCTAGGTCTTGAAAATCTGTATATTTTTAAAACTCCACACTGAATTTATTGATAATCCTGGCTTGTAAAGTTCAGGTTTACCCTTCCTTTATATCTATTGAAACCTGAGTTCTATGGGTTAAGTCTCAGAGCATGACTAGGACTCTAGACCTGACTTCTCTGCCTCTTTAACCTTAGTTTCTTCTCTTTTTCCTTGTGTGTACAACACTGTAATGTCTGCTAATTAGCACTAATCCTGGGAATGTTAATTTAATTTCATACATTTCAGTAAGGCTTAATATCTACATGTTCAGAAAACCAACTGTAATATAAATTGGGTTGCTGGACAGAACTTGGGTGTTTCTGGCCCTGTGGTAAGTATTACATGCTTGTATCAGATGAGGAAGAGACAAGAATAGTTCTATTACATATATGAAATCATCTTCCTAAAGAGGGAGCCATCCAAGTTTGAATGCAGTGAACATTCACCAAGACTGTGTGTGACTGGATACCTTCCCAAGATAATACCACCACGGTAACTGCATTGCCCAATGGTATTGGTTACACTTAGACATGTTTTAAAACACAGCTGGGTAGTCATGTCCTCATGATGTCTTCTCACAAAATTCTAGGGGGCTTTAATTGCTCCCATCCCGAATGCTTAATGTGCGGTGCACATAGCAGTATTTTAGCCTTCTTCTTCAGAGTGTACTAAGAATATGTATTTGTGGGCGCCTGGGTGGCTCAGTCATTAAGCGTCTGCCTTCAGCTCAGGTCATGATCTCAGGGTCCTGGGATCGAGCCCCGCATCGGGCTCCCCGCTCGGCAGGAGGCCTGCTTCTCCCTCTCCCACTCCCCCTGCTTGTGTTCCTGCTCTCGCTATCTCTCTTTCTGTCAAATAAATAAATAAAATCTTAAAAAAAAAAAGAATATGTATTTGTGCAATGACACCTGTACCTTCTCATATGAATTTTCCCGGGTAACTGATTTCATGGAAATTATTGATTTTCTCCTATTCAGTTATTCTAGAAATATTCAGAAATTTAGAATATATGACAATGTATTATGTAATGTGAACATATAATTATGAACACATTTATGATTATGTAATTTCAATATACATAAAATATGAATATAGATTTATTTCTTCTTTTCGGGTCTTCTGCCTGGGACTATCTGAAAAACAGATAACTGAGCTATATTAAGTTCAATTAATATTAAACAGCATTAAGTTGGCAAGTCCCCTGACTCCTGTGCCTCCACATTTCTGATCTCGTGGGTGTCTAAGCTGGCTTACAAAGGCTGAGTATGTGAGGAGTTCTTTCCATTCGGGATTCTTTGGTAATGAGCACACCCTGAAGTAATTCCTTGAGGCTCCCTATACCCTCTGATATACTGCTGATTTTTAGGGAGTCAAGAAAAAATCTCTTTGGCAGTGCCTAATCCCTTTACGCAAATGTTAACTTTATGAATTATCCTTTTGTTCTTCAGATCATCCTTAATTATTCATAGCCTGACAAACAATGTGTAAGCAAAAGAATGAGATTTTGTTACAGCTCAACAAGTCGATTTTAAGCCCAAATGCTGTGTCAGCTGTGTGGTTTGACTGGCTGAGGATTTAAAAGGATAAGTGGGTTCTGTGTACACACGAAGCCAAAACTCAGACTGTCCCACTAACCTCAATAGGACCCTTGGTCATGGGCAAACCCAGTTGATGAGGAACTCAACTCTCTGTAACTGGGGTTCAAATATAGGATCTAACCCAATCCACTGATCAGAAGAATCCTACCATAGAAAACAGTAACCATGGACGTATTTTATCTCTAGGAAGCATTAGAAATCATCTAATGTTTCATTTCTGATTGGTTGAAGAGAGGGACAATAATCAGAATTACCTGGTGCAGTGAGGAAGAGAATGGAGGAGTGCTGAGCATATACAGTTTGTCAAAGCTCCAAAGAGATCTTGTTTAACTTTTCATAACTTACAAATCACTGATCTAAACAATGCTTTACAGCCCAGGCTACGATTCAAACCACCCAGGCAGCTTTCAAAAATCTTGCCATCCAGGTCATATCACAAGCCAAATTAAAATCTCTGGGTTGGACTGAGGTACCAATACTCTAATGAATCACCTAGGAGAGGTTGGGAATCCATAGGCCCATTCATAGGGTGAAGCTTGCTAACACTGGACCCAGGAGAAGTACCCAGCTCATATGTGAGTAGCCACAAAGAGCTTCTCTCTTCCCTCTAGACACCTTTCCAACTAAGAATTACTGTGCCCTCCAGGGAAAGTGTTACCTGTAAATTAACTATTTTTCTTGAATTGTGGTAAAATGCACATATAAAAATTACCATCTTAACCATTTGTAAAGGAACAGTTCAGCAGTGTTAGATATATTTACATTGCTTTGCAACAGATCTCTAGAACTTTTTCATCCTGCAAACTTGAAACTCTATACCCATTGAACATTGACTCCCTATTTCCACACCTGTCCATCCCCTGGAAACACTCTTATTTTCTGTTTCTATGAGTTTGGCTACTTTAGATACCTCATATAAATGGGATCAGACAGTATGTGTCTTTTTGTGACTGCTTAGCTCACTTAGCCTAATATCCTTAAGATGCATCCGTGTTATGGCATGTGGCAGGATTTCCATTTTTTTAAGTGAATAATATTCCACTGCATGTGTATACCGCATGTGTATACCACATTTTCTTTATCCATTCATCTGTCCATGGATATTTAGATTACTTCTACCTCTTGGCTATCATGAGTAAAGCTGCCATGAACTTGGATATATGAATATCTCTTTGAGATCCTACTTTGAATCATTTTGGATATATATCAAGAAGGGGGATTATGGGATCATATGGTACTTCTATGTTTAATTTTTGAGGAATCCCTGTAGCTATTTTCCATAGTGGCTGCACAATTTTTGATCCCCACCAACAGTGCACAAGGGTTCCAAACAATATGGGATGCTTCATGAATTTGCATGTCATTCTTGCACAGGCGCCAAGCTAGTCTTCTCTGTATTGTTATAATTTTAGTATATGTGCTGCTGAAGCAACCACTAAGTTGAAAATTTTCAAGATAACTTTCATGACTTATTAACAAATCCCATGGGAGTGGCAGATTGCATCCCCCGAATTTATAAAAACTGCATGTTTACATAACTCGTTTCAAGAGGAATCAGATCAATGGTCGAGGAAAAGTTATGAATAGAGAGCCCTCGATGCATAGTTCCAGACCAGACCATCAACCTCATCTGGGAACTCGCTAGAAATGCAGATTCTCAGGCCCCACCCTAGCCATAAATTCTGTGGGTGGGATTCAGCAACTTGTGTTTTAAAAGTCTTCCACCAGGGAGTGCCTGGGTGGCACAGTCGGTTAAGCAGCTGACTTGATTTCAGCTCAAGTCATGATCCCCCAGTCCTGCAATCAGCCCCGTGGCGGGCTCTGGGCTCATTAGGGAGTCTGCTTGAGATTGTCTCTCTCTCTCTCTCTCCCTCTGCCTTTCCCCTCCTCTCCCGCTCATGCTTGCTAGCACTCTCTCTCTCTCTAAAATAAATAAATCTTTTAAAAATAAATAAATAAAAGCCCTCTAACAGCTACTGAAACATACTAAAGTTTGAAATGCACTTTTCTGTTGTGATTTTATGGATCTTAAAAAGAATCCTCAGCGCCTGGGTGGCTCAGTCATTAAGCGTCTGCCTTTGGCTCGGGTCATGATCCCAGGATCCTGGGATCGAGTCCCACATTGAGCTCCCTGCTCTGCGGAGTCTGCTTCTCCCTCTCCCTCTGCCTGCCACTCCCCCTGCTTGTGCTCTCTCTCTCTCTCTCTCTCTCTCTGTCAAATAAATAAATAAAGTCTTTTAAAAATAAATAAATAAATAAATAAATTTATTCCTTTTGGGAGGGGTTGTTTTTGCTTTTTGTTGTTTGGTAAAACAGCCTTGCTGTAAGCATCAGTGACTTCAGGATTAAAAGCAGGCTTAGGCAGTAGGTTAACCTATAAACTATAACTATATTAACTTCTTAGTCATGATGTCTCCTAGTGAGGAGACTAGGTCAAAGATGGTGAACATCTGTCCTACATGCCACCACCACTTTTCTAGAGCCCAAGGCAGGCGTTGCTAATTGATCAAGACACTATCCCACCCAGTCCACACAGATAACGTCCTAGAACCCTTCTTAACACAGCCTTACCAAAGAATTAGACTTACGTCCCGAGATGAAGCCCATTTGCCACCAGATACTCTTTATTGTCCCATCTAGCTATGTCCTTAAAGAATATGGACTCCAAACACTATCCATTCTAGGGCATTCTCTAGAGCTGTATATACTCTATGAGCTTAGTTTCCTCAACAATAAGATACTACTAACGTTATCTACTTCATGAGGTTTTTAGGAAGGTTAAATGAAATATTATATTTGAACCGGCTAGATCAGTACCAAACACAAAGTTTTTAAAATATCATTAAACCTTAATTTCTGCATTCTTTACATTTTTTTCTGACCGCTCACCTTACCCTTGGCCACCTCCAGCAGCTCAATACTGCTCTGAGAAGCATGAGTGCTCCTCATACTGACCTGGCAATAAAGAAGACTGACTGATTTCTTAGCCCTTGCTTCTATTACAGTGTTTCCCTCATCACTCTGCTTACCAAGTCTGCACAGTGGTTGAACTAGTGCCTTTGGGTGAAAAAGGAGCCCTTTTACTTCTTATTTAATCTAATCTCATAATAGCAAAATCAAAATAATTATCTTATCCACCACAAAAGCAAATTCCACATGCATATAACCAACATTTTCATGCTGACAAAGTAAGATGTTAATGAGCTGGTTTCCCTCCTGGATTAGATGTAACAAGTTAAGAATTATTGAGGACCATGCATGCACAAAAGCTGTTAGCCAATTTGCTGTTCTATCTGATTTATTCCACAAGAAGACTTTAAAAATACGTAACTACATTGTTTACAGATATGATTTACAGATATGAAAACTGAGGTTTAGAAAAGTTAAGAAATGTAACCAAATGTAACCAGTCAGTTAAGTGGTTGCTTTTGGCTCAGGTCATGATCTCTGAGTCCTGGGGTCGAGCCCCGCATCGGGTTCTTGCTCAGCGGGGAGTCTGCTTCTGTCTGTCTCTCTCTCTCTCTCTCTCTCTCTCTCTCCCTCTGCCCCTCCCCACCACTTGTTCTCTCTCTCTCTCTCAAATTAAAAAAAAAAAAATCTTAAAAAAGAAAAAAAGAAATGTAACCAAAGTCATAAGCTTGAAAGAAGGATCAGCTACCTAATTTACTGCAGATCATGAAGCCAAGCACAGGGACAAATGACCTATGTCATTTGTCTATTCCATCACATGGGAGAGAAAGTAACTCAGCAGAAAGTACATCTAAGAATCCTGGCCACAGAAAGAGGGTTAGAGCCAAGAGCTACAAGGAATCAGAGCAAGACCCAGAGATAATTCAGTCAACTTCATGGCTTTGATGAGGCTTAGTTCTGATCCTGAGGAGCAGCCTGAGTAGATGAGGCAGCACTGGATTTGAGTCCAAAAACCTGGGCTCAGATCCTGCCTTGGAAACATTATTTGCATGATCTCAAGCAAGTCATCCAGCCCTCCTAAGCCTCTGTCTCCTCCACTGAAGAAGTGAGGGGCCACCAATTTTTCTTAATTCACTGATTGAACCACTACACAGGTTGAAGCACATAACTGCATATAGTATGCAAATGAGGATACCACCTGTGGAGCCATAAACTGTAGCCCTAACGCTCTACCCCAACTACCTCTTGTATCGGATGACTTAAGTGGATGCCAGTGGGTCTCTAGGGCAGGAAGAAAATCTAAACTATGGTTCAGGAATGGAATCTGACATAAAATGGCAAATGGTTGAACTATAGGGAGGTCAACTAAAGACTGCAAGGACCATGTGGGACAATTCATTGAACACTTAGTAGGTTCTGATTCATCATCTTGGGTGCAAATATTTTTTTATATCAACAACGAATGATTCTGAGATTATATAGCATCTATCTACACTGCAAAAAATGCCTTTCTTTCTTTTCTTCCTGTCCCTCCCCTCCCATAATTACTCCAAGAATGTCAGCATTGCTTTTTTGGCTTTGGTCCAAAGAATTAGGATCATGTTGGGGAAAGAGTATATATAAGCTGTCCAGTGTGCTAGGATACCCATTTCTCCTTACCTATTGTTAAAGTCACGGGTCTACAATATCCCTCACAGAGTTCAACAATGCCTGTCTGCAGCAGTGACTGAGACATGCCCACCAATACTGGATTGAGAGGAAGGTATATTTTCCAGGGAGCAAGCTATTCTCTCTTCATGCTGTCATCTGCCATGGTTACATGAGATGAGTGGTCTTGAGTCCAATGCCACCGTTCAAGGTCTCAAGGCCTACATCCATGCATACTCATGGATATTTTTGTAAGACTGATCCATAGGACAGATAGACAAGATTAGAAAGGATTCTACCATCAGCCACACAATATACTTAGTACTAGATATCCACTAAGATGTGGAGGCAGGGGTAACACTACTTTATTCCACTCCAAAACGTCAGTCCAATATCTTCTTAACATTTCCTAGAAAGGCAAGAGTCAATAAAGATTTGTCCATGAGAATCTGGGGCACCACCACATTGGGATTACCATTATTATTCACTCTGCCACTGCACTCAGCTGAAAGTGGTCAAGCTCATCCTCGCCTGTCTCCATGAGATGAAGGGCAATTCACCTGCCTCCCTCCTATGTTCTCAATCACCCCAGGACTGATGTCCATCTTCCCATACTTCCCTCTTTGATCCCTAAGACAATAGTTACTATTCCTGTCCCCTTTGATGATTCACCATTTATTCAACATTCATTCAACAGATATTTATTGAGCACCTTATATTAGCCAGGCACTATTCTAGAGCTTCATAGAGCTTACATTCTAGTCCCAAAGGTCTACTTTATTTCCTGCCCCAGTTATTGGTAGTTCAAAGGATACTCACTCTATCTCACCCAATGGCCCCAAATGTAACCTCCTAAATAAAACAGCATGACTTGGTGTATTTTCAAAGTCTAAACTGCTTAGTGTTATTTATTGTCACCATGTAAAATTTCAAGAGAAAAGAAGTAGGTTTGACCCATTGGGAACAAAGGTCCATATTGGTATTTAAGAGTTAAAGTAGGAAAAAATGCTTCTGGGTGCAATGTGGAGAATGTTTCTTGAAGCAGCCACAAACAAGCCTCTGTGGCTGGTAAAAAAGGCTGCATATAAACCAAAGGGTGACAAAACCCAAGCAGCAAGGCCACGGAACATGTCTCAGCAGGTATAATCTATGGGACAAAATTAAATGATAGAATCCATTGCTTTATTTTACTTTCCTCCATCCCATGGTAATTCCAAGAACCCCAGCATGGCTCTCTAAGATACAAAATCAGTGGAGTCTTAGATGAATGGATTTACCCAACAATCCATTAAGTGCTGATGAAAAGGAAGCAGAGTTTTGGAAGCAGGAACCATGTAGCCCCCACACAGAGAAGCTGCAACAGTTTTACAGCCAAAAGCCTAGAGGTTGCTGAAGCTAAGAGCTCAGAAGAAGAGAAGCAGGGTGATAGGAGGGATGGCCCAAGGGAAGTAGTGAGAGTGGAAATTGAAGGCAGATTCCAACTGTGAGTCAAGATCTAAATTTGACATGAGTTCATGGGAGAACCTCCTCTCTCCTCATCCCACCAGGAAACATGCAGGGAACCAGAGAAAGAAGAGAATCAAATGAGTGACCTCGATTCTGCAGTTAAGCAGGTCATGGTTGGAGCCGAAGCTGTCATTTTTAATTCACAGTGAGAAACCACAATCATCCCATGATGTTTGCCTTGAAAATCTAGATGCTTCTGCCCTGCCATTCTGAGAGTGATAAAAACTGATGGAATCATTAGCAGATGCCCCCGTATCATAGGTATCTCTATCACCCTCCTCACCAGATCACTCCACATTTTGTTCTACTGGGTGACTAGTGGGTGGGCTGTAACTGACAGAAGAATCTAAAATACCATCTTGTCAAGCACGAATCTAAACTAGGTCTGCATGACTTCATGGGTTTAGGGCAAGGGTTAAGAAAGATCTAATTTTAGCAGATGGAAATTTGAGGAAGTGATGAGAGCCAAAAAAAAAAAAACTTTATTATTCAATAAGGGATCCTCCTGAGATATCCAAAACACCTCAAGTTTTTAACACCTTATAAAAATAACTTATCTTCAAGCTTGTGTACTGCCTGATCTTATTTATGGTCAGAAAAACCCAAGCTACCATGTCAACCTTGTCACCAGCTGTGTGACCTTGGTCTAATTATTCTTCTTTTCTGGATCTCAAATTTCTCAATGAAGGTAATAATAACTACCTTTCAAGGCTGATGTAAACATTAAATGAAATAATACAAGTGTGAGGGTTTAGTAGGCTACATTCTATCATAGCATCTCAATATTTGCTTAATGATAAATGAGTGCATGAATGAATAATTAATAAATGGGAAAACGTTTCTTTCCTTCTCTTATACATTCTCATTCTAGAGTCATCTAAGACATGAACATGAAAAATAAACTCTGTATTTATACTTTATAAAATGAGGCCTATGTATCTCATTAATCCTCATAAAAGCCCTTGAGAGACAATTTAGGCAGGGGTTGTCATTTCCATCTTACAGAAAGAGATGCAAAGGCAGTATTTTTCATTATCCAAATCCATATAGTTAAAAGAAGGAAAGAGGGAAGGAAGGAAGGAAGGAAGGAAGGAAGGAAGGAAGGAAGGAAGGAAGGAAGGAAAGAAAGAAAGAAAGAAAGAAAGAAAGAAAGAAAGAAAGAAAGAAAAGAAAAGAAAAGAAAAGAAAGGAAAGAGGGAGGGAGGAAAGGAAGAAAGGACTCAAGCTCACATCTTCCAACTTTAACTCCAAATTCTTTCCATTTTGAAAACCACCATTCCATATATCCTTGAAAACTGAAGCAACCCATCTGTCATCATTGGACCAGGTATTAACACAATCAAAATAGACATTTCCTTCCTGGCTAAAACTGATTAATGGCTTCATCTGTCTACAATATCATTCCTGGACAACACAAAGGAGACTTTTCATATAAGGCTGTCAAAAAAGATTCAAGCTCTGAAAAGGCAATCTTTTAATTATCTTCAGTTGTGCTAACTCCAAGATAGCTTCTAGAGGAATGAAGATTAAGACACACAGTCATTTTAAATGTGTCATTCTCAGTGTTCTGACCTGCCAGTCCATACCTAGAACAATTGTGGATGGAGCCATGGGTAGGTTTATGATGAAGGAGAGCTTATAGATTAGACACCAAAGAGGTGGTAAGTCAGACATTCCAAGAACCCTTGGATACCTAAATGGAACGATATCCTGAAATCAAGCAGAAAACTTAACTGGGTGGAGGGATGTATAAATATTTACTGAATGTCTACTACATGCTAAGCCCTGAAGTGAAAACTCTAGATATAGTATCCCACTTAATCTCCCCATATGCATGAAAAGTAGATATTTTTAATCCTCATTGTACAAATAAGATCCTGTAGCTCACAGAATTTAGGTAACTTTTCTGAGTGGCTGAGCTTCAATTTAAATCGTGACTTGCCTGAACCCAAAGCCCATGTTTTATCACCTGACCAGGAATTTTTCAACTAGCAGTCCAGAGATGAGAGGAGGACCGACAGAAAAGTAAAACTACAGTTATCCATGTCCCGTTCTAACACCAATATCCTGCTTCAGTGCATCTGAGAGGGAGCCCATACTTCCGTATCTTGAACAAATTTTCTGGGTTATTACAAGGGACAGCTGAGTATGAAAAGCTATACTATGCTGCCTATTCAGGAGACAAAGACATATTTCTTACAGCTGTGGTACTTGGTGTATTTAGCACTTAGCTGGTGTAATAGGCATAGATTGCTCTTTGACACCCAAGGTGCAAGCTTATTTCTCTATATTTGCAGATCAAATTATGTCCTTTCAAACTCTCACTTACCTTAATTAATCGGTGATTTTTTATGACCTTATAACATGCTAGAAGCTTTCAGGATTATTCAAAAGTTAGGAAGGAGCCTTCTCTTCAGACCACTCACAGTCTTAACCATTGCCCAACTGGCCATATAATGTAGGTTCTCGCCATTCCCACCAGCCAGGGAGTCACCAGCCCTACCCACAGACACTCTATGGCTGCCAGCCAGTGTCCGGAATTCCTATTCTCTTAAGACCTGACACTGCCCGTGTGCTACTGAGGGTAGTTCTCACTTATTTAAGGAAATTGAAAGTGCAATTATTCTCTCCAGTCTCAGGAAATCTCCCTTAATCTCCTCATAACCCACCAAGCAGAGGAGCCCTTACTTTCAACACTAGGACAACTGTCCGCTTGTCTTTCTTCACACTTTCTCCTTAATAGGGACATTATATGGTTAGCTGGGATCTACAAACTATTTTAGGTCTCAGAATTAAAGATGGCATTTTTTGTCTTTTATGGGCATCAGATCAATGTAAAAATGCATGAGTTAGTCTTATATCCCCAAGGCTGAACAGCTACTTCTTCAAAGCAACGGGAAACAAAGCACAAGCTTGGGTCTTCCTATTCTGCTACATTAAATTCTCATTAACCCACTTTGCCACACTGTTTACAGACTTGGAGGCAAAATGAGACAGAATTCAAATCAATGTGCTTGTGGTTGGCCATAACAGATGCCTAATTTCGAGTGAGCAAAATATGGAAAACAAAGCAACTATGAAACAGGGCCCCTTCCTCACAAAGCTTGTATAATCCTATTGTGAAATAGAGTATGTGTGAAATGACCCTGAACTTTCACACAGTGAGCTTACTTTCTTTGTTCTATTATTCACTACCTCCTGTGCTCTTTGAATCTGGGTTTTCTACCCGGCAAAAAAAAAAAAAAATTAAAACACCAACATACAACAAAATAAGATGTGGCAAGGTCCTTTGAAAACTGTAAAACTTTATACTAATGTACCAGAAATTCTAAAAAATAAGAAAAATGTAGAGAATTGTATCACTGTATTATTCAAAAACCTCACCTCTGGCTTCATCTTATCCTTTCCACCCTAATTTTTTCTGTGTCCCACTGTCATTATCCACTTAGGCTTTAATTAGTTCTTACGTTATTGAATCAGTGTAGTTGAAGAAAATGCTTTAAATCCTTTCTGTAATAAAATCAGATATTAAACAAACAAAAAAAACATAGAGACCTTATTTACAGAAAATCTACACAGCTGTGCCAGTTCAAGTGCTGCATAGAGATGCAACCTTTAAAGGAGACAGAAGAGGTAGAGATTGAAGAGTAGATTAGGAAGGGCAGGATGGAAGGAAGGAGAAAAAATTAAAGAGGATCTACAGGAAAGGGTAGGATTTGAACAAAATGTCACATATAATAGACAATGGGGTTGCCTGATCAGATCAGTGTTCATATTGGCAAGCTGTAAAAGGCAAACTGGAAAACACAGGTGGCTAATAGAATTCAAAAACTGTATGAGAAAAAAAGTATATGTGATGTCCAAGTGGGATTTATTCCATGATGCAATACTGATTCAATATGTGAAAACCAATCACTGCAATCAACTTAACTTTTGCAATCCATTAACTTCAGTTAATGACAATGTATCTGTATTCATTTATTCACTGTAACAAATGTACCATAATAATATAGGATGCTTATAATTGGGGGAATGGGTGAAGGATATGTAGAAACTCTGTGCTTCATAATTTTTCTGTAAATCTAAAACTAAAGTCAAAATTAAAAATTGAAATGATTTCTAAAAAGTCAATAAATAAATAAATAAATTTTTTTTTCAAAAAAAGTAAATCAAGGAAATAGAAGCTATCACATGTCAAAGAAAATTACAAGTGCCCAGCCCAAGGTCATTCAACTGGCTATGACTGAGTTAGAATCAGATTTGAGATCTGCGTGATTCCTGGCCTAGTAAGGTAAAGCAAAAGAATCAAAACAGGAAGAGATAAGGAAATATAATGCTTAGAAGTTCTTCTTCCAAATAAAAACACAGACTTCAGCCTACATACCCTTATGATTTTTAGAGAATACAAAGGAAGCTCAGCCAAAGACAATGTGTTAACCAATGATGATGCCAACAGGAAGAAAAGTGTCTGGAATATGTTTCTTTTCAAGTTAGGTAGATTTTCTTGGGTTGGCTTAAGGGACATTAAACATTCCACTCCCGAGCCCTAAAAGAAACAGTTATATTATAGACATGAAATCTCTGTTCTTTGTAATCATAGAAATATTTCAAGATTTACAAAGAGCATTGAGTTTGTCAGGAGATCATGGTTTCTGCTTCTGACACTGGGTCTAAAGCTAGCTCTCACCTGCTGGGCTCCTATCAGGGGCTGTGCACTCTGCCTATGTTAGTTCGTTCAACTCTCACAAGAATGCTATGAAGTCAAGACATCAGACATGATTTCAAGATTGAGCAAAACTGCCCTTCCAAGAGGTTAGATGACTTGCCCAAAGTCATACTGGAACTGGAACTCAGGTATACTTATTCAGAAAAATATGGTGACTTTTCCACCCTGTGACCTTGGACAAATTATTATGTTTATTTTTTAAACACTCTATGGTGGTTATCACATGCTTGTCACAATTCTATACACTTCACAAATAGGAATTTAGTTAATACTCATAACCATTTATTAGGTAGGTGTTATTAATATCCCCATTTTAGAAATAAAGAAACTGACTTCATCTTCTGAGCCTCTGACTCCTTTTCTGAAAGTGATTTCTAAGAGCTCCCACAGCTCTAGCAATCACTGATTCAATAATAGGCAGTATGTCTCCAAGGTCAACCTCTCCAGCCCTGTGCCTCAGACAAGGCCACTCTGAGGCCTGAGCAAGATCCTTTGAAGTGGTGTCTGTAAAACTCAGCCCAAAACAATGAAACAAAACCTCATCAAATTCAATTTTCCTTCTGAAAGTTAAGGCAAACAGAGAGATGGCATCAGCTGACATTTGTGCAAGTTGCTATTTTAATACATATTCATTTGAAAGGGAGCCTGAGAATATAATAAAGAAGTGAAAAGATCCAAGAAGTTTCTGTCAAAAGGACTCAATGTTTCTTGCATCTTTTCATTTAACAAAAAGAAAAGAAAGAAGGGAGGACAAAGAAGGAGGAAAGGAAAGAAAGAAAAGAGAGAGAGAGTAGAAAGAAGAAAGGTAGGAGGAAGGGAAGGAAGAAGGAAGGGAAAGAGGGATAAAGAGCATAAGACAGAAGGAAAGAAAGAAAATTAAGGAAAAGAATGAAATAATAATCCTTCTAGAATCTAATAACAGACTATGAAATAAGCAACATATACCAAGAAGTGTAATATAAGAGTGTCAGCTAAACTTGTTTATCTTTCTCCCATGCCTTAAGGACTATATGACCATTGACAAGTTCCTTAACTGCTCTAAGTAACAGTTTCTTCACCTGAAAAAGTCAGAACAGTATCTTCTTTCTGGGATTTTGTATGAGTAAATGAAATAACGTATCTGAAGAGTCTAGCAATGTGCCTAGCACACAGCAGGTACTAACCAAAGGTTAACTCCATAGATGTCTCATCTAATGGTGAGCCCAGAGATATGACTGTGCCCATGCCAATAAAGTGAGGTCTGAGAACATAATACAAATTCAAATGGAAAACCTTAGTTTGGATTATCACAACAAAAATAGTATTTGGATGGCCATTCTCAAAACCAGATGGAATCAGGGGATCCCCAAAATCATAGAGAATCATTCCCGCACTGAAGGAAACATTGGGAACTCCAGCTGACCCATCCTAACTAGTTCGGATTTCTTAAACAATGAGCAGAATAAAAGGAGGCTAAGACTGGTATATCTTAGATATTCTAAGCATTGTCAGCACATGAAAATAATAAGTATGTCTTAAGGGTTTCTTCAGTGTCATTGTTCAGTCATGTAAAATGTCAACATCAAAGTCTGTGAAACTGTATTCTTCTTTCCCATTGTAAGGCAAGACCCGTCTCCTAAGTGCAAATGCCTGAGGCTCCTGTCAGGTAGGCTTTCAATAATGAACCTATTTATTCAAGAAGATTCTTCTGTTTCCGTCCTTCAGGCACCATTTCGTTTATGCTCACAAACAGACTTTGCTACTAAAGGTATGGATTCAAATTCCAGCTTTTTAAGTTATTAACCTTGGGTACATTTTACAATCTCCTTGGGCCTCTCAGTTTTCTCATTTAAAATTTAAAGTTAAGATTATTGTCTTTATAGAGAATCGAACAATCTGATACAAACTGCCCATCAAAGTGTCTCTGCACACATTCATCACATGGCAGGTACTAACATATTTATTCACATTAATATTTATTGTCATCTCTGAGCTCTGTTCCTTATGAATGTCCCCAAACAACTCCATTCTGAACCCGTAGTGTTCCCATGCCTCAGACACCATAAAAAAGATCCTGTCCTTCTGAGATGGTTTATAATTTCCTAATCTAGATGACTTCTGATAAGTCCTTCACCCAGAGCTTCTGAGGAAATTCTGTCATTGTAAATTGCGCAAAAGAAAAAAGTCCCTGAATTTAAGCAGGATTAAGAGTTAGAAATAAATATGTTCTCACTAACCTTGCAAAGGGAGACATGGCCACTCAACACATTGGTTAAAAATCAGGAAGAAGGTGCCAGTAGTTAAGAGGGCTGATTTGCAGATTACCAAATGGCTCAGGGTAATCCAGAGGAAGGATGACCACAGGGAGAACGAAGAACACCAAGACATTAAACGACGGGCAGAAACGAGTACATAAGGTAACTCATATTGTCAAGAATAACATACATGACACGAGCATTCTGGATTTTGAAGAACTTATGATTCTGTTCATGCATTCTAATGGCATCCTTGAGATAATTAAAGTGTCTCAAAAACCAGTGAGTGAGGTGTCAAAGCAGATATCTCAATAGCGATGTCAGCTTTCTGTATAACAGCCATCAAAACAGTGACTAAGATTTAAGACTGGAATGATTTTCTCTTTCCTTGGCCAACTGATGGAATGACAGTGGCTTCTTTTTACTAGTGTATACTCAGTAAAGTGCAGCCTTTGGAAATAATGAAGGGTCAGGAGGGAAAGGAAGCTAAGCCGCTTGGACAACCATATCCCAGTAAATTCGACCACGAACTATTGCAAAGACCTAGTTTTACCTCTTTTTTCTATGCCAGAAATCACTTTCAAAGCTACAAAAGTAATTCATGTTCTTCCCTGATAAAAATTCTTCAGAGAGGTCACATTTCTTGGCATGCATAATCTTTTGTGATCTACCTTTCAATCAGGTGTACAGCTTTTTGTGAGGTTTGCTGACAAAATTAATTGACCCCCTGTCTCCACCCTTTATCCGTATTTGTTCTGTGTATTTATCTGAGATATTATTGAAAATTTTATGTCCTAGTTCGGGGTCCCTGTAGGCTCACTCTTACGTGCCACACCATGCATGACAATGTAGCAGTTAAGAGCATGGGCACTGAAGCCAAATCACATGAATATGAATGCCAGTCTGCCAGTTACTAGCTGTGGAGCTTTTATCTAGTGAGTTAGCATTCTGTGCCTCAGAGTCCTCATCAGTAAATCAGGTGTAATAAATAACACTACCTAACTCTTAGGATTGTTATGAGCATTTAGTTGGTTAATACATGTGAAGTTGTTAGTAAAATAAGTGTTATGATTTAGGGTTTAATAAACACAGTCATCATGGAGTCCAGTCTTTGTGGTGGTTCTATGGAAAGAGCATAGGCCCTGGAGTCATGAAGACCGGAGTCTGAAGCATAGCTCCTCTGCTAATCATCTATTTGCCTCTTAAAAACACCTTTAGCGGGCGCCTGAGTGGCTCAGATGGTTAAGCGTCTGCCTTCGGCTCAGGTCATGATCCCAGGGTCCTGGGATCGAGTCCCGCATCCTTGGGAGACTGCTTCTCCCTCTGCTTCTCTCTCTCTCTCTCCCTCTCTCTCTCTCCTCCTCTGTCTCTCATGAATAAATAACTAAAATCTTAAAAAAAAAAAAAAAACACTCTTAGCACTCCTGCACCATTTCTTTTAGGCACCGGAAATGGAAGTATCTACAATACAGAGTCTGGGGAGACGATAAGATCAAAATCACAATGTGCCAAAACCACAATGAAATATCACCGCATACCTATTTGGATGGCTTTTATCAAAAAAACAAAAACAAAACAACACACACACAAACACAAAGATAAGGAATGTTGACCAGGAACCTTTATACAACTATTGATGGAACTGTAAATTGGCACAGCCGCTATGGGAAATAGTATGGCGTTTCCTCAAAAAATTAAAAACAGAACTATTATATGAAACCACAACCTCACTGCTGGGTATACAGCCAAAGGAACTGAAATCAGGATCTCAGACATATCTTCACACCCATGTTTACTACAGCATTATTCATAATAGCCAAGACATGGAAATAACCTAAATGTCCATCAATAGGTATATATATATGGCCAAAGAACTGTGGTACATACATACAATGTAATATTATTCAGCCTTAAAAGAAGAAGGAAATCCTGCCATTTGTGACAACACAGATGAATCTTGAGGACTTTGTACTAAGTGGAGAAAAAAAAAAAAAACAGACAGAACAAATACTAAATGATCCCACCTATATGAGACATCTAAAACAGTCAAACTCCTAGAAGCAGAGAGTAAAATGGTGGTTATCAAGGGATGGGGGAGGGGGGAGTGGGGAGATATTGGTCAAAGGGTATAAAGTTTCAGGTATGCAGATTGAATAGTCCTAGGAACCAATGTACAGCACAGTGCCTGTTGCTAACAGTACTGTATCATATACTCGAAAATTGCTAGAAAGATAGATCTTATGTTAAATGCTCTAATAATAATAGTAATAATAGTAATAATAATTTGGAAAGAAAGAAAGAAAGAAAGGAAGGAAGGAAGGAAGGAAGGAAGGAAGGAAGGAAGCAAGCAAGCAAGCAGGAGGAACTTTTGGAGGTGATGGATAGGTTAACGGCATTAGTTGTGGTGATGATTTCATGGTATATATTTATCTCCAAACTCAGTTGTATGCATTAAATATGCACAGATTTTTGTATGCTTATTATCATGTCTCAATAAAGGGCTTTTTTAGAAAAAAAGTTTGGAAGTTATCACTTCTAGCCTTACAACAAGAAAAAGGCTAAACAAATGGAAAATCACTAACTTTTCTCATACCCATCAGAGAATAGAGGTCACAGGGCATCTGGAAAGACAGCTGAATATGGAGAATCACATACTAGCCAAAGGAGATGAAACAAATATCATATAAAATACTGAATTAAAGCTAGAGAAGACAGAAACAGAGCAACACATGCAGCCATCTATTCAAATCCGCAGGAAAATAAACATTATTGATGAAGTGCCAGCAGCCTGCTGGGAACTGGGCTAGGTTCCTTGTATATATTATCTCCATTCTCCCATCAGCCTCTGAAGTAGGCTCTCTTCATCTCTGTTTTCCAGATCAGAGAACTAAGGCTTAGGCAGGAGAAACGTGCCTAATATCCCACAGCTAACATGTGCCAGAGCTGGGATTTGAATTCTAAAAGTAGTGTTCTTTTTATCATACCAAACCAGTGGCTCCAAGGGCCACATTGACTCCAAAGAACAAATCTGTAAAAAAAAATAATAATAATAATAATCTGGATTTGGATTCGTAGAAACGTGCCATCAGACTGAACACCCAACACATACAGTATGGAGCAAGACTTGTCTCCAGCTTCCGAACCCTGCCATCCATGCTTCTGTTGCTATGGCCTTGGTGGCCTGGGATGTCCTGGGGAGTGTTAACAGAAGGACCCAAGGTCTCCTGAGCTGCTAAATTCTCATTTGTCTGCAAGAACACAGACTAGTTTAACATTCCATGGCAGTCACTGGCAATCAACATTTACAAAACTTAAACCTGGGCTTAATTATCGAGTGTTTATTATTCATTTCAGCCACATGTATTGAGCACTTATTGAAATATAGGGCCCAATGCGAGTTTATATGAAGGATAAAATGATGAATGACAATTATGACAATATTAAACCCTTACATTTGTAAGGAGCTTTACTCTTAACAGAAGACTCTCACATATGTTATCACATGTAATCCTCACACACCAGTGAGAAGTCATTTATTATCCCAATTTTGCATATAAAGAAACATGTATGTCTATGATATTGTGATTTATCATAAGAAATATGTATTTGCTCTACCTCCTCTTTTCTGGCACAGAGCACCTAAAACCCTTGGAACTTCCTAAGTGATGAGAATCATCATGGTGTCTTTTGTTATGTTAGTTAGATTACCTAGAAAGCACCAAAAAATGCCGGCTGGTTACCAGTGGATTTTTAGAGGTTTGGAACTTTCAGTCCCACTTTTAGCCTCCTGGGAGGGGAACAGGGCTGGAGGTTGAATCAGTTTACCAATGGC
The DNA here is from genome assembly GCF_037043125.1 of Eumetopias jubatus. Taxonomy (NCBI): domain Eukaryota; kingdom Metazoa; phylum Chordata; class Mammalia; order Carnivora; family Otariidae; genus Eumetopias; species Eumetopias jubatus. The sequence goes on from NW_028274810.1 coordinate 122,816,197, forward strand.
CAATGATTTAATCAGTTACACCTTTGTGATGAAGCCCCCATAAAACCCCAAGAGGATGGGGTTCTGAGAATGTTCAGGTAGGTGAACACTGGAGGGTCAGGAAGAATGGTGGACCTGGAGAGGGCACGGAAGTTCCATACCCCTTCCCACATACCTTGCCCTACGTATCTTTTATCTGGCTGCTCCTGAGTTCATCCTTTCATAATAACCTGGCAATCTAGTGAGTAAAATGTTTCTCTGAGTTCTGTGACCTGCTCTAACATTTAATCAAACCCAAGGATGGGGTCATGAGAACCTCCAATCTGTAGCCAACCAGAACAGGTGAGAGGTGTCTGAACTTGTGACAGTTGTCTGAAGGGGACGGTGGCCTTGCAGGACTAACCTCTCCAACTGTGGAATCAGATGTGCTCGCCAGGTAAACAGTGTCCAAGTGGAGTTAAATCGGAAGTCACCCAGATGGTGTCAGAGAAGTACCTGGTGGTGTATAACACCCTTGGAATTGGCTATCAGAACACAAAAGAATGTCCGAGATTGCACAGCTGGTATTTGGCACAACTGAGATTTGAACTCACTGTTTCTCATGTCAGAAAAATCAGCCATTTCCTGAGTTCTAAGGGTTTGTCATTCTGTGAGAGAAACAGAAAAATAACTTGAATGTGAGGCAGAAGTGTTGAAAAAAGAAAAAAAATCTTGTGGGAGATAAGGAAAAGGAGAGGTAGACAGTGCTGTCTCTTCCCTCTCAAACTTTTTCCACTGGCTTGACAGCCTAAGTGGGGGGACAAAACTTTCCCAGCAGAAGACACCATGTGCACTGAGGCAGCTCAGGTATACAAGAGATGCAGTCCATGAAAGCATGTAAGAACCATAAACAGATCTCAAATCAAAAGGACTCAGGCTATAAAACTTGAAAGAAAGATATTTTGAGTAAAAGGAAGAAGGTTTTTTTGTTCAAAACCTGACCCTGTCATGGACAAAGACCACGAGTAAATTAGCATTGGTGCATTAGTCTACTTATGAGACAGGACTCTGAATAATTTATATCAAAGCCTTTGCAAGTGGGAGGCCATGCACCAATACTGCCTGAACTCTGAGCACACCTCTGGACAACCATCAGATGAACAGGGCAAGACTGTCTCCTTTCAAGGCTGATGGCTATATGTGAGGGGAAAAAAGGAGACACGGTAAAAGAATTCCTCACTCAGCTACTTTTCTGCAACTCTTTGCACTTTTGTGTCTGGGGGGACGGATTTCTGCATTTCCCAGGGAGACTGAGCCAAGTGTCAAGGGCCAACGGTCCTTTGTCTTATGACACTAAGTATGCCAGTTGATATCAAGATTTTCTCTAATTGATTCTGATTTATCTATTTCTCATTCTGAGAGGCTATGCTGACTCAAGGACCTATCTAAGAATGTGTAAGAATTTGGTGGGTTTCCCTGGCACATTTCGCACCTTACCCCGAGTTAGTCACAGCCTCAGCGAGAGGACTGAGCTACTTGGGGGTGGGTGGCGGTGGATGGAGTTCTTTTGATTAATAGTAACAAATGTCAGGAATAGGTGAGTAAGGTGAGCTTGGAAGACATGTAGGTAAGAACAATGACAGTGAGTAGTAAGGCACTCTATATCCAGCCTGGGGTGTGCTGGAGAGAATAGAGAGGAAGCATCTCCAAAGCACAGGTCATTTCTGATTCATGCCATTGCATTTTCAGCAATGTTTTGCTTAGGTAGTTTATATCTCTTCAAAACTGCCACCGCTTCCATGTACAAGTGAGACGGTTTGTGCCATTTGGTCTTCTGGAGTCCTCAGCACACTCAGGCATAGTCGTTCTACAAGTAAGAGATGCCCTCCATGTTTTCCCACCGGCTACCACTGGGCTTGCTAGAGATTCTAGGATATCCTTGGGAACTCCTTGGTGCACCAGGTTCTAGCAGCTCTAATAAGCACTGTGGCTGTTTCTGTCATTGATTCCTAAGCACGGTCACGGCCAACTGTTGCTCTGAGCCTCAGATACAAAGGTACAAAAGCTCCATGATGGACTATTCTTTCCGTTAAAAGACAAGCCAAATACTTTTTATCTTCACAGGAGACAAACCTGAGTTCATGAACTGGGCTTGGAGACAAATGCAGAATATAGACATCATGCTCTCTCATGTCCAAGTTTTTGTCACTCAACCAACTTTATCTACTTGGTTCTTCCCTCCGTTTTCTTCCAGAAGCTCCCTACTCTCTAATGCAGCCCCAGCCTTGTTGTTTTCTAAGCTTGCTTTAATTCCAATGGTCAAAACAGCTTACTCTAAAAATAAAACCCTCATTCTACTGTTTTTTTAACAGATGGGATTATCAAATAAAAGTCATTTAGGGAGAACCCGAATAATACTTACAACAAGACAGAATTTACCACAGGAAAATTAGCTCTAAACACTGTTCAGGAGACTGCTTGTAGCTGAGCTGTGTTGCCACACAAGATATGGGTGACTATACATTTTTTAAAGTATTCTCTAAACATCTATGCATATAATGTATACATAGAGCTTAAAATTTTTTGAGGAAAGATCTTAAATGCACTTCATTTTGGTAGATCTTTTGAGCAAGACCATCTAAAGAGAGTGATACCTCATTCTTATCTGTACAGGAAAAAACCTATTTAGGTGATGGAGAAGGAGCAAAAAAGTATTCTCTGTCCCTGCAAGTGCACACTCAGAAGAAACTTACGTTTATGAAGAAAAAGTCATGAAGCCAGCCAAGACTGTTAAACGCCAAATTTTTTCCACTCTGATTCAGACACCAGAAACACTTAAGACAATAATTTCGAAAGCCCCCCAGGTGTCCTAACAGGCTGGCACTTACTCATAGTGTTTGTCAAAACCATTGTCTGATAACTATTAGATCTGCCATGGCTTTTCCTGATAGCAGTATGGCCTCCTGGTATAAGGATGGGAGAGCTTTATCAAGTGCATCTGAGGCATCAATGAGAGTGCAAAAAGTGACTTCCTGGTGACCCACCCATCTCGAGTTGACTCCACTATCTGATATCACTGTGCTTTTGGTTGTCAAATGACACTTAACTTCCCTCTTCCACCTGCCCCTACTTGATGACCTCCACTGATGATGGTGTAATGGCGCCTCAAAGTCTTTCCCAAAAGGTAAGGAAAGGATTTCAAGTTCACTTTCCAAGTGAGCACATTGTAAAGGTGAAGGGAGAAGGATGAAGGAGTTTGTGTGATTTCCCTTCACCAGTAACATGACAGTCTCCTTTCTTCTCCCAACTAGGTGGCACTATCCTGTGCCCTCCTCTCCCTGAGCATCCAAATTCTACCCATTAGTTGAGAATTAGCTTGTAGCCCGCACCACCGGTGAAGGTTTGTCTGATCATTCTACCACCATTAACTTCATCTATCCCCGGAAAAACTTCAGCAGGCTGGGCACAGCTGATTGCCTAACTTTAGTTTCACTCTGTCTTTGTTTTTCCATCCATGTTGAATAAACTTGAGTCAGGAGCTATGTGATACAGCAAAGTGGAAATAATATGGGATTTAGAGTCAAGGAGACTAGGTTTGAATCACAGCTCTACCTTTCAGCAGCAGTATTGGTTGGGAATTGATTTAAAAAAATAAAGCAGAATAACCTGTACTAACACTGGCTTATACAAATAGATTAATTTTCTTCACATAACATTGCCACCAAAGGCAACACAAGACTACTGTAGCTATTCACAGATATCATTAAGACCCTAGACTCCTTGCATCCTCATGCTTATGGACTCATGGTTACAAGATGCCTGCTGAACTTCCAGGAATTACCTCCAGGTCCTAAGAAAAACAGCAGGGAAAATACAATGGTGGTTTAAAAAAAGAATAGAGTGTTCCAGTTGAGGTGGTCCATTTTTAATTAGGAAAGCAAAAGTTTTCCTGGAATCCCCACCAGCAGACTCACAGTTACATGCCATTGACCAGAACTATATTTAACGATCTCCATTAGCTAGAAGAGGGCTGAAAAGAAAGAAGCTCAGGAAAGTTAAATAATCTCTTTTAACCTCAGTTTCTAAATCTTAAAGATAGGAGAAACAATGCCTGACTTGGGTTTTTCTGAGAGTGAGTGAGTGGCACATAGCACGTGTAGGTGCTTCATAAATTAAGAATAATAAATAATCAATCAATCAATGTATAGTGTAATTATTGACCACCTTCAGTGACCTAGTCACAAAAAAAATAGATACCATTTACAGATTTTACTTTGAGCTAATAATAACTGTGCAAAACCTTGTAGATAAAAAGATAATTAAAGGGGTGCCTGGGTGGCTCAGTTGGTTAAGCGACTGCCTTTGGCTCAGGTCATGATCCTGGAGTCCCGGGATCGAGTCCCGCATCGGGCTCCCTGCTCAGCAGGGAGTTTGCTTCTCCCTCTGACCCTCCCCCCTCTCATGCTCTCTCTCTCTATCTCATTCTCTCTCAAATAAATAAATAAAATTTTTGAAACAGATAATTAAAGCCTAATCTTTTCCCTCAAGGAAGCAATAATCTAGCAGGAAAAACACATACGTAGACCCATAAGCTCAATAAAATGTACCAAGTTGCTGTGTGACTATATTTACAAAGGAAAATGGGAGCATGGAGAAGAAAGAAACTAACAGTACCTATGGATTTAGAGAGGGCTTCGTGGAGGAAGTGATGAACAACTGAAACATAAGGAAGTTGTAGGAATTACTGAGGTAAAGAAGAGAGAAGAGTACCCAAGAGGGGGAATCAGCATATACAAAGGTACACAGATATGAAAAAGCTGAGCAGTTTCATGGCAAGGCACAAAAAATGACAGACACAGGTTAAAGATGACTCACCTTCTCTTCATGAAAGTTACTGCGGTAGAATTTGAATATGTGCCAGGCAGTATTTCACATAGCTCACAAGCATCCCCACCTTCTAGAATTCACATCCTTGTGTAATCCCTTTTTCTGGGCTGGATCTAGTGGCTTACTTCTAACAAACAGAAGACAGCAAAAATGATGGAATGTCACTCCCATGATTAGGTTACAAAAAACTATGACTTTTCATCTTTTCATCTTGCTGGTGTTCTTTCCCTTGCTGTGTGTTTTCTCTCCAGTGTTTGCTCTGATGGAGAGGTCACATGGCAAAGAACAGAGAGCAGCTTCTGGTCAACAGCCAGCAAGAAATAGAGACCTTCAACCCAACAGCCCGTAAGGAGCTGAATCCTCTCGGCAATTACATGAGTGAGCTTGGAAGTGGATCTGTCCCATTTGAAGCTTGAGACAAGGGCAGGCCCAGCGGATAACTTGGTTGGAGCCTGTCAGAGCCCCTAAAGCAAGGCCCCAGCTGAGCCATCCCGGGGTGCCTGATGACAGAAACTGAGCTAATAAACGGTGGTTGCTTTTTGTGGGGATTTTTGGGGGTTTGTGAGGGGGGTTAATTTGATTTTATTTTAATTCAATTAATTAACATATAGCGTATCATTAGTTTCAGAGGTAGAGTTCAGTTATTCATCAGTTGCATATAACATCCAGTGCTCATGACATCACGTGCCCTCCTTAATGTCCATCAACCTGTTACCCCATCCGCCCGCCCACCTCCCCTCCAGCAACCCTCAGTTTGTTTCCTAGAGTTAAGAGACTCTGATGGTTTGTCTCCCCCTCTGATTTCATCTTATTTTATTTTTCCCTCCTTTCCCCTATGATCCTCTGCTTTGTTTCTTAAATTCCACAATGAGTGAAATCATATAATTGTCTTTCTCTGATTGATATATTTTGCTCAGCATAATTCCCTCTAGTTCTATCCACATTGCAAATATAAGATTTCATTTTTTTGATGGCCGAGCAAATATTCCATTGTATATATATATATATACCACATCTTCTTTATCCATTTGTCTGTTGATGGACATCTGGGCTTTTTCCAATGTTTGGCGATTGTGGACATTGCTGCTATAAACATTGGGGTGCAGGTGCCCCTTCAGTTCACTATATTTGTATCCTTTGGGTAAATACCTAGTAGTGCAATTGCTGGGTTGTGGGGTAACTCTATTTTTAACTTTTTTATTTTAAGCCACAAGATGTTGGAGTCACTTGTTACACAGCAATAGATAACCAGTACAGTTGCAAGATTTTATTAAATACCTATATGGTACCTCACTATTGTCATACTTTCCATATAAGAAATTCTAATTGATCAAATTGATCCTTTTATCTTCTTCTGACTGTTCCTCCCACTGCCTTGGCCCTACTATTTCCCCAGCTCCAAGCACTATTGCTGCATGTGCCCTCCCTGTCTCCTCTACACACCAAGTTTTAACTCCAACAAAGTCCACCTGGACGGTCACCACTTCTATCTTTCTAGATATTATTAGATTCTTCTGGACTCCTCCATCTTTGGTTTGCAGCTCGCTCTCTACCACTTAAATCCTTCATGGACTTGAGGCAGCTTTGTATTATAGATATTTTATCCAATGTATTATACTCGAATGTGTATAAAGTTTCTAAAAAAACATTTTGGTCAACTTTCTACTTTCTCTTGCATCTCTCTGAGGCAACAATATTGGTCTTCTAGAATTATCGGAACATATAAATAATGAGAGGATTTCTAATATGTATTCATTCAACTAATATTTACAACGTATCTATGCTGCTGCTCCCGGCACCATATGTAGTAAAAGTTTTTTTTAAAAACGGCCCCTTCTCTTGAGCAACAAATAATCCAGCAGGAAAAATTTTAAAAAATATTCTTTTTTTTAAAGATTTTATTTATTTATTCATGAGAGACGGGGGGGGCGCAGAGGGAGAAGCAGGCTCCCAAGGAGCAGGGAGCCCGATGTGGGACTCGATCCCAGGACCCTGGGATCACGACCTGAGCCGAAGGCAGACGCCCAACCATTTGAGCCACCCCAGGTGCTCTAAAAAAATTATTCTAATTGGCCTCACTACCAGGCTCATCGTACAGGTTTTTTGTGAGAGGCACAGGGCATACTGGTGTCATAGGCTACAGGTGTCATGGACGGGTTCCCTGAGAGGCCACAGAGGGAATTTGGTATACAGAATGCTTTTTAAGGACTACCCTTGTGATCCAGCCCTGTGGAGAAGGAAGTAGGCGTGGACAGAGGGAGAAATCAAGTTATAATACTGGCCGTGCAACAGCCTCAGTGAACACCATGAGAAGCTCAAGCGAGGATCGCCCTTCAAAGCAGTCCCACATTGGACTATCATGGCCAGGCCTATATACCATGCTTCAATCATTCAGTGAAGGTGGACAAACCAAAAGGGATGTGAACTCAGGTGAGTCAGCTGTGTCCAGCTGAGCAGCCCTGAGGGGCAGGTAGCTGAAGGCTGTGTGCTAACAGCTCTTCCAGCAGCTGGGGAAGTATGCCCTTCCTTAAAAAGAGGATCTGGGCATTACAGAATCCATCAGACCTGGGGATGAAGAAATCATGGGTGTAGACAATGCATTTGCAAATCTGATTGGGCAAGGATGGAGAAAGGACAGTGAGTACACATATACTTTAGGGAAGGAGTCTTTCTGGTAGTGCTGCTTTGTGTCATTTTTCTATTAGAAGATGGGCGATGTCCGTAGGGAGGGAGAAGGTGACAATATAAGAGAGAAGGGTATAATTAGCAGAATAGAGCAGACTTATTTATCTTTCACCATAGAGAACTTTTTACATTTCATTTATAGCACTTATTCCATTATAATATACTTAGTCTTCCCCATTCTACTGTGATCTACACAAAAGCAGGGACCCAGATAATTCTCAAATTGTATCCTTTGCATCTAGAACGGCATATGGTTCATAGTTAGCATGTAACTGTTAGGTCATTGAGTTGAACATTAAAAAATGAAGAAACCTAAACCACTGAATATTACTTTTTAATTAACTTAATAGTTGACAAGAAGAAACATCTAAACATTATATGTTTTTTAAAGTAACAATATCCCCTACCTACTGTGTAAATGCATCTTTCTGCGGGTGTGGAGCAGGGGAAAAGGCACAGATGTTTCTTGCTGTAATTATGTTAGATAATTAACAGACCTGGATTCTGGTGGCCCCAAGGACCTATCAGCTTGTGGACTCATTATATAAATAAAAGAATCTAAATTAATACATATGCAACTCAGGATTATATATATACATAATGAAATTTCGAGATATCTTAAACTGTCTTAAAGACTCTCTTCTTTATAATGTCTTTTTTCTCTTTTGAAGTATCAGCTGTGAAAGATGATTAACACACAGCTTATTGGACTGGAAACCAACTAAATCAATGTTGTATTCTTTAAAGCTAGAGCACTCACAAGGAACAGTTTTTACAATATTTATTTATCTTTCATAATCTCCAATGGACAGATCTTTACAATTGATCTGTCAAGGGTCAGTGAAGAATGAGGGGAAATCTTCTCACAGTTAACCTTCATGGGACCTTTATTTCTTGTTGGTGTTTGTGTTGTCTGTTTCTCTGCAGCTGAAAGGAAAAGCAGCATTACAAGAACTCTTTGTCATGGTTTTCATTCCTGGAGCTCCGGAAGAATGTAAAAGAAGGTGGAATTAATGGAAGAGCATCATTCCAGATTCTCGTAATTCTCCACAGATGCATCTAATCCAGTGTGGGATGTGAGAAAAGAATACTGATTAGCAAAGTGGATCTCTAAAGTGAGGCTGTGCGGCACTCACCGTTTGGGGAGTTCATGATTATGTAAATCTCTGACTCTGTATCAAGGGGTTTGGATATGTGCTCAACAACAGCAAAATACCAAATAGACTGTTTCATTCCAAATATTAGGCCCTCAATACTTATATTTCAAGAAGGAGAAACTGCCATAAATAACTGCACTGTATTTGGGGAGGTTTTGGCCCCAGTCCTAAATACACCTTAAAGGACCACTGAAACTTCTCCAAAATTCCTGCAAGATAGAAAAATAGAGAGCCAGAAAATCGAGCCATTTTTTAATCAACACATTAGAACTTAGACATGTTCTTGGCCAACTTAAAGTGGTCCCTTTGAGAGACTACAAACATTCCCACAAAGTTGCCATTACCCAGGACATTTTGGGTGTCCCTCTTCCAGAATTCTTTTCATGTTGTTGTTCAAAACACGTGCTTTTAAATAGCTTCTGTGGCAGTAACGAGATCTGCATACTCAAAAGTGGATTTGGTTTTTGGTTTTTGAAGTTTATTTTTCCATTTGAAACAGTCAAAAGCCACTCAGAGCTGAGCTTGAACAAAGAGCTAGATGACCAAGATGGGTCACAATCCAGTTTGATTTTGACTTTATGGACTGAATTACTTAGTAGTGCTCTCAGAACCTGTCCAAGAAGGTAACTACCCAAGGGGGATTGCAGAAATAGCCTGAGTAAGGGAAAACCAAAAAGAATAAATGTGCAGCCTTCCCAAGAGAAGATCTTTGGAAGAAGAAAAAACGGCACTCATAAGTATGAGTCCAGACATGCCCGTTGAAAAGCCCTCTTGTTCATGTATTCACTAATTTAGTAGCGTGTTCAGGAAGTGTTACTGACTACCCACCAAGCCCTGGGCACAATCCTGGAAGCTGGAGACATTCAAACAAATAAGACCCTCTCTCTTCCCTGAATTATACACAGTCTAGTTGGTGAGACAGACATTTAATGGAGTGTTATGGAAACTGAGAAATCCCTCTGATAGACACATGCGTGGGCATCATAGAACCACATGAGACTGTGACCCAAAATAGGTTATGACACCCTTAGTCATAGTCTCGTGTTTCTGGAGAAATTTATCTGAATAATATGTTTAATATTATAAAATAAGTTTATTAATTATAATATATAATATATAAATAATATTTTAATGCATAATATAAGATACATAGGATCGCAAGGAAGGCAATTATATTGAAATGTAGTTATCAAAGTATTTTAAGTGTATGTCTTCTCAGTTACCTTATTAAAATAAGATCAGTGGGCCTAATAACTACTATACTTACCAGATAGTGAAGAATACAGTCAATGTTTTGAGATATTTGCAATAACTATAATGTATTAAAAAAAAATCTGTGCTTCCTTTGGTAACAAAATCTCAAATGCTGCGAATACCAGTAGGATTTGTTAACAATGTTCCTAATTAAAACAAGTGACCGGTTTCAGTTAGAGGTTAGTGAAAATAGAAATAATTTCCCCACGCTTGGACCTCCTGAGTTTCACCCATGGATCCTTTGGGGGAAGGTGAACACTTGTTAAGAACCCCCATCTAATGGATAATCCCAAAGCTGAGTCCCAAATTAGTGGTGAGGTAGGGGAATCTGGGTAGACACATGAAGACCTCCCTGAGCACTAAGGGTTGTGTAAGCAAAGGCACACAGAAAGGAAACAACATGGCATCTTTGGGAGATATTCATGTCGTTTCATTACTAATAAATGGTATTTTGTAATATTATTTCTAGAGCTGATGACATCTGATTTTGTTTCATTCTATTATTGTATGTTTGTGCATGAGCCAATGGAATATTATCCACAAATAGTTTATTTTCTAGGAAGTCTCAGCTTTGGGAAAATTGTCTCATCCTGTTTACTATGCTGTTTACAAGATTACTCAGACGAATTACACAGGAGGGGACCTGGATTCTAATCCTGGCTTCTGACTTTATTTACCTGATTGCAGGACAAAATATTAATTCCCTTATATATTTATTTCATCCATACTTCTTGAACACCTATTATGTGCCAAGCACTGTGTTAGGCTCTAAGGGTATCAAGACGACTAAGTCACAGATTCAACCTTCAGGGAGTGCACCATCTTGACACAACGTGAATGTAAATACCCACAATCACAGCTAACAATGAGATAGTGCATGAAAACCACTTGGTCCAGTTCTTAGCGCCTACAAAGCATTCAAGAAATTGTAGTTGATTTTATGTTCTATTGGATTTTTGGAAGGAAAGCAACACACCTATCTGGAAGGCATCAGGGAAGGCTTCCCCTTAAAGGGGACCTTTCTTTCTGAGCCTTACCTAAGAAACAGCAGGATTTAGACGAGACGTCTGGCGGCTTCAGTTGCCTTTCCCTGCCTCATCATTCCTCCACCCTATAGACTGATGGTATGGTTTAGGGTGGAAGGAGTGGTAGTGTCCAGTAAAGGGTGAAGTCACAGGCCTGGGTGGCCCACACTCTGCACATTCCCAAGGGTCTTCAGGATTGGCCTTCAACTATCTCCTGCAAGATCACCTCTGAGCTCCTGGAATATCCTGCCTGATAAGAGTGTCTTGGATACCTGAGGCCTTGGGCCACACCAGACAGTTTACGCTAACAGTGGGACTTAGGTTGAATGCCTCTTTTTGTGTGCCTGGGACTTTGGGCTGCATTGTATCAATTTGACTTATAATGGGGCTGGAGTCTGGGTAACTGAAAACCTACAAACTGTGAACTGCAAGCCTTGGATAATCTTACCTGACTGATAGTATTCCACACATGTTGTCCCACATCATTGCTGGGAGAATTGAGTGCTGTCCATCTGACTCCTTTGAGAGAAGACAACTGAAATCTTGTACCTCATTTCTCCTGGGCTCTGCCCTGTGTGCCTTTTTCCTTTGCTCGTTTTAGCATGTATCCTTCCACTGTAACTGTACTAAAGGAGTGTAACAGTTTTTCTGGGTTCTGCAGGTCCTTCTAAGGAATCATCACAACTGAGTGTGATTTTGGGGAACCCCAATACAGATGAGTAGCTTTTTCTCTCAAAGCCTCTACTGCTTCCTTCAGTCCCAGCCATTCCCTGCTCCCAAGCTACGCTACACCGTACAGCCTCATCCGTAACACACATGTGAATGTAAACAGTTATTTAACTGTTTCATGACTGTGTACTTTGTTTATCAACCAGACTCTTCATTCTGTAAGGCCTTGCTTCCACGTCCATAGATTCCGCACAGCCAGGGCTGGGTACACGGTATACTCTCAATGACACGGTATACTCTCAACCCATTCTGACTGCAATAAAGTGAGTTGCGTGGCAGGAAAGAAAAAAAAAGTGGAATTCTTGCAGCTAATCAGCTAGACCTGTTAAGGAGGAATGAACCAGGACCTTTGCCTTGGTACGCAAGGGAAACAAATGGGGAAGTAAAGGGATCAAGGGAGATTAGTAGGTATGAGAAGGAATTGTCTGCCTAGAATGGAAACAGGGAAAACAAATAGAAAATCTGTAGTAAAGAGATTACAAAAAGATTATATTGGAAATTGCAGGATGAAAGGAGAGGTGAGAGGGACAAAGTAATGTCACAAGAAGCCAGGTCCTGAGAGATAGTTGTACACTGAGTCGGGGGCAAAAAAGGTCGTAGAGAGGAGACAGAGACCATGCAGGCAAGCATGATAAACGTGAACTGTCTTGGGGCCTTGGCTGGCTATGGTGCTCTTGGACATTTTAATGCTATCAGTGAGATGGGCATTGATTCACCAGGGGTGGAAAGAGGAAAGAGCATGTCTGGTAGGTACACACACCCTAGTGAGGTCAAGTCTGGAGAACTCTAACAGGAAGCAGCCCCAAGGCACGGGCTGAGAGAGGATCTTCCTGGGCTTGCAAACATTATGTTACTCCCACCAAGCTCGTGTGCGTGTGTGTTTGTGTGTGTGTGTACTTGCACGCGCCTGTTTGCACACGCACCAGCCTGACAACAGAGAAGGAAGTTGAGGGACTGAGGGGCACAGCATTTTTCACCCTAACCTAGCATTGATATCCTGTTTCTCTTCAGTCCAACAACAACCAACTGTGGGTCAGGCAAAGTGGATTCAACTGTCAAAGCCATGGACAAATTCCTAGATCTTCCCCGGAGGGCATACACAGACACTCCCCTACGCCATCACTGCCTAAGTGTGTTCCCCAGCAGGGGGTTTGCTTGGCCAGCTCATGGCACAGGCTAGAAGTACAGGGGAGTAATCTCTGAGGAGCCATGCTTAACCAATGAGGGGTTCCAGTTGATGGACCCCAGCTTCACTGACCCTCAGTGGGACAGGTGTGAGATGAGTTCTACAGAGTTTATCAAAGAGTTTCTAGGGGAATTACATCCCTGTTGCCCATAGCAGCAACCTGCAGATTAGCATATCCTTTATTACTCTTCCTCTCTTCCCTGTTTCATTCTTCATGACTAACAGTGCTTTCTAAGATCACTTCTCCAACAAACTACTTGAGTTCTAATCCTTGTTTTGGGGACTGCTTCTAGGTGAGACACAAGCTAAGACACCGTATCAGGTATGATTTTGAGAATAGAAAGAAGACAATGTTTTTACATGCTTACTGTAGCTAAGGACTTCATAGGTATTATCCCCATTTAATCCTCAAAACAACTTGTCAAGGTAGGTATTGTTATTATCTTTATTTCATAAACGAGGAAACTAAGGTTAAGAGAAATTAAATAGCTTGGCTCAGAGCACTAGCTGGAAGTTCACAGAGCTGGAAGCAAAATGCAGGCCTAGTTCCAAATCACAACCCTTCCCATTGCATCACACATTTCTGATCAGCAGTGACACTGCAAGACTTGTGGTTTTACAGGGTGGTATTCAGAGGGGATTAGAGGGAAGGACATTGAAGGTTAGGGATTATTTCAGAGGCTTCTGCAATCAGCCAACTCAGAGACCTGAGAACCTGACATGGGTCATGGAAGTGTTCAGGGAGAGATGAATGCAAGACTGGAGAGACAGGATTGTCAGAGTCTGGTAATACACGGATGTGGAAAGAAAGAGAAAGAAACCAATGGGATGTCCCTCAAAGAGAAAGTTGGTGCACTGTTCCCAAGTGGGGCACTATCTCCCTCCCACGACCCTAAGGAATCTCTCTGTGCACTACAGGGAAGAGGTTTTGCATTTGAACGTGGGGAACAGTGTTATCAAATAACTTGACTCTTTTCTACAGGACCTCTGAACTGCACTGTTGGAGTCTCTGCCTAAATTACATCCTCAATAAATACCCCCCCCCCGCAAAAAAGAGAGAGAGACAGAGACAGAGACAGAGACAGAGGTCATTCCAGATTCAGATTACTTTCTTCTGGTATGGAAACTGTCCAGGGCTGGAGCTCCTTCTGGACACTGATTTCAAGATTCTGCCCATCTCCATCATGGACTGAGCAGAGACCTGGAATGTGCTAAACCTATTGCAAAATGACTCTGATAATATGACTCTGTCACTAGTTTTCCCATCAACCCTCATAAATCTTAAATTCTCAGTCTTGAGAATAGCCAGCCTGTGACATCAATGGATAGAACAAACAGAGATGGACTCGGGCTCATATTAATATACAAATAAGATCCAAAAGAGCCAGTAGACATGAGGTATTGTCCTGGCTCTGCCATGAAGGAGCTATGCAGCCTCAAGCAGGCCCTTAACCACTTTTGGCTTCAACTTCACTTTTGAAATGTATTTGGATTAAATCATTTTATCTCAAAAGTCTGCCAAATACCAGCCCCTATGAGTGCTCCAGGGACTGGGCAAATAAAGGAGTCTCTCAAAGAGTGATTAATTGAAACAATAACAACAGGTTTAAAAGCAAAAACTGTGCTATTTATTGTGCAACCAAGGGACAACTGTATATCAGACACTGGAGAAGAAATTCATCTCTGCCACAGTGTCCCATATTTCACTTGGAAATTAAAATTAAAACTCTCCTGGTAAGACAGAGCCTAAGCAGAAGGCAGCACACAGCAGTCATGACACAGCACCAGCCTAGGAGACCTGCCTTGCTGGCCCCCAGAGGCAGGGTGTCAGGCACTACAGAGCATGGAGCTGTGAGAAATAAGGAGTGGAGAAGAATTAGTGGTGGGGTAACAGTCACATCCATCTTTTGCTGAAATGGTTCAGACCCTAATGTGGATCTGTGAAGGTTTTCATTCTTTTGGAATTTTACCTGGCATTCAGTTTATAGCCCTCTACAAAATTCCAATGTGTCAATACTGCAAAAGCCTCTGAGTCAAAACGTTCTGGGATATAGGCAGCTTAAACCAGAACACAGGAGAGAGTGGGAATATAGAGGAATTCCACAAAGGAACTGGCCAGTTGCTGTGCCATCTTGGTGGGGGCAGCGTGTCAGCTGGTCAACATATGTGTATAAATTACCTGAACCATAGCTGGAAATCAAGTAGTTGTTGGAATATATGCTTCACAAAGAGCTGTCCAATGAGTGGAATCAGGTTACAGACATCCACAGGGAATATTCGAGGTCAGGTGATGACTATTATGCCACATAGTATGTCTATATCAGAACAGGAGCCAGGTCAACAGTGGAGAAATAAGGACTCTGAGGAGGAGCCTGAACAAACTTATGTAGGCAAGATGTCAAGAATTCTGCCAAGTATAGAAGATAAGGGTTCCAATCCCAATGTTGTAATTGGAGTGAAAGCCAAGACCCTAGGCTTAGCAAGGAGTGTAAATGGAGCAAAAGTTAGGTAAAGGATGACTCCAAAGTTAGACTCACAGCAGCAAAATGATTGTTGCTGATTATCCCACCAAGCTCAATGGTTTCAGTTACATGGACCTGAAAAAGAATAAAAGTTGAGAAATCTGGTAATCACCCAACCACCACTTTACTTGAAGTAGTGAAATCTCAGGCAGAGTGACATGGCATTAACTCTCAACCCTGTAGTGTTCCTACCTCTATAAAGTGTGTGATACATCAGTGTGAGGTGCCCTAAGAGATCTAGTCTTTCAGTAAAGTGGAAACCCATTGAAATTCAGTATGTTCCCATATGAGATTGGAGAGTTCCATTATTATGTTATTTGATCATTTCTTGTCTACCATAAATCTTGCTAGATATTTACCATGACCTTGAAGATAGAAAAGGCTTATAAAACTAGTATCTGTCATATATTGCGTGGAACTTATATGCTAGGCTCTGTACTGAGTGTTTTTTCCTCTTCTTCAAGCCTCACAACAAAACTGTAAAATAACCCTCAGAGGGGGGTGGGGGGACGGAGTAGCCAGGTGATGGATATTAAGGAGGGCACAGGTTGTGATGAGCACTGGGTGTTATACACAACTAATGAATCATTGAACACTACATCAAATATTAATGATGTAATATATGTTGGCTAACTGAACATAATAAAAAAATAAAAAGAAAAAACTGTAAAATAAAAAACATTATTTCCATTCTACATACAAGAAAACTGATATCTGGATTGTGTAAGTAATTTGCTTGACATCACAAAGATGATAAGCAACAAAGTGATAAGTAAACTCCTCCCTCCTTCTCTTGACCACATGGTATTTTTACCTCCCTACTTTGCTACCTTATAAAAATTATCATTCTGAAAATGGCTCAAATGCATGAAAAATTCAACAAATATCTACATCTGTAATGCTTCTCAAAAAAAGAAATAAAATCTATGCATCAGACATTTGGGGATAATTGATTACTTTAGTATATCAACAGCCTATTGTGAATGAAGGAAGAAAGTTCTTGAGGAGGAATGCAAGGAGAATTTCTCAATCAAAATTCTAACCTGGGACTCTCATTGGAGAAAACCAATGTGATTTCATTGAAATGGACATTAAGGAATATAAAACAGGGTTGGTATGGGATTTAAATGGACAAGAAACCAGTGCATTCTGAATTTGTACTTAACTTCCAAGAACAAATTGTCAATCAGAGTCCAATTCCAAAAACGTGAAAGAAAGCTGAAATGCCATCTCAAAAAATCTCCAGAAATGGATATGTCCTTTTGAGAACAATCATCACAGCACAAATATCAGAGCTTATAAGAGCCTAGAAATGTAAATGTGAATGTCACAAGGACATTTATATTTTTCAAAAGTTATCTCTAAAAAACTGCCCCCAAAATGACAGTATGATACTTAGAAAAGTGAAGGCCAGACCTCATCTCTCCATCCTTGATATTTGCAAGACCCAAGAGGTTAAAAGTAGAGCAGACCAGAAGAGCTTCAAATAGGGGACTAGAGTGCTCTCCTGATCTACTGGTCCTAAATACCACACAGCTCAGGGTGTTCAAGGCCAAAAAAGGTACTCAGGAACTTACCCAAAGAGAAGCTTTGGGCCAAAAAGCTTCCTGGACCAGTGTTCTCCAAAGACCACCATTTGGGAACCACTGATATATAGAAATAAGGACAAGATTAGAAGGCATGGGATTTAGGTCTGACCATGGCATCTACACTTCCATATCCATGTGATATTGGACTAATTAGTCATCTTCTCTGTGCTTGGGTTCCCTACTCTTAAAATGATCTGATAATGCCAAGGACTGCCAAACTCACAAAATCTCCCTGAGAGCCAAATGAAATGAAGGATGTAAAGGTATGCTCTTAGATAATATGGTTCATATGTAAAATGGTGTTAGTAACTCCCTTAAGATTGAATTCTTTTCCAATTTTTCTATTTTTAAATTTTAACTCATTTTAGTTAGAATTATAAAGATAACCATAAAAAAAAAACACACACAAGCGTGCATATAGTTCTACAGGTTAAAAGCTGATCCTTCCGGAGAGGAGCCTGGGAGTGAGGGGGGGATAGGCTGGGGATTTATGTGTTTCATTATTGCTCTTCAGGACCTTTGATTCTTTGATAATTGCACATTTAACTCCAAGTAAACAATTTGCAGATAGATATGTATCAATTCGCACCATCTCAATTTCTTTTTCCCAAAACACTTATGTCACTATTTTTGTTTAGCTATTGACTAACTTTAAAATTTACACACTGTCTTTGATTCCTTTCTTTTATTCGCCAAATATTGACATTATCTCTTAAGCAAATTTTAAGATGAATTGAGTAGGAAACTTGCCCTTCCCTTCACTTCATCACCTTGCCCCCCACCCCACTTCCACTCATAAATTTACAGTTTGGGTTTACATTGTCAAGGTTGATAATATTTACATTTTGTATCAACACTGTTCTAAGCATTAGCTACTGCAGGAATGACGTCCTTAAGACTTGACTCTTTTAGCGTGTTTGGGATTCCTAAGTATCTGTTAATGTCAGTAAGTATACATTTAAAAAATGAAAAAAAGTTGGGTGGGGGGAATATATTTGCCTTCCATGGAGTGTAAAATTTCTTGACCAAAAAGCCTTGATCAACAGATGTAACATTTAGAAGAAAATTAAATGCTGAAAACATTTTTCCCCAAGAAGTTTAGGAGAGGGATGTGTGGGGTAGTGTCCATGAACAATAAAACTCTTCAGTTTTTTTCTAGTCCAGGTTGCCTGCAATGAACGCAAGGAATGGTGTGGAAGAGTACTGAGTCAGTCAGAAGGTATTTATGTGCTCACCCACATATTCCTGTTTGCACAGTAATGACAGATAAGCTGTATACATCAGTTAAACATCATGGAGGTTGGCTCTTTCCAATCACCACCCACTTAATCTTTTTGTTGAATTGGCACATCGAAAACAGTCGCCCTGGACCCAGTGTCAAAACCAGACGGGGTTCACTCATCAGCCATTGCTCAGGTTTTTCTAGAAACAGCACCAGTAGAGAGCCTTTTCTTTCTTTCTTTCTTTTTTAAGATTTTATTTATTTATTTGACAGAGAGAGACCGTGAGAGAGAGAACACAAGCAGGGGAGTGGGAGAGGGAGAAGCAGGCCCCCCGCAGAGCAGGGAGCCTGATGTGGGGCTCGATCCCAGGACCCTGAGATCATGACCTGAGCCGAAGGCAGCCGCTTAACTGACTGAGCCACCCAGGCGCCCAGCAGAGAGACTTTTCATCAGCATTTACAAATTTGTGAAGGATTAAGGTGTTCATCAGATATGATCTTAGCAAATTTACACATGTAATTCTTGCTGCTTCATGATCAACAGAAGCTTTGTCACCACAGATTTTCACATATTTTACACCCTGACACTTTTTAAGTTTCTGCAGCCAATTTCCTGAATATTCACACTTACCTTCAGTGTTTATTTCTTCATGGGCTAGCCTGGCTGCTTTCATGATTAATAAACTGATCGTTGGCATATAGTTACTTTGTTTTCAAATCTGATAAATCTAAAATCAAAATCTTCATTTTTTTGACTAATGCAATGTTTCACTCACTTTCCTTTAGTTCTTGTTTGTTGTTGTTACTATAAAACATCAACAAATTGTCTTATATTTCACTAAGTTATATGTGGTGGTGGTTCCCATATTATATTCTTTGATAAGACACCTCACAGACATACTGTCCCAGGTAACCTTTCTCCTTGCACTCCTTGATCTTAAGCTTCACTACTGAGTAAATCTTTAACCTAAGCATTGTGCTTGTTCCTTTATTTCTCAAATCCTCCTTCAAGAAAAATTTCTTTTAGTGCAAAGAATGTAGTTAACTGACAGCCTTCAGCTATAGTATGTTCAGGATTTGTTTCAGCTTTTGAGCCAATTCCATGTTCTTCCTAGCCAGCCTCCAGCCAATGACTAAGTACAGGGAACAACAGGGTCTGACCATCTACCTCATTAATGAGCAGTCTTTGCTCCAGAATGCCTGTTGATCTGACTGATACTTTGTCTGGCCTGAGGTTCTTCCTGCCCAGTCCCACGTCCATCCCCTCTTCATTTCTTAGAAGTAAGACCTGCATGGCAATCTGAAGACTTTCCCAGCCCAGTCCTGTTTCCATTCCCTTTCATCTCCCATAGGCATTATGCTCCAATAAAGATCTTGTATTCCTCACTCCATCTCACTGTCTACTTCCAGGAAAACCCAACAGACACACTGGCAATCTTCTCTTCAAGATGAGCTGATAGGTAGCTGGCTATCATATTAGTGAACTCAGACCATCCTGGATTACATGGATGCACTCTAAATCCAATGATGATTGATTTTATAAGAGACAGAAAACACAGATGCAGAGAAACCCACGTGAAGATACAGGCAGACATTGGAGTGATGTAGCCACAAGCCGAGGAACACCAGAAGAGTAAGAAAACATAACCACTCAGTGATCGAATATTAAGTATCTACAATCTAACATATAGGTAATCAAGAGAAAGCAGGATGATACCCAGGTCCAAATCTTACAAACTCACAAACACTCATGTACATGTACATGCGTGTGTGCACACACACACCACTTACACATACTAGTAGCTCATTTTGAGCACCTCTCTGTGTCAGGTACTTTGTTAGTCCTCTTATACATTTTACTTATACATAAACTTTAAATATATCCCAGAATGTGAGGATTTTTCTAAGTTTTGAAGTTTATTTATGTGAAGGTATGTATGATGATGTATGAAGTAAAGAATGTGAAATGAGATCAATATGACAGGAGGACTTTGTGCTGTGAAATGAGGATAATAATGCTCTCTTCTTAAAGACAACAGACTAGTTTCAGGTATATAGTGATTCAACAGTTCTATACATTACTCAGTACTCATCACAATAAATGTACTGTTAATCCCCTTCACTATTTTGCCCATTCCCCCACCCACCTCCCCTCTGGTAACCACCAGTTTGTTCTCTGTATTTAAGAGTCTGAGGTTTTTGTTTGTTTGTTTGTCTCTTTTTTTCTTTATCTGTTTGTTTTGTTTCTTGAAGTCCACATATAAGTGAAATCATATGGTATATTTCTTTCTCAGACTGACTTATTTCCCTTAGCATTAGATCCTCTAGATCCATCCATGTCACCTGTTAATACTTTATAAGCTTTTTCTTAACTTTGGAAGGATTGTTTGGGAAAGGGAGCAATGGCATATGATAAAGAAACATCTGTCTGAAAAAAAAAACAACAAACAGACTAGACATTTGGGGCTTAGCCCAGGACACGGAGAATAATAGCAAAATATAGGCTCTCCATTGACCATCTACAAATAATGACCTAGAAAAACAAGGTCCATGGAAGCTATACTTTATTGGCAAAAATCCAATCAAATAAAGAATGATAATATCTCTTAATGAACTGCTGTGTCTGTGTCATTTCAAAATATTTTTAATAATATATATTTTTCCATGTAATAGATTAAGTTGACTTAGTGGATAGCCCTGCTTTGCCTTTTGTTATGGGACTGACCCTTATTTCTAGTTATATCCTTCTTCAGGCCTGATATGTCTCTTTCTTTTTTTTTTTTAAGATTTTATTTATTTGACAGAAAGAGCACAAGCAGAGGGAGAGAGAGGAAGAAGCAGGCTCCCCGCTGAGCAAGGAGCCCGATGCGGAACTCGATCCCAGGACCCTGGGACCATGACCCAGGTCGAAGGCAGCCGGTCAACCGACTCAGCCACCCAGGCGTCCCTGCTATATCTCTTTCAAAGATCTCTTAAACATACGTTTTTACCTCTGCCCCCTCTAAGAACCCTACTTAAAACTGTAAATGGATGAAAACAACCAAGCAAAACAAATGATGGACATGCAAGGGAAAGAGAACATGGAATAAAACAACAACATTTGGCAGCTAAAAGGAGGATGAGTAATAATATTTACAGCAGACTTGAAAAAGCTATATCCTTGACCAATAGCAGAGTAAAACCAAGAAGCTACCTTTTCCTTCCTTAGAACCTTCAGAGGGTTTAGGGATTAGTTATAGCAAGTACCTTTGAAAGTGAGTCCAAAAAAGGAAGATTAGTTCAAAGTCTATTTATAAAGTAGCTAAGTACTCAGACTCCCACCTTCACTTCTTATAGTTGGGTAGATGTTCCATTTCTACCCAACAGAACACAAAAGTCCTATTCTTTGGAAAGAATAAATCAGAGGGTTATCTTTATATACCAGGCCTAGATATAAGGCTTGGATTTCATACTAAAAATAGGGATAACTTTCTCTGCTAGAGATAGATATCTGTAATGATGAGACTACAGAATAATTGGAAGTAATTTTGCAGCAAACACACCAGAAGATAAACAGCCAGATGAACATTTTTGCCTATGATATATACACCTTGTGAAGCTACACACTTCTTACAACAAGCTCTAAATTTTTTGGAAAACTTGGAGGAAATTAACTATAAGCCATGTTTTTTGTTTTTCTTTACCCACCTTGATGGTAGACTTTATTATAAGAAACAACAATGGTTCTTCAGCAAATAAAGTTAGCAATCGTAGTAGATAGTGATACTTTGGCTTATAAATATACAAATGCAATGTAAAGTAGCAATTCTTCCTGTCTGGCTCATAAACAACTCAAAAGGCTTTCAAGTGAAATGTCCTAAAAATGTTCTGAGTTATTGTATGAATATATATGCTGAGATTCTGACTCAAGATAATTGATTGAACCTACTGACTTGACAGCTCTCAACAGAATGACCATAAAGGAATAAAACAAGAAAATCCATAAGAACAACAACAACAAAATTAAGAATGGACTCATCACGGGACAAAAATAATGGGAACAGATTCATCACAGGGTAAGAGGTTTCAAAAACGTTCTGGAAGATGGAAACCAGATGGCATAGTGGTGGATGACAGGAAACCGAAGGAGCTACAGCCTGGAATGTGTATGGAAATTGCTGCCCTGAAATCTTGGAACAATATCCTGACAGAACATTACAGAAGTCCTAGACTTGGCAGCCAAAGGTAGAATCAAAGGTAGTCCTGTGAACTGGGGCTAGAAAGAGGGGACTACATAAATATCCATTTGTGGAACAATTAACTGCACCCCTCATGATCTGTACTCAGAAGAACAAGCAGCCATACTTTTTACTTGTAGGCAAAACAGTAAGGTAAAATAGAGAGATCTTCAAGACTGGAAATGACAAGGACTTCTGGGAATTTTACGGATGGGGCCACCTCTGGAGACAAATGGTACATCTGAAGAAGCAACATCATGGACACTAGGATCCCCAGCCTCAGAAAAGTGTCTGGTGTCCATGGAAACAGAGCTGAGTATTGGCATGTGGGGGGGCAAGGAATATATAGGAAATCTCTGTACTTCCCACTCAATTTTGCTGTAAACCTAAAACTGCTCTAAAAATTGTCTACCAAAAAATAAAATAAAATAAAATAAAATAAAATAAAATAAAATAAATATATAAATAAAATATTTTAAAAATTAACTGTCAATGGATGTTAACACTAGTGGGAGAGAGTTTGATTAAGAGTGTATTTACAAAGTTTCAAAGTATTTACCACAAATTATTTATTAATTACAAGGAAAGAACTGAATCTCTACAGTGTAGAAACCTGGTATATACCACTATAGTCCAGCAATCAGACATCACAAATATTGAGAAATAACATTATGCAGCTTCTGATAGATGCACCAAGGACAGCAGCACCTTTCTGCTCTTCTGGCCAGATACACATAACCTGAATCCAATCATAAAGAAACAACAGACATCCCCAAATTGATGGACAGTCTACAAAATTACTAGTCTGAATTCTTTTTATTTTATCTTATTTTATTTTATTTAAATTCGATTAATTAACATATAGTGTATTATTATTATTTTCAAAGGTAGAGTTCAGTGATTTATTAAAAGTATCAATTCACTCCCAAGATGTAATCCAAGCTGCCACTATTTCTGTCCTGAATGATGGCACTAACCTGTATGATGGTTTTGTGCTGTTCCAAACTATCTAATGTGGTTCTCCACATTCGTTCTCTGCCTTGTTCTGGGTTCAGTCAGACCATGAGGGAAAAAAGCAAAATTTGGAAGGCAGAAGGAACTCACCAGCCATTATGCCCTAACAGTTGGTGTAGGGAGATAGATGCTAGTGTAGCTTGTGTATCTTGCTATTCATCAGCTGGCTCATCTGGTTGATGCAGAGCAGCAGCCAGACCTGCAGATCCTCCACCTTCTTCCAGATCCTTCCCTTCATCATCTCCAGGTCCTGAGCCAGGTGTGTGTGCAACTGCCTAAGGAAGGGCTCCAGCTTCCTCTGCAGGTCACCCAATGTCATGAGAGGTAGTGAAAAAAGAATACAGGTTCAAGTCTGTCCTCAGTTGCCAAGCTTTTCATCTGGGTTGCCAACCCTCCTGACCTGTATAGTGATTGTAGACCAAAACTGGATGGAGGCAACAAGCCACCCTTAGACATTTATACCGGCTCCCACAATTCTGTAAGATCTAATCCCTGTCTGATTGGACTATAACTGATTTACACCCAGAATAGGTCTCCCCCTATTCCTGACCCTCTCCAATACACCACAGCAGAATGAATTTTATAAAATATAAAGCTGATCATGCCAACACCTCCTTTTCTAAAACTTTCCAAGACTGCCCATTCTTCCTGGGATAAAAATAATTGCTCCTAACACCATCTGCAAGTCACCCGATCTGGTCCCTAAGCATCTCCCCCATGTCACCTCTTCTTCGGCTCCCTCTTG
Organism: Eumetopias jubatus; assembly: GCF_037043125.1. Lineage (NCBI taxonomy): Eukaryota > Metazoa > Chordata > Mammalia > Carnivora > Otariidae > Eumetopias > Eumetopias jubatus. The sequence continues at coordinate 122,840,387 of NW_028274810.1, forward strand.
TTCTCTTCTCAAGCCACATTCACCACCTTTGGTCCATAGTTCTCACCAAGCTTCCTTAAAGCATGAGGCCTTTCCATATGCTATTCCCTGAACCCAGAACTCCCTTTGCTCCTCTCTTCACGTGATCAGTCTCTTCTCATCTCTCAGATCTCAGCTTATGCTGAGCAAATTCACCAACCTGAGTATTCATAGCTTCAAACTAGTCTTCATGTTAGTTGCCATATAGTACAAAAAATCAACTTTACTTCTGTTCATGTGATCTCTTGAACAATATCTATCCCTTCTACCAGACTGTATGTTGCACGAAGGCAGAGTCTGTGTGTAGTTTGGTTCATCATTATATCCCCAGAACCTAACACAGATTCTGGAACACAGACAAATAACAAAGAATTGTTAAATGGATGGATGCATGAATGAATGATATTGCTTCTGTGTCTTTATACTAAATATTCTTTTTTTTGCTTTAGCAACTTGGAGTGGAATTCTGTGACCCTTAATCAAAATAGTCTTGAATGCAATAACCATCTCACCAAAAACCTACAGCATGTAGTTTTCATCTACAAAATAAAAGCAGTAATTGTCACCTTGCCAATCTTGCTGAGCTATTGTGAGAGTCAAACTAATTGATCAAAATGAAAAAGACTTTATAAAGTTTGGTCATCCCTGTTCAGGCCTACTCTGCTCTGCCCACCTGGATCTTCTAGATCCTGGCTGCACCTGATGAGAAGAAGCTGGTCCTCATTGTAGGATCTGCAACTGCATGTGTGGATGCCCAGTCATTGTTATACAGCCCAAGATAATGGTATAAATTGGCACTGGTGGCTTACAGAGAATTTTATCCAGATCCAGGAGAGATTCAAGTAATGCCTTGCTAAATGGCAGAGTGTACAACCATAGAAGGCAAAGTGCTTACGTTTCAGAGTGACATAGAAATGTCAGAAGCTGTTTGAGCCCCTATTGGACATGCAGAATATCATTTCCACCCATTAAGCACGTCACCGGTGAAAAACAGGGAGATTCAAGACGATAAATCTCACCAAATATGTAGCCGCCTGATGACCTCTGGTAACATTTGCTGACAATATCCAGTGGCTCATGGCAGCGAAATGTAGCTTCTCTGAGAGCACAGTGTGTACATGTACCAGAGGGTTCCTTTAAAGCAAGCTTCCAACTCCAACAGTGGCTCTGCTTCTGAAGTCACAGCTATATAAGATAGAATGGGCACCAAAGCTCTCTCTTCAGTTACTATGACCCCCAAGTATCCACAAGGGTTAGCCCAGCTAAATCCTAGGAAGGCCAGGCACAAGAAGTGGCCTTTAAATACACACACACACACACACACACACACACACACACACACACACACGGGGAGGGGGGTAGGTAGGGAGGGAGAGAGAAGGAGAGGTTGAGAAGCAGACAGGTATCAAGGCACCTGACCACTTAACACATTTCAATGCCTTCCTATTGTTCTCATGATAAGGACCAAATCCTTAATGAGTCCTTAAGGTCCTTGATAGTCTGGTCCCTGCTTACCTCTCTAGCCCCTTCATATTCCATGCCTGTGCTATCATACAGTACTTACTTCATCTTATACATGCCCACACTTACTTTCTCTTTCTCTCTCTCTCTCTCTCTCTCTCTCCCTCTTTCTCCAGCCATATGGACTTCCTTTTGTTCCTCATTCTCTCCATGGTCTTTCTGTCCAGACATATGGCCTTTGCACATGATGCTCCCTTTCCTTGGAAATGCTCTTCCCTCTTTGTCCATTGGGTATTGCTTACCTTTCAGACCTCAGCTGAAGCATCTCTTTTTCAAGGAAGTCTTCCTTGACCTATCAACAAGGTTAATACCATGCCTATAAGGTCTCCCATTCAAATGTTCCTCTCCTGATTTTCAATTCACTTATGTGCCTATATGATTGATGTTTGACTTCGACCACTGGGGTGGGGCTAAGAGACTTGCCAAGTTTTGTTCACCATTATGTGCCCAGTCATTAGCACAGTACCTGCCTCTAGAAAGTTTCAATAAGTATTTGTGGAGGAAATCACTGAATTTTTAGCTATGTTCAACACAAGATTTGATTAATGCCTCTATGACTATTGATGTGCTTTTATTTTCCTTCTGTAGGATCAAGGGTAATATAAAAAGACTAATTTAGCCTCTTCACAAGACCCATGTCTCTGGCTCACAAATGTGGCCACCTCTCTTACATTCTTCTTAAGAAAACAAGAGTTCTGACATGAGAATTGCACCATGAATCCATAAGTTGATAGCCAGTAACACTGAACTCAGGCATTTCCCCCTTTTATTATTTGTTGGATGATGTATGTTTTTGAGGCTATCAAAATAAGCTACAGGAAAGCTGCCAATGTGTTTCTGAAGTGACTTTTGGCAATCTATTTCCATCAACCTCATGCGGTTCTGCACCTATTAACACATCCCTTTGAGATTCGATTTTATTCCAAACTCCATCCGTTCTAAAGCACACAAATCAAATTAAACACCAAGAAATTTCATCAGAATATTCCAATTAATTTTAACCCATTTCACTCAGTCTGACAGTTCCAAACACTGAAATTTATTTCATTCTTGCTGAGTACACATGAACTGATTTTGCTTCCACTGGATCCTTTGCTTTTCACTCCTTTGTGAAGCATCTCTAAACATGTCTACTACCACACCTTTAAAACTTCTAGAAAATCTTCTCAATTCCTAATAATTTGAAGGGGTCTATGTGTTGCTATGAAGATTTCAATCCCCTCCTTCCCTTAGTAGCATGACCCATTTGACATCACAGAATAAAATGGAGAAGCCAGAGTGACCACAGGGGACTTTAAGGACTACATAATTGCCCTGACCAATAAGAACAAACATTATGGTGCTCAAGCCTGCCTCAGTGTAGAAGCAGTGTTCTCATATAGAACTAAACAGAGAGTATATTTCTTTTCAGAGTTTGAAATGATGAGAATGAGCACTCTGACATGTAAATCTTATACTGGTTACCTTTTGCTATAGTAAGCTCAAAAGATTTTATTTTTTCCAGAAAGGGATATCAAAATACATCAGGATTGAGACATTTAGTGAATGTGGTTGCTAGATTTCTTCTAGTTTTCTGACAGCAGATGTGGTGAAAATGGCATTCTGCCTGTCCATGATGAGGTCCATAAGCCACAGTGGATTTATATACTCAATCATGTTACCCTGAAACTCCTGTATGATAATTGTATATATTGTTGGCAAGTTTTGGCACTGGAACTGGCATTCATGTTATGGGTGGAATTCCTCATTATGCCAACCAGAATCATCTTGCTGAACTGTTCAGAGGCTGCATAGTAATCCCTGTGTGTTACACATGAGAAATCTGTGTAGCAACAATCTGAATGTGGACCCATGGAATCCTTTGTCTCCTACCGACCACCAGTCCATCTAGAGCCTTAACTACTTCTGTATGATTTTGCCATTTAACACTGTGCTAGTCTACCAACGAACAAAGTAAGCTTTTCAGTATGCATCTAAAAGCTTCTGTTAGCTTCATTCCCACACTACATATGTTCTATGCTATATAGTAGCTTATTAGCTGAGTGATCTTATCCATTCACCATCTTCTCTTGAACCTCAATTTCCTCATCTATGAAATGTGAATGGTAATATCTACCTTATAGAAATAATATCTACTCTTGTGACACTAATAGGAAAACCAGAAATAAGCAATGACATAGCTTAAGCCACCTCAAGTGGGTAACACTTGACTAAAACATAAAGGCATCATCCAGATCATCTTGAGCTTTGCCTTGTCATGAGGTTATCACAATACGTTACTAGTATCAGTCTCCCCTTGAAAAAGCTGTGGTCCCTGGAATTGCCATGTTAACATAATGAGGATAGGCATCAGTCCTACTTGTGGTGGTGAGATTTTTAATTTTTACCCCTCCTGTGAAGTTAATAGTCATATCAGTAACACACAGTAACATGTCTCAAGTCCAAACAAATGTGTCCATTTTGGTCAAGGCTGTATAATTTTCCAAGAGTACCTTAAGAGTTTCTTCATGGTATCTAGCAAGGGATCTGGCACACATTAGGTTAGCAATTAGTGTAGAATGAATGGGAGGAAAGGAGAGATTAAGGGAAAGTCAACCTCTCTAAATTAGAGGCTGAAGAGTATTTATGATTCATCATTGGGAAGTGAAATACCACCTCAATTTGCAGCAAAAAAGTAAGAAACTACCAATATGCTTCCTTCATCTGAGCAGGCCCAATTCTACAGTTTAGGGATTCAGTCACTCCAGCTGTGAGGAGGTCCCTAATCACAGAGCTGGTAGCATCTGGAAGCTTCTATTCCAAGGACTTTAACCTGAGAATTTCATTTCACATTTCCAATGGCAAACTTTGTTCACACTATGTTCCCTATGTACCATTTCTTGTCTCTTTTGTATTTTAAAAATGTGAAAATCCTTCAAAATATATCCAACACTTTATTCTATACCCAAAATGTTACTTAATAGCATGATGATCTTAAACTCAGGATTTCCTGACTATATAGTCTTGAACGAGTTACTATGTGAATCTGAATTTTCTCCTCTTCGAGATGAGGAATGTAATACCAAGTACATATGGTTATCATGAATATTAAATAAGTTATATTAATATAAAACATTTAGCAAAGTGCCTGATATACTTAACACTCAAAAATTATTGGTTATTTTTATTACTATTCTTGTTAGTATTTTGACTCATCATTATATGTGTATGCGTATCTGTGTGGGGGAAGAAAGCATGCATATACATATATTCTGTTGTCTTCACAAATGAGTTACATGTTCCTGAAAAGCAAAAGCTATTTATAACACTTTTTATGTGTCTTTCTTAGTGTCTAACTCAATGTTATGTCCACAATAAAGCTAAAAAAATACTTACTCAAAGAAAGAACCCAAAGAAACAAGAGGGCACAATTCAGGAAGTGGGTATTTTAGTTTACATCCAATGCCTCTAATTTTCCTTTTGATTCTAGATATTTCACTCAGAATTTCAGCACATCCAAATGAGATATAGGACCATGAAATTACAGAGCATTGTAGAATTATACACCCTAAACTTACAATAAAAATGGGACTCCAACTTCCAGCCTCCATGAGAGGGAGTCCATTCATTCATGCATTCAAATGACATTTATTTGGTTTCAGCCATAATGCAGTCAGTGAACAAGATAGATACAGTCCTTAAACTAAAAAGCATGCATTCTATTGTTGAAGAAAAAGAAAAATAATAAATATTAGATAGATAGGTAGATAGATAGGCAGAATTGCTGTATAGAAAAATAAATCAGTATTAAAGTATGAAGAATGACTAGAACATGGAATGTTTTTCCATCTTTTTGTTTCTTCTTCAATTTCTTTCATGAGTGTTCTGTAGTTCCTAGAGTATAGATCCTTTACCTCTTTGGTTAGGTTTATTCCGAGGTATCTTATGGTTTTTGGTGCTGTTGTAAATGGAATCATTTCTCTAATTTCTCTTTCTACAGTTGCATTGTTAGTGTATAAGAAAGCAACTGATTTCTGTGCATTGATTTCGTATCCTGCCACATTACCAAATTGCTGTATCAGATCCAGTAATTTGGGGGTGGAGTCTTTTGGATTTTCCAGATAAAGTATCATGTCATCTGTGAAGAGAGAGAGTTTGACTTCTTCTTTGTCAATTTGAATACCTTTTATTTCTTTTTGTTGTTTGATTGCTGTTGCTAGGACTTCTAGGACTATGTTGAACAATAGTGGTGAGAGTGGGCATCCTTGTCATGTTCCTGATCTTAAGGGAAGGGCTCTCAGCTTTTCCCCATTGAGGATGATATTTGCTGTGGGTTTTTCATAGATGGATTTTATGAACTTGAGAAATGTTCCCTCTATCCCTATACTCCTATATACTCCTATATACACCTGTATACTCCCTATACAGGAAAGGATGCTGTATTTTGTCAAGTACTTTTTCTGCATCAATTGAGATGACCGTATGGTTCTTCTCTCTCCTCTTATTAATGTGTTCTATCACATTGACTGATTTGCGAATGTTGAACCACCCTTGCATTCCGGGGATAAATCCCACTTGGTTGTGGTGGATGATCCTTTTAATGTACTGTTGGATCCTATTAGCTAGGATGGAAAACATTCCATGCTTATGGATCGGAAGAATAAACATTGTTAAAATGTCTATGCTAGCCAGAGCAATCTATACCTTCAATGCCATCCCGATCAAAATCCCAATGACATCTTTCAAAGTGCTGGAACAAACAATCCTAAACTTTGTATGGAATCAAAGAAGACCCTGAATCGCCAAGGAAATGTTGAAAAAGAAAAACAAAGCTGGGGGCATCATGTCGCCCAACTTCAAGCTATATTACAAAGCAGTGATCACCAAGACATCATGGTGCTGGCACAAAAACAGACATATAGACCAATGGAGCAGAATAGAGAGCCCAGATATGGACCCTCAACTCTATGGTCAAATAATCTTCAACAAAGTAGGAAAAAATACGCAATGGAAAAAAGACAGTCTTTTCAATAAATGGTGCTGGGAAAATTGGACAGCTATATACAGAAGAATGAAATGCAACCATTCTCTAACACCATACACAAAGATAAACTCAAAATGGATGAAAGACCTCAATGTGAGACAGGAATCCATCAAAATCCTAGAGGAGAACATAGGCAGTAACCTCTTTGACATCGGCCACAGCAACTTCTTTCAAGATACATCTCCAAAGGCTAGGGAAACAAAAGCAAAAATGAACTTTTGGGACTTCATCAAGATAAAAGGCTTCTGCACAGCAAAGGAAACTGTCAACAAAACAAAGAGGCAACCCACAGAATGGGAGAAGATATTTGCAAATGACACCACAGATAAAGGGCTGGTATCCAAGATCTATAAAGAACTTCTCAAACTCAACACCCAAAACACAAATAATCCAGTCAAAAAATGGGCAGAAGACATGAACAGACACTTCTCTGAAGAAGACATACAAATGGCTAACAGACACATGAAAAAGTGTTCATCATCACTAGCCATCAGGGAAATTCAAATCAAAACCACGCTGAGATACCACCTTACATCAGTTAGAATGGCAAAAATTAACAAAACAGGAAACAACAAATGTTGGAGAGGTTGTGGAGAAAGGGGAACCCTCTTACACTGTTGGTGGGAATGCAAGTTGGTACAGCCACTTTGGAAAACAGTGTGGAGGTGCCTCAAAAAATTAAAAATAGAGTTACCCTATGACCCAGCAATTGCACTACTGGGTATTTACCACAAAGACACAGGTACAGTGAAAAGAAGGGCCATATGTACCCCAGTGTTCATAGCAGCAATGTCCTCAATAGCCAAACTGTGGAAAGAGCCAAGATGCCCTTCAAAAGATGAATGGATAAAGAAGATGTGGTCCATATATACAATGGAATATTACTCAGCCATCAGAAAGGATGAATACCCAACTTTTCCATCAACATGGATGGAACTGGAGGAGATGATGCTAAGTGAAATAAGTCAAGCAGAGAAAGTCAATTATCATATGGTTTCACTTACTTGTGGAACATAAGGAATAGCAGGGAGGACACTAGGAGAAGGAAGGGAAAAATGGAGGGGGGGGATCGGAGGGAGAGATGAACCATGAGAGACTATGGACCCTGAGAAACAAACTGAGGGTTTTAGAAGGGAGGGGGGTGGGGGGATCGTTAGCCTGGTGATGGGTATTAAGGAGGGCACATACTGCATGTAGCAATCGGTGTTATATGAAAACAATGAATCATGGATCACTACATCAAAAACTAATGATGTATTGTATGGTGACTAACATAACATAATAAAATTAAATTAAATTAAAAAAAAAAAAGAATGACTAGAAACTAGGGAGAGAGAAAATGCTACTCCAGCCAGGATGGTTGGAAAAAAGCATCCCCAAGGAAGTGCCACTTGAGCTGAAGCCTGATAAATATGAAAGAACAAGCCACATGAAGGTCTGAAGGAAGATGGCTAGGCAAAGCACAGGCAATAAAGTCATCATGAACTTGGTATGTTTTAAAATAATAAAATAATAGAAGATAAGTGTGTCAGGGAAGTAATGAGTAAGAGGAGAGTATTAGGGAGTGAGTGTGGAGAAGTGGGGGTGGGGGGACAGACTCCAAATGGCTGATAGACACACAAAGGTATTTTTTTAAATTATGTTTTTATCAGTTTCAGAGGTAGAGTTTATTGATTCATCAGTTGCATATAACAGCCAGTGCTCATTACATCACGTGCCCCGCTTAATGCCCATCACCTAGTTACCCCATCTCCCCACCCACCTCCCCTCCAGCAACCCTCAGTTTGTTTCCTAGAGTTAAGAGTTTCTTATGGTTTGTCTCCCTCTCTGATTTCATCTTATTTTATTTTTCCCTCCCTTCCTCTACGATCCTCTGTTTTGTTCTTTAATTTCCACATATGAGTGAAATCATGATAATGGTCTTTCTCTGACTGACTTATTTCAGTTAGCATAATACCCTCTAGTTCCATCTACATTGTTGTAAACGGTGAGATTTCCTTTTTTTTTTTGATGGCTGAGTAGTATTCCATTGTGTGTGTGTGTGTGTGTGTGTGTGTGTGTGTGTGTGTGTGTGTGTGTACACACCACATCGTCTTTATCCATTCATCTGTTGATGGACATCTGGGCTCTCTCCATAGTTTGGCTAGTGTGGACATTGCTACTATAAACATTGGGGTGCAGGTGCCCCTTCAGATCACTGTTTCTATCCTTTGCACACAAAGGACTTTCAATTTCATTCTAAATGCAGTGGGAAAGGCTCAAGTAAGTGAGAGTTATTAGATTTGTGTTTGAAGTTTTTTTCCTCCTGACACCAACCAATTTTGACACCAACTGGGTATTTTACAATTCAATTCAATTCTAACACTAACTATCTGGAGCCATATGAAGATGTGACAATTCAGACTGCCACTCCAGTCTAAGATGGCAGATCCCACAGTTTTAAGGGCTTGGTCCCATAAGACTGCCCTCATGTCAGACACCAGTTGTACATATCAGGTCCTCAGTTACCCACACTTCAGTTAAACTTGCCTATAAAGTCAGAAGTTCCCACTCACAGGACTCAGAAAACATTTTCCTCTCCCCCTCCAATTTCTCCCCCTTTGGATTTCCCTCCCTTCCCCTATGGTCCTCCGTGCTCTTGCTTATGTTCCACATATGAGTGAAACCATAAGATAATTGTCTTTCTCTGCTTGACTTACTTCACTTAACATAATCTCCCCCAGCTCCATCCATGTCGATGCAAATGGTGGATATTCATCCTTTCTGATGGCTGAATAATATTCCATTGTATATATGGACCACATCTTCTTTATCTGTTCATCTGTTGAAGGGCATCTCAGCTCCTTCCACAGTCTGGCTATTGTGGATATTGCTGCTGTGAACATTGGAGTTCATGTGCCCCTTCTTTTCACTACATCTGTATCTTTGGGGTAAATACCTAGTTGTGCAATTGCTGGGTCATAGGGTAGCTCTATTCTTAACATCTTGAGGAACCTCCATACTGTTTTCCAGAGTGGCTGTACCAGTTTGCATTCCCACCAACAGTATAAGAGGGCTCCCCTTTCTCTACATCCTCACCAACATTTGTTGTTTCCCGTTTTGTAAATTTTTGCCATTCTAACTGGTGTAAGGTGGTATCTCATTGTGGTTTTGATTTGTATTGCCCTGATGGCTAGTGATGAACCATGAGAGACTATGGACCCTGCGAAACAATCTGAGGGTTTCAGAGGGGAGGAGGGCAGGGGGAGGGGGTAATGGGGTGATGGGTATTGAGGAAGGCCCGTGTTGTGATGAGCACCGGGTGTTATACTTAACTAATGAATCATTGAAAACTGCATCAAAAACCAATTAGGTACTATACAGTGGCTAACTGAACATAATAAAAAAATAAAAATAAAATAAAATCTAATTTGTGTTAAAAAAAAGAAAACATTTTCTTAATTATTATTTATTTACTTACTATTACCAATTTATTATAAAGGACAACTTGGGACTAGCCAAACAGAATTGATGCATAGATCAAATTATGGGCAAGGGACAGGGAGGCTCCATGATCTCTCTGGGCACATCATCCTCCCAGCACCCTGATGTGTTTACCAACCCCAAGATTTCTGAACCCCTTTGTTTAGTAGTTTTTATGGTTTCATTACATAAGCATGATATTAATCATTGGCTATCGATTTATGCCCAGAGTTTGGGGTTGGGAATGAAAGTTCCAACCCTCTAATCAAACCTTGGTCTTTCTGGTGACCATCTCCTTGAAACTGTCTAGGGACCCCCAGTAACCAGTCATCTCACTAACATATAAAGATACTCTTATAACTCAGAGATTTCCAGGGTTTTAGGAGCTGTGTGTGCCAGGAAAAGAGGACAAAGACTAAATATGTATTTATTGTACCACAGTGCATCTATTAACAGATGTATAAAGAAAAGATTTTTGGAAGGACAAAAGTGAAAGCAATGGGGCACGAGCCAGGCAGCTGTTGGCATAATCCAGGCAAGCAATTAACCCACAGTGGTTAGACTACAGTGGTAGCAGCAAAACTGACCAATAGGCCTCTTTGTGGATACTCCTAGTAATGGTGATTACTAAGAATGCAAGAATAACAGCTCCATTAGAGGACAGAGGATAGAAAACAGAGGATACTCAGGAAGTCTAAATATTTAGAAATGTCTTCTCTAAGCACTTTGACAAGAAGTATCAAGACTGTTGGAAATATCCATGTTCCTTGGTTCAGAAATCTCACAGTAAATAATTCATCTTAAAGAAATATTTTAACAAAAAAGAAAGAAGGAAGGAAGGAGCAAGGGAGGGAAGAAGGAGGGAGGGAAAAGAAAGAGATATGTGGAGTTATTTATTGTGGCATCAATTGGGAGCAAAAAAAGCCCTTAAAATCTGATCATAGAAAGATGATGAAGAAAATTATGGTACTATAATTAAGTGGATTTTTATCAGCCACTAAAAATTAAAATTATGAAGAAAATTCATCATAAAAATATTTGTGGTAGAATGTAAAGCAAACAGAGAGGACTGTGAAATATATGTCAGCTTATACCCACATTTTTACATGGGTCTATATGTGAACAAGGCTTGGAGAAAAGTTATTAATGTGTTAAAAAGATTGAAGGTGAATTTTTTTTTAAATCATTTTCCATGAATTTTATAGGCAACTGGTTTTGATTTTGGCTTCTAAGATTTTGTGTTCCCTGGAGAATTGTCCAGACCAAGGAAATCAAACTGCTCCCCGGTAAATAAAACATAAACTTCCCCCAATAAATTTAACCATAACTCTAAATGAATCAGAGGAAATTGCTCTCTTTTGGAATCATAATTCTTTCTGCAAGGCCCAAGGCCAAGGATGACAAGGTACAAATGTAAATCTGGAATCAAATCTAGAAGGTTGTATGTCATTTTAATGTCTTGGAACAAAGAATATACTCTTCTAACACTTTGTTCTCCCCTTCTGTAGTTCCCATTTCTCTTCTTGATGGAACAAAAAACACTTCCAGGAATGGATTAACATTCTTTCTATCAGCCTTGTTGTGCACACACCAGGGAGCAACATATCCTTGTAATAATATCAACCCACCCCCAAGAATTCAGCTCAGTAGATAACCATGTCCCATGCTTTGTTGGTGTTTGACTGCCTCTAAAATGGCATAACTGGAATTTAAAAGAGATGCCACTACATCCTACTGAGTATCTTGCCCCATGAAAACCTAAATGTAACATCTCCTAAAGACAACCAACTCCCCAAATGATAGAACACAGAGGATACAATGATAGAATCTTGAATTAAGAGTATGTTACACAGACTGTTTTCTAAAGAATCAGGATGCCTTGAAAATAAAATCAAGAAGAGACTTAAGAATCTTACCACAGTTGTTCTCCAAGGCCTAGTTGGCTTTAACAATCAGAGGCCCTTCCTCCTTTTAAGTCTGTGACATGAGCAAAGCAAGAATTTACCAAATATATGGTGCTCATAAGAGTCCAGAAGTAGAAAGCAAGGTCTTTGAATTCAGGGAATTTATTATTTCATGAGCATGAGAGATTCACACCAGCATCAAATAGAGAACAATGAAGACGTGTAATGAAATGCTAACAGTAGCAATGAAGTTACGTGGTAGAAGGGACAGAGCTCCCCTTCTGTCAAGACTTAGTCTTACCTTCCAATTAAACCAGTTACCAATTAAGTGACTTTAAATGAATCATTTTATTTTATTTGAGCTTCTGGTTTTTTTGTTGTTTTTTTTTCTGTAAAATGGGAATAATAATAACAATCATCAGGCCTCATATGTGTGAGAGTCGCCCAACACAGGGAAAAAAAGTTAGGAAGGATGCCTGCGGTTTTGAATTTTATGCAGACAGTAGATCACAATTTCAAAAGTACATGGCATATCTTGAGGGTCAAAATAATTGCCCTCTTAAAAACTATATATATAATGGACACAAACTGACGAAGGAGCATCCTTAAGTCCTTTTGTCACCACTAAGAAGCAGGCAATAAGAGCACTTTGGAGGAGCTTCTGAGTTGGCAGCCACCCTGGAGGTTGGTATCTGTCTACTTGGAACCAGTAAAGGTTGAAAGAATTCACTTGTACACACAATCTAGTCTCACAGAACCAGGGAAATTCCTGCTCTCCTGGGTTTATGATATGGCCCTTCCCCTATATGAGCCTCATGTAAAAAGTTACTCTATGAAAAACTTACCTTATTTAAAAATTGAGTATTTTCAGTGGTGCCTAGGTGGCTCAGTCAGTTAAGCATCTGCCTTTGGCTCAGGTCATGATCCCAGGGTCCTGGGTTCGAGTCCCACATTGGACTTCCTGCTCAGTCAGGAGTCTGCCTCTCCTTCTCTATCAGTCTCTCCCCCAGCTCATGCTCCCTCTCACTCTCTCTCTCTCAAATAAATAAATCTTTAAAAAATATTGAGGATTTTCAGAAAAGAGTCACCTTCTTCAAAATACAATGCCTACTACATAAAAAAGAAGAAAGAATGGAAGTAACCTAAACGGCAAAGAACACTCACCAGGAATATATGACCATGGAAATTATAATGGCAGATAAAATTATCAAAATTAGCACCATAAAAATTAAACAACTTCCTCTTTAAAACAATGGGTATAAAGGTTCAGTAATACAAGATAAGTTCTAGAGAATGCTATGGGATGCGATGCTTATGGTTAACAATATTATATTGTACATTTTTAAAATCTATTAAGAGGGTGGATCTCATGTTAAATGTTCTTATCACAATGAAATAAAAATAAAAATTAAACACACACACTTACACATACCCACACACACGCACATTTCCAAAGGAAAGAAAACATTTGTTCAAAAATTCTATAGCCTTACCAAAAAAAAAAAAAAAAAGTCGTCAGCTTGTAGAACTCAGGGAAAAAATAGTAAGGAAAGTAATCCTAAATGAAGGGCACAATAGGAAGGTAGAGAGGACAATTAATACTACCAAAAACACAGTAAGGGCCAAGAGAAGAAAATTAAGAAAGGCATATAAGTGAAAAGATACAGATTAGAGACTTAAAGTAAAGAACATAATAAAATGGAAAACAGGTAAGAGCTGGGGGTCATGAAGGAAGTAACCAGAAAAAAAATAGGGAGAAAAGGAATAAAACTCAGAAATAAAGTGAGCTTAGGGGCGCCTGGGTGGCTCAGTCGTTAAACGTCTGCCTTCGGCTCAGGTCATGATCCCAGGGTCCTGGGATCGAGCCCCGCATCGAGCTCCCGGCTCCGTGGGGAGCCTGCTTCTCCCTCTTGCACTCCCCCTGCTTGTGTTCCCTCTCTTGCTGTGTCTCTCTCTGTCAAATAAATAAATAAAATCTTAAAAAAAAGAAAAGAAAGAAAGTGAGCTTGAATATATCAACTGAAAGGCGTATGTCCCAGTAAAACTTTACAAACCATTAACACAAAAGTATACAATAATAAAGTTAACAGATTTCAAAAATAAAAAATTTTTCAGACAAAATAAGAAGATCAAGTCATTTCTAAGGGCAAGTCATTTCTAAGATTAAGTCATTTCTTGGGGCAAGTCATTTCTAAGGCTGGCCACAGTCTTTTCCACAGCAACCTTTAACCTATAAGAACAAGATTTATGAAGCGCTCTCTGAAGAAGAGAAAGCAAGATACAAGAATTTTATAGATAGGTAAAATAATGTTCAAATACAAAGACAAAACAAATATTCTCAAACAAGAAAGTACTTGGGAAATAGAGTGTCCATGTGCCCTTCTTGAAGAAGCTCCTACTGGGTAAAATTCAGCCAACCAAGAAATCATTAGAAAACCTCTAGCAAATGTACTGGTGGTGAGCAGTGAGTCCGTTTAGAAATAAATGTATGAATACTAAAACAATTGTAGAAATTATGACTGTTAAAAGAAACTCAATGTAATCATGACTGTGTAGAGACTATATAATTAGCAAGAGTTTAGAAGAGGTAAAAATGTTGAGAGGTAGTATAACCATGCTGAGTCCCTCATATTACATAGCTGAGTGTTGGGGTTAATGTAGAGCATGAAATCAGCCATAATACCTAGCTTGCTAAAATGTAATACAGAGGCCGCTGGGGGCGAGGGAAGGTTTCCGACAAGGGCGTGGGCCTTTGGAACGCTGGGGCCCGCGTGACCACTCTGCCATTGGAATGCCACGGGGGGAGTTGCCTTTCCCGAAGCTCTCTTGGCCCAAAGAGCCATCCTGTGATCTAAGAGATGTATGCATTGTCCCTTAGGCTATGTTTAGTAGAACACGTAAATTAGCATATCTTATCTTTCCCATAAATCCTCTCAGTCTCCGTAAGACCCCACGTCACACATCACGTGCTTGAGACACAGTGATAAGGATTTGTTATTATCCTGAAGGACCAATAAAAGCGGGAGCAAAGAAGAGCAAAGGGTCTTCATCTCTGTGCATTGACCCCCTTGCCTTCTCCTCTCTTTCACGGCAAAGTTTGGAGTCATCTTTCATCCGTTGGTACAGGGTTTGCTGGCCATTCCCCGCAGCTGAGTTCTATAACAATAATAATTATTTTTTATTTTTGTTTTTTATTATTTTTTTATTATGTTATGTTAGTCACCATACAGTACTTCACTAGTTTTTGTAGTGTTCCATGATTCATTGTTTGCATATAACACCCAGTGCTCCTTGCAATATGTACCCTCCTGAATACCCATCACTGGGCTAATAATAATATTTTTTAAAACCTGACCAGGGAACGTTAAAAAAGAAGTTTAAAATACTCAGGAATACAGTTAATGAGAAATCTGGAAGAACTATATGAAGAAACTTTAAAATACTTCTAAAGGATATACACATATAAAAAAAATTAAGCCAAGGAAAGGTATAATGTGTTCTAAGATATAAAGACACAATGTGTTAAATATGCTAATTACTCCCAACATAGTATATACATTTAATGCAATCCAGATAAAAATTTAAATTTGATTTTACCATAAATTTCAAATAAGGCACTCTGGTTCTAAAGTCTATAT
Source organism: Eumetopias jubatus (assembly GCF_037043125.1). Taxonomy (NCBI): domain Eukaryota; kingdom Metazoa; phylum Chordata; class Mammalia; order Carnivora; family Otariidae; genus Eumetopias; species Eumetopias jubatus. Next base: position 122,855,953 of record NW_028274810.1, read on the forward strand.
GCAAAGACATATTTTTAGTATATTCTGAAAATGAAGAGTAATGAGACAGGAAGTACTCTAATCAGATACTGAAATATTTTATAAAGACTACAAAAATTTAAATAGCATTATATTGTCACATGAATTATAAAAACATTGGAGTGAAATGGAGAACAGAATCAATATGTATTAAACCTCAATCCATAAGTGAAACAGGTGGCTTTCCATACAGTTGAGAAAATACAGATTATTCAGTTAGTGGTGTCAGTATAACTGAGTACCCGTGGTGGGGGGGAACAAAATTATGCTTGATTCCAAATCCATTCTTCACAACAAAGCAAATTTCAACTAGAGAAAATATTGAAATGACATCATCAGATCATAAATGTTGTAGAGGAAAATAATTTTTTGAATTGTAGAGGTAATTTTTAAATATAATTTCTGCAGGGTAAATAAGTATGACATAAATTCCAGAGCCAAGAAAGGGAAAAATGAATAATTTTGATTAATACTTTTAAAAATACATCATGAAGGGAACAGGAAGCTTCCAGAAAAAATATACAACTGGCTCTGAACCATATAGAAGATGTGCAGTCTCATTATAATGATATGCAAATTATAACCATAAGGAGATACCACTCCCTTAAATATCAGATTGACAAAAAGTTTTTTTAAAAGCTTAACAAAATGGTTTGACAATTGCATTTGCAGTGGGAGTAGAAGTTCATCTGCTCTATGAAGAACAACTTGGAAAAATCTATTAAATATAAAAATGTATACCCAGCAATTCCACCCTTTGGAATTTATCCTTCAGGTATTCTTGCACTTAAAAAAAAATGATATATGTATACTACATAATTATTTGTAGTGGCAAAAGTTTCACAGCAATCTGAATTTCTATCAGTAGAGAATTTATGTAAATCATAGACAGCTAATAACAATGAAATAGTACACAATGAACAAAAGAATGAGAGATTCCTCTATGTACAGATATGGAATAAATTTCTAAGACATATTGTTAAGTAATAAAGGCAAAGTACAATGTGTATACAGTAATACAGTATGAGTCTGTGTGTGTGTGTGTGTGTGTGTGTGTGTGTGTGTGTGTGTATGTGTGTGAATATGTATTTGAAAACTCATAGACTATCCCAAGAGGAATTCACAAGAAACTGGTAGTAGCGTGTATCTCTGGAGAGAGGAGATGGGTATCTGGTGGACCGAAATAGAAAAAAAGAGCTACTTTTCACTGCCCCCTTTTATTTGATTCTGCTAAATTTTGCATTATCTGATTTTAAAAAATGGATTTTTTAAACTATTGTCTCAGGCAATTAGAACCAGACCAGGAAGAGGGAAATGAAAGGTTTCATTTTTTATTATAAGCTCACTTCTGTATTATTTGATTTAACATACGTTATTTTTATCTTGGTTAAAAATTCATAAATTAAGCATAAAAATAATTTTAAATACTCTGTTCTATTTAAAATACTCTATCCCACTATTCAGCTGTTTGTTCCAATTTTAGGAGTAGAAAATATGTCGCTGTAGCTGTAATAGAGACAAAATGTTCAACAGATTATGGGAACACAAAAAGAGATCGATTAATTCTGCAGGTGGATGGACAGTTACCAGGACACTCAGAGATGGAATGCACAGGATGATAAATTCACCAAACACCGGTGCAAAAGCCTTGTGGGTATGGGGTACAGCATGAGCAAATGCATGGAGGTGCACAGAACCTGTCATGTTTGGGAGCCACAGTGATCTGGTGATGCATGGCGGTAAGAATGGCACAGAAGAAATGGCTAGAAGTTGCAAAGGAGAAAGGGCCTCGAATGCCATGCTATGAAATGTCGACTTTATTTAGTACATCAGTGGATCCTAAACCTGACTCGTTATCAGAATTACCTAGGGTAACTTTGTAAAACTAAAAATTCCCACAGCCCTCCTCCATACCAATAAAATCTGGCTCTGATAGAAAGACCTGGGAATCTGTAATTTTATATTAAAACCCCTCTGCTTCAGCCATAGACAAAGGAGAGTCATCAGAATTCCATTTATGGTGTTTGGGTCACCACTCTGTGTGCAGGGAGAGAGGAAGGGAACCGAATGTCCCATTAGGAGGTTATTGGGAGCTAATCATATGTATAGCCTCCCTTCTTATACCTGTCAGGCTAAAAATTAAGATCTCTTCCTAGGCACTTAGAGTTGTAAACTCATTCTCTCCTGGACTATGCTGAAGGTGGAATAGGAATGGAACTGAGGAAAAAGTGGAAAGGAGAAATAGCTCCTCTGTTTGATATACTACATTTTCCCTGCCCCTGCCTCCAAGCATCCTCATTATGTTCCTGCGGTGAATACCTAGTCAGGAAGAACATAAAAGATACAAGAGCAATCAAGAACATTCACTAAGATTTTTCCTTAGAAACAAGGCCTTTTCCCCCCTCTCTTCTTAAAACAGCAATAACCACAACCCATAACCAGTCCCTGTCCTGGGCAGCAGATTTTGTGTGACCTTTTGATAAGCTGACTCAGTTGCTACCCTCAGGTTCCAGACTGATGTTAATTACACAGATGATGCTCCCCAGAAACTGGTGCTCACGAATTCCTCCAGAGTCCTCCTGTCAGTAAAAGTTGTGCTTCATTGATTCAACACAAAAGTGATGAGCACAGAAGTATGAAAATGCGTTAGACATGGGTCCTGCCCTCAAGGATCTAACCCTTCCCTAGTGATCAAGAGATCAGCCACAATTCCCTCATCCTGCCAGGGTCCTGTCAGATCCTAGCAGTGAAGTTACCATGATGTGGTAGCAGCCGACAGGGTGGGTAGTTGGTAGAATAATCCTGGTGAACTTTGGTCTCAAGCTGAACACAGAATATTAACCTTCAAGGGGTGCCTGGGTGGCACAGTTGGCTAAGCTACCAACTCTTGGTTTCCACTCAGGTCGTGATCTCAGGGTCATGAGATAGAGCCCTGCATGGGGCTGCAAGCTTAGCATGGAATCTACTTAAGATTCTCTCTCCCTCTCCCTCTGCCCTCATACACACACACTCTCTCTCTCAAGTAAATAAATAAATAAATAAATAAATAAATAAATATTTTTAAAAAAGATAAAAGAATCTTCGGTATCATTTAGTCCAATCACCTCATTTCATAGATGAGAAAACTATAGTGCAGAACAATACAGTGATTTGCTTAATGTTACACAAGGAGCAAAACTGAAGCTGAAATCGAACATACCAACTTCCACTCTGAAATTCATAGGTTAGGTGATTATAGTTTCAAGTTCCAATACCATAACTAACTTTCCCAAGTAGGGCATGAGTGTCGTGGGTATTAGATTCACTTCATCTCTTAAGATAGATGAAGAAATTAGAGAACTTTTAGTTAGAGGGACAGGGGATCTATTGACCCACAGGACGGAGATGACAAGACTTTGGTTCATTCACATGCCCAACTTCTGTAACAGTTATTAAGTGTCTGTGATCACTAATAAGTAATACAGATAAGGTCCCAGCTTTCTGACTTGAATATTGTCAATCATCTCACCCCAGACACATGATAGTAAAAGGCTAATCTGTGCTTTTTTTCATCTCTCCTGGCTCCAAACCAATAGTCTGCCCATATTCCTTTTTTCCCTTCTCAAGTTTCTGTCTCAAGGCATAAAACAGAATGACAGATACACAGCATCTATGCTATTTCTGTCTGTCTACCATCCTTGGAAGACATCACTAATCGATCACAGCACTCTTCCCACAGTATTGCAAGGACATCTTAGAATCTTTCCCCCCACAACTCTAGGCAACAACTGTCAATCCATCTAAGATGACATATGACTCTAAGGTACATGGATTTTGCTCATTTTACCTTCCTACATAATCCCAGCCTGAACTGAAACCTAAAATAGAATTGCTTGAAGGACAGAGTGAAAGGAAGAGCCTCAGGAATGTTCTGATAAGTAACACACACACACACACACACACACACACACACACACACACACACAATGGTTGTAAGACTGCCCAGAATCAACTCAAAATGATTCAATAAAAATTTACTGAGTGCCAGCACCATGTAGGATGAGGGGTATACTGACGTGAATAGACATAGACTCCATCTTCAAAAGTTTCCACACCAGATGGGGAGAAATTTCTATAACAGATAATTTTTAAACAATATGGTAATGACTATAACTGGGTAAGCTCCATGCCTCCGGCAGGGATCATGACTCTATTTTTCACTATTGCATACCCACCACTCACCACCACATGTGGCATAGTAATGGCTGTTAAATGATCGAGGCAGAGGTCACAATACTTATTTTTTTCTGGAATAAATGGGCAAAAGCCTTAAGGAAAAAGCCAAAGTTTCCTGCATCTTGAAAAAATCAGTAAGAACCTTCCAGAAGAAGAGACACGCATAAAGACAGGAACTCCTATTTATAACTTTTCTCCAAAATTATGATAAAAACAAAATAAGCCACTTGTCCTCCAGTTGTTTGTAGATAACAATTACCCACTTTCCAAATGATTTAAAAGAGTGCTTCATGAATATACAATAAAGAGAAAGGTATGACTAGTTTTCATCAAAGCTGTTGTAATCCATCTTTATTTGTTCTAGATGTCCTGGAAACCCCAAATTCAACAATGTTCAAAGATTCCACCTGGTACGTGCTGTCAGAGTGATTTTTTTTAAAGATTTTATTTATTTATTTGAGAGAGAGAGAATGAGAGCTAGAGAGCACTAGAGGGAAGAGGGTTACAGGGAGAAGCAGACTCCCCGCAGAGCCGGGAGCCGGATGTGGGACCCAGTCCCGGGACTCCAGGATCATGACCTGAGCCGAAGGCAGTCGCTCAACCAACTGAGCCACCCAGGCGCCCTCTCAGAGTGATTTTTATCAGTTTTCTTTTGTGGAACACTAATTAAAATCAATTAGGGTGACATGTCATTGACTGGCCTGGTTTTATCAGTGCATAACAAAGAGACAAGAGAACAGACTTGAAGGGTAATAATCTGCTACTTGTTTTTACTTCCTAAATTGCAGATGTCTGTTTCTAATGGATGAACAACTGAAATTTCAAAGCACTTACTTCAAGCATAACTAAATGTCTTCCATCAAGCAGCTATATTAGAGATTTGATTAACATTATCTCTTCAAATGTGCTTTAAAGAATTCATTCTTGTTTTTAATGGGGAATATCTTCAATCTTGCCTCTCTTTGAACTTTGATAAGTCTTATAGCCCGTGTGCCCCCACTTTTGTACTTGATTATATACTCTTCTACGTGGCGCATCAAAATTTTATGTGTGCTAAGTCATGCGTCTACAGCAAGGTTGTGGGTCCACAGCAAAGAGATCAGATCTTCTATTTCCTTTATGTCACATATAAAAGGAAGGAAACAGGGCAAGGAGAATAAAGGAGAGAAGAAGGGAAGGAAAGAAAATAAGAAAGAAAAAAAAGAATGAAACATGCACCTACTAGACATCCATTATCTTCCATGAATGGCACTATGTGCTTTGTATAAAATATGGCACTTAATCCTTTCAAGAACACTATAAAATAAGCACTTCTTTCTTTTTTGGAAATAAGGAAACTCAAACACGAAATTGGTAACCAGCTGAATGGCAAGAGGCAGAATGAAAAGCCAGATCCATCTTTCATGTTTACTTCTCCTTCTGAAAGAAGTTGCCCTGCCAAAGCACCTTCTCAGGTGACAGCGACGAGTAGCCATGTCATATACTATCAGACTCTGACTCACCCCCCAACCCTTGGGCACAAGTAACTGAACAGGACTTTGGTATCTGAGGCATAGCCCTATCCTGTATGAAAAGATGAAGCCATTCAGATTATTTCTATTATTGACCTAAAAAGTAACTGAGAGACAGAGTCAGTTAAGAGGGAGACACAAAACCAAAAACAATGAATTAAGAAATGACCTGTCGAGCCACAGAGTAGAATGCATTTACAATAGGTATAACCAACAAAGGATTTATATGTGTATGACATAAATAGTTCATATAGATCAGGGAAAAAAAGGCAGACAATGTGATAGGAAAATGGTGAAAAGATTTGAACAGTACCTCACAAAAGAACATATGCTATGTAGGGTGGCCATATAATGCAGCATCCAAACTGGGACCACTCAATAATTATACCAGGACAACAGGAGTGAGCCAGGACTGACCCAAGGCAAAACGGTATGTGAGGTGCCCCACCCAAGTAACATCAAACACATACAAAGACGCTTACCCTTATGGGTCATTCAGGAAATGCAAATTAGGACTACAATGAGATACTTCCACATACCCATTGGAACGACTAAAAAGAAAAAGGTTGATAATACCAACTGTCAGTGAGGGTGAAGATATGGAGCATGTAGAACTCTCCTGCACTGCTGGGGGAGTATAAATTGAGATAATCACTCTGAAAAGTCTTGGGTAGTATCTACCAAAGTAAAATTTGTATGTCTGATAACCAGTTCAACTCTCAAGTATAAATACCAAAAAACAACAAAAATTTGCATAGCAGCGTTATCCATAACAACCCTGGACTGGAAATAACCCAAATGGCTATCAGTAGTAGAATGGATAAATACGGTATAGTATACTCATACAATAATGACTATATCATAATTAAAATGAATGAACCAGTGCCACACAAAACAACATGGATGGAAATCACAAATATAGTACTAAATACTAAGAAACTGGACTCAGAGTAAAGGGTATATAATTACATTTTTATAAATGTTAAAACAGGCAAACTAATCTATGGCGTTAGAAGCCAAGCTACCAGTTGCCTTTGGAGAAGGGCTGGTGACTGGGACAAAGGTGGAAGCTTCTAGGAAGCTGGTAATGTTCCATTTCTTTATCTAGGTGGTAGTAATTCAAGTATGTTCACTTTGGAAAAAATCATTGAGCCCTACACCAAAAATGTGTGCAATTTTTTTGTCTGTATACTATACTTCAATAAACAAGTTTATGAGTAAGAAGAAAAAATTTTTAAAAAGAGAGAGAGGAAAATTTCCTGAAGTAAAGTAGGGCTATGAAGGGCAATATGCAAGCTAGAGTTATAGGAAGTAAAATGAAAGTAAACAGAGGAAGCCAGTCAGTAAAGAAAATAGAATGAGGGGCGCCTGGGTGGCTCAGTTGGTTGAGCGACTGCCTTCGGCTCGGGTCATGATCCTGGAGTCCCGGGATCGAGTCCCACGTCGGGCTTCCTGCTCAGCGGGGAGTCTGCTTCTCCCTCTGACCCTCTTCCCTCTCGTGCTCTCTATCTCTCATTCTCTCTCTCTCAAATGGATGAATAACATCTTTTAAAAAAAAAAGAAAGAAAAGAAAATAGAATGAAACATGTAGGCAGGTAGAAGCTGAGCAGCCATGGGAGAGAAACCATGGGTTCATGAAAAAGAGACAAATAGAACAGCCAATAGTTTGCACTCCCTCTAATTCTGACGATTTTCCTATTCCTGATCCCATCTATATGTTTTACAATAATCACCCTTTTTCTTGATGCAATATAAAAGGCTCTCCATAAAAACAAACAAGGCTAGGGGCACCTGGGTGGCACAGTTAAGCATCTGACCCTTGGTTTAGGCTCAGGTCATGATCTCAGGGTCCTGGGATTGAGCCCCGTGTCGGGCTCCCCTGCTGAGCAGGGACTCTGCTTGAGGATTCTCTTGCTCTCCCTCTGCCCCTCTCCCCCACACTCTCGTGCGTGCTCTCTCTCTCTCTCTCTCTCAAATAAATAAATAAATATTTAAAAATTGTTAAAAATTAAAAAATAATAATAAAAACAAACAAAATTAACTAAACCAATGTTTTCTTTCTCAGACCTGCTAAAAGTACAATCTTGGGAGCTAGGGAGCTTATCTTCATCAAAAGCTATCTGTGTTATAAATGAAACCAAAATAAAGTGAGAGCCATGTGGGTGATGAACCCTCATGCCTTCCATGACAAGAGTTAGATGATTTCCAAAACATATTGCAAATAGAGAAACCTCATCCTGATTCAAATCCATCATCTGTCCTGATGAGTGGTACTCAAATAACAGATCTTATGTCATTTCATGTTGACACATATTTATTGAGCTGTACTACAGCTCATATACTAAACACAGGGGTTATGGAGCTAAATATAACATGACTTCTCTTGACCTCATAGTTTTATTCGTTTTGTTTGTACTAAATCTCCAGCACCTGGAATAGCGTCTAGCACCTAAAAGGTGCTTAATTAATATTCACTGAATGATTTAGTGAACGAATAAGTAGAATAGATATACAAATAATCACCATGCCATGGAATATAGAAGCCTGAATAACAGACTTTAGTGATACAAGGGAAGTTGTTATTTTCCAATAGAGGTGAGATAAAGATACATAGAAAGAACTATTTGGTTGAGCCCTGAAGAATTTTCTCATTTATTGACAGACAGTAAAAGACATTCCAGGCAAAGAAGACACCATGGGAAAAATTATGGGCATGTATGTGTGTGTATAATGTATTCACTCTTAAAGAGTCGGAAAATGTAGGTGGCCCACAGACCACAAAGTAAATATCCCACTGGTCTCCTGAATCAGCTGGTCAATTCTGTCCACACAGAATAAAGAGGGATGAAGAATCTTTCAGAGGATATGTGCTACTAGAAAAAATGAGTACCTGAGGACTGAGTCCTCTGGCTTACCAATCTCCCATGAGGGATTTCACATGGAGTTTCACAGAGCCCTCGCATATGTCTAAGAGGTATTGCTGCATAAACCACCCTGGAGTGAGAGACAGAGGGCAAAATGGACAAGGTCCCAGGGCCTCCATCCCAGATTTAACCAAAACAGCTCCTCTCTTTAATCTGTTTTCTGTAAGATTTTAGTGAGAACATCAGTTATTCTCTATATAACTGGATAGTTTTTCTACTTTCTAAAAAATACAGTTTTTGAGTAACTAATCTATTAAGTGCAAATTCACGGAATAACTGTACAGACACTTGCTGCACTATTAATCACTGTAAATGAAAAGAAAACTATTGATTTTTATTTTTTTGAAATTATGATCTACGCTGGAATTCCCAATCTACCGGGGAGTAGTACCTCGTTGTGATCTTTAACACCATACAAGAAAAGACATCTGTCACAACTGTCTCAAAAATGAAGGATCTGTCATGTACTGATTTCGATTACTTCTCTTCATTCTCATATACTATATTGTGTCCTTTTATGTTGGTATGCTCTGCACTGGGACCCATGAGCCCCCTTCAAACACGTCTCTTGGTTGCCATGTTGTTCTGGTGGCGGGGTGTAAGAAATAAAATATTATCTCAAGCTCTTCTCTTAGATTTCCCCATTTAGTCTCATTTCGTGACTTTATTTGCATGCATTTACATTCTTCATTCACTTATAAAATCAAAGGAGCTTATAAGCCAGTTTAATGGGCTAACATCCAAGATGCCCATACCATTTCCAGAGAGTTGATGTATCCAAGTGATTCATTTCCTGTGTTCCTCCCTCCGACCCTTCCAGTGCCATCATTCCCCCTTTACCAAATGAAATTTTATAATTTTAACAATTTTTAAGTTCCTGACATAATATATGCATGTGTACATAATAGAAATCGACCAAATACATATATATAATATATGTGACTACATCACCTGTATATAAAAGACAACAACAAGGCACCTGGGCGGCTCAGTCAATAAGCCTCTGCCTTCAGCTCAGGTCATGGTCCCAGGGTCCTGGGATCGAGTCCCACATCGGGCTCCCTGCTCCGCGGGAAGCCTGGCTTCTCCCTCTATTACTCCCCCTGCTTGTGTTTCCTCTCTCACTCTCTCTCTTTCTGTCAAATAAGTAAAATCTTTTTAAAAAAAATAAAATAAAATAAAAGACAACAACAGTGAACTTTAGATCCTTCATTTATTAGCTCTAAGACCTTGGCTTCCAAGGTCTTAAGATTTTTAATTTCAATGGTAAAAGAACCTCGTGAATGTTACCGAATACTGAAGAGTAAAGGATGAAGAAGTTCATTCATTTAGCAAATACCGCATCTCAGGTACTCTTCTAGACACTAGTTCATCCAGGCAAAAAAAAAAAAAAAAAAAAAAATAGAGAAAAAGCAGAAAAGGTCACAGGAATCATGGAGGCTTTCCAGAGGTACTGGGGCCAATAGCAAAATTTCATTCTGCTAATGCAATAAGAAGAGTTGACCAGCCAGTTGGCAAAGACAGGGCTACGTCATTTTCCCACTGGTAGAAATCCATGGCCATATCTCTTCTCTTCCTAAAGTGAAAATCTTATTGATTCAGGGCACTTGCTTACAGCTGCAAAAAGCCTCAGGGAGCAAGTCAGTCCAGCCAGTTGCCTGGTTCTTCCAACTATTCAGCAACTTTTGGAACTTCTGACGATGAGTTGGATAGGCTGTCCTCAAGTCACTAAAGCATAGAACCACCTTGTATGACCTACAGTCTTCTTCTCTTTGGTTGCCCCATGGTCTTGCCAAAATCATACCTGTTCCCAATAAAATTTCATGCACCAGCTCAAATGAGCTATTTCTGGTCTTCTCCCACTTTCACATGGCATATGTTCTCAACTCAGTCCCAGGAAAATTCTGGAAAATTTGTAACAGAAGAGGGAGAGGGGGTCAGAACCTCAGCCCAACCATACCCCCAACACATGTCGCTGTCAGGACCAGGTATTTTTCCACAAATGGAGCTCATTCCTCCTCTTCCTCCATACTGCACCCATAAAAGATCTGTTCTATTTGTAAAGCTGTTAATTGGTTCAACTAAGCCAAGGCTAGAAAAGGACCAAGCAGTATGAAATAGAGGGAGAGCATGGGCTTTGGACTTAGACATGAACTCTCATGGCTGCCAGACTCAACTTACCTGTCTTGACTTCTAGCTTCACCACATGGTTGATTCCTAGAGCAAGTTACTTAACTTTTTCTTCTTCTATAAAGTAGAGTAACATTCTGAATTCTAAGTTTTGCAGGGTTACTGTGTAGATTATATTAGCTATAGATATGTATAATAGATCTATTTTATATATATATACCTATTTCATATATAAAATGTATATAAGTATGTGAAATAAATTATATATATATGATTTAAGTATATATAATGCACTTAGCACAGTGTCTAGAAGTATTTTATTATTATTATTATTATTATTAGGTATTCTAGTTATCTATTGTTATATAACAAACCACCCCAAATCTTAATGGCATAAAGCAATAGCTATTCTATTCAGCTCACAGCAGGGATAGTGCTTAAACTTGGGTTGTGTGAATGTCTAAAAATGGCCAGGGCAGCTTCACTAAGGCTCTGTGTCTGGGGTTTCCATTCTGACTATCACCTGCATTCCTTGGTTAGTCTCCCCATGGTCCTGCTGAGTCTGGAATGTCCAAGATAATTTCTTTACTCATATGTCTGGCAGTTGTGCTGGAATGACTGGAATAGCTGTGGCCGGTAGGGCATCTCTCTTTCTCTCGCCATGTTGCTAACTTGGACTTCCTCGAAGCATGGTGGTTTTGGGGTAATCAACTTCTTACTTGACAGCTGGCTTCCCCAAGAATGAGCACATTCATTCCAAAAGACACTGCAAGGCTTCTTATGAAGTACCCTTTTGCCATATTCTATTGGTCAAGAGCAAGTCAAGGAGTCAGCCAAGATTCAAGGGGTAAGAATTACACAGAACATGAGTACCAGAAGGCATGACTCATTCAAGTACCATCTTCATAGATAAGATATTAGAGTTTTCCCTCTGGCCTGTAATGATACACATCCTCCCCACATGCAAAATAAAATCACCGGAAGATGGCCACATCAGTGTCTCTCATCCCATATGATCTTCTGCAGTGTGATCTTGACATTTTCCTATCAAAAGGGAGAGTGTATTTCTCTATCCCTTTGGTTCTGACAGAGCCTGTGACAGCTTTGGCCAACAGGTTATGGTGGAAATGATGTCATCTGTAGCCCTAACTGGCTGGGGGCTTCTTCTTCTTGCCATCTTGGAAGCTAGCCCCCATACAAGAAGTGTGATGACCTTAAATCCACTATGCTGTGCAAAGTACAAGCCAAGGCCCTGGAGGATGAGATGTGATGTAGTAAGAAAAAAAATGGCCAAAGAACACCAAGGCACCAGGCATGTGAGAAAAAAGCCATCTTAGACATTGAGCCCAGTTGATCCTTCAGATGGCTCCAAACCCAGCTGCCATCTGACTGCAACCATTTGGAGAGCCAAAAAGTAAGAACCTCCCAGAACTCTGACATAGTAATAAATTGCTGCTTTAAGCACCTACATTCCAGAGTGGTCTGTTAGCAGTAAAGAGATAGCTGAGAATGCCAGCTATGTGATATTGGGCAAACCACTTGATCTATCTGAGCCTCAATTTCCCCAGGTGTCAGAGTGGGGACAGAAAAAAAATATTCATTCCTTTCCTATCTTTAATCACAGCTGAGACAGAGATCTTATATTTCTTTTCCATACTCACGCAGCATGTTTAGAGGGAGGATGTGCTTCCTCTTGATTTGACAGGGATATAAGAAAGCAAAAGCATGCATTATTGATGCACAAAAACTTTTCCCACCTCTTCTTTGCTGACATCAGCCTGAGTAGCTCTTGCACTGTTACTTCTATATAAAGATGAGAGACCAGCTGCCTGACCTCCAGTTTGCCTCTTTTGTCCAAATGGGTATCTCAGAAGGAAAGACATCTTGCACTCAGGAACCTTCCCTGGGATCCAGGGCCTTGCACACACCTCTAGCCTTTGCATATTTGTCTGCTTTTAAAGGGGGTAACTTCTTCTAAAACATTGTCACTGTGAATACCAAAAGGAAAATGACAGACTATTTTGGAAGTCCAAACACTACGCATTCCTAGGACTGTGACCATTATAGGCACTTAGGATTCAATGAATATTGAATGAATGCAGAAAAGGATAGCTCGTCTCATTTTTATTGAAAACTTCATTTCAAAACCTCTATTTCTCAAAGAATGTTCACGGATACATCACATTACAGTTACCAGGGTGCTTGTTAAAAATGCACATTCCAGAAACATTGAATCAGAATGTCTTGAAGTGGAGGCCACGAATTTGTATTTTTCAGAAGCACCCACAGTGATTAGAAAGAGCACTAAAATTCAAGAACCAACTCTAAATTCCCATGTTTCTTTCCAAGTTTGATTTGGGAGCTATCGATTGGCTAAGACTGGGAACAAAGAGACCCAAGCAGGATTTAGAAATTCTGGTGCTTTGCATACCTTTCACAGAATTAATCATGCCTATGGGCTTCTTCTACACCTAAAGGTATAAACCGTACAGATGGTTCACTGATTTTTTAAATCTGTTTTTGCTTAATCTGTCTAAATGTAAAACAAAAATGAGAATACCTTATTATAATTTCCAAGGCTTCAGGAAAAGTGTCTATTTAAAGGCATGAGGAGGGTTTAATGGCAACAAGCAATTACTTCTTTCCCAGGTAAATGAGCATGAGAACTTTTTTGCCCTGACCAGAGTCTCTAAGTGAAAGAAGAAAGGATTTAGAGGACAACCTAAAACAAATCAATTAACTTTCCCGTGCCCCATTTCCCTCACCTGCTAGGAGAATTTCTATGAGGATTACATAGGGTCACCATATTGCACAATTCACATTATGGTCTATGTGCCGTGCACAACTTGCACATCTGTACATAGAAGTCCAAGAGAGAGAAAATCAATGTGTGTGAAGGCCTGCCACATACTGTAGGGAAAGTAAGGGATTCTTAAACGGGGTGGTGATGGGGAGAAAAAAGAAAATTTTATTTGGATCTGTAAAACAGAAACCTGAGAAAGAGATTATATAGATATAAAATTATTTGATGGAAGCTATTGCCCTGGTTTAGTAAGACTGTTGATCAGCCCAAAAACATACACGTGTGCACATGCAGACATCCACAAACAGTATGTTTGTGGACGCTTTAGGTTCCCCAACCATATTTTGAATACCTCCTCTTTTCTTCTGAAAAAAAATCCCCTTTTTCCATTTTTGGACAGCCCTGCTACTCTTCCAATCTCTGGATATGTGATCTGGGTAGGACTCCATATTCAGCTACAAGGGTGGGAAGCATAACTTATGCCTTAGCCAATCAGCACTCTACCTTTTGCTAGGAAGAAGGGCAGGAGTACATGACCCAAGCTGGACCAGTCTGAGTCAGTCTCGGGACTTGCACGAGCACTCCTGGGAAAGGCTCTCACTTTCTCTGCTGTACTTGAACTGAGACAGGTTGAGGCCAGGTCTGCTGCGGCCATTTGATACCAGGAAGGGTGAGGCTAGGGCTACTCCAGGATGAGGGGAACACCCTGGAGTTTGAGTGCTGGATCCTACCTTGCCGGACTACCTTCGTAAGTCTGCCTATTCCCCTTGATGTTTCTGCTCAGGTCGGTCTGCACCGTTTCCCCATCACTTGCAACATCCCAAAACGAATACTATACACAGCAACTGGACCCACTCTTTGACTAATTCATAACAGAGTTACTTTATCTGCTGTTTGCCTGTCTGCTGGTAGTTATTGCATTGATACCTCAAGTTTAACTATGCTGAATACATAATTTATCATCCAAACCAGGACGCTTTTGAGAGTGGAAGGGGCATTATTATTATTATGACTTAGGTCAGGACAAAAGTATAAACCAAAGTAAATCACGCTCTATGATCACCATAATTTTAACCAAATGGCCTGGCTGTTGATAATTTGAAGACACAACTAGAGTCCATATTTTTTTAAGTGGTTTGCTTCACAGTACTCACCACTGTATTCCTGACATTTAGAACAATGTCCAGCACAACACTGATATTCAATATTTATCTAATGAATAAAGCATTTCAAAAACATTTCAGTGTGTTCATTCATGTATTTCTTCAACAAGTACTTCAGTATGTTTTATTATAAGCCAATCATTGTTCCAGGCACTGAAGATACAAATGTGGGCAAGAGAGATAGGGTCTCTGCCCTCCTAGAGTTTCCATTCTTGGGGAGAGGGACAAGACAACACACGAGGGAGCAAACAAGCGCTATCTGGTTGGGGCACATGCTGTGGAAGAAACGAAACAGGGTGGCATCTGGGGAAAGAGACATTTTCAAGTAGTGGGATCAGGAAATATCTCTCCAAAAAGTTGACATCTGAACTGAAGCTGAGGCCATCAGGCAAAGAGCAACAGGGGCTCCTACAGCAAGGATGAATTCTCTGCCCGCTGCTCTGCACTGCCTACCAGCTCACAGCATGACCCCCACGGTCACACATGCCTGGGACTCTGGGAGCTGCCACTGGACCAACCTTGAGGAGATGCCCAACTGGTTGAGTAGAGGAACCACAGAAAAAGGCACAGGAATGAATGCTATAAGCACCCCAGAAGTGACAGCACCCTGGGATCAAGGGTGGGCACCAGAGGACGAAGTGAGATTTGGAATTAGGAGTAGAGCAGTGATTCCAGGCTCTGGGATCAGGCTGTGGGTTTGAATTCTGTCTCTCTGCATATCAGTTTTGTGACCCTGAGCAGATAATCTTTGTGAGATCACTGTCTCATCTGTAAGCCTAGGATAATTATAATAGTATCCTAATATGTACTTAGGGCTTAGCACAGCATCTGAGAAGCCGTAAGTGTTCAGTAAATATTAGCTATTATTGTTAAATAGTGAGAAGAGACAGTAACTATTTAAATACGTTCCAGAATACAAAAAGAAATGGCCTTTCTGCTGGCCTTTCCACTCAGGAATCTCACGGTGTGCTCACAGTAATGGGAGTTCTCAAACATACTCGGACTGAACACTAGGTCTCTGAAGGAAGTGTTCTGCCTTGAAACTAAATAAGGACTTTTTTTTTTCAATTATCAAGGAAAAAATAAGTTTGAGATCACATTTTTTTCCAATTTCAAGTTTTCTTCCCAGATACTTTTTTCTTAAACTTTAGACATCTGCTACCTAAAGTACTGGCAGATGAGAATGAGTGAACAAGCAGCAAAGAAATATTACCAGAAAAACTCCGCAACAGCCGAGCATGTTTAGACCAACATCTTGTTCTTTTAGTGGATATGTGTACTCAGGTTGTGGTTTTTAAATCAGATGCTGACTGTCAGATTGTCTGGAAGTAAAGCTGTTCCTATTGCATAACCCAGAATTAAATATACCAGTATTTCATGGTGTTCTTTCAAGAGCCATGCTTTCCAGGTGCTCTATCTCCTAAATAAATTCAAGAATCACTCTAGAAAAGTTCAAAGCCCTTGACAGAAAGTTTCTAAGTCATCCTCCCACTCTCCTAGGAGCTGAAAAGTGGAATTTGCTGGAGATATAAGGGTGGCACGCGCGCGCACACACACACACACACACACACACACAAACATTAAATTAAGAGAAGGGGGCGAGGATACTGTTATCTCCTTGAAGAAGAAAATGAAACCCAGGAGATGATGATTTTCCCAAGGTCACTCAGGAAGTTGACAAAGGAACTAGAAGTAAGAATGACATCTCAGGGAGTAATAGTTCATATAGGTCTCTGCTGTGTGCATAAAAGTCACTGAGCTTCCCAAGGGCAATAATAATGAACAGTGTGATTTAAGAACTCTAACTGCAACATATTTTGAGGTTTCTAGTCCCAGAGGCCAAATAACTAAAAGGATCTCAAAGCAGCAGGCAGAAAGTGTCTGGTCCTTTTAATGGATGATGCCCCAGATGGCATGGAGTTCCCCACTGCACTCTGCATATCCATCCAGGCCACTCTGTCTTTGATTATTACAGGAGAGAATCCTCTCCATCAGTTACGCCCAGTGCCCAGCCTAAATGCTACTCGTCCCATGAAGTCTGGTTGGAATCTAATCTCTCCCTACCCCAAATATCTTTCTTTACTGATGGCTTTCACCTGTTCTCCAGTAAGATGCACATGAGAAATACCTTGATACGCTTGCATTCATTTTTTTTATTGATGCCATAACAAATTGCCACAAATTTAGTGGCTTAAAACAGCACAAATTGATTATCTTACAGTTCTGGAGGTCAGACATGGTTTTCATTGGGTTAAAATCAAGGTGTTGGCAAGACTGCATTTCTTTCTGGAGGCGGCCGGGAAGATTCCATTTCCTTGGCTTTTCTATCTTCCAGAGGTCACAGGCATTCCTCGTGTGTGCATCCCTTCTTCCATCTTCAAAGCCAGTCACATAGCATCTCTCTGACCCTGCTTCCATCATTATATCTCCTCTTCTGATCACAGCCAGAAAATGGCCCCTGCTTTTAAGGACTCCTGTGATTATACTGGGCCCACCAGGTTAATCCAGGATAATCTCTCAATCTTGGTGTCCTTGATTTAATCACACGTGCCACATCCCTCTGCCATGTAAGGTAATGTATCCATTGGTTCTGGGAATTGGGATGTGAATATCGTTAAGGAGCCATTATTCAATCTACCACAGTCCACCCTTGGCCCAAAAGATTCATGTTTGTCTCACACACAAAACACATTCTCTCCATCCCAAGTCCCCTGCAAACCTCATCTGACTATAGGATCACTCAAAGTTCAAAACCTCGTATAAATCAAATCAGATCAAAGAACCCAAATCTCAGGATCTAAGTCATCTAAATTAGGCAAGGGGGAGGCTCTGGGTATAATCCATCCTGGGGTACAATTCATCTCTATCTGTGGGCTTGTGAAACTCAAGAGATAAGTTATCTGCCCCCACATGCAATGCCAGGAATGACATAAAATGACAGTCACGGATATTCCTTCTCCAAAAGGTAAGAAAATGAAAGGGAAAAAAAAAAAAAAAGAGTCAAGCAATTTTGAAATCCAGCCAGGAAAATTTCATTAGGTTTCAAGGTCTGTGAATGATCCTCTGAGGTTTGTGGCTCCTCCCTCTCGGCTCATGGCTCTCCCGCTCTGGGCTTGAGCCTCTGTCACCTGAGTCGTCTTACTTTTTCATAAAAGGTGGCACTTGCTTGCAACTGAATAGTTTTATCAGCTTGTTTCTTACCAGTACAATGTTGAAAGCAGACAGCCTTCTTTCATATAGTAATCTCTTTCAGTCCAAGCCGACAGTACAGAATTCTCAAGAACTTTGTAGGTCTCCTGTGTGTATCATGGGAATTCACATGCAAGTCTCAACTGTTCTCAGGTCCTCTGAAACCTACTCAAGTTTCAGTTCCCTCCTTCAATCTCAATAGACACAGAGTGAACCTGGAGATGGGGCTCACAGTGCCCTCAGAAATCTCTACCATTGTCCAACACTCTTGCCTTCCTTTGGGATATTCCTTTGGATAACGGCAGGGGAGAAAAAATATTCTTAAACCATCCTCCATTCATAACATGCTGTTATTTATGGCATAAAAATATGTGCTCCATGAGTCCTTGGGACTCTGAGTTTTGAGGCTCAAAGCCAGGGGTTCAGCCAAGAAGAAAACTGCTGCTCTCTCCAAAAACATGGCTCCTGCAACTAAAAGCCTGAGCTTTGAGTGTTTAAAAGACCATTCAGCTATTCATCCGACTTCATCATTCTAGTCAGTGTATGTAGAGAGTTCTACAGACTCCCACAGATGGAAGAATTATGCTGGGCAAAGAGGATCTTACATCTGCTAATAATCAGATTATACACTGAAATATGTTATACCAGTTCTCTTGGTAATTCTCAAGGTGGAGATGAGTATCGCCATGTACCATTGAAGAAATAGATACACAAAGCATGAACAACTTGCTTAATCACACCACTTAATGAAGTGTCGACCTGTATATTCAAAATTCAGTCTGACTTCAAAATGGAACTGAGGCAAGCAGTTCTTACAAATCTTCAAGCCAGAGAATCCTGCCAACGCTCAATTTCCACAGTTGTCAAATGATAATATGGTTCATAATCCCTCATGCACAATTCCAGAATTTTTTTGATATTGTTTGCAAGTTTTGTGCAAAATAAGACCTGAATTGATATTTGATGCCAGTTTTGTCTTAGTGTTTCTACCAATCACATGTGTCTCTGCCGCTAATTGATATTTTTTTTGTTCAATTGTTGGAGGGAGCAGGTGTGGCTTTTAATTACACTCTGAAAATGTTAAAAAAAAAAACGTAAAAATATCCCAATGAATAATAGAAGAAAAAAAAGTATTATTTTTATCAATAGCCAAGAAAGAGGAGTTGTTGCAGAAATTGTGGTGTGTCTGTGAGGTCACTTATCATTGAATATAAAGTGGGAACCAACACTATATACAACTTAGTGAAATTGAAAGACAATTTGTTGATGTTTTACAGTGATTATGACAACCAAGAACTAAAGAAAAATGAGTGAAGCATTACCTTGAGGAAAATATAAATATCCTGATTTTGGATTTATCAGATTTGAAAATAGTAAAGTGAATGTATGCCACTGACTTGCTTGCTGATCACAAAACCAGCCAGGCTAGCCCATGAAGAGGTAAACACTGAAGGCAAGCGTGAATATTCGGGAAGTTGGCTGCAGAAACTTAAAAAGTATCAGGGTATAAAATATTTGAAAATCTGTGGTGACAAAGCTTCTGTTGATCATGAAGCAGCAAGAATTACATGTGTAAATTTGCTAAGATCATATCTGATGAACACCTTAATCCTTCACAAATTTGCAAATGCTAATGAAACAGCTCTCTACTGGTGCTGTTTCTAGAAAAACCTGAGCAATGGCTGATGAGTGAACCCCGGCTGGTTTTGACACTGTGTCCAGGGCGACTGTTTTCAGATGTGCCAATTCTACAAAAAGATTAAGTGGGTGGTGACTGGAAAGAGCCAACCTCCATGATGTTTAACTGATGTATACAACCTATCTGTCATTACTGTGCAAACGGGAACGTGTGGGTGAGCACATAAATACCTTCTGACTGATTCAATACACCTCCACACCTATGCTTGAGTTCATTGCAGGCAACCCGGACTAAAAAAGTTTTTATTCTTCATGGACACTACCCCAACATCCCTCTCCTAAACTTCTTGGGGAAAAAAGGTTTTCAGCATTTATTCCTCCCTCAAAGTTATATCTGTGATACCATCTTATTGGTCAAGGAATTTTATATTCCATGGAGAGCAAGCATAAATTCCCCTCCACCTTTTGTTTTCCTTTAGCTGAAAGCCTGTTGCAGTGAACAAAAGTCTAGGAATCCAAGACATACTAAAAGAGTTGAGATTGTCATTTCTGCAGTAGCTAATGCTTGGAACAGTATTAATACATCAATATTGACAAATGCTTGACACAGGTTTTGGACTATAGGGATGTTTGAAAAATGAACCTGCTGATGAAGACTTTGAAGATTTTATCAATACTGAGAATAGGATCATGCCAAACTTCATGGATGGCACTGAAACTGCATCAGATGAGCACGTAAATAAACTAGAAGTTAGCACAGAAGTGCTGAACACGGGCACTATTGTGCTCTCCTGCAATGATGAGAAATCATCGAAAGCATGAGCTCAGTAGTGATGGCAATGGTGATGACACTGTAAACCCCAATTAAGCATTTCCATAGGTGACAGGTTTATGAGGATCCCAGGAACAAGGCTGTACCTCCACAGGGAATGGAGAATCTCCTTCTGCCCTTCCTATTCCTCCCCACTGAACCTAGATTTTTGTGAAGATATGCACATACCTGATGAGGTGGGACTTTTGTCTTGCGGGTAATTTGCAGAGTTCATTTAAGTTGTGAATTATCTCTATTGACTCAGCTTATTTCTGCAACTTTACAAGAAGCACCTGCAAAATGGCATGAGCAGATAGGAGGAACAGAGTGAGGAGAAAAAGGGGGATATGGAATATTCCTAACGTAAGTATCTGAGGAAGAATGTAGGACAGAGCAAAAGCGCAGGTTCTTGGGCTACACTTGCCTGAGTTTGAATCCTGGTTTGGCCATTTGCTAACTGTGTGATCTTGACCAGGTTGTTTCACTTAACAGTGAAATATTTCCCAGCCAAGGTCACATTGTAAATGAGGGCAATAACAGAAATGATCTCACTGGGTTATTGTGAGAGTTGATGAGTTTAAACCACTTAGGATAGTGCCTGGCACATAACAAACACTAGAGAAATGATAGCAATTATTATTATCAGCCCCCTGAGAAGGTGATATTGAGACAAGCGCTTCACACGTGGGAGAGACTTCAAAATATTAAAATAATGGATGAATACATGAGGGGCCTATATTCCACTCCAGATACTATATCCTTTTATTCAGTTATTGCCAGTAGTCAAGCTAACCCTCTGTTTTTGTGTCTATACTCATCTCAGCTCACCCGAGTCAGTGGCCATGAACATGACCCCCCAGAAAGCAGTCAACATAAAGGTATTTTAAAATGATAATACCCACAATAAATTTAAGTGTATGAAAATGGCCACTCATCAAAAATTGTTGACAGAAGTATAAATTGATGAGGAAATGCTCTTCTCTAAACTTATCCCATAAAATAGTGTAGACAAGGAATTACATCAAAGGACATTCACTTCCTCTAAGGGTTATAGGACACGGGTCCTGCTGAAGCCTGAGGGCTATTATTTATTTTTTTATTTTTTTAATTGTTATGTTAATCACCATACATTACATCATTAGTTTTTGATGTAGTGTTCCATGATTCATTGTTTGTGCATAACACCCAGTGCTCCACGCAGGATGTGCCCTCTTTAATACCCATCACCAGGCTAACCCATCTCCCACCTCCTCCCCTCTAGAACCCTCAGTTTGTTTTTCAGAGCCCATCGTCTCTCATGGTTCCTCTCCGCCTCTGACTTACTCCCCTTCATTCTTCCCCTCCTGCTATCTTCTTCTTCTTTTTCTTTTTTCTTAACATATGTTGCATTATTTGTTTCAGAAGTACAGATCTGTGATTCAACAGTCTTGCACAATTCACAGCGCTCACCATAGCACATACCCTCCCCACTGTCTATCACCCAGCCACCCCATCCCTCCCACCCCCCACCACTCCAGCAACACTCAGTTTGTTTCCTGAGATTAAGAATTCCTCATATCAGTGAGGTCATATGAGGGCTATTATTTATTGATAACCTGCATATGCCAGACATGGTTAAGGATGCTGTATATTCATTTTACCATTGGCACATTGCAAAAACTCTACAAAGAAAATTTTATGATCTGCATTTTAAAGATAAGTAAACCAGAAAACACAGTGGTTTCCTTACTTTGCCACAGTCATACCCCTGGTAAGTCAAAGAGCATGAACGTGAATCCAGATCTATCTGATACTCTAATGTGCCATTTGGCCCTGTGGCACACCTACACCTGCTAATTACTGTTATTATTATCCCAAGCCCATGGCTCCATGATTCAACGAGTCTAGGACGGTCGCTCTAATTTTTACAAATGTCTTCATCACCCAGCTCTCTGGAAATTAACTCTCTTGAGAACCCTCAAGCTAAGGGCAAGTGGTTGCTGAAGCTCATTTGCCTATGTGTCAGCTCCGTTCTTCCCCCTTTCCTTGCTCTGCTCTGATCTACAAACCACACTTCCTACCCATCATGTCCACTAGCTTCTCAATAGTTTTGCCCAGTGGAAAATATTGACAGGAATTCAGGAGGCGAGAGAAGGGCAGAAATCAGATATCCTAGTTGACTGCCTGGCATGGTCCTGTTCTCCTGCCTGGCTACCGACTGAGGCAGACTGGTAGAATGATAGTCATGACATAGGTAGGTCTCTGGGGCTATGCTATAGATTTTCCTGAAGCTGAAGAACTGATGACAAAAAAAGGTCAGTGGGCAGGACATCCAGAGTCTGGGTTTGACTTCCTGAGTCCAGCTAGCTGCTGTGACTTTGGACATACCATTTCTCTCTATGTCTCAAGTTTCTGTGTCTAGAAAATGGACACATTGACACTTTCTAGTCCTGTGAGGGTTAATTTCTAGTCCTGGGTCCATCGTCATCAGAGGCAGAACTACACCCTGCACTGCTCCCCTAAGCCTCTGGGACATGGGGTGCACCTTCTACACCCACCTACGAGGCAACAGATCATGGGTGCCCTGGCCTCCCGGTGTCTTTCTCCACCCAAAGCAGAGGCATCATGCCCTGCATACCCACTTGCTTCCTGATGCCTATCCTCAGTTTCCCTCAGGGAGCTAGTTTTTTGAAGGGAGACATGCTGCCTGGAACTTCCTCATTCTCTCCACGGTAAGGCATGGATCAGCCATCGCATGTAATATAAATTCATAACTCCTTGTGAACAGTGGGAACAAGTGATTTTTGCCCTGAAGATTTTTTCAGAATTCAACTAATTGGTTATGATCATTAGCAGAAATGTTGCTCACTTGAGAGCAGGCTAACTAGAATATTATAGGCAGCTATTCCTACCCAATGCCACACACATGCCAGTGCAGCAAACATCTTTATTAGCATGAGGGTTCTGTCAGCTCTACTAATGCTACCATGTATAAGGCCTGCTTTGGTTTCATAGAATCTTCCTACAAGCCCTCTTGGGCTGGTTCCAGCATCTGCAAAAAGGCCCCAGACACAGACCTGTCCTTGAGAAGACCCCAGAAAGAACAGAGTCTCAGTCTATTTTTAAATTGTGCCCTTTTTATATAAACATAAACCTCTCCTTTCCTTCCTAATCTGACATTTAAATTAAATCACGAAGTAGATCAAGCCAATACTAAGATATTATATGTTTTTTTTTTTTTTTCTGTAAAATCAAGTCAAAGAAATTATATGCTCTTTCACACGTGAGCTATCCTCATCTCCCAGGAACTATGATATACTTCCCCAGGGGTAATTCGTCACTCCTGCTCATGCTCGGTTGAGAATCACTGATCTGGAAGGAAAGGACTGTATCAGATCTTTCAGCATAAAAGATGAGTGCTCCCCACTTTTAGCTTTTGAAACGTGGATGTGGAGGAACCAGGAGGCAAGGAAGACAGCCCACGCTTTGGTGGTGGGCACGCCTGGGGCCATCTCCCAGCAGCTCGGCTCTTGAAGACCTTCATCACCAAAAGGAAGGCGCCCAATCCTTCCAACTCCAGTTTCCATGTTTCCTAAATGGAGAAGAGAGCAACCACCACCTGGCAGGTTCATTGTGAGGACTGAATCAGATGTGTGAACTAATATATGTAACAGCCCATATACTGAGGCTTTTCTACAGAGGGGGTGTGTCGAGTGCTTTATGAGCTCATCTACCCTTCACAATGACCCTTTGAGGTAGATACTGCCATCCCATTTTAGAGAAGGGAAAACTGAGGCTTCAAGGAATTAAGTCCTTTGCCCAGACTTCTCAAATTACCAAATGACCAAAAAGGGACTTAGTCCCAGATCTGTCAGAGCCCCTGAGCAGAGTTTTGAACCATGATGTTATATGCCTCCCAACATGCATGTTAGCTCCCTTCCCTTTGTGAGCATAACCAGCTACTTAAACTAAGACCCATTGTAATACTCTGACTTCTATAAGAACAGGTGTATTCGTCAGCTAGGGTTGCCATAAGAAAGTACCAGAGACTGGGTGACCTAAACAACAGAAGTGTATTTTCTCAAGTTCTGGAGGCGAGAAGTCTAAGATCAAGGTTCTAGCCAATTTGGTTTCTGGTGAGAGCTCTCCTACTGGTTTGCAGACAGCCGCTCTCTTACTCTGTCCTCCATGGCCTTCCCTTGGAGTGTGCATGGGGTGAGAGATCAAGATTGAGAGAGAGTGAGCACTCTGATGTATTTCCTTAAAAGGACACTGAATCCTATCAGATCAGGGCCCCACCATTATGACCTCATATAACCCTAATTACTTCCTTAGAGGCCCCACCTCTGAAGACAGCCACACTGCGGGTTAGAGATTCAACATATGAATGGGGGGCGGGGGGCACAAAGATTCTGTCCATAAGAGTAAAGGTTTTGACTATATTCACCCTTCTACCCCCGGCACTTAGAACTGTCTGGTACAGAGTTGGCACGTAGCAAATATTGGTTGAGTAAATGAATGAGTTAGTAAATGAATGAACACAAAATGAACTTGAATTAATATAGGACACTGATCTAAACCTTTTCACCAGCAGGGATTCATTTTATTAATTTCTTCCCATGGGCCTCATGCTTTGATAAATTTCATCTTCTTAGCTGAGACTAGTAACAAATTGGTTTTTCCCATGTTTAATTAATCAAAGACAGATAAATTGCTAACCAGTACTTCTAATCAACATGAAATACATAAGCACTGTAAACAGGCTGAGTTGTTTAATTCTGGGCTGAAATAGATCAAATGACCTGTTGGCTTAGGTGTCCTTATTAAAAGCAAACGAGCGATTATTCCCAAGACTTTAAAATTCCAAAACTAGCTTATGAACTGATAAGGATCCAAGGACCCCAGTTTGGGAAACACTTCCCTGGTGCCATCTGTGTCATAAAACAAATCTTACAGAAGGCTTGGGTTCCAATGCAAGAAATTAAGAAACATGTACATTTGGTCAAAATTATCTTTGAAAATCCATTAAATCACCCAGATTTGAGGTTTTTGTGTATGCAGTCTTCTGCAATAATAAATGTCTATAAATTTGCCGTGTATATGAAAACATACAGCACATAATCAAGTATATTTGGGCATATCATATATATATGGCAATATATTGTGATATATAATTATATGTAATTGAATATCCAGGGTACATATATGATTGAATTGAAAAGTTAAATGTGCATATGGCATGACTCACCATAATATCTTCATATATATAAAATAACATACATAATAAATATTTAGATTATAAAGAATGATTAAACATCAGTGTATTTACAACCCGGTTTAAGAAATAAAACCTTTCCAAGAGTTTCTAATTCCTTTGTTGTCACCATACCAACATTCCTCTGTCTACTATCCTCCCCTAGCTTCACGCTGTCTTGCATTTTGCTTTGTTTTTCAACTTTACCAGGTGTTTGTATTACTAAGGAATACATTGTTTGGTTTTATTTGTATTTGAACTTTATATAAATGGTATCATATGGTATGTATTCTTGAGTGATTTACATTATGTAAATATGTTTTTGCCAACATTATGCTTCTGTCTGTATGCATGTGGCTATAGTTCATTTTCACTGCTCTACAGAAAGTAATTTTTCAACTTGAAATGTTCCTTTCCTGAATTTAGTTATTTTTATCTAATTTAGCCATGTAATATGAATGCATTAACACAGAACTCTAACATGTAATTGCTGCAACAAACAACCCCCAAACTGAGGGGCATTAACAAAATAAGAGTTTCATTTCCTGCTCTCATCACAGCCCCAAAGCAAGTGGGTAGCTCCGCTGAGCTGCTTTTCTCCAAGAAGTAACTCAGGGATCTAGACTCCTTCCATCTTGTGACACTGAGATCTTCAACATTGGGTTTCTGGTAGCCTTGGAAGAACAGAAAACAAGAAAGCCCTCTCAGGGTACAGGGGAAGCTGAGAAATACCTCCTGTGTGCTCAGAAAAAGGAAATGGAGTTGGTGAACATCTCATGGTCTCTGTCACATTTAAAATGCTATAGAAGAGTTCCCTGGGTTTAGGACTGGAAGATAGGCTGGAACAGACTTTAAAAATTACCTCTCTTCATTTTATCATTCAGTGAATGTTTTTTTTAGCACCAACTACATGCCAGGCAATGACTGAATGACATCTATAGCATCTTTGATGGAGAACTGTCAATCCTCAGCTTGAACAGCCCCCAGGTCAGGAAGCCCAGTGGCCCCAAGGAAGCAACTGCTATATTCACACAGCCTAGACTGCCCCACTATTCATAATGCACATGGCAAGAAGTTCCCAGTGACGACAAGGACCAGGGTGTGTCTGCGCCTGTGCACGGCTGAAGAGGACTCAAGATGACCCTCAGGTCAGATTTGTTGAAAGGGTCACTGATGCTGAAGTCATCTACAAGGATGACAGTAATTCTGATTCTGAACATAATACCTCACTGACTTTCTCTTTTTATACTGTTCCAACAAATTGTCATATAGTGTTTTCCAACGTTTGGATGTATTAGATGTCTCCAAATCCCAAAATAGTTGAGCCAGCTGGGTTTTGCCTTTACCCAACTGTTCCCCAGCTTTTCTACACACATACACACACACACACACACACACACACACACACATGCATACTGAGACCAATTTATTATTTTAAAACTGTTTAACTTTTAAAAATTTCATAATAC
Organism: Eumetopias jubatus; assembly: GCF_037043125.1. Taxonomy (NCBI): domain Eukaryota; kingdom Metazoa; phylum Chordata; class Mammalia; order Carnivora; family Otariidae; genus Eumetopias; species Eumetopias jubatus. The sequence goes on from NW_028274810.1 coordinate 122,883,057, forward strand.
TCCCAGTACCTAGCAACCTAGCACAAGCACACCACATCTCTAACACAGATATTTCCCAGGGCTAAGAAAAAGTTCTCAACATCACTCGGCATCAGGGATTGGTTTTCAAAAGAGGCACCAGTGCAAATAAATCTCATTCCCAGAAAGTAATACTGAAACTCTTCTCTACTCAAAAATACTTTGAACTCGGTGAATCCTAACTCCCGTGCCTTATCTCTTCTGTTGGCCTTGAGTTTGGAGTTTGACTATGAAATCGAATCACCATTTTGCTCCTGTATGTATATGTACACACCCCACAGAAAAATTTAGGATAAACAGCTTGAATTCAGATGTACTAGTTATGTTCAGGCCAGAGACTGGCAAAATTTCTGTAGAGGGCTAGATAGTAAATATTTTAGGCTTTGCAGGCCATATGTTCTCTGTTGCAAACATTCAACTCTGCTGATATAGCACAAAAGTGTCCAGAAATGAATGGAAATGACTGTGCTCCAAGAAAACTTTCTTCATAAAGCAAGCAGTGAGCCAGATTTAGCCGAAGGACCATAGTTTTAGGATTCCTGGTTTCAGCCACAGAGCCTGCAGCCCTTGAGAAAGCAGCAGAGCCACCCCAGCACTGGGTCAGTTGTAGACATTCCCAGTGTCCATCTCCTGAGGAAAAGAAAGTGAAACTAGAAGGCAGGTCTGAAGTCCAGCAGGAAACGGCTCTCCTGCCTTTGAGCTTCACTTGACTGCATCTCAACTTGGAAGATTGACAACTTGCTGGTGGGCAAGAGGTAAGAGGAAAATGATGTGCTCCACCATTTGCCGCACGGAGGCACTTGCAGGCTTTAACAAAGAGGAAGCCTTGAACTTCCTTCTCAACTAAAAGGAGCGCAAACCCCTTTTATGCACCACTTTCTCTAGCACCCACCATTCAGCTGTGCCCTCACAAGTGCCTTGCTCCATCTCCCACTGCAGCTGCCATCCCCGCCCTAATGGGTCAAAATTCAAATTCCTGATGAACTCTCCCACACCTGCTCCTCCTCCAGCCATCCCCATCTCAAACTGCCACCTTTACTCATTCCTCCACTCCTCAAGCCAAAGAACCTTGGAGTCATCCCCTCACCCCCATCAACTCTGGTTTCAACTCAACCTTCTCACCATTTCCACCTCTGCTACCCTGTTCCAAGTCATCCCCACCTCTGTCTGCCTCTCCAGTCCCTCGGAGATCTTGGCAAGTCTCCTGACTTTAAATACCATATGTCTATACATGGCAGCTTCCAAATGAACACTTCCAACCCAGACCCTCGCCTGAGATTCATGTGTATTCTTTCTGCAGCCTGTTCATCTCTACACGAGCATTATTAATAGACATCTAAAACTTAACAGACACAAATGTGCACTTCTTGCTTCCTCTCTGACTCAGCTTTCCAGCAGTTTTCCCCATTTCAGTACATTGGAATGCCATCTTTCCAGTGCCTCAACCAAAATCTAAAATACCTCCCTCCCTCCCTTTCTCACTCTTGCTCTTTCTCCTTCTCCATGCCCCTCCTCTCTCTCTCTCACTGTGTATCTGTCTGTCTGTCTCTTTCTCTCCCCCTTTTTCTTTCTCTCTTTCCCTTCCTTCCTTCGCCCATCTAACCCACACAAATCCTGCTTGCTGTACCTTTAAAGTGAATTCAAACTCCAACAACTCCCACCCCCTACACTACACCACACTCATCACTTTCTCAGATGACTATAATAACCTTCTGCCTCCCTACCTCCAACTTTGTCTCCTTGCAGTCTACTCTCAACCCAAAAAGCAGACTGTTATAACTAGTTGTTCACTGTGATAATTCAAACTAATTTTATAAGAATTGCTTGCAATAGGGGTGTCTGGGTGGCTCAGTCGGTTAAGTGGCTCCCTTCCAGCTCAGGTTGTGATCCCGGGTCCTGGGATAGAGATCCTGCTCAGCAGGAAGTCTGTTTCTCCCTCCCCTTCTCCCTTTGCCCCTCTCTCCCTACTTGCACATGCTCTTTTTCTCAAATAAATAAAATCTTTTAAAAAAAGAAGTGCTGAGTGCCTGGGTGGCTCAGTTGGTTAAGCAACTGCCTTCAGCTCAGGTCGTGATCCTGGAGTCCCGGGATCGAGTCCCGCATCGGGCTCCCCGCTCAGTGGGGGGTCTGCTTCTCCCTCTGACCCTCTCCCCTCTCATGCTCTCTCTCACTCTCTCTCTCTCAAATAAATAAATAAAATCTTTAAAAATTTTAAAAAAATAAAGAAAAGAAAGAAAGAAAGAAAGAAAAAAGAAAGAGAGAGAGAGAAAGAAAGAAAGAAAGAAAGAAAGAAAGAAAGAAAGAAAGAAAGAAAGAAAGAAAGAAAGAAAGAAAGAAAGAAAGAAAGAAAGAAAGAAAGAAAGAAAGAAAGAAAGAAAGAAAGAAAGAGCGAGCTTGTGGGCTAGTATCCAAATCTATAAAGAACTTCTTAAACTCAACACCCAAAGAACAAATGATCCAATCAAGAAATGGGTAGAAGACATGAACAGACATTTTTCCAAAGAAGACATCCAAACAGACACATGAAAAAGTGCTCAACATCGCTCGGCATCAGGGAAATCCAAATCAAAACCTCAATGAGATATCACCTCACACCAATCAGAATGGCTAAAATTAACAAGTCAGGAAATGACAGATGTTGGCGGGGATGCGGAGAAAGGGGAACCCTCCTACACTGTTGGTGGGAATGCAAGCTGGTGCAGCCACTCTGGAAAACAGTATGGAGGTTCCTCAAAAAGCTGAAAATAGAGCTACCCTACGATCCAGCAACTGCACTACTGGGTATTTACCCCAAAGATACAAATGTAGGGATCCAAAGGGGTACATGCACCCCAATGTTTATAGCAGCAATGTCCACAATAGCCAAACTGTGGAAAGAGCCAAGATGTCCATCGACAGATGAATGGATAAAGAAGTGGTATATATATATATATATATATACAATGGAATATTATGCAGCCATCAAAGGGAATGAGATCTTGCCATTTGCAACAACATGGATGGAACTGGAGGGTGTTATGCTGAGCGAAATAAGTCAATCAGAGAAAGACATGTATCATATGACCTCACTGATATGAGGAATTCCTTAATCTCAGGAAACAAATTGAGGGTTCCTGGAGTGGTGGGGGGTGGGAGGGATGGGGTGGCTGGGTGACAGACATTGGGGAGGGTATGTGCTATGGTGAGCGCTGTGAATTGTGCAAGACTGTTGAATCACAGATCTATACCTCTGAAACAAATAATACATTATATGTTAAAAAAAAAAAAGAAGAAGATAGCAGGAGGGGAAGAATGAAGGGGGACGGAATTGGAGGGGGAGATGAACCATGAGAGACGATGGACTCTGAAAAACAAACTGAGGGTTCTAGAGGGGAGGGGGGTGGGAGGATGGGTTAGCCTGGTGATGGGTATTAAAGAGGGCACGTTCTGCATGGAGCACTGGGTGTTACACGCAAATAATGAATCATGGAACACTACATCAAAAACTAATAATGTTAATGGGTGATTAACATAGCATAACAATTAAAAAAAGAAGTGCTTTCAATCAATGTTAATAAATATAACAAACATTCTAGTTCAAAAATGGTTTCACTTATGTAAACTCATTTTTTACCTCATATCTGTAAAAAGTAATAGCATTTTTTGAATGTTTACTGTGGTCTTTGCTTACAGTGTAATCTTAATTGATTAACAAAAGAAACTTGTGAAGTAGCTACTATCCACATATTTTAGACAAGTGAATTGAGGCCCAGAGAAGTAAAGTAATTTTCTCAAAGACACACAGGACTGAAACTGTAATTCAAACCCACATCTCTCTGGCTATAAAGCCTTATTCTGCTTGACCTCGTTATAGTGTTGCTGTAAGGGAAGAATTGGGGCAAAATGAAGCCAAAAGAATAAGCCCTAGACTTGCCTTAGCCAGCACTGAATCCTAGCGGTACTACTGTGGGACTTTATACAGTTTGTATAGCCTCTGCAAGCCTCAATTTCTTCATCTGAAAAGTGGGGCAATTATTACCTCTCTTGGTGACTGTGAGGACAGAGTGAGATAAAGTAGGTAAAATGTGAACACATTTTTGTTATTATTTCTGATCTGATAGGTGAAGAAAAACGGAACCATGAAATAAAGTGAGTTACTCAAAGCTAAACTGCTATCAGCGGAAGAATCAAGAAGAGATTAAATCTGTGCGATTTCTGACATTCCACATGCCATTCAGGCAGTTTTGCATGGTTCAACCTAAGAGGTCTTCTGTCCCTGGTTCTATGCTCTATTTTCTCCACGATAGATGAACATTTGAGATCTGTGATGTCAGCAGCTTTTAATAACCTTGGTATGAAGGATTCTCTAGTGATCAGTGTCTGCAGGAAGAGAAAATGTGGGTACTTCTTCTCAATTTCAGCATCATCACATTTTTAGCAGCTACAGCAACACACATTCATTATGTCCCAATGTCCGTGAGCCAGAAGTCCAGGCACAGCTCTGCTGGGAGATCTGTTTAGGGCCTGTCGAGGATGCAAGTATCAGCCAGGGCTACAATCTTGCCTGAGGCCTGACTGGGAAGAATCTGTTTCCAGCTCATGTAGGCTCTTGGCACAACTCCATTCCTTGGAGTCGCAGGACTGGGAATTGGAGTTTCTTGCTGATTGTTGGCTGGGGACCACCCTCAGCAGCTAGAGCCTTCTCAGAGTCTCCTGCCCCATGGGGTTTCCCTGCTTGGAAGCTTGCTTCTTCCAAGTCGGGAAGGGAGACAAAGAGACTCCAGACAGACAGACCCTACAATCTAATGTAATTAATCACATTGTCACATCCAGGTAGTCATGTGTAGCTAGTCATCTCAGCCATATATTGTTGGGTAGAAGCAAGTCACAGCCCCACCCACACTCAAGGGGAAGGAAGGACCTAAGGGCAGCCCCAGGAAATAAAGATCTTGAAGACATCTTAAGAGTCTGTCTGGCATAAAGGGGATGGCAACAGAACCACATGGGTGAACATACTGATGATATGTGATTGTAGCAAATAGTAGGAGGGATTAAAAAAAAAAAAAAGTCAGCCCACAGCTTGCCATAGGTTACCTACTCCTATCATTGACCCAACAAACTGGCAAGCAAAGTGACAGATTCAAACCATGGGTTTGGAAATCTTCAAGTTCTACACTTAAGATTAATGTATGTTAGATATGTCATAACTCAATAAAATAATTCTGGAGGTTTTACTATTTCTTACAATTTCCCTTTAACTAGGCATAATTTATTTCTTCCTATGAGTTGTATGCTGGTTGTGTAACCTGATTTTTAACAGTATTAGAGTTCTGATTATTTTCTTTATTATTTTAAATAACAAAAGTAATTCTAACTTAGTTCTTATTCAACCAAAACAAAACAAAAATCCCGATTTTAACATATTGTTACCCCCTGAAGAGACTGGAAAAGTCAAGCATGGTTGTTTCATTTTAATGCTTGATCTCTTAAATAAGCTGACAAAGAAATGACATATTTCGATTGAATTTATCAAATGTTTATTATTTTTTGCTACCAGTTATTCAGGGTAATTATGGCTCTATAATTCAGTAAACATGTTCTGATGTAAACAACCATGAAAATTGCATTTTTGAATGCTCCAACTGTGCCTACAACATAATCAGAAGCAGTAATTTATTACTCAGACTAATAATTAGAAGTAATTAACTACTAGAAGCAATTAGAAATAGTAATTTATTTCTTAACATAATGTAATGAGCTGCTTTTTCAATGCACATTTGAATATTTAGCAACCAGTAATTACTTTCAGAGAAAAGAAAGAATTGTGGCTGTTTAGTTAACAATCCTAGATGCCTGCCTCATGTGTCAATCTGGCCCCATTACCACAGAGGTTTGACAAGCCACTGGGTAGAGTCCTGCTGAACAAGAGATTTCTGTGACACACTTGGAAAGAAATGGTCTCAGGATTTCATATCTATGCAATCGCTGAGGGAGTGTTTACTGAATGTCTGCTAAGTACTGTATCATCTGTGCTAGGTACTCGTGACAGGAAAGTAAATGCAATAGACACATTCCCTCCCCAAGAGAGGTCACATTTTAGAGAAAAGTATAGACAATGTGGTATGCAGCTTGAGGGGAAAGTAAGTACAAGGTGCTGAGGGAATATAGCATAGGGAAGAGCTTTTTGTTTCGTTTTTAGTAACTCATCAGCACAGGGAATATCGTCAATGTACTGTCATAGAGACGGATGGTGACAGATGGCAGCTACACTTGTGAGCACAGTGTACGTGTAGAGATGTTGAGTCACTCTGTCGTACATCTGAAAATAATGTAACATTGCATGTCAACTATATTCAAATTAAAAAAATTTAAAAAAAAAAAAGCTTCATCAGCGTTCTCTGACTGGCGTGTAAAGCAAGGTATTAACTAGAGAAAGGAGAAGAAGAGTCTCTGGCTCCAGCAAAAACCCAGGTGAGAAGCCCCAGAGGTGGGAATGAGTCAGGCATCTCCACAGTACGGGGAAGACCCCTCAGACTGGAACAGACAGAGCAGGGGCAAGAGTAAGAGTCGGCCTGGTCCCTGCATGCATGGCTACACCAGCCACATTAAGGTGTGTCGTCTTCACCTTAGGAATGAGGATTCTAAGCTGGGGAATGACACAATAAGATTTATCTGTTTAAAAGATCCTTCTGGCAGCTATTCAAGGTAGAATGAGGGAAGGCAAGAATGGATGCGGGGAAACCAAAGAGCTTGCTCAGGAGAAGTGCAGTGGAAAGATATGATATCTTGAACCACAATGATGGCTGTGGGATGGAGAAATATAGCCTGAACCATGAATATTTAGGCAGGGCTTGATGACAGACTGAGTAAGAATGGTGACAGAAGGAAAAGGGAGCTGCTTGGTTTCACTGAATGGAACCATACACTGACCTAAGGACTACAAGAGCAGCTTCGGGTTGCATTGTTGACTGACGATGCTTTGGGGGTCTGTTGAGTTTGAAGTGCCCAAATGCATCAGATATTCTGTTAGAAGACAGAATATAAGTGGGTTTGGAGCTTAGATGGCAAGCCTCGGCCAGAGGTACGGATTTTGGAGTCTCAACAGCATATAGGAGGGTCATGTACCTGGCAGAGAATTGACAGTAAGGAAAATTCAAGCCAGACTGAGCCTGGAGAACCTCCATCTGCACAAGCCCCATAGATAAGCACTCTGCATCCCTCCCCAAGACACCCTAGTTATTTCTCTGGGTTCCCAGGTACGCTTACCATTCTTCCCCTTCAGCTCCCTCAAAGATATTCTCTGCTGCTACTGCAGCTGACACCACCTAATAAGAACCAAGTGCTGCTCTTCTTCCTGGGACTTCTGTTGTTCCCAAGGCTGGACCCTTAAGGTAAACAACAGTGCTATGCTCTCCTCAGCCTTCACCACAATAACACATGCACACTGACCTCAATGCACAAACAGGAATAGCCCTCTCTGAAACTCTGAATTGGGCATTCTCTTCCCATGTGACACACCGTCTACTTTCCACATAGGGACCACGCATGGCCCTCATGCCAGGCTTAGGGGAATGGACGTCATGCTGATCTCTTTGGTGTCCCTTTGCTCATCTGTCCTAAAACCATCCATTCACGGGGCTCATGCACAAAAATCCTGAGGTGAGGCTAAGCCCAATTCATTGGATGAAACCAGTCTCCGCAAACCCAGCTTTGTTTCAACCACACTACCCTTCAGAAAACAGTCAGTGGTAATACTCTAGTCTGGAACCAACACTGATGAAATCAACAGGCATTTCTATAGTGATTGTAATTTATAAAATCAACACATATTAACTTATTTAATTTTCATAACAACCCTGGGAGGTAGATGTCATTATCCTCATGACAAAGATGAGGAAACCAAGACTCCTGGAAGTTAAGTGAATTACTAGAATCACATTGCTACAGTTGGCAGAACAGTAATTGAAAATATTTTTAACTCTAAATTTTTGACACTTCTTATTACACCAAACTCAAAGCTACTCAAGCTAGAAAAATTATAACTGATAAAAGATTTCATAGATCTATGTCACCATCTCATGTGAAATCTGAACCATAAACGACAGGATTGCCCAGGACAAATGATACTAAGAAAACTTTAATCACATCTAGTGATGAAAAAGCTACAGAATTCAGTGGCAGAGTCATAATTCCAGGAAGAACCTATTGGGAATATTGACGCATGGGATGATACAGGGATGATAAAACATTATGAATCCAGAGACAAAAACAAATGGAAAGCAAACGATCTAGATCTCTGTTTGTTACTGTGGTAGGAAGTAGAAACATAATTGGAACCGTGTTTTCAAAGTGTGGTCCCTCTCAGGAAATAGAATCACTCTGAGCGCTCATGAAATCCTCATTCCTGGCCCTTCCCCAGATCTACTGTCTCAGGATTTCTGGAGATAGAACCCATTAATTTTCATTTTAAAAAGATGTTCAGTGGTTCTTTTGCATCCCAAAGTTAGAGAACTACTGAGATAGACTGCAAAACCGGATTAGCCCGGTGGCAGAAAATGAGAACAGCAGCTGGGACAAACTAAATTTTCTCAATATAATGATTTTCACAGTAAGCATGAGCCTTAGAAGAGCCCTTGGACAAGTTCTAATCAATAGAGGCAGGTGTTGTGGGAAAGAAAACTGAGTTTAGTGGTGGAAATTTGCATTTCCTACTTTGCCAGATCACTGGGAAAATCACTTAAATTCTGAGCCTTAGTTTCCTCATCTAAAAATAGTGAAATTAATTCCTGCCTTGCAAAGTTATTTTAAGCACTAAGTAAGATTCGGAGGGTGGAATGCTGAAGAACTGTAAAGCTCTATGCATGCATGTAAAGTTCTATGCCTTTGGTTTGGTGTGTGGTTTTTTGTTTTTTTTTTTTTTTTTTTGAGTCTTTATCCCATGCGGCACCACTAATGGGACCTCAGCTATTTGTAAACATCAAAATCAAGTTTATGACCATAGGGCCTTGACAAGTGGAGTTCTCAATGCCCACGAGAAGCTGGTTTCCTATTTAATTTCACTGCAACACATGCATGGCTGCAGGATATCAAGCTAACTGTTGCCAGGGAGAGGAAAAGATCAGAGCCATGCAAACTTCCTCCATTTTTCAGTATCCCCATTATACTTTCTCCTATTGGCTCCAAAGCTGGGCCCCACTCCAACCCCTCCCACAAAACACACAGATTATGCTCTCAAAAGCAGAAGTTATCTTTATGCATTTTCTGAATGATATGCTAAGCCATAGTTCTCATGAAGAGCTTTTTAATTATCTTGTCCTACAATAGTTTATTGTTGTACTATCTCCTGAACTCCTAAACAGGTAACACCACGAAGTTGATTCTACTGTAAGAACACCCCTAACTAAATTTAAAATATCACTACTTCATCCTAGCTTGGACTGGCTTTCATATCCTGTTCATCTACCCAGCATTTCATCTCGTCCTCAAAATATCTGACGTGCATTTCATTTCCATGGTCAGCCAGCAAGCATTTACCAATAATGAATCCTGCCTCTACAAGTAGTTGAATCATTCCACCCCAGAATTCCCGTTATCCTCTTCCGCTTTCTTGGCACTAGGAATGAATTTAATTCAACTGGGAATGAGTTCTGCTACTTTCCTAGGGAGGCAAATTAAGCGACCCAGCATGTGGTTACAGGAATCTTAAGAAGCAGAGTGTTGGAAAGTGAAAGATGGATGAAAAGGGGAAGAAGAGAGAAAAGGACTTGACTATACCAAGTACCTGCTACATGAAAAGCACTAGGTAAGAGCTTTATAGCCATTGCTTCATTTAACTAAAACCCTGCTCCCCTGACCTGACACTCATAGACTTTAATCTTAATCTCTCCTGGCAGTTCCCTACATTTGGCTGCACTTACAGTGGAAATTTCATTTTGCTTGAAAATCCATCCTGGGAAAGACACAATGAATTTTTTCTAAGAACATGAACTAAACTTCCTCATCACTCAACCCGTAACAACAATTTATGCATTATCATTAACTGGCCCCCTTTGGCAGGTATTATGCAGGAAGATCTGTTGCATAACATCTCTGTGACTACTTAAACCACTGACTTTACTATGCCACTCATGCTCAAGCACAATGCCGAAGGACCCTTACAGCTTATCTAATCTATTACCCATTCCCCCACTTCAGAGACAAGAAAACTAAGGGCAGCCTGGTAGACAGGCAGCCCCCATAACCTTTATATTTTTCTGTACATCAGCAGGTACTTAAAAGGGTAGAGAAATTCCCAAAACCCACCACCAAGTAGAGGTGACTTCACCTGCTATTTCTAGGACTTCTATTTATCCTTCTACTAAAATCTATTTTAATTGTTTACATTGATTTACCCGGTTGTTTATATTGATTCTGGGGACACTCAATAACTTAGCCCTGAGCAGAACTGAGATGCATCCAAACCACAGCAGCATTCCAGCAACCAATGAGCAAAACTGGCATGTCCTGCCCCATAACTGAAATCACAGTCATTGGAGCTCAGCTTCAAGGGACTGGCCCTTCCCAACACCATTCCCACTCTTTCCATTCTTCAGGGCCACTGTCCAATGTCACTACACAGTACTCAGGAGTAAATAGGATGCAAAGATTGTGGGGTGATCTCTATTTTTACAGCAGAGAAGTAGAGGCCTAATGACACCCAGAGCCAATGACTTGGAATCAACCCCATAATTCTTGGACTAGAGAGTCTTTTCCAAAATTTTCCTCATCAAAAGAAAGAAGAGTCATTTCCTGCCCAAGTCAAGGGTCACTTTGTGTTGAGGGGGAAAGAAACCCACTGAAGCTATTTTGAAAGCACTAGGGGTTTTCTTAAGATGTAACAAGGAACCTCACAGAAAACCCAAGATTTAAACAAACACAGATGGATCTCCCGGGGCTGGAGCTGGAAGTCAGAAATGTCAGCTTCTCTCTCTGCCTCTCTGAGCTCTACTTCTCTTTGGTGTCAGTTCCATTCTGTCTTCTCTAATCAGGACCCAGCCCCGTACCTGAGGTTGAACTTTCCATGACTGCCAAGTAAGCACCTTTAATATACTGACACCATCGTCTCTTCATGCACTTGTACAATGATTCATTTTGGGTTATGTGTCTGTCTCTGGTCCAAGCAGCAGTGGCTGCGGGATGATTATGGGCCACATAAAGCAAACAATAATAGGGATTGAGAATGAGCAGGTCAAACAAGAAGAAGCTAGCATGGCTGATGGCCACCTTCAATGCAACATTCAACTATGTCTCATGGTTTCTCCCTTTCCTCTTGCCTCTACTTCTCCTCTTCATAAAATACCAAAGGATGAAAGAATCAAGGACAGGTCCAAAGCAGGGTTTGGGATTCCTCTAAATAAACAATAAGTTCATGACTCAGGAACAGAGAAAAGATATCTGCTTCTCCTAACACACACACACACACACACACACACACACACACACACACATACAAAGAAGAGACGATGGTGTCAGTATATTAAAGCACAGACCAAGTGCTTTGCATATACAAACACATTGGTAAACACTCAACAAATATTCACTGAATGACATATAAATGAATAAATTAGTGAATGAATGAATGGACAAAATATATATGTGAAGGTGTGATTTGCATAGCAAGTAGTATTACAAAATTCTAAAGAAATGTTCTGCCCACGTGTGATTAACTCTTCTTCCATTCCATTAGTGTAACACGGAGGGGCAACACCTCAAAGAGGTAAAGAGCACGGACTCTGGAGACAGAATTCCTGGGTTGGGTTGGTGTGAACTTGGACAAAAGACTTAACTTCTCTGTGCCTTTGGTGCTTCAGCTAGAGAATAGGGACGAAAATAATAATATTACCCTGTAGGTTTGGTGTGAGGATTGAAAGAGTTACTGTATGAAAAGTTCTTGGAAGAGTTTCTGGCATAGGAAGCATTATACAGAATTATTATAATTAGACTTGACAAGTGAGTTGTTTCCATAATGTAATTCAACAAATGTGTATTGATATATGAACATCACAGACATGTTTACACCCATATGTGTGTATATGTATACACATATAGAAAACATATATACTGCACGTGTGATGTCTATGTATCTAACCATCTATGTATCTACCCATCTATAAGTGTACATAGATAGTTATATCTATGTAGTGTGACCTTAGGAGATAGGATAAGGATTAGTCAAGCAATCAGGTAAAGGCAACAATTGCATAAGCAACTAACCCAAGAGGTTGAATTAACAAGAAAATGCTACATAAAAGTACCCACGTGGTGATGAGAAATAGGTATAAGAGTTTAAGTCTGCCTGGGAATTTTCTCATGTATGGCTCAGAAATTCCAATGGGTAGGAAAGTTTGCCCATTTGTAGAGGAAATGAGGTCCAACCTGGATCAACAAGAGCCCACCCACAGGATGAAGCAGGGATGAGAGGCAAAACGTGAGTAGCAAAGGCATTGTGTAAGTCTTGGGGGATAATCTGGAGCCAAATCCTGACCGGAGAGTCATAGGACCTCATGTGGGAGGGCAGGTTGGATTGAAGCCAGAGAAAATAATGCATTCCTCTCCAATTAGCATCCTGGGTAGAGCTAATATGGGCTGAAACAAGCCCAAAATGTGCCAGGTACTAAAATCAATGAATAGCACTTTCTGGGCAAGGACAATAAGCTGGGACTGCCCCTTCCTAACACTCTGTCTCTCACAACCTCTCACAGCCTTTTCTCACCACATTTGTTCAGCACATTCCAGCTGCATCTACTAGCTATCAGGAGGTGTACTGATGTGGGAAACCATACCTATGGAGGAGCCCTTTCTCCTTTCCTCCATACAAATACAATGACATTGTCCTCTGTCTCCTCAAATTCAGCTGAGTTCTTCACTTTCTGCTTGTGGCCATAGACTCCAGAAGAAATTCTCTCTTTTATTTTTTTTTTGTTTGGTTTTTGTCTTTTTTAAAGATTTTATTTATTTATTTGACAGACAGAGACAGCGAGAGCAGGAACACAAGCAGGGGGAGAGGGAGAGGGAGAAGCAGGCTTCCTGCCGAGCAGGGAGCCCGATGCGGGGCTCAATCCTGGGACCCTGGGATCATGACCCGAGCCAAAGGCAGACGCTTAACGACTGAGCCACCCAGGCGCCCCAGAAATTCTCTCTTTTAGACTATGCTCACCCTACAGGGTTCTTCATGGGGTTCTGGGAAGGAGTTTGTGTAAGTAAAAACCTACTTCCCAATTGACTCTTAGATTATTTTAAGACTGCTACATCCTCATTTGGAATTAATCTGCCATGAGCATTTACTCTGTGTCTGTCTCAATCACTAAAGCTCTGTCAGGGTCTAAAAGAATAAATCACATTGTGTTTAAGAAACACATATTTTTTAAAAAATCTCTATCCCATTTAATAGAGCCAGAACAGAAATTGAGTTGGCCTGAGGGCTTAAGAAAAAGCTTTAAAAATTGTTACAAGGCCTGATTCAAAAACAAATATCATATAATGAAAACAGCATGCCTTCTAGAAGTCAACACATCCAATTACCACCTGTGTGGCCCTGGATGTGTGGCTTAACAAATAATCTGCCGCGAAAGGCTGAAATGAAAATTCAGTGAGACAATGCTTGTAATGTACCCTACTCAGTACGTGCTCCAGAGTTTGCCTCTTTCTTCTTGTCCCTCTTGTGACAAATGAAATATTCAGCAGAAACCAAGGACCCAGAAAAAGGAGAAATGGCCACGGTGGGACCCAGGGCAAATGTGGTAAATTTTCATTCATCACTCACTCAAAAATCCTTACGGAGTTCCCAGTTGGAATGGTTTTCAGGACCAGGAGTGGATGTTGTGAGCCATATAAAATTGAGAAACAGACATGGATTCTACACTCAAGAAACTTAATATCTAACACATGATAAAGGACATACATATAAAACATTAAGGGATCAGATTATAATTGTGAACTAAAAGAGATACCAATAATTATTTTAGGATTTCAGAAGGTAGGAGATGATAGGTAGTTGCTATAGATGGAGAAGAAATTGCCAGCTAAAAATAAAAACAGACAGGTAGCCTGACAAAGCATTTAAACTGTCCTTAAAAGACTAAGTTAGAGCCACCGATAGGGGATTTTATCTAGAAGGAGTGCATAAAAGCAGAGCTAAACTTCCAGGTCTTGATGAGGGCCTATTATGAGCCAAGTGTTGTTCTGATCACTTTTCAAATGTTTTCTTATTAATCCTCACCCTAATACTGCAAGGAAGATAGTATATCTCCTGTTCACAGAAGAAAAAACCATCTCTGACAGAATAAGTGACCTGCTCATGGTCACACAATGAGAGCTGAAGCTAGAATCTGAGCCGAATTTGTCTGACTCTTGAGTGGCTGCTCTGAATCACTCTGCCAATGCACAGAGGAAAGGATATGCTGGATGTGTCTGGCAAACAGGGAACAGTCTAGCTTGGCTGGAGTCTAATGTTTAAACACAAACAATAAGAGAGATATAAGAAAAAAAGAATGGAGAATTTTTGAAAAAAAAAAAAAAAAACAAACGCCAAATGTTAGTTTAGGAGTTTTTGCCTGTTTTATATTTCAGAACTAATTCAGAAAAACAGATACCAGAGAGATAATCTGCATGTTTTCCATTAAGGAAGGCTCTAAGCACAAAGACAAAAATGAGAGAGAAAGAACAAGTAAGAGGTCTATAGCAGGAGCTTTCTCTTATACCAATAAATCAATCAATCAGGATAGGATAGGTTGTGCTCCAATTACAGATAACTCCAAAATATCAGTGATTAAAAGGATACACTTGCTCATATTGCATGTCTATTGAGAGTCAACGAGAACGCTCTTCTCTGTATCACCTTACTCTAGAACCTTTGCTGAAGCAGCTGTCACCAATGCCAATCTTGGCAGAGGCAAGAGAGCTCTTGATGGTCTTGCATCTGCATTTAAAAGCTCCATCTGGAAGCAACTGGCATCACTTCCATTCCCGCTCCTGGTCTCATCTGCCCACAGAGTGTACAGTCCTAGGTTATACTCAGAATTGGAAAACAAGAATCCCCAGCAAGCAGTACTAATGGCTGCTGCCAACAAACTTGAGGTCTGAATGTACCCAGGGTATGTTAAGATCTCATGTGCTGTCATCTGTAGGGATGACTGCCTGCTCTGAGGAAGGCGTAGCTCTCTCTGGGGAGGGTGCAACAAAATGTAACTTCACACCATCCCTTAGATTGGAATGAATGCTGAGATTGCTTTATTATCTTTAGTGTGGTAAGTATGAAAGCCATAGGGTAAAATGCTCAAATAGGAAACTAGAACTCAGAAGAGGAACTTAAAAGAAGAGGGAATCCTGATCTCTCTCTGGGTATACTGTTTTGCATCCTTAACATACTTAAGGATGCTTTCCTGAGTAGTAAGAGAGGAAAGAACTCAGCCAGGAGAAAGAAGGTGGAAAGCTCATCCAAAAGGCAATTTATAAGAGAGTTCAGATCTATGATTGCAGGTCATGGTGTGTGTCTCCATTCCGCACCCCTGTGCGTTTAGTAGCACGTAGAATGTTTACATGTATCAGTCAGGGCTCTGCTAAATTGTTCTTTTGCTCAGCTAGCTAGGAGGCATTTGTGTGACTGCTTTCACAGTGGATTGGCTTGGGGCTGGGCTCAGCTGGAGACCCTGGGATGGTTAGGCTCTTCTCCCTTACCCTCCCCATATAATCTCAGCGCCTCTCCCTTTTTATGTAGCCTATCCATGTGGCTTCTCCATGTGATCTCTCCAGCAGGGTAAATAGATTTCTTACACGGTAGCTCAGGGCTCCCAAGAAAGCAAAAGCAGGAGCCTCTAGGCCTTTGTAAGACTTAGGCCATGAACTTACACGCCTTCCCCATGTCTCTTGGTTAAAGAAAATTACCAGGCTAGTTCACATCCAAGGGAACATTAGTCAAGGACATGGATACAAGAAAGTATGGGTCAATGGTGGCAATCAATGTAACAGACCATCACCATATGCTTGAAAGTTTGGAGGGGGAGACGAACCATGAGAGACTATGGACTCCAAGAAACAAACTGAGGGTTCTAAAGGGGAGGGGGGTGGGGGGATGGGTTAGCCTGGTGATGGGTATTAAGGACGGCATGTATTGAATGGAGCACTGGGTGTTATACAAAGACAATGAATCATGGAACACATCAAAAACGAATGATGTACTGTATGGTGACTAACATAACAAAATTAAATTAAATTAAATTAAAAAAAAAGAAAGGTAAGATTCTTTTTTTTTTTAAGATTTTATTTATCCACTTGACAGAGAGAGACAGCGAAAGAGAGAACACAGCTGGGGGAGCTAGAGAGGGAGAAGCAGGCTCCCCGCTGAGCAGGGAACCTGATGTGGGGCTCGATCCCAGGACCTTGGGATCACAACCCGAGCTAAAGGCAGACGTTTAATGACCGAGCCACCCAGGCACCCCGAAAGGTAAGATTCTTGTAGTCACAGCCATTCCATTCCCTGAAAGGTAGAGTGTTTCCAAAATACACAGACAGGCCTTAAGGAGGGACCCCATGACTACCCTCTAAGAAAACTTCACCCACACCTCTCACCCTCTACCACAAACACTCTACAAAAGTTAGAAGAATTAACTCATGTGCCCTCTTAGAAAGCTAAGCTAGTTTTTCCCCAGACACATCCTTGGGAGAAACAAGAAGGATAATGCCTGGTCACTCACTTTGGTAAACACTTTCAGAAACAAATTATCGAAGTCCTAGCTTCATGCATTCTATGATAGATCAGATCTGAACCAAAATGAAGGATAATAGGGAAACAGTAATGAGAATTTTCATATGGGGTGGGGGGGGGAATGACATAGCCTTCTTATTTGCAGAGGGGCCAAATAGTTCACAGAAACCACATCCCAAAGAGAATGACAAAACCAGGATAAAGAGGGGAGAAGCCACCACCACCTCTGTGGAAGGGATTTGAACTTGGACACAAAAAAACAGGGCGGGTAATAAACAGGTGGGAGAGAGTAGTGTGGTTTATTTGATGATACTGTTTTCAAAATAAACCCAACTAAACATTTTATTAGATTTTCCAGAAACTCTCATCTCAGAGACTCTTTATCCCTTCTCTTCAGCCTGTGAGATCTTAGTGACTCTCTGCTTTCCTACCTGAAGAGTTAAGGTAATAAGTAATGTAGAGAGCTGAAAATTAATAAAGTTCTAAAGGAATTCTATAGGGTTCTAGAGGAGTCTGAAACTGAGAGAATCCTGCAGTGTTTTTAATCTTTTGTTTCAGAATCAGAGTGATTAGGTGGATGGTCAGAAACTGGTTATTAGATGTATTAAAGTTCATCCTACTTCATGGTCACACTCATTGTAACTATTCTAGCTCTAACATTTCCAGGAGTAGAAAAGAGAGCATGCATCCCCACCACCACATTCATCAAACCTTACCAGATAACATGGAGAGCCAGCCCTGCTTGCTCTAATTGCGAGCTCAAGCTTTGACAACAGGAACATGGGGATTTTGTAATAACTGCTGTGTCAGTTAGGGTCCCAACAGGGAACAGAATTCCACTCAACAGGATTTAATAAAAGCGAATTGATGACCACTGATAGAATTAAGAGGACCAACTAATGATATGGAGGCACTCAGAGACTAGTCACAGCAATACGCCATCACAGCCCCTTTGGCTGAAGGGATAATGGAACAAAATAATGTCACTGCAGTCTGGTGAGACCTGAAAGCATGGAGAAGAAAACAGCAGGCAGAAACTCTAGTGTAGAGGGTTCCAGCCACTCTCCAAACTGCAACACTGAAATATGAAGGAGGCAGGAATGCAAATACACCAAACTTTCTCTCCCCAAACATTCCAAACTCTCCAATCTCCTTGTGGTGTCTTTCATCAGCTAGGCCAAAACATGAGCCAGAGAACAATGGGGCCTTTAATATAGTCCAAATAAATCAGTCTCCAGCACACACAAACCAATGCAGGAAATGGGGAAAAAATGAATGGGGCTGGGGAGGGTGGGGAAGAATCAAACCGAAAATAACCTGCACCATCATGAAAAATAGGAGAGAATGGAGAGTAATGAGTCACAGTTGTAGTGATAGGAGTATGTCCAACCTTAAAAATATTAATATTATATTAAAACATTCACAGAGAAAAATAATCTTATTCAGTCCATATTACAGATTTATTACATATTATAGAAAACAACATGGGTGGAGCTTAAGAGTCATTATAGAACACAGCTGAAAAGAACCAAAGATTCTAATTTAAAGGCCTAGCACCACCACACTGTGAAAATTTCAGCATCAAAAATAATTATTATAATCTTATGGGTTTTTAAAAATATTTTTTTTTATTTGAGAGAGAGAGCATGAGCGGGGTGAGGGGCAGAGGGAGAAGCAGACTTCCTCCCTAGCAGGGAGCCTGAAGTGGGCTTGATGTGGGGCTCAATTTGGGGCTCAATCCCAGCATTCTGTAATCATGACCTGAGCCAAAGGCAGACGCTTAACTGACTGAGCCACCTAGGCATCCCATAATCTTGTGGTTAATTGAACGAGGTATACTTATGAAAGCATATTAGTTTGTAATGATACTTCAAATAGGAAATTAAACATAAAGTATAAAAAATTACAGGTATAAAAATGAAAGAATGGTGAATACAATAAGGTATTTTTTAAGAAAGTTTGGAGTATAGGTATATATGAATATTTTGTTTCTTCTATTCAGGATATGTCTATTAAAAAGTTTCAATATTCTGTCTCTGTTAGTGGAGAAAGTAAGTACAAAGAACAGAAAGTGAGACAAACACTCCTAGAAATTTTATACAATAACCGAGTACCAAGATGCCTTACAATATGTTCCAAAGTTATGAAGAAAAGAAGACACTACATGTGAATATGGATTTACAAGAAATAAAAGCTCTGGAAAGGGTAAATATGTAGATAAATATAAAAGACAATTTCCCAAATTTCAAAATCTTTAAAATATCATTGATGAATTAACACAAGGATAACAAATTAATATGGGGCTTAAAATATATATACAAGTAAAATATGTGACAACAATAGTACAAAAGATGGGAGGATGAGTTTGAAAATACAGTTATAAGTTATATGAATTACCTGTGAAGTGGTGTTATGTTACATGAAGCTAGACTATGGTACGTGAATGCTGTGTATCGTAAACCCTAGAGCAATCATTACAAAATAAAACAGAGATAAAGCCAATAAATCAATGATGAAAATAAAATTCTAAAACACACTTAAAAGGTCCAAAAAAGACTGAAAAGGCATAGAGAACAGATAGTACATATATCAATAAATAGCAAGGAGTGGATTTAAGCCCAATTATATTAATAATTGCATAACATGTAAATGTCTAAACATTCCAATATAAACAGAATAAAAGAGAAAGATTATATGTTCATTTCCATATACACATAAAATGCATTTGACAAACTTTAACACTTACTCATGATTATAAAACAAAAACATTCAACAAACTAGGTATAAAAGAATAGTCCTCAACCTTATGAAGAATGTCTACAATAAAACCAACTACTAACACTGCATTTAGTGGTAAAAGATTGAACATCATATTTAATGGTGAAAGGCAACACACAGTCAACAAGACAAGAATTTCTAGTCTCAGCAGGTCTGTTCCACACTGTACTGGAGGTCCTAGCCATTTCAATAAGGCAAGAAAAAAAGGGCAACATATGGATTGGAAAGAAAGAAAGAAAACTGTCTTCATGAACAGAAAAGATAATCATGTGCAAAATAAAAAATCCTAAGGGATCTAGAAAATAAGTCACTAGAAAAAAAATGAGCAAGATGACAAGATAAAATCTCAATATATAAAAAAATCAATTGATTGCCAAATACTATCAATAAACAATTGGAAATTGAAATTTTAGAAGATACCATTTACAATAGCATCAAAAACACATGAACGACTTAGAGATTTTTTTTTTAATATGTTCAAGATCTGAACACTAATATGCATAGCAGCTTTATTTGTAATCACCAGATCAGTAGTTGTCCAGGTTCAGGTCTAGGGTCATGATGGGGACTCACCAAGATTTTGGGTAGTGATGAAAATATTCTATGCATTGATGATGGTTTGGTCATTTGGTATATGCATTTGTGAAGATTCATGAAAATGTACACTTAAAGTGGATGCATTTTTGTACATTAATTATATCTCAATAAAGTTGAAAACATTTAAAAAGGTAATAAATTCCTTACAAAGAAAAACATGGACATAATTTTGTGGAGGAAATACCAGGTCACAAATATGGAAGGTGTGAACCTAAAAGGCCATATTAGCATAGTTTATTTTTACTTATTAGTGACTTGTGTTTGAATGGCTGTGGGCAAGGCAGAGTTCTTGTGCCC
The DNA here is from genome assembly GCF_037043125.1 of Eumetopias jubatus. Classification (NCBI taxonomy): domain Eukaryota; kingdom Metazoa; phylum Chordata; class Mammalia; order Carnivora; family Otariidae; genus Eumetopias; species Eumetopias jubatus. The sequence continues at coordinate 122,903,467 of NW_028274810.1, forward strand.
TGAGTGAGAGTCAATTAATCTAAAACCTAGGTACTGAAAGCTTGAAGATATTCATTCTCTTTTTAGTCTGGTAAGATCACTGCTTCCCTGAATGGCTGTTAAAACATTATTATTGAAAGGTCTAGAAAGATCCCAGCTAAGTAAGGAAATACCTTAGAAAATATAAAACCAAATATAGAATTAATGAAGAAATGAATTGAAACCACAATGGTGACATCTTAGAATAGGTTCGAGTACATACATAATAATATGTTTTATAATAATTCCATTTGTGTTTTGCCTACAGTCGGATATGTGTGCAGCATTTAAAAGAATAAATTATACTAAATTTGAAGTGGCAATTAATTATTTGAGAGCATTTCATTAATCACACTTCAAATCCATAATAATACTCATGAAAATTGGTCTTCAAACTTTTGATTCTTAGATATATGAATTTAATAAATTGTATTTAAATAAATCACAAATGTTAGTATTTATATCCATGTACAAAAAGCACCTCAGACATTAGAGCATTTATCAATACAGATGAGGAAACTAAAGCCCATAGAAATTCAGTCATTTGTTTAGGGTCACAGGGCTCTCTAACTCCTGGGACCATATTTTTCCTATCATGTTATATTATTTCTTAAGGTGAAAGAGAGAAAGATTAAATATATTCTAGAAATACATTCTAGAAATATATTCTACACAAGAGATGATTAAGATATGGGTACTAGTGGTAAATAAGCAGGAATAACATAAGACAGTATGATATAGTAGAAAAAAACATTGGACCAGAAGTCAGGGGAGCTAGGTTTTTACCAAGGATGACCACTCACTAGCATGTGAACTAGAACAACTCCCTTCCTCTATCTAGAGCAACAGTTCCCAATAAAGTGCCTGCTATAGAATTTCCAGATACTTTCCTACCCGAATATATGAATGATGGAAGTAGAAGAGTCAATGACATTGTTGCTCCCCCGCATAAAGAGCAATAAAATTTTATGGGCGCCTGGGTGGCTCAGTTGGTTAAGCGACTGCCTTCGGCTCAGGTCATGATCCTGGAGTCCCGGGATCAAGTCCCGCATCAGGCTCCCTGCTCAGCAGAGAGTCTGCTTCTCCCTTTGACTCTCCCCCCTCTCATGCTCTCGCTCTCTCTCTCATTCTCGCTCTCAAATAAATAAATAAATAAAATCTTTAAAAAAAAAAGAGCAATAAAATTTTAAAAATTAGAAATTTTCTAATTTCCGGGACAGAGCAAGATGGCGGAGGAGTAGGAGACCTGGATTTCGTCTGGTCCCAGGAATTCAGCTGGATAGGGATCAAACCATTCTGAACACCTACGAACTCAACAGGAGATCGAAGAGGAGAGTAGCAACAACTCTCTGAACAGAGAAGCGACCACTTACTGGAAGGTAGGACGTGCGGAGAAGTGAATCCGAGGCGATATTCGGGAGGATAGACGGCGGGGGAGGGGGCCTCCGTCGGCCGCTTCTGGCAAGTGCTAGAGCCGCGGAGCACAAAATCGGAACTTTTAGAAGTCAGCTCCGCTGAGGGACGTCGCTCCAGTGGCTAAGCGGGGGGTGGAACCCTCGCGGGACAGTGTGGTCTCAGGACCCTCGGGGTCACAGAAAGACCAGGGGAGCCTGAGTGCGGCAGAGCTCCCAGGTATCGGAGCGGGGAAGCCGGCTGCAGAGACGGAGCCGAGGCGCGGGCTCTCAGCTCGGGGTTGCCATAAACTGTGATCGGTGACAGTCGGGCCACTGGTCCTCCAGCAGGGACCCAACAAGCAGCAGAGCCGGGGAGACTCCCCTCCCTCCCCCGGGAGGAGCGGCGCGGGAGCGCACCGCAGGGATCTGCTGGGTTTGGAGACTCCACACGGGGTCGGGTGCCAGAGATGGAAACACTCGGTCACAGGCCGGGTGAGCACGGAATGCATCCGAGAGCGATTGACTAATTTTCTCTGGGAGCACACTGAGGAGCAGGGTCCTGAGTTCTCGGCTCCTCCGGGGCAGAGATTGGGAGGCCGCCATTTTCACTTTCGTCCTCCAAAGCTGTACGGAGAGCTTGCAGGGAACAAAAGCTCCCAAGAGCAAACCCGAGCAGATTGCTTAGCCCAGACCGACAAGGGCGAGGCAATTCCGCCTCCAGCAAAGACATTTGGGAACCACGGCAACAGGCCCCTCCCCCAGAAGATCAGCACGAACAGCCAGCCAGGACCAAGTTTACCGATCAAGGAGAACGGGAAAACTCCAGCGCTAGGGAAATACCGCACATAGAATTCATGGCTTTTTTACCATGATTCCTTGGTCTTTCAAAATTAATTTTTTTAACTGTCTTTTTTTTTTTTGAATTTTTCTTTTTCCATTTTTCAACCAACATCTTATCAATCCCTTTTTTTAAAAAAAATTTTATTTTTCATTTTTAAAGTCCTATTCTATCCCTTCATAGTAGTTACCCTTATTTTTGGTATATATATATATTGTTCTCTCCTTAAAATTTTGAGAGACAGTTTCTTCTAACAGATCAAAATATATCCTAAATTTCTAGTGTATGGCTTTGTTCTAGTCTCCTGCCTGATCACATTCTCTCCCTTTTTTATTTCTTTTTTTTTTAAATCCTCCTCTTTCTTTTTTCAACCAAATTCTATCTTATCAATTCATTTTATAAAATCTTTTATAATTTTCATCTTTACAGTCATATTCCATCCCTTCATCATGTTAACCCTTATTTTTGTACATATTTAAGTTTTTTTTCTTTAAAATTTTGGGAGGCACTTTCTTCTAACAAACCAAAATACGCCCAAAATCTAGTTTGTGGCACTGATGTATGCACCAGCCTGATCATATTTGATCATATTCTGGTTTTTGTTTTGTTTTGTTTTTGTTTATTTTTATCTTTATCTTTTTCTTTTCTATTTCTTTCCCTTTCCTTTCCCCTATTTTCAGGTCTTTTCTGATTTGTTTAGTGTATATTTTCTGGGGACATTGTTACGGTGTTAGCATTCTGTTCTCTCATTCATCTATTCTCCTCTGGACAAAATGACAAGACAGAAAAAATCACCCAACAAAAAGAACAAGAGGCAGTACCGACTGCCAGGGACCTACTCAGTACGGACATTAGTACGATGTCAGAAATAGAGTTCAGAATGATGATTTTAAAGATACTAGCTGGGCTTGAAAAAAGCCTGGAAGTTATTAGAGAAACACTTTCTGGAGAAATAAAAGAACTAAAATCTAACCAAGTCAAATCAAAAAGGCTATTAATGGGGTGCAATAAAAAATGGAGGCTCTAACTGCTAGGATCATTGAGGCAGAAGAGAGAATTAGCGATATAGAAGACCAAATGATGGAAAATAAAGAGGCTGAGAAAAAGAGAGAGAAACAACGACAGGATCACGAGGGCAGAATCCGAGAGATAAGCGATACGATAAGACGAAACAACATTAGAATAATTGGGATCCCAGAAGAAGAAGAAAGAGAGAGAGGGGCAGAAGGTATATTGGGGCAAATTATAGCAGAGAACTTCCCTAATTTGGGGAAGGAAACAGGCATCAAAATCCAGAAGGCACAGAGAACACCTCTCAAAATTAATAAAAATAGGTCAACAACCCGACATCTAATAGTAAAACTTATGAGTCTCAGAGACAAAGAGGAAATCCTGAAAGCAGCTCGGGAGAAGAGATATATAACCTACAATGGTAGAAACATTAGACTGGCAACAGACCTATCCACAGAGACCTGCCAGGCCAGAAAGGACTGGCAAGATATCTTCAGAGCACTAAATGAGAAAAATATGCAGCCAAGAATACTATATCCAGCTAGGCTGCCATTGAAAATAGAAGGAGAGATAAAAAGCTTGCAGGACAAACAAAAACTAAAGGAATTTGCAAACACAAAATCAGCCCCACAAGAAATATTGAAAGAGGTCCTCTAAGCAAAGAGGGAGCCTAAAAACAACATAGACCAGAAAGGAACACAGACAATATACAGTAACAGTCACCTTACAGGCAATACAATGGCACTAAATTCATATCTTTCAATAGTTACCCTGAATGTAAATGGGCTCAATGCCCCAATCAAAAGACACAGGCTATCAGATTGGATATAAAAACAAGACCGATCTATATGCTGTCTGCAAGAGACTCATTTTAGACCCAAAGACACACCCAGATTGAAAGTGAAGAGGTGGAAAACCATTTACCATGCTAATGGACACCAAAAGAAAGCTGGGGTGGCAATCCTTATATCAGACAAATTAGATTTTAAACCAAAGACTGTAATAAGAGATGAGGAGGGACACTATATCCTACTTAAAGGGTCTATCCAACAAGAAGATCTAATAATTGTAAATATCTATGCTCCTAACATGGGAGCAGCCAATTATATAAGTCAATTAATAAGAAAAGCAAAGAAACACATCAACAATAATACAATAATAGTGGGGGACTTTAACTCCCCCCTGACTGAAATGGACAGATCATCTAAGCAAAAAATCAACAAGGAAATAAAGACTTTAAGTGACACACTGGACCAAATGGACTTCACAGATATATTCAGAACATTCCATCCCAAAGCAACAGAATACACATTCTTCTCGAGTGCCCATGGAACATTCTCCAGAATAGATCACATCCTAGGTCACAAATCAGGTCTCAACCGGTACCAAAAGATTGGGATCATTCCCTGCATATTTTCAGACCACAATGCTTTGAAACTAGAACTCAATCACAAGAGGAAAGTTGGAAAGAACTCAAATCCATGGAGGCTAAAGAGCATCCTACTAAAGAATGAATGAGTCAACCAGGAAATAAAAGAAGATTTAAAAAAATTCATGGAAACAAATGAAAATGAAAACACAACTGTTCAAAATCTTTGGGATACGGCAAAGGCAGTCCTAAGAGGAAAGTGTATAGCAATACAAGCCTTTCTCAAGAAACAAGAAAGGTCTCAAATACACAATCTAACCCTACACCTAAAGGAGGTAGAGAAAGAACACCAAATAAAGCCTAAGCCCAGCAGGACAAGAGAAATAATAAAAATCAGAGCAGAAATCAATGAAATAAAAACCAAAAGAACAGTAGAACAGATCAACGAAACTAGAAACTGGTTCTTTGAAAGAATTAACAAGATTGATAAACCCCTGGCCAGACTTAATCAAAAAGAAAAGAGAAATGAGCCAAATCAACAAAATCATGAATGAAAGAGGAGAGGCCACAACCAACAGAAAAGAAATACAAACAACTATAAGAACATATTATGAGCAACTATTTGCCAGCAAATTAGATAATCTGGAAGAAATGGATGCATTCCTAGAGATGTATCAGCTACCAAAACTGAACCAGGAAGAAATAGAAAACCTGAACAGACCTATAACCACTAAGGAAATTGAAGCAGTCATCAAAAATCTCCCAAGAAACAAAAGCCCAGGGCCAGATGGCTTCCCAGGGGAATTGTACCAAACATTTAAAGAAGAATTAATACCTATGCTTCTGAAACTGTTCCAAAAAAATAGAAATGGAAGGAAAACTTCCAAACTCGTTTCATGAGGCCACCATTACCTTGATCCCAAAACCAGACAAAGACCCCATCAAAAAGGAGAATTACAGACCAATATCCTTGATGAACATGGATGCAAAAATTCTCACCAAAATACTAGCCAATAGGATCCAACAGTACATTAAAAGGATTATTCACCACGACCAAGTGGGATTTATCCCTGGGCTGCAAGGTTGGTTCAACATCCGCAAATCAATCAACGTGATACAATACGTTAACAAAAGAAAGAGCAAGAATCATATGATCCACTCAATAGATGCAGAAAAAGCATTTGACAAAGTACAGCATCCTTTCTTGATCAAAACTCTTCAGAGTATAGGGATATAGGGTACATACCTCAATATCATAAAAGCAATCTATGAAAACTCACAGCGAATATCATTCTCAATGGGGAAAAACTGAGAACTTTCCCCTTATGGTCAGGAACACAGCAGGGATGTCCACTATCACCACTGCTATTCAACACAATATTAGAAGTCCTAGCCACAGCAATCAGACAACAAAAAGAAATCAAATGCATTCAAATCGGCAAAGAAGAAGTCAAACTCTCGGGCCCCTGGGTGGCTCAGTTGGTTAAGCGACTGCCTTTGGCTCAGGTCATGATCCTGGAGTCCCGGGATCGAGTCCCGCATCAGGCTCCCTGCTCAGCGGGGAGTCTGCTTCTCCCTCTGACCCTCTTCCCTCTCGTGCTCTCTATCTCTCATTCTCTCTCTCTCTCAAATAAATAAATAAAATCTTAAAAAAAAAAAGTCAACCTCTCACTCTTTGCAGATGATATGATACTGTATGTGGAAAACCCAAAAGATTCCATCCCAAAACTGCTAGAATTCACACAGGAATTCAGTAAAGTGGCAGGATATAAAATCAAGGCACAGAAATCAGTGGCATTCCTATACACCAACAACAAGACAGAAGAAAGAGAAATTAAAGAGTCGATCCCATTTACAATTGCACCCAAAACCATAAGATACCTAGGAATAAATCTAACCAAAGAGGCAAAGAATTTGTACTCAGAAAACTACAGAATACTCATGAAAGAAATGGAGGAAGACACAAAGAAATGGAAAAATGTTCCATGCTCATGGATTGGAAGAACAAATATTATGAAGATGTCAATGCTACCTAGAGCAATCTACACATTCAATGCTCCCGATCAAAATACCATCCACTTTTTTCAAAGAAATGGAACAAATAATCCTCAAATTTGTATGGAACCAGAAAAGACCCCGAATAGCCAGAGGAATGTTGAAAAAGAAAAGCAAAGCTGGCGGCATCACAATTCCGGACTTCCAGCTCTATTACAAAGCTGTCATCATCAAGAGAGTATGGGACTGGCACAAAAACAGACACATCGATCAATGGAATAGAACAGAGAGCCCAGAAATGGACCCTCAACTCTATGGTCAACTCATCTTTGACAAAGCAGGAAAGAATGTCCAATGGAAAAAAGACAGTCTCTTCCACAGATGGTGTTGGGAAAATTGGACAGCCACATGCAGAAGAGTGAAACCGGACCATTTCCTTACACCACACACAAAAATAGACTCAAAATGGTTGAAAGACCTCATTGTGAGACAGGAGTCCATCAGAATCCTAAAGGAGACCACAGGCAGCAACCTCTTCGACCTCAGCCGCAGCAACTTCTTCCTAGAAACATTCCCAAAGGCAAGGGAAGCAAGGGCAAAAATGAACTATTGGGACCTCATGAAGATAAAAAGCTTTTGCACAGCAAAAGAAATGGTCAACAAAACCAAAAGATAACCGACAGAATGGGAGAAGGTATTTGCAAATGACATATCAGGTAAAGGGCTAGTATCCAAAATCTATAAAGAGCTTCTTAAACTCAACACCCAAAGAACAAATGATCCAATCAAGAAATGGGCAGAAGACATGAACAGACATTTTTCCAAAGAAGACATCCAAATGGCCAACAGACACATGAAAAAGTGCTCAACATCGCTCGGCATCAGGGAAATCCAAATCAAAACCTCCATGAGATACCACCTCACACCAGTCAGAATGGCTAAAATTAACAAGTCAGGAAATGACAGATGTTGGCGGGGATGCGGAGAAAGGGGAACCCTCCTACACTGTTGGTGGGAATGCAAGCTGGTGCAGCCACTCTGGAAAACAGTATGGAGGTTCCTCAAAAAGCTGAAAATAGAGCTACCCTACAATCCAGCAATTGCACTACCGGGTATTTACCCCAAAGATACAAATGTAGGGATCCAAAGGTGTACGTGCACCCCAATGTTTATAGCAGCAATGTCCACAATAGCCAAACTGTGGAAAGAGCCAAGATGTCCATCGACAGATGAATGGATAAAGAAGAAGTGGTATATATATACAATGGAATACTATGCAGCCATCAAAAGGAATGAGATCTTGCCATTTGCAACAACGTGGATGGAACTGCAGAGTGTTATGCTGATTGAAATAAGTCAATCAGAGAAAGACATGTATCATATGACCTCACTGATATGAGGAATTCTTAATCTCAGGAAACAAACTGAGGGTTCCTGGAGTGGTGGGGGGTGGGAGGGATGGGGTGGCTGGGTGACGGACATTGGAGAGGGTGTGTGCTATGGTGAGCGCTGTGAATTGTGCAAGACTGTTGATCACAGATCTGAACCTCTGAAACAAATAATACATTATTTGTTTAAAAAAAAGAAGAAGAAGATAGCAGGAGGGGAAGAATGAAGGGGGAAAATCAGAGGGGGAGATGAACCATGACAAATGATGGACTCTGAAAAACAAACTAAGGGTTCCAGATGCCGATGGGTTAGCCTGGTGATGGATATTAAAGAGGGCACGTTCTGCTTGGAGCACTGGGTGTTATACTCAAATAAGGAATCATGGAACACTACATCAAAAACTAATGATGTAATGTATGGTGATTAACATAACATAATAATAATAATAAAAAAGAAATTTTCTAATTTCCAAACAGAAAAATAGTGGTAGGTAAGATCAAAAGAAAAACCAATACAAATAAACTCAATCAAATAGTTCAATGTAAATGTAGAATTCAGAGTAAAGTTCAATGATAAATTTCTCTCTAAGCTTTCCAGAAGCCAAAGGAAAAAGGGAAACAATCAGCTCTGAGAAACAGTATAGCACAGTTTTTAAAAGAGCAGACTTTGGAGTAAGACTCTCTGTGTTCATATCTTAAATCTACCACTTCCTGTGTGACCTCAGGTAGGCTTTAGGTTTTCTTATCTGGAAAATACAATGATAACAGTACATAATTCATAAGATTGCTACAAGTATTTAACGTAGTTAATAGTTGCTTGGCATAGTTAATTCACGTACAACACAGTGCCTGACATCTGGAAATGGGTCAGTGTTAGATCTTTCAAATTTTACTTTTTACATTAAATACAAGCATAACATTAGTTTTGAGGATGGTAACTCCAGCTGATTCCTGTTTTAGCAACACACTAAGAAAATTTTATAACTGTTTGAAACCTTTGTTTATGTTCATTAATGACTTATTCTTGCCTAGAAGCACACAGTAATGAGTGGTAAAGTGTTTTTAAAAACTGAAAATCCCGGTACAAAGACCCAGTACAGTGTCCAGATTATAGTAAATGTTCCATAAATGTTTGTTATATAACAAGGTATGGCACTGAGTACCAGTAATAGCAATAAAATTAATAAAAGTTAATACATTCTTTTAACATCTCCCACAGGGTTTTCTCAGATGCCTTAGCATTTTTTTCTTCCCTTTTGAAATCTTTAAAAAGAGTATCTCTGATCCAGAAGAGAGATAATGAGGACAAGAACCAAGCGCCACTCCGCCCCCAAACCTTACTGAAATGGCAGGTCTTTTGCAGGTATTCATTGTCAAAGGTGGCCATTCAACAAGCATTTATGGAGTACCTACAGAGTTGCAGATTCTTCAGTAAGTTCTGGGATGCAAGGATGAGTAAAAGCCCTCAGGAGAGGAGCCTCTCAATGTCAACATTGAGTACCATGACCTCAAGGAGAATATGATCCAGTAGAAGAAACAAGACACACACCAATAAATGTATCAGAACAAGGAATATGTAAATGCCATAAGAGCAGTGCAGACTGAGTACCAGAGGAATCCAGAGGTGGGGGAGATTGCATAAGCCAAAATACTTGAAACTAAATACTGAAATGTGAAGAGTGTGGACAGAAAGCTCATTCCAATGTTGCCATGCCTGGGTTCTGTGTTTCCCATCTGAAGGCTATCATGAAATAGGTCAGCAAAAACGAATTCTAGAATAGATCCTAATGAAAGTCTCAGACAATTGAAATCCTTCTTTGGTGTTTGACACTTGTCCCAGGGAAAGCCTGCTATGTGTCAACTCTGATAGAACACAACAACCAATGTTTAAACATTCCATCTCCTCAAGTTGTCTTTCCAGAATGCACCCAATTCATCTTGTATGAGGTGAAAGACGTGTCGGATTTCTGAGTGATGAAATCATTAAAAAGGAATCCAGCCGCCACATGCAAGATATTGCTATATTAATATTTGATTCAAGGGAATGTGGGACAAGTTATCAATAATTCAGTCATCATTTAATATCAGAGACATGGAATGTGCCCGACTGTTGTATTAGTTTACACATTAGAGTGACTAAGATGTAGCGTGTTATTGCCACTGTCAGATTTCTTATGTAACACGGTGACAGCATGGCTTATGAGGACTGAGATGATATACTTATTCTGCCACCCAGATCCATAAAACAGTTGGGAGCAGCTAGGCTAGCCCTACTGGGAGGAGTTGTAAAAAGAAATGTAGACTACGATTCTGTTTTAGTTTGGATTCTTCCAGAAGAAGCAGTCTCTGAAATGGGGATTCAAATGCAAGTAGTTTATTTGGAAGGTGAAGAAAATACTACCAGGGGAGTGGATGAGACAAGGGAGAGAAGGCAGCCCATTAAGGGGGAGACCAGAGTCAATAGCCTGACCTTCAAAGGCCATCTTGTGCTGGTGTCTGCCCATCTGTGAACCTCGACCTCCACAGCTACAGCCAAACTCCCTATTTCACCTGAACATCCTAAGCACATTCTCACCTCTTGGTTTTTGCTTGTGGATGTGGCGATGCTGGTGTGTGTGAGAGTTACTTAAGAAGCTCATTAAAGGGACCAGCACCACCATCACCCGCTTCTTCCCCGGGGGATGCCTCTTTATACCTTTGCCTCTTTGGCAAAGGACCCTCAGAAAATTCCCTCTCCTGGCTTCATGAAGTATAAAAATCTAAGCAGTGTCATTTTTCTTACTTTTCCCTCATCACTCTGGTTCATAAGAGACTTTCAAGAAGTCTTTTCTCCTTACTATCAGAAAGTGGCTCTTTCCCCCCAATCTCTATAGTGATAAGCTTTCAAGTCAGAGCTAAAAAGTTTTGGTGCCTCGATACCCAAGATGCTAATTGTGGAAACCTATGATCTCATCTTGCCAGGTGAGCCACAGATGTTCTCAGGGATAGTGGTCCACAAAGCATGCTTCAGATGCTAACTTGAACTCATGCACACACAAAGGCCTGACTTCTGCCTCTGCCAATGCCCTGGATGCCGTTTCGGTCCTGCCTCTTATCCAAATAAGGGGTTTGATTCTCAATCCTAAGGGCCATTAATTAGAAAGACATCTTAACAAACATGAAGAACAGGACTGTGTTGTGACTCCAGACTTTTAATGAAACGCTAATTTGAAATCCCATATCCATGTGTATGCCAATCAGTGGGGCAAAGCCAATCACCAACATTACCCTTTTGTTGCTGATGGAAGTCCAGGCAGAGTTTCGTTAGCTAGTACTTGGAGGAGCCATTTATTGCATGAAGAAAGTGACAATCAAGTAAAGACTAAGAATCATTTTGAGTGGCAAAGTTCCAGTTCAGCCAAAACTAAACAAAAATGACCTAAACAAAGACTGGAGAAGTCACTGGTATCAGGGAAATTAGATCAATATTGTGGGGAATTTTCAGGGAGCACCCAAACCTCCCTTCCTCAACTGAACAAATTAAAAATTAAAACAACAAGCAGCAGGTAGAGGATCAAAATGTCACCTTCACCAGCCAACCACATATGTCACCTCATCAGCAAGGTACTAGGTTCTAAGTTCTTATCCTTGTACATGCTATAGAAATCAACAACTGTGCAGAAACAGGAGAGGGGCTTAAGGGAACCTCAGCTGGGACCCCATCTAAGGATGTGTTTGGTACTCCTTCGGAAACAAATGCATTTTTAATTTAAAAGTAGTAAGTTGTGTTTATATGAGCGGCATGTGATTGAAATGGTCATTTCCATTGTTGGCAAGTGTGAAAAATGGAAATATCCACCCGGTCTGTAATGAGGAAGCAGAAGTAAGCTGAGGACAAAGCACAAGCTGACACCCCACAAACCCTTCCCCTACTACTCCTGGGTGGGATATGTGTGACATTCCATTAATGTTAAGGTCTTGCTTGAAGGAAAAACAACCTTAACTTGACAAGAGCAAGGCCTCTGGTATCCTGTGAGTCTTCTTTAACATATGAAAATCCTTTTGAAACCTCCCTTTTCCTTCCCTCCTCCAACTCCCAAGTATATAATCAGCAACCCCTCACAACCCCGGGGCAGTGGCTCTTTCTGTCCCCATGCTTTAATGAAACCACCATTTTGCACCAAAGATGTCTCAAGAATTCTTTCTTGGTTGTCGGCTCCAGACCTCACCCAACCAAGCCTCACCTATATTCCAAAACTACATCAGTCTGGAGGGGTAAGAAATAACGCAGACACTATGAGGAGACCAAATCTGTTGATACAGAGCAGGAGACTGGAAGTATAAGAGGTTCTAGTGAAAAGTGGCCCCTCCAGAGAGCAAATGGCTGATGCAGTCTTCTGAAGGATGCAGAAAAAGCTCAAGCGGAGTGGGTAGCAGATGCAAATATATTTCAGGCTTGCCGGTCTACCATTTCAATCACGTCGGCTTCAGCAGTGACTTTGCCTAAGTAAGCAACTCCAGAAAACTTGAAAAACAAAAGCATTTTGATCCATTTATTTTAGGGACAGACCCTTTTCCAGACCACAGTAACATCCAACAGATGTACAGCAAAGATGGATTTGTTACTAGACTTCTCTTTACAGCGCTACAAATGTATGGGGCTAATTATATAACCACCTGCGGTTGTACAGATGGAAACATCTCAGCTCCAGCTGGAGCTCACACCAAGGCTAGAAGATGCTTGGCAGCAGCAGTTACAAGCTTTGGCGGCCGAGGACTGTAATGGTTTGGCCTGTTTTTCCTTTTTGGATTCCAAACTACAGCTCCAGCGGACAGAGATTGCCTGTGCTTTACAATCTTTCTGCTAGGGGCTGGGCTGGCTGGTATGGCTGGCCTTTTGCAGCCCTGGAGCCTTGGTTCGCCTCCTTATGATTCAGTACTACTTTAACTCTCACCAAAGAAAGGGAATTTACTTTATGCATTTATTACTTCTTTTAGTCCACTTTATTGAGCTGAAAAATATAAAGAGTATTACAAATAGGGGTGCCATGTATTAGTCATGATAATAATGGCTAATAGGCTTGTACCCTCTTGAGAGAGGAGGAGGAGAAATCGCAGGCACACCTAGGGAGGAAGAACCTAGAATTAAGTCCAGACAGAGTCTATTCGGGGATTTTCCACCACATCCCAGTGCTCTCTGCCCCTCAAAAGCTTGCTCTCCACACCTAGGGAATTTCGTATTTCACAGATGTTTGAGAATGTCTCCTAGATTATTTTATGAAGTCGGGACTGCTAGCAGCAAGAATGCAGAGAAAACAAGTTTCGTTTCATGTAAAACTTCTGAAAATCTGAATGCCATTACGTGCTGGCTTTTTCCTGCTTCTAAGGAGGGTCTTCTCAGCGCTTTAAGAACACATCTACAAAGCAAAACAGCATAATAACCTCCCCAAGGCCTGGCTGTGAAAGACAATGGAGGTGTTAATTTTGTGTGAACCTATGGTCTGTGTGCTTCTTTTGAGATACTGAAAACCAGCTTGTGGTTTATTGCTTCTCTCTGAAATGGTTATTCCAACACATCACACACAGCTTTGTGAAAACCATGAGGCAGTTTTGAAAACGTGATGAGGTAAGGCATCTGCTCCTAGGGCCCTAGTGATGTGAAGTTAGAGAATACTCTGCACTGAACTCCATTTGTAAACCGATCCTTGGAGAAACTGATGGTGCATCATTCAGAGTACATTGAGGGCTCACCAATTATATTCACTTCAGGTTTATCTATTACTCTTTATTACATTCCTCAGGTAAAGTGAGACATTATTCCTAATAACATTATTCTAGGATTTTAAGTCCCACTGACAAAATAAGAAGTGTAATGTCCAGAAAAGGCCACTTGATTTACCTAAGGTTGCAAAGCAGGTACCTAATTAATTAAACAGAGAAGCCATCATAGACTGGGGTGGCAGCTCTAATAACGTGGAGGCCTTTATAAGCAAACCAAAATCTAAGCTTGTAAATGCCTCAAGGTTAAAACGCGTCAAAACGCTCAGGGCAACCAATCACAAACAGCCAACAAGGCTTTAAGCTATGGCCAAATAATCTTCCTTCTTTACTTCCACAATTTATAGAAGTCTTTCCCCCAGACAGAGTGCAGAAGAGTGCTCCTAACCATTCCTGGGGTGGCACTGCCCTATTTAAATTGATTTTTGCTCAAACTTCTTCTCCTACTCCCCCCTCCCCGTTTTATTGAGATATAGGTGACAATCAGCACTGTATGGTGTACAGCATAATGATGTGATTTACATATATGCGATATGATTGCCACAGTAAATTTAGTTAACATCCTCATCTCCATCACAGAGGCACAGAAAAAAAAAGAAAAAGTTTTTTTCCTTGTGATAAGAACCCTTAGGATTTACTCTTTTACCTTTCAAATTGTGAAAATTTCTAATGGGCAGCCTCACTAGAATGGAGTCAGGAGGTTTGGGAGCTCTCATGTCCTACCACTCAAAGTCAATTGGGAGACTCGACAGGAAGAGGCAGATTTGACTTTATACGGACTTGACCTTGCACATGGATACTGCTTGATGGGGGAAACAAAGCCAGAAGAAAATTTATTAAATTTCCTTACTACTTACAGCCCATTGACAAGTCCTTGAAATGGGCAGAGTGACCTTCCTCTATGGACTCAACTGCCTCGATGTTAATGCTCTGCTAATGGCAAAAGGCAATCTTAGCCCAACCCCCAGAATCCTATAAGTCTACTTCAACATATAAAAATTCCTTTGGAAATTTCCTTTATCTCTAACCCCCTCCAAGATACATGTTGGCAATCATTACCCAAGCACGTGATCCACCGATATACATCTGAAGGGTCTCACGACTAAGGTTTTTTTTTTTTTTTAATTTTTATTTATTTGACAGAGAAAGAGATCACAAGTAGGCAGAGCAGCAGGGAGAGGGACAGGGAGAAGCAGGCTCCCCACTGAGCAGAGAGCCTGATGCGGGACTCGATCATGACCTGAGCCAAAGGCAGGTCTGAGCCACCCAGGGGCCCCATGACTAAGGTTTTACTAGATAGTAATAAATTACCTTTTCCCAATAATAGCTAGACCCTCAAGGTCCTGGAAACCTGGTTTCCGAAATTCTTTAGAGACTTAGCTATTCCTAACCCCTTCCCAACTTAAATGTATATACTGGGCCACCCTTCATGACCCAGGTACAGCTCTTTCTGCCCACGGTCTTGTCCCCGTGCTTTAATAAAACTACCTTTTTGCACCAAAGACATTTCAAGAATTCTTTCTTGGCTGTCGGCTTTGAACTCTAACATCTATCCTACATCACTGCTCTACGATTCCAACAGGAAAAAGAGATGCTTTCCTTATTCCCTGGGCAACAGCCCAGCCAATGAAAAGCCAACACACTTTGAACTCCCAGGTTAGTCCAATGGACTTTTAGTTGACAATGGCCTTCCCAACTTCTCCTTTTTGCCTAAAAAAGAGCACCTCTCCTATATTCCCCAGACTTGCCCACGGTTTTGCCAAAGCTTGTTTGTCCCAGATTGCAATTCTCTTTGATTCCCAAATAAAACAATCCTTTGCTAGTAAAATAACTAGAGGTTTCTATTTTTAAGGTTAACAGAATATACCATGCAGCAGTGTTAACTATAGTCATTATGTTGTACATTGCATCCCTAGTTTTTATTTATCTTACAACTGGAAGTTTGTTCTGAAATAAACTCCTAAAATTTAATATGCCTAGTTTATCTTTAAACACAAGTTGAAGCAAAATTGAAATTTCAGGTCTCCAAATCATTATTCTGTTAAAATCAGGCTGCCAGATGCATATTAGCTGCTACCGCGGGTCTAGAAGTAAGTGGACATGAAGAAAAATATGCTAAGCAAAATAAGTCAATCAGAGAAAGATAATTATCATATGATCTCACTCATATGTGGAATTTAAGAAACAACACAGAGGAACATAGGGGAAGAGAGGGAAAAATAAAACTAGATGAAATCAGGGAGACAAACCATAAGAGACACTTAAGCATAGGAAACAGGGTTGCTAGAGGGGAGGTGGGTGGGGTAGGGTAACTGGGTGATGGACGTGAAGGAGGGCACGAGATGTAATGAACACTGGGTGTTACATAAGACTGATGAATCACTGAACTCTACCTCTGAAATTAATAATGCATCATAGTTAATTAATTGGGTTTAAATTTTAAAAATTTAAAAAAAGAAAAAGAAAATCGCCCCTCCCCGGGACAGAAATTCTAATCTGGGGGAAGACAAAACTTTAACATAAACAACTAGAAAACAGTATAAGAGAGGAGGATTATCAAGAGCAAAGCACTTTGGATGTCAGAAGATGAGCATTCCTAATATCTGTGGATTCTGCCTCTGATGGACCAAAATCAAGGTGTCAGCAGGACCATCCTTCTCCCAGAAGCTCTAGAGGAGAATCCATTTCTTGCTTCTTCCAGCTTCTGGTGGCTGTATTCACTCTTTGGCTGTGGACACAGCATTCCAATCTTCAAGGCCGGCAAATTCAAATACCTCTTTGCTCTGTCTTCACACTGGCTTCTTTGTATGTATGTCAGATCTCCCTCTGCCCCTCTCTTAATCCAACGCCTTAGACCCCTCGGCCACGCGACCCCGTTCCTCTGCCTCCCTCTGAAAAGAATAGTTGTGATTGCATTTAGGGCTCCCCTGGATAAATCAGAATAATCTCCACATTCCAAGATCCTCAGCTTCATCACAGCTGCAAAGACCCCCTTTTTGCCCTATATGGTAACACTGAGGCATTTCAGGGATTAGGACGGAGCCATCATCTGGAGTGTTGGGTTTGGCCAGCAAACCTTGAGATGGTGAATGAAAGGATTACTCCCAACGCCTTAGCAGGAGAAAGGAGAGGCCTGCGAACCAGATGCTCTAGTGGGGGAAAGCCTTCAGCCAAGCTCTGTCTCCATTTTTATTGTGAGTTTAATTAACATACCACATGCAAGGCAAGGAGTTTGTGAATTACGTGACCCCTGCAGGTGCCTGCATTTAAGCATTTACTTCCTAGATGAGATCTTTGAGCCACAGTAAGAATCCCGGCCATTCAACCAAGAAATTTCAGAGGAGGCCCAGCATTCCGGGCACTCCTCCTTTGCTTTTCACTTAGTCTCATCCAGGGAGGCATATACAAGTCAGGTTTTATCTACACAGGCACTGTGAATCCCCACACTAGAGGACCATTTTTCAGCCTACCACACTACCCAATTCCAAAACTTCCTACAAAGCTACAATAATCAAGACAGGGTGACCTCAACATAGGGATAGACTGAGAGACTACGAAACAGAAGAGTCCAGAAATTAACTCTACATTCAAGGTCAACTGATTTTTAACAAAGTTCCAAGGTGATTCAACGTTGAATCATTGTCTTTTCAACAAATGGTGCTTGAGATAATTGGAATAAAAGAAATAAAAGAATTAAAAAGAAAATACCTAAGACCTTCCTCTCATGCTTAAGCAAAAATTAACTTTTAAAAAAATGGATAATAGACCTAAATATAAAAGCTAAAATTATAAGACTTCCTGGGCCCGAGTTCTTTCTGGGAACATTTTGCCAGGAAGTCAATACTTTTCTCACCTAAACTAAACGGGCCTTCCTAAAGGACACAGTGCAGAAACAAACTGCAGAGAAGCAAAACCACAGAAGGCATGCGGAGACTCGTTACTGCAGATCCCAGAGCCTGCAGAGCTCCCTCGACAGAACTCTAAGGAGGGAAAAAGAATTCACATTTATTTTATCTGACTTATGCTTTCTCTACAATATCTCACTTATCTTCCCAATAACCCTCTGAGGCAGTGAACATAACTGACATTTTACAGATGAGGAAACCGAGGCCTGAACGTGATTTGTGCAAGGTCACGAAGACAGTAAAGAGACCCAGAATGCAGATCCAAGTGCGCTTGACTCGACTACTGCCTGTCTTTCAGAATTCTGTGTGAATTTAAAGTGCTCACACCCGTAAAACTGGGAGCAGGGTGCCTGATGCACCATAAATGCTCTCCATAAGTATTAAATTACACTCTCCTCGTTTGCTCACCACTCCAGCACAGAACCGTTAGTTAAGGAGGAGGGGAGGCCACCCAGCAGCTCTGCTTCACTGGCCCCTCCGTGCAAAATTCAGGCTGTAAACGCTGCTGCCCACGGATCGCAGGACAGAGAAGCTCCCCCAGGGAAAAGGGCTTATGCCTATTTAGGAGGATTTGCAGCCAAGACCACCAAGCCCTTTCAACAGACCACTCGGCCCCCCGCCGACATGGAAGAGAGGCCCCATGAGGTTGTTAAAACCGACACAAGAAGAGGACAGACCAGGCGGGGAAAGCAGACCAAAACACACAGGACACAAGGAACTTAATAAGTCACCGACCTAGGGCGCCTGGGTGGCTCAGTTGGTTAAGCGACTGCCTTCGGCTCAGGTCATGATCCTGGAGTCCCGGGATCAAGTCCCACATCAGGCTCCCTGCTCAGCAGAGAATCTGCTTCTCCCTCTGACCCAACCCCCTCTCATGCGCGTGCTCTCTCTCTCTCTCTCTCTCATTCTCTCTCTCAAATAAATAAAATCTTAAAAAAAAATCACCAACCTAGACAACAGTGACCAGTCCCTAGCATCATTAAGTTACAATAGTAGGCTAACTCTTTAGCAGATCTGTAGATATTTACCCAGTCATTGCTGTTAAAGGCAAAACGGGGGCTAATTAAAACAGCAATAGAAATGGCGGGCATGACCTGCTGATGACAACACAGGAATGAACTGAGAGCCCCAGCATGCGCTCTACTGGGTGGAAAGGAACTGTGGAAGGCTTAGATGACTGACGCAGCATCTCATTAGCGCTAAGGAGCGTTTTGTGATAATAGTAACAATGAACGTTCACTGAATACTTGATTTGCTAGATGCCTTGCCTGGGTTATTTATTATTCACAATGGAATGAGATCCTCTCTTCACAGACGAGGAAACTGAAACAGAAAGTGCAAACAGGCGGTGAGTTTAAAACTGGAGCTGATCTATTCAGCCTTCAAAATGAAGCCACGCACTCTAGCTCTATGAATGTCCCCTAACCCCCCAAAGTGGTCTAATAAGACATCTTTCCTCTCCTCTCCTCCCACAAAAATCTGGCAGGAATCGTGGTTTATAAATAATCGAATTGTCTTTCTTACTTCTCTGGCATTTCCTTAGGGGATCTGCTTTTAGAATATTCCAATAGCACTCTTGCAAAGTGCATTAGTCACTATGGAAACAGTTAATTCATTGATAAGAGTGGAGAGCTTTTATTAATAAGGATACAACAGCATATGTGACCCATAATGAGCAGCTCTGCATAGAAAGCCAACCCAGAAAGAAAAAAAAAATGTATAGCATTATGGGACTGTGGACTTAGCACAACCTGCCGCAGGAAGTAAATATAGAACAGCCACTCCTGGCGAGTCCATTTGACAAATCCCCTGAGGATTATGAAGAACCGGTCTCCCCGGACCCCATTTCCCAGACCTGCTACTTGCACAACAGCAGTGAACTGCCTGCCGAGCACAAAGTGGTCTCTGTCCCGCCCCCCCCCATCCCATCATCCTGGAGGACTTTCAAGTGACTTGTGAGGTGGCCAAACAGTTCCAGGGCCTAATGAGCTCCCCCGCCAACTGAAGCACTCCCTCCCCAGACCCCATGGCCTTCGGAACAAAAGCTGCAAATTGCTTTCTGACCTTTGAAGCCATCCCAGGAAGTCCCAGGTGGCCCGAAGGAAGAGCTTCCTAGCTGCGCCTTTAGCGCTGGGCACCCTCTGATCAAAAGTGTGGGCAAAGGGCAAGAGAACCAGCCCCTGATGGGCAGCGGCTTTGGCGAAGCGCAGACGCCTGGAGCTAATCATGGCCGGCTGCAGACGAGGGGACACTGAGGGGCCTGTGTCTAAAAGCCAGCCTCGATGCCTGCTGTGAGGATTTGGCCCTGCAGACACAAGGCAAAGCAAGGAGGCGCTGGGTCCCTCCTCCTTTTTCTCTCATCCCTCTTCTCTTCATCCTTCCCTGGGCAGCGTTGCCTCGGCTTTCAGGTTTCCATGTTCAGAAGGCAGCAAAGCCAGGGACAAAGGGCCTTTTACATCTAGACCGCTCCTCCCCTTCCCAGCCTACCGCCCCCATGTTTTCAGACAGCCCACATTTGAATTCTGGCTCCAACACCTGCCAGCAGGGTGACTTTGGACTTGTCCCTGACTCCGCAAGCCTCAGCTCCCAGGTCAGACTGTCCTGGTTTGCATGATAGCTGGTAACCTTGCAAAAGTTACTTCTCTCCGCGTATAGTCTTCAATGCCAACTGAGGATAATAATAATAACACTGTCTCATAAGCAGGAGCTACTCACAGGAGGGCCGCCTGTGAGTCTGGAACCATAATGGGAGGATGTGGGTGGGAGGAGCTGGAGCCAGGAAGGAGACCCAGCCACTGCGGGTGACAGTGCTTGGCCTAACCAGCAGCCAGCAAGCCAGAGAGTCTGGGAAGTGCAGCTTGCCGGGTGTGTCCTCTGCAGTATAGAGCAGAGCAGGAAAGGGTGGAAGCTCTGAGCGCCAACAGGCATAGGACAGCATGTTGCCCCATAGGGTTGTCTGTAAGGCTGAATAAGAAGCCAGGAAAAGCCGCTACCCAGCACAAGGCCTGGCACCTTATGGGTGAGCAATAAATATTATTTGATGGCCTACACTGAACAAAAGGGAGAGGAAGGAGTTTTCACCCCCTTTTTATCCTGCCATAGGGCTTGAACTGGGACATCTCATCTCATCTTTTGTCCTCAGAATGGAATTTACACCATCAGCTCCCCTGGTTATTTTTTTTTTTTTTTAAGATTTATTTATTTATTTATTTATTTATTTATTTATTTGAGAGAGAGAGAGAGAGCATAAGAGGAGGGAGGGTCAGGGGGAGAAGCAGACTCCCCATTGAACAGGGAGCCTGATGTGGGACTGGATCCCGGGACTCCAGGACCATGGCCTGAGCCGAAGGCAGTGGCTTAACCAACTGAGCCACCCAGGCGCCCCTCCCCTGGTTCTTAGGCTTTCAGACTCAGACTGAGCTACACCACTGGATTTCTGGGGCTCCAGCCTGAAAGCTGTGGGACTTCTCAGCCTCCATAATCGCATGAGCCAATTCTTTTTTTTTTTTTTTAAGATTTTATTTATTTATTTGACAGAGAGACACAACAAGAGAGGGAACACAAGCAGCAGGTGTGGGAGAGGGAGAAGCAGGCTTCTGCCAAGCAGGGAGCCTGATGCAGGGCTCGATCCCAGGATCCTGGGATCATGACCTGAGCCAAAGGCAGACGCTTAATGACTGAGCCACCCAAGTGCCCTGAGCCAATTCTTTATAATAAATACCCTCTTATATATATGTCCCATTGTCTCTGTTTCTCTGGGAAATCCTGACTAATACAAGAATCATAGTCATAATAGCTGTTGTGGTGACAGGACCATGCAGACAGCTAACCTCCATGGTCATGTGGGTCCCTACCTAGACTGAACAACTTTGTCAGCCATTGGAACTCTGCCCTCATGAGTCTAGTCTGCAGAACCCCCGCCCCAGTTCCAGCTGCAACTCAACAGCATGCATACCTTGACTATCTCTCTCTGCATTTTTTTCTCTTGTTCCCAAAGCCCGGACTTTGTTGAAAAGTGTCACAGAAATATGTCAACCAGGTTCATACCAGAATGCTGCTTACAATTGCTGTTATCCTCTTGTGTCCCTAGAACACTCTCTTCACTATGGCCCCTCTCAAGAGATCATCCCCACTTCCTTCTACTAAATCAAGATAAAAAACAAAACAAAACAAAAAAACTCGTCTTCTCTCCCAAAACTGAACTGTAAGGTGGAGGACAGTGGTTAAGGGTACAGACTGGAACTGAGTATGAAACCTGGCTCCACACTTTCTATGTGCAGGTCACCTAATCCTGCTGAGCCTCTGTCCCCACATCTGTGAAATGGGTGGTTCTGACAATTAAAAGAGAGACTCCGTAGAAAGCAATTAGCACAGTAACTAATACATTAAGTGACCAGCTAAAGTTAGTTATTATTTCCTATCATTGTATCTCTGTCCTTTACCGACCTTATATTTTTTGTGTGTCTCTCTTAGGAGAAAATCTGTCTCTTCATCTTTATAAGTATAAACTCACCCCCTATTCTCCAGTAACCTTTGTGGATTACTTTCCATCAATTATCTCGGGTTTTTTTCTGTTTTCCTCCTCTACTCAAATGACTTCTTTCCATATTTGTAGATAATTGATATGAGAAAAATACAAACGGGAAACAAAAATTCTCTTTCTTACTAATAAAAGAAATATGCATTAAAATAAGTTTGAATATCCATTTTAGATCTAGCAAAATAATAAAAATGAATGCTTTCATTTATTCTTTTTTTCTCCAAATGGCACCATCAGGAAAGTAGAGGAAAATAAGTTTGGTGGCAGCACTATAAAGTGACACAATCTTTGCAGAAACAACTTAGCAAGTAGTGACAAGAGTCATAAAAATGTTTATACTCTTTGACCTAGAAATACCAATTTGGAGAATTTATCCCAAGAAATTAATTTTAAAGGAAAAAAATGAGTTCTGCAAAGATGTTTATAGCTGCCCTAAATATTATCCCTAGAAACTAGAAATAGTTATTCTTAAGAGACTGACTAACCTGCTCAAAAACTGCATATGCTAAGAGAGGATGTGGTTGGTCCTGAGATGTGACAACTATGATGGAAGAAAGAAAATTCTGTGCACCCATTGTTAGCCTAACTGCCTCCAAGAACTCCAGGCAGGTCTGAAATGGACCCACAGGGCCATGTGAGGAAAGGGAAGCTGGAATCAACAGCCATAAAAGTAACAAACAATAACAAATTTGTCTTCTAAAGCCATAAAATGGACACAGGCAGTAGAATTTTGAAATAATTTGGGCTACAAATGGCTAAATGTTCTTTGCTCTCGCTTCATTCAGTTGATAGAAAATTACTGCAATCCTAGCAGGTGGCAGACTGAGGAACAGTGACATAAAGACAAAACACAATGGTCCCTGCCATCACAAACTTAGAATCTAGACAGCTACGCAACAGAAAATCTATTAGCAAGAAGGAAAGCATGGATTTCTCTGAAAATACCAAGATGATGGACCAGGAAATGCCTTCTCCGGAGGAGGTATCCCTTGAGCTAAGAAGAGAACTTGTCCAAGCAGAAAGGGGGTAGGAAAGAAAATTTCAGGCAGAGGGACAGTACTAGAGGGCAGATAATTTATGGAAAAGAGTGTGGTGCCTTCCAGAAACTGATGGTAGTACAAGATAGCTGGATCATGTCATCCTGGAGGGCAGGTGGAAGTAAGACCAGAGAAGTAAGCAAGAGCCAGGTCAAGAAGGGCCACCATGTTGTCAACTGTGAACTATACACAGAAGGTTCTAGAAAGTTCTGAAAGATTTGAATAAGGAAAGTGACAGAATGACAACCTCTGCAGATGAGTTAATGATGTCTAGGTGACTGTTTAACATGAATTGTTTAATAGAGTGAATGGGTAATCAAGAAGAAAATATCTATTCTTAAAGGAGACTCATTTCCTTCCCTCTGCCTGTTAATATTCTTCAGCCATGTGTCCTTTATCTTAAAACAATAGAAATGCTTTTCTTAACCATGTTGCCTATCATAGGTACCACTGCCCAGTTTTTTAGATCTGTGGCTAATATCCCCTAATTCTATGCTTCCACCCCACACTCTCTCCTGAAGCTCCTTCAATCAGGCTTCTGCCCCTGTGATCCTACTAGACCAGTCTTCTCAAGCATTTCTATCAAACAAACCATTGATTTATTGTTGCTGTGAAGCAGGAACCATGTGAAGATCTAGGACAGAAGGGAATAAGGCAGTTCAGTCCTCAGTTATAAAATAAATAAGTCACAGAGATTGAAAGTACAGCATAAGGAATATAGTCAATAATATTGTAATAATGTATGGTGACTACACTTACGATGGTGAGCATCTGTAATGCACAGAGTTGTCTAATCACTCTGTTGTACGCTTGAAACTAACGTAATGTCGTGTGTCAACTATACTTCAATAATAAAAATGAAAGTAAAAGACAGTCCGGTCCTCATGCCTCAGGAATATATGGTGCACGGGATAGGACGGATAGAACCCAGAGATCAGCAGGTGCTCACTTGCCTGAAGTGACCTAGATAAAATGAGCCTAAAACTCTCAATTCCATTGGCTTTGTAAGCCAATGTAAGTCCTTCCCACAAAATTTCTACAAATGATTCCAGAGGTCTCACTCCAAAATCATGACTTACTCTACCTCCTACTTCTGCCTAGGCTGCCTCTGTGCCTTGGTCAAGGGGGCCACCGGGATGGAAAGTTCAGCTCCTTTTATGGCACTGCTTCTCCCCACAAAAAAGAAAAAAGAAAAAAAAAAGAAAAGTCACTTGGCACCAAGAATTTTCACACATCCTAAAATTCACTGCATGATTTATGGGGCAGGGAGAGGAGACCAAGCGCATATTTACACGGAAGTGATACCAGCACACTGAAATTGTTGCAGAGGCCATCTACCATGGGGAGTGGGGGGCAGTTGTAGAGGCTGGGGTTCACTGCTTGTTGCCCCATCTCCCTTCTGCCTCCATCCAGCCTCTTGCCCCTTTCTCAAATCATTACTCCTCTGCTCCTGGGATTCCACATTCCTTCTCCATTCAGCATTCGGTAGGGTCCCCTTGAAAATGGCATGTTCCTGGGATTTCAATCTTGCCTCTGCCACTTACTAACTCAACAGCTTGGGAAAGTCACTTACTTGTCTGAGCCAGATTCCTCTTCCATAAAACAAGGATAATCATTGGTGTAATATTTTAAAGCAATTAATGAGCTTTTCTCTTTTGCATTTCTGCATACATAATCTGTGTCATCAATCTCAATGCACCTGGGGTAGAAGTGAGAAAATTATAGTAAGACCTCAAGGAGAAAGGAAGGAATTATTCTTGCTAGAATTTAATACCAGACAATGGTATTGAGATGTAGGTTCTGCCAAGAAAGAAATTTTCCTAAATGTCTTTATCTCCCTCCTTTAACATATTGGGAGTTTTCCTTGTGTGGTTGTTATTACACTTATATAAGGAGGTCCCAGTCCAAAAGAGAGAAGAATCGGAGACACCTGTCCTTTCTCATATCAGTGGAAGATATAAGGGAGGTAGGTGGACAGCAACACCCCATCATCTATCTCGAAGCCAAAGTTCCAGAGTGGAGATGGGGTGTTCACTAAGTTGGGGGGTGTTGCTGGTAGACCAGTTAGGAGATGGTTGAAGTAATTAGGAAGATTTCATGGAGACTTGGACTTTGGTAACTGTCAATAGGAATTTAAAGAGAGAGAGATGGGATACAAATGGCAAGGTGATAGAATCACCAAGTCTTAATGATTGCATCTCTCTCCAATTTACAAATTGTCTTTATTAACTGCTGCATTTGTTGTTTTTGAGATCATTTCCTCCTCTCCCAAATTCCATGATGTCATACTACCTAGTCCTTCTGTCTCCTCTCTGAATTTTCATCCTCCCCTATGCAAAAGAGTTGGCTTGTTTTTTTTTTTTATGGAATAAGTGGATAAAGAAGTCTGTAGAGGAGGAAATGGTCTGCTTTATTTCAGGGCTATGCTAGAGTTTGCAATCTATTGTGCAACAAATTCTACAAGATTTTCTTTAACCTTAAGAAAATGTCTCATAATGCTAACCCTGGTAAAATTGCTATTACACAAGAGAATACCTTAATCCAAGGTGGGGGGAAGCTAATCTAGAATTTACAGTTGACAATTAATCAATATTTAGTATAGTGTAGTGCTAAACATGTTGTCATTAATAATTATTACCTGTATCTAACCTACTAATAAAAGTGGCTATCAACTGCTTTCTGTTAATTACTTTAGCCAGTTTAATGATGATAATGATCCCTGGCCTCTCTAGGGAAAGTAAGGGTATACAAAGCACTTTCTGATATCTGGTGGCATCTCCAGAGTATATGAGGAAGGTAGTGGCGTGCTATAGTATCTGTATTGTACAAAGAAATTAACTAAGGCCCAGAGAGAATATATAAATTGGGATACAAAGAAAGTAAAGAAACTCTCATTTAGTATCCTCTTAGGAAATACATTTCTATTTCCCATTATCTGACTCCTCCCACATCCTCCAGGATTCCTGAAAGATTGTTGATAAAGAGATCTGCTGACAAGCACCCTCAATGCCCTTCGATGAAAGTGCTCTGGGCTGAGACACTTGAACATTTTCAGTCCTTTTGGCAGGGGGTGGGGGGAGGGGGCTTTCATTTATCTACTGGGGCTTAACCACATGGGGGGTCTCTAATATTTCCAATCGATTCCATTCATCCTGGTGGATAAGTGTACATATATGCTAGACCTCTTCTGATGTAAGTAATGGAGAACCAACTCTAACTTCCAAAGGAAGTTAAGGCAAAGGAAATAAGGAGGTTAATCAATGTAAAGGAGAAGAGCAGGAGTGTGACAGGGTCTGAACACACTGGAACCACAGGCTGGAATGTACCTAGACTCCCACACTGGTTTACCAGTTTGTATCCCTGATCCTGTCTCTGTAGTGCCTCTAGCTTCTACCATTATAAACTAGGTTTTTATATTAATGGTACATATATAATCATTGAATGGCCCCACGTTTTCTGTCTTATGGATTTGCTCACCTGGAAGTGACAGCCTTCAAGGATCTCTTTTGCCTCAATTCCAGAAGTTCCAAGGGAAGGATTCATTGGCCAAGCCTGAGTAAGCAGTCCAAACCTGGACCAGTCAACCTGGCCATGGAACCAAGTTATGTTTTTATGACAACTCTCCTTTGGTCAAAGATATGGAAAACCCCTAGAAAAAGGAGGTTGGATGGAAAAATTGAGAGGCTGACCACAAAAAAATGTAAAAGTAAAACAGGCACAAATACACCTGTTTACCTCTCCCATGTTCTTACCACACCACTTGACCCAAGCTGTAGGAATATATACTCTTTGTTATCTTTCCTACTCTAAACACACCTAAACTCATCTTTTAATTTTTCCTACACTTGTAGAGCCTCAGCTTACTCTTTCTGATGTTGACATATTAATTTTTATAGATGTCCACCTCATTTGTTGCCTTAGGATCATTTATAATTATACACTCAATGGTAAATTTGCACAACTCCCATACCCATGGTGCCGTCTCCTTATTTGAAGTCTTTATTTTGAAAGGAATAGCTACATTTTCCCTAAATTTATTACAATATCCCCAGCTTGTGGTAAAAGGTGCTTTAACAACATAAATCCTATCCATTCATTTATTCCAAGAACACTTAAGTATCAGGCACTGGGCTGCATTCTAGGATGGGGAGGTTGCTGCCCGAGAAGGAAGAGATCCCCAGAGATGACTCCTAACATCTGTGAGAGTCTGGCAGGAGAGGCAGATATGAGCACAAATTAAATAGGGTCCAGTATGGTAAGTGCTAAGGGTGATCTAGCCATGATGTATAGGATCCCTGAGACAGGAGGGACTGAGTCAGAGAAGTAGCTGAAAAGGGCAAACGTCTCTGAACTGATATTAAAATGTGCATCTCCTCCTTTTCCAAGGAGGAGACTGCTGGAGTCACAAGATCATAGAATCACTAACCTTGGAAAGAAAAGTGACCTGAAAGATCATTCAGCATCAATTTCTGCCCAGCGTACAAATTTCTCCTACCAACCTGTCTCTGCCTGGAGGCCTCGCATGATGGGGACCTCACTGGGATTACAGAATAGGTATTGGTATGGTAGAGAAATCAAAGGGTTTGGGGTCAGAGAGACCCGGACTCAAAATCCAGCCCTTACTAGCTCTATGACTCCAGACTGGCCATATAGCCTCTCGGAACCTCAGATTTCTTGCCAGGTAAGTGTCATCACATTACCCACCATATGGAGTTGTGGGTGGTGATTTTGACTACTTACCTCCTTGAGGCAGCCCATCCTATTATGGAACAAATGGAATTGATAGGAAGCTCATTGTTGGATTAAGATGAAATCTGCTTCCTGTGTACTTCGGATCCGTCAGTCCTGATTTTGTGCTTTGCATGGGAGAAAGAAAAAAGAAGCCTTTTTACTCCCCTATCTAAGAGTACTTCAGACTGGACTATGATAATAAAATACCAGTCCCCCTTTTCTATAGCTCTCCTCTCCCTGCTGTGGTCAATTCTCCTGGCTTATTGCATCCCTGACAAATCTTTATATTTTTCCAAATTCAACCATCTCAGCCCTCAGAGATTCAGACTACTGGCCCTCGCAGTATCTGCTTATTTCAACAAACAGGTTTTAAATTAAATCTTAGGAAACACAATTCACTTTCAATAGAATCGCATAAAATGGAAGCGTCAAAAGTTGGAGAAAGTATAACTGTTTGACAATTGAAGATTGAACCATGAGCTAGAGGAATTCAAACCAGCTCGCTGGATCACACAGTAGATGTTTCTGTTACAAAGAAAATGGTGTATAGGATCTCCCGCCTCTCCAAAATCAAATTCATTGTGTTCTGATAAGATGCCAAAAGGAATCCCATTTACAGATGTAAAATATTCAAACTGTAGGCTCTGTGGCTGAATGGTTCTATTGCTTTTGGTTCTCTTGTTCATCATCTTTAGCATTGCAAAACAAATAAAATGAGCCTTCTTTCCTAAGAGAATGACAAATTTCTTATCGATCCCCATATAACTCAAACTCTTCTGACCAATGGTGGACTAACAGTCCAATTATTTTAATGTATTTGCAAATTGAAAATAAAAATAATATGCATATACATATTACATCCATATCGTCAAATTCACTTTCTGTATATATTTACCAAACACATTTTGTAAGGGTGTGAAGGAGGGGAATCAGGCAGCACACCTTAATATTATTTTAAAAATTTAAGGGGAAATGTAGCAATTTGGAAATAACTGCAGACTTCAAAAATTCCCATTTTGCTATTTATGTACCATTTTTGTATATCCTAGCAAGTAAAAGAGTGAATGAATATCTTGTAATGAGATTTGGAGTCATGGAAGGGACCCACAATTGCCAATTACACTGTATTTTAATTCAGAGATGCTTCTTTCAAAATCCTATGTTGATCTGACATTTCCCTTGGAAAATAATGGAGGGAGAAAACATTTTTCAAAGCTCTTGGGGCAGTTATTCAGACACCAAAATGCTAAGCAGGCCTGCACACAGGGGGAAGAGGTCCTTTGTGAGTGTGACCCTGCTGTTTGGTAGAATTTTCAGAGTCAGCCTTACTGCAATGAAATATAGTTTATAACCATAATCAAGTGTTGTTTGGAAAGATCTTTTTGGATGTGAGAAAACATTTGTAGTGTGTGATGCCATCAAAGAAAGGAGCTGATGGCATAGGGGTCATTGATGAGTTCGGTAGCATTAAATAAAGACACAAGTCAGATATTTAATGGGAAAGAACAGATGTGAGAACCTCTGGAAGTAGAAGAGCTTTAACAGGCAAGTAGAAGGAAGAACTCCTGGGTGGAGACAAACAGTCTGGAAGGGCCTTCGCTCTGGAGCTAAGGCATTGTAGCAGAGCTGGCTAGAGGCCAGCCTTTACATCAGACTGTAGAGGACAATCTGCTAGCATCTAAAGCACTACTTTTACACCTATAAAATAGGATGATAGTAATACCTACCTCAACGGGAAACATTTAGAATAGGGCCCAGTACATGGGGAAAACACAATTATAAGTAGCTGTTAGTGTAGGGATAACAGTAAGTACCCCTTAAAGCCAGGCAAGGGCGTCCACATGAGTTAGAGTGTTCTCGTGATTTTGTAAAGACACTTCTGGTACCTACAGTGGGTCTTGGGCAAGCAGTGCCATCAGGCAGGTGCACCAAGCCGGACCTGGGTGCTGTTTCCCCCTTTAGAGATGCTCTCCAACTCTCATACTCACTCTTGCTGAATGTGTGTGGAGTTGACCAGATGCCCCATGGAGCTCCAGGAATTGTGTCTATTAAATTGCTCAGGAGGGGCACCTGGGTGGCTCAATCGGTTAAGCATCTGCCCTTGGCTCAGGTCATGATCCCAAAGTCCTGCGATCTAGCCACGCATCATCATTGGGCTCCCTGCTCAGCGGGGAGTCTGCTTCTCCCTCGCCCTCTGCCCCTCCCCCTGCTTATGCACTCTCTCTCTCTCTTTCTCCCTTTCTCTCTCTCTCTCTCTCACTTGCTCTCTCTCTCAAGTAAGTAAATAAAATCTTTAAAAACAAAAATTGCTCAAGAGCCTAATGGTTGAGCTGTGGTTCCAGGAGGGTGGCCTGGCAAGAGGATTGCTCTGAATGGCCAGTGTGATATTTCTTTTGTGGGAATCATCCAAGATTTAGCCAGCGAAATGGTACTAATATGT
Organism: Eumetopias jubatus; assembly: GCF_037043125.1. Lineage (NCBI taxonomy): Eukaryota > Metazoa > Chordata > Mammalia > Carnivora > Otariidae > Eumetopias > Eumetopias jubatus. Next base: position 122,933,890 of record NW_028274810.1, read on the forward strand.
TGATTTGGGGTGACTCAAATTCTTTAGAAAGAGGTCCTGTAAAAAATATCTTCCAGAGCCCCTACACACCTTAGGGGCAGCCCCAGTAATAAGATGTTATTCTTAGCACTGATACCCTTTTTCTGTTCCCATTTAGGAAGAGGACTCACACAGTTCAGGAGAAACATAGCCATGCAACCCTAGATGATCCAGGATACTACAAAGACAAATAATTTCAAGCCCTTTAATTACTTCAAACCAGCAAACCACTGTAAATTACTGGGAGGGCGCCTGGGTGGCTCGGCTGGTTAAGCGACTGCCTTCGGCTCAGGTCATGATCCTGGAGTCTCGGGATCGAGTCCCGCATCGGGCTCCCTGCTCAGCAGGGAGTCTGCTTCTCCCTCTGACCCTCTCCCCGTCTCATGCTCTCTCTCTCTATATATATCTCATTCTCTCTCTCAAATAAATAAATAAATATTTTTTAAAAAAATAAATAAATAAATTACTGGGAGATGGAGGTGAGCTCCCTCCTAGAATCCCACTTCCCATATTGGAGAGCACTCCTAAACCCTGACTAACCCCAGAAGGTTTTAGATGCCTAGATAAGAATTTTAAAACTTACTACTAGTCAAAAGAAATAAAATTAAAATGATGATTCCATATGTTGCCTACCAGGAAAAAAAATCATTTTAAATAATAATTCCAAATATTGATCAAGATAAGGTGAAAGGCAGGGACCGATATTGCTGGTTGTAGTGTAAAATGGTTCAACCTTTGGGATGGCAATTGAGTAGTATGTGTGAAGAGAATTCAAATGCTTGTGCCCAGTTATAGCACTTCTGGGAATCTAGCCTGAGGAAATTATCATAAATATAGAAAAAGCTGTCAACTTTTCTCTACATAGCAGCTGGCCTCCATCTCCTCTATTTTCCTGTCTTGTAAGAACTTCTGGAGAACCAAGTAAAACATGAATTATACTTTAGGCTATTCCTGATGACAGATATAATGGATTTATTCATATTTTCTTATTAAAGCTAGCATTTATTGATTCTTTACTAAGTGCCAAACAGTGTGTGACATGTTTTATATAGGCTAATTCATTTAATACTCATCACAAAACAACCAAGTACATCACTTGGGATTCCTTCAACCTCAGGAAACAGAAATCCCAGCTCCACTGGCTTAAACCACAGGGAAGTTGTAACCGGAAGTCCAGAGGTAGGCAACTCCACAACTGATAAATTCAGGGGTGATCACATCATCCTCTCTGCCATCCTCAGGCAGCCTGAACTTTGTGGTCACAAGATGGTCACCACAGCTCCAAACCTCACATGTAAGACATAAGTATCTCACAGAAATGGCTCTATGTCACCTTGACCAGAAATGTATTCCATGTTCCAGAGCAATCAGCACAGAGAAACCTATGGTTGTGCAGAGTACGAATTACATAACAAAGTTGGATTTGGGTTAGAAAGCACCAAAGGGCAGATGGACATTGGGTAGCAGCCAACAATCTCAGCTAGGAGTGAGATATTTATTTTATCTATGTAGCAGGAAAGGAAGCTAAAGTCTGGGGAGGTTAAGCAACTTGCCAGAGGTCACTCAGTCCGTGAGTGGAAGGGCTAGGATTGGAACCCAGTTCTACCTATCTAGAGTCCATAATTAGCACTGTGATGCATTCCTTTTCCACATATGTGTATACAAATATACAAAAAGTTCTGCATTAGTCAGGGCTCTCTAGAGAAATAAAACCAATAGGATATATATATACGTGAGTGTGTACGTGTGTGTGTGTATACACCATATATGTGTATATCATATACATATATATACATATATAGCATATACATGTGTATCCTATACATATATGATTTATTATAAGGAGTTGGCTCACATGATTATGGACCCTAAGGAGTCCCATGATCTGCTGTCTATAACCTGGAGACCCAGCAGGACCTGTGGTATAGTTCCCATCTAAGTCTGAAGGCCTGGGAACCAGGAAAGCTGATGGTGTGTGTCCCAGTCCTAATGCAAGAGAAGACTGATGTAGCAGCTCAAAAACAGGTAGAGGGAGCAAATTCTCCTTTTTTTTTTTTTTATTCAGGTCTATGTTGGGTGGATGGGGTCCACCCCATAGTGGGGAGAGCAATCTGCTTCATTCAGTCTATCAGTTCAAATGTTAATTTCATCTAGAAACACCCTCATGGATACACCCAGAATAATGTTTAACCAAATATCTGCTCATGCCATGGCCCAGTCAAGCTGACACATGAAACCATCACAGTTTCTCAATGGAGATTGTTTGTTCTCTTACTGTGCTCATTCCTATGTACTTCTTTCATGCCAGCAAATAAGAAGCACCTGGTCAGCCATGGTATTAAAGAGGCATGAAGTACAGGTCTGTGATTCCTGAGATTAAGAATTCCTCAAATCAGTGAGATCATATGATACACGTCTTTCTCTGATTGACTTATTTCACTCAGCATAATACCCTCCAGTTCCATCCACGTCGTTGTAAATGGCAAGATTCATTCCTTTTGATGGCTGCATAATATTCCACTGTACCTCTGAAACAACTAATACATTATATGTTAAAAAAAAAGAAGATAGTAGGAAGGGAAAAATGAAGGGGGGGGAAATCAGAGGGGGAGACGAACCATGAGAGACTATGGACTCTGAGAAACAAACTGAGGGTTCTAGAGGGGAGGGAGTTGGGGGGATGGGTTAGCCTGGTGATGGGTATTAAAGGGAACATGTACCGAATGGAGCACTGGGTGTTATACACAAACTATGAATCATGGAACACTACATCAAAAACTAATGATGTAATGTACGGTGATTAACATAACATAATAAAATTTAAAAAAGGGCATGAAGAAGAAAATTAAGTTACTTCCTCTTTGCTCTTGATTGGGAAATGCTACACAAGCTGGGCAAGGATCCTCATTTCATTCATTTTCTCATTTATTCATTCAACCAGCATGTAATGGAAAGAATGGAGGTTTGGCCTTCACCACGTGTAGGTTTCAATTCCAATTAAATCTTGGCTATACAAGTTCCTCGTAAAATAAGAAATGGAATACAAGTGATAGTGATTGTCAATAGTACCAGTAGAAACAGAAATAATAGCAGTTTGACAAAGACAAATACTAATAAGGTAGGGTTCCCAGCCCTTTCTTCTCCTGGCAACTAAAAAGACTTTTCTATTGCCCATTTAGCTCCTTCTCATCCCCTGCCCTCTTCTATCTTTGCCTTCTGGGCATTTGTTTGTTTTAATACAGAATAGGAAGGATGGGGAGAAAGGACTCAAAGAAACCAAGGAAGACACAAGAGAAAGGAAGTCCAAAGCCACCTGATCAGAAGCAGACAAAGAAAAGGATTTGAGGAGGCAGGTGTTAGGGGTCAGCTGTGGGGAACGAGAGGATGAGAAGCTCTTAAGATTCTCTCTTTCACTTTCCCTCTGTGAACGAGAGGAAGGGAGGACATGGCTCTGCATTTTGAGACAGATTTTCATTCATGATCTTCAAGGGATATAGGTAACTCTTATAAGTGCTTTGTAAATACTTTTCTTTACTGAAGTATGTTTCTTTGAATGTGGCAGTGTATGTGAGAGTGTATGTGTATGTGTATGTGAGAAACTATGTAGGGCCCTGGGATTTGAGTAATACTAAGAGTAATGGTAATAGTAATACTAATCATGGTGGGCAGTGGCAACCACCGGGGCAGAAACAGTAGAGGTATGGAGAATTGGGCAAGCCACTTTCACTCTTGAGACTTTAGGCTCCTCATTTGCAAAATGGGGGGATTAGAAACATTAGAAACTACTTCTGAGCTCTAATATTCTGTGTGTTTCTATCCATATCTACTAAGTACCCAGTCCTGAGTTAAGTGCTAAGGGAGAGACACAGGAAATATAACAGATGATTCCAGCCCTCCAGGACTTGACGGAGAGGAGGGCCTTCTTGCTATTCCTTCATATTCATAACTTAGCCCTGCCTCAGGGCCTTTGCGCTTGCTCTTTCTTCTTCCTAGAATGTTCTTGCCCCAGATAGTCACATCAGCCCCTCCCTCACCTCATCCGGGTTTTTGCCTAAAGACTCCTTCCCAGTGAGTTCTTCCCTGATCACCTTACTTAAAATTACAATACTTTATGAATCTGGGAGGAATACAAGCATTTAGCTCATGGCAATATTTAAGGTTTCAAAAAAAGAAGAGGAAAAGAAAAGAATGCTTATCACCTACTGTGTGACAGGAGAATCTCAAGAGAGCTGGGGTGATTAGTTTCTAGTCATGAGGCCGGATTACAAGGCTTTTTTGGTAAAATTTAGTTTTATGGCTTATTTTATAATTAACAGTTCATAAAAGTAATAACACTTACCAAAAAAAAGGTGCAACTCCTTTCTATCTATCTGCTTTCCCCGTTTAATTCTCTACTACACTTGTCATCACCTAACATGTTACACAACATATTTATTTGTCCAACATCTGTTATTCCACATAAGAATTTATGCTGCATTAAGACAGGATTTTTTTTTCTGTCTTCTGCACTGCTATATCCCCAGCAACTAGAACAGTGCCTGGCATGTGGTAGAGGCTTAATAAATATTTCCTGAGTAGATGAATAAGAGACATGACATGACTTGGTCAAAAAACCAATCAGCCTGCATTTTTTTGAGAGAGAGAAAGAGGGAAAGAGAGAGAGAGCAGAGGGAGGGCAGAGGGAAAGGGAAAGAGAGAATCTTAAGCAGTCTCCACACTCGGCATGAAGGCGACATGGGGCTTGATCTCAGGACCCCAATATCATGACCCGAACCAAAATCAAGAGTCAGACACTTAACCAACTGAGCCATGCAGGTGCCCCATCAGCCTGCATTTAATACATGTAAGAAGGAGAAATAAAAGCACTGAAGAAATTCAGAGAAGGAAAGGAGGCACATGAGCCAGAACACTTAGGAAAGGCTCATAGGGCCAGGGCAACAGGGCTGTGCATGGAGAGATGACTGGCATTAACAATGGGGAGATAAGAGGGGAGGACTTTTCGGATTTTACAGGGAGTGGCAGGGTGGGAAGAAGGAATGTGGAAAGGAGACAGAAAGACAACATTGAAAAAGCCCATGGCCTCCACATGCTATGTTCTGGGATAATCAAAAAGGAGAGTCTACCTGGAATGGAAGAAAGGACCACTTTAGCAAGTAGAGGGAGGTCAGGACAGGGGAGCAGTTGGAGACAGTCCCAGGAAGGTCAAAGACGCCCAGACACACCATGTGCCATGCCCAAATTTCCCATATATTCTAGAGGCTGAGATGATGGACAGCTCGGCATGCTGGTATTGAACACTCACTGGTGACAACATTGAAGCTAACCACTGGAAAAGAGAAAGGGTTAAAATAAAGTACCTGTGATCTCCTCCAGGAGAAATTATAATGCTAATGTCAGTAATAGCTACCTTATCTCATGAACATGGCACGTCACATGTGATACAGGTTCTCCAACTTGTCTGATTACCTAATCCTGCATAACACACTACCACAAAACTTAGTGGCTTAAAATAACCATTTTATGTTTTTACAGTTTTGTGTGCCAGAAATTGGGGTGGGGAGTGGGGCTCAGCTGGGAGGTTCATCTCAGATTCCATGCCACAAGCTGGGGTGACTGATGCTAAGGGATTCACTTCACAATGGCCTTTCATCACATCTCTGGCACTTGAATGCTCCTTGGCCTCTCTCTGTCTCCCTTTCTCTCTCTCTACATCATCTGGGATCCCGCCATGTGGCTTAGACTTCTACATCACAGGGACCTTGGAATAGTCAGATTTCCTACACAGCAGCTCCAAGAGCAAATGTTCCAAGAGAGAGGAAGTAGATGCTGCCATTCTCTTAAGGTCTGGGCCCAGAAACTGGCATGGCACCTTTTCTGCCATGTTTTCTTGGCGGGAGCAATCAAAGAGTCTCCTCAGATTCAAGGGGATGAAATATAGTCCCCATTTCTCAATAGGAGGAATGTCAAAGAATCTGTGGTCTTCTTTAACCCACCATAGCAATCTGAAAATACTATTTTTGTTTCTGAAAGAAGCTGGAGCTAAGAAAGATGAGAGTAACTTATTTAAAGAGAAAGGCCAATAACCTAATAGTTAAGATGATAGTAATGAGAGACTTGATGAAGCCATTCTTAAACTTACTATAAATCCACTGTAGTCAGCCTAGTCTAATCTTTCCATAACACTAGACAAACAAATATGTGACAGTGAATAGAGACTAGAATGAGGTTAATATATAAAGAAACAATATATGGCCAAAAAAATGGCAACTTAATTCCCTGGAAAAACCGTAGTCTAAAAAAAAACCTGACTCATACCATATTGAAATACAAATTACAGACGTATTAAGAAATGTAGGGGGAAATGTGTATAACCTTGAGGTAGCAATATAGAAAGATTAGATGGATAGATGATAGATAAACGGAGAGAGATCATTCTGTAATCTTTATTATTTTATGACAAAATATCATAAGTCAAGTCAAAAGACAAGTACTAGAATGGAAAATAAATACCTGCAACACGTGTGGCAGAGAGATGGCTAGCCACCTACCAAAAATTCACACTCCGAGATAGCAGTCCAGCCAAAAACCATAGCCAGCCCCCTTGCATCAATGTTGCATCAGCAATGAATGGTGTACGGCACTTTGAGACCAGAGCTTTTAAGAAGTTGGTAGGAATTCTCCACCCTGCTTTTCCTTTTCTTTAGCTATATGCAGAGGACTCCAAAGCCATAATGAATGGGAGAGCCATAAGATGGTAAGAATCCAAGTCCCTGAAACACCAACTGGAAGAAAGCTGCCCACCTGCAAACCAGGAACGCTCACACTGGACTGTTAGAAGAGCAAGAAGTAATCTTCCATCATAATTAAGCGACTGAGATTTGGAGGTTCATTTGTTATAGAAGCTACTATTATCCTAATTAATCCAACAAATTTAATAAGTGAAGGGTTAATACCCCTAATACATAAAGAATATCTACAAAATTGACTATTCAAAAAGAAAAAAAAATCAGAAAAATGAGAAAATTATAAAAACAGTCCAAATCACTAGGAGAAAATCCAAATGGATAATAAGTATGAAAATATTCTTAAAACATTTTTACTAGTATTCAGGGAAATGCACATCAAAGGAACTCATCAGACTGACAATTGAAGAGGAGATAATAACCAGAGCTGATAAAAATGCAGAGAAACAAGCACTTTTGAAAGTTAGATTGCATGAATTGCTACAATTTTGAGGGGAAGGTAATCTGCCACTAGATATTAAAATTGAAAATAGGCAAAATCTACTTATGTTTATGAATGTATGAAAAAATTGTACATACAGTTGCTACCTAATATTTGCTCAATAAAAATACTAGTGCAGGAAGCAATTATAGAATAAAATTATCACGTGAGTCTTCATAGCCTTTACTTCTCCTTGGTCACAAAGAAAAGTCCTGTAATTGTCTATTTAGTTTCCCTAATCCTCCTCTTCTCCTCTAGAGAACCAAGAGTCCTCTAGAAGGAAGAGACCAAGGAGAGTTGCATTAAAAAAAACTGGGGGTTGTGGGGAGAGACATAAAACTGCTTAAGAATTACAAGGAAGTAATTCTTGGGGATAGAACCTGGAGAGACCCTGAAGCAGCCGCTAGGTCTGAGCAAGATGGAGAGAAAAGGGAAGGAAGAGTACACGATGTTTCAGTAAATAAAATGGACCTCCCCCTCTGGTGTTCTCTGAGGAAATCAATAAAAAATGGGTATGATTTACTTTTTCATAACTTTTGCTCTTACTACTTTTTTGTTACTGGGATGACCTCTCTCTCAGACTGGACCATATATGTCCCTGGAATAATGAGGATTACAATTGATAATATACTATATTCTCCACTGTCAACACCTGTAATGCACCATTTCAGTTTTCGGGCCAAACCATAGTTCTTTCATTCACTTAACCAACATTTCTTGAACACCTACTGGGTGTCAGGGAATTACTGATTTACAGTCTACGGGGGGCAGAAGTACTAGAATATCCTGGTATTCTCACAGAGACATTCAAAAGTCAGCCACAGCAATCCATACATGGATGCTGTTGTCTTCAAATAAAAACTGGGAATCAAAGTCTGCGGGGGTCTGGAGAAAGTGTAAGTGTGATTTAGCAGTTGATGTGGCAAAACATTGAACTTTCATTCTTTCTGACTCAAACTCCTTCTCCTGGACCCCTCCCCTTTCCATATAAAAACATCCTTGAACTGAACTTGTAGTGACAACCTATCGTGATGTCTATACTTAAGCCTTGTCATACGCCAGAAACAATGACCACCCAACACTCGGTGGCTCAGGGACTGCACATCCTGAACATCAGCACAAACCTCACACACAGCCATTGTCCATTTGCAACCAATGACGATCAACACCGAGACACAAAAATTGCACAGAAACAAGTGCCCTAAAAATATTACATCAGGCTCCCCTGAGTTGTCAGCCTGGTTTTGTTCTCTGCAAAGAAACCCACTGATTGCCTATTGACTCTGAGGGGCATGATAAATATCAGAGAAAGCCTTCCCCAAGATCCCAGATGTTATTAGGTAGATGAAGAGAGAAGCTGAAGTCATACAGACGCATGACTTCCAAATAGGCAGAATAAAATAGATATTGTGGTATGAGTGGGAAAGGTTAAAACAGCTCTGGAGCTAGTTCACACTTAGCCCCTACATATTTCATGATGCTGGACATGTTTAGGACCCCAATACCTGCAAGATCTTTGCAAGGCACCTGTCCAAGATGAGCAAGGCGCTTGACCTATATGGGTTTCAGTGCTGCTAACTGTAAAATGAGGATATTCAGGGTTTACTTTTTAAAAAAAAATATGTATGTATGAATATATATACATACCCAAAATAGTGTGTGGTATATGGTATCATTTAAATAAGTCTCCTTTCACATTCTCTTCTACAGCATTGCTAAATGTTACAATGTCTGGCATAGCAGGCATTTGCTTTCCTAAAGGAGTCCTGAAGAGAAGAAATACAAGACTGAGTGGCCTTTGGGACAGAGTCCATGTTTTCAACAATGAGTCATTCAAACGCAAGTATAGCTCAGTGAACTGTATAAAAGCTGGAGATTAGGAAAGCTGGAATCTGGTTCTCAACCACTCACAAAAAAGAATGGTCCATCCCAAAATGTCAACAGTGCTAAGACTGAGAAGCCCTGAAATCACCACATTGTGATGAAACCCAAGGTAACCACTTGTACAGGCCATCTAAAAAGAGAAAATACCTGAACTGTTCCAGCTGCCCCAGCCATACCAGCCCAGATGTCAGACATGAGCGAAGGCACCATCTTGGACATTCACATCCCGTAGAAGCAAAGTGATGAAGAACCAAAGAACCCAGAAGCATCTAGTTGAGCCAACCTGGACGTCTCTAGCAGTTAGAGCCACCTCAGCCAAAGCCCCACCCCTCTGAGAGCCATCCTCACTGAGTGCTATTTTAACTCATGACCAACAATGTCATGTCACTTCGTTTTGGAGTGGTTTACCCACAGTCATAGATGACCAGAACAGCAGCCTGTTTAACAAATCTCAGAGAAGAGATGAACCTTTAGAAACCAGGAACCTGGTTTGGGGAAGACTGGAACTAAGTAGACAGTGCAGGCTAATCCAACCTTAAGCCAGTTATGCCATCTGTAAAATGGGGATATTAATTTCTATTTCTCGAGATATTGAGAAACTTAAATATGATCAAAAGTTATGTACTACTTATGATAGTAGCTAGCCTAGCAGGGCCACAGCACAAGTAAGTTTAGATTGGATTTGACCTGGTTTGTCTTCAGAACATAGAGCAAAGATGACCTTTCTCTCAGACCTTCGACACTGAGTCATGGAAAGGGACACGAAGTGGTTGTGTGTCAGAAACCTCTTACCCCCCGACCCGCCTCGTGCAAATAATGCTCGCAAACCATGTCAAGCAGAGGCCCACTTCTAAACCTCACTTGAGTTACTTAATAGCTCAGTATCTTAATATCGTCCTGTGTAAAATAAGGACAGTGATACTATACTGATCTCACAGAGTGGGTCTGTGGATTAAATGAGAGAAGTGTATATGAAGCCCTCAGCACAGCGCCCGGCACAAACCAAAATTCAGAATCAGCTTCTGGTCTATGACCCACCTACTTCCTGGGCATCCCTGAATCCCAGCAGTGGGCATAACCTAGACCCTAACGGGACCCTTGACAATAGCAATAAAATAACTTGGCAACCAGGAAAGAAAGTGGCTCCACTTCTCCTCCCCATTAATAAGCAAAGCATTCCGTGAAGCCCGTGGACATCTTCAGAGAGTCAAAGAGGAAAATCCCATGACTCCTTCTGAGGTCAGGACATGAGGAATCCCCTGCTGTGTAAACACCCAGGATGGAAACCCGTCCCACATGGACCAGGCGGGTACATCTCTTTGAGTAACCCGCACCTACGCTTTCATTTGCGGGTTTTACCATCCAGGGTTCCAACCAACAAACACAACTGTTCTGCAAGAAAAAAAGAAGTACCAGTTAGGTCCAGATTTTTTTCCAGGCCTGAGGAAAAGACCTGTCAAAAAGCCATGACAACATCTGTCAGCAAGATATTAGGCTGTTCGTTGACACACATGTCCTGTTCCCTCTGTTCAGCCTGTGGGGTTCATTACAACTCAGGACCATGCCCTTCTGTCCCAAAGAGTGCTCATATCTTCCCTCAGGACTCAGGAACCTGGAAGCAAAAAGCTGCTACCCCACTCAAATCATCCAAATGAACAACCCCAATGGTGGGATTCCCCAATTCAAGAGGCCTACTCTGGGGCACCTGGGTGGCTTAGTAAGTTGAGTGTCCGGGACTCTTGGTTTCGGCTCAGGTCATGATCCCGGTGTCCTGAGATAGAACCCTGTGTTGGGCTCAAGGCACAGCGTGGACTCTGCTTGTCCCTCTCCCTCTCTCCCTCTCAAATAAATAAAATCTTAAAAGAAAAAAAAGAGGCCTATACTCAGTGTCCAGGACAGTAAATGAAGAATATGTACAGACAAATATGATTGGATTCCCTTGGGAATTGTGAAATGGTGAGGAAAATGGTAAAAGCTTTTATTTGAAAAATGGAGTCCCCCTCTGGTCTGTAGTACACAGGGTTTGAAATGAGCCTGAGAATCTGTTCTAAGGAAGACTGCTGGATTCAATGATTTATGCCATAAATCCAGAGGACTACCCGCTGCCCCACCACACACACACACACACACACACACACACACACACACACACACACACACCCATTACACACCCAATTAAAACAGTTGACTTTTTTTCCAGGTATGACATCCATTTAGAGTCCTATTCATTCTACTCTCTCCCTGGTTTTACACAATCTCCAAGATTCACAAAAAGGCTCAGCTATGAACAAAACAAAATTATTCCCAATATTTGGGCAGCAAAGTATTTTCATATATATGATGAGTGGTGTCAGGTGAACATGACAGTTTAAGTTGCAAAACACCTCCTTCCCAGCACCTCTCCATCATCCCTTGCTGGGTATATGTTCCCAGACTGCACTTGCCACCTCTGGCATATCATACTCTCCTTATTCATGTGTTTCTTTTTTGTTTTGCCTGAACAGAATGTAAGCTCCATGATGGGGATATTTTCCCTATTTGGTTATGGCTCTCTCCAAGGAGCCTACAACAGTGCCTGATCCACGCCAGGCACTCGTCTAAATTAAGGTTCACTCAGGAGACAGGATCCACAACAGCTTCAAACAGAAAGAATTAGAATTAAACATTAAAATTACTACATATAATTACATTATTACATATGTATTACATAAAATTATTAACCCAATAACTAAAGGAGTAAAAAGAGAATTCTAAAGTAGCCATCTAGGGCTGGGTGAGCCAAGGGAAGAGGCTGAAATGCTTAATTATTAAAACTTGGGAACCTGGAGAAGGGGCCCCATGAAGCTGAAACTCAGGCCTCTGAGAAGGGGGACACGGCTGAGCAGAGGCTGGTGTCCCTGAGCTCAGCGGAAAACGCCAGGGGACAGGGACCCAGATCAGAGGAGGGGCACTGCCTGGCTGATGTCTTTGAGGTGGGCGTCAGGAGGCTGAATCCAAATGCAAACTGGCTTCCGTGGCTGGACATCACTGCTTCCGGGAAGATGCTTACTGGAACCGGAAGCCAACAGAAAGCCCCAGGAAGCACATGACTTCACAGAGCTAGTGAATAAACAGTGAAGCTGACTTAAATCTTAAGTCTCTTTGGTCCAAATCCTAGCTGAGGATTTTTCCAACTCAACAGGCTGAGGAAGATGAAAGCAGCCAGGACAGGAAGGTGGGAAAGGTCAAGGCAAGTGGAACGGGGCCATGGGGCCCATCATGGTGGTGGTGGCAGGGAGAGGAGTTCAGATTTATTACAGCAGAGGCAACTGTACGTTTTTAAGCAGTGGAGTGAGGGTTGGTGTAGAAAAACAAAAACAAAAACTATTATTTCCCTGGTATTATTACGTACCAGGGAAATGTTTTACTCACAGCACCTCATTTAACACTCCTGAATTTACAGATAAATTAAGGGGAAAAAAAATATTAACTAACAGGAAAGGGTCCTAAAGTGCTAGAGGGATGGAAATCAGGGTCTGTGACTCCACCAAACCCAAGGCTCTTTCCAGGGACCACACAGGTGTTCATTTAGGAAGAGAGCAGGGCATTGTGGTAACCCTGATGGGGAGCAGATCCTGGAGTCCGCTGCAGCAAAATTAAAAATAAGCGCCCATTTCAGTGCTTCTTTCTAAAGTGACAGTTTGTCCCAGGTGAGCCTGGGTGGGGCCTGGGAATTCCTGAGTTTACCACAGGTGGGGTTCGGTTTATTTGGCTGAACAGGAGCAGGAGGTGGGGAAGAGGGATGGAGTTGAGGCATAGACACCCAGAGGACGGAAGGGTTCAGAGGGGGATGGGAGGACAAGATGGAGTCTAAACCTCGCACCCAGGGGCAGGTCCAACCCTGGGAGATGCTGGAACATGCCGAGGGCTCCAGATGGCCCCACCCCAGGGCAGCTAACCCGGGCAGAGCAACAAGAGGCCCTGTTCTCAGGGCTGTCACACTGTCCCCAGTGCCTCACAGAGCCCTGACAGGACACCCCCAGCAGGAGAGGGAGAATGTGGCAGACGCCACAGGAAAACCAGCACCTGTAAGCACCTGTGAGACATGTGGGGGTCTCCCAGGGATACCTGGGAAGGGAGAGGACTTGGACTTTGCAGTTTGCCGTGGGCACAGGCACGTGCGTGTGTGTGTGTGTGTGTGTGTGTGTGTGTGTGTGTGTGTGTGTGTGTGAGCTCCAAGTTTAACTGTTAATGAGACTCCAGCTATATCCATGAACCTATGAGGCCTGGAGACACAAGCTCCATGAGGGGGAGATTTTCCCTATTTTGTTTATGGCTCTCTCCAAGGAGCCTACAACAGTGCCTGATCCACGCCAGGCACTCATCTAAATTAAGGTTCAATCAGGAGACAGAAACCACAACAGCTTTAAACAGAATTAGAATTAAACATTAAAATTATTACATATAATTACATTACTACATATATATCACATATAATTACATAAAATTATTAACTCAATAACTAAAGCAGTAAACAAAGAATTCTGTATAGGTCACTGTATTATTTCCATCAAGGACTTTAGCAAAGGAAAGAAAGAAATGATGAACAGAAGGAAGAAGAGGAAAGTCAAGGGAGGGGAGAGGAGGGGAGAGGGAAGGGGAGGAGGGGAGAGGAAGGAAGGGAAAGGGCAGGAGGAAAGCCTCCTGCTTGTTCAACTTAGTCACGGGCACCGAGCCCCGCCCCCGCAAACAACTGCCCTGAGAGAGTCAACTTTTCTTCTTTTCTCTCAACCAGAGCAAAAGAAGCTGTAATGAGGTTATTTATTCCCCCCAAGAAGCACTGTGGTAATAAGTCCCTTAGCTGACTGCTTTCGGGCTAAGCTACCCCACAAATATATGAAATGCCCAAACCCAGCAATCAGTACAGCTAATTGAAATGCCAACTTGAAGTTCACTAGATGAGGACTGCTGGGGTCGCAGTCATTACCAGCGATTAAATGTTATGCGAAAAGATCCATGAAGAGACACAGTTGTAGCAATATGCTTTAACCCTGTACCCGCTGTGAGAGAAAGAAAGCCAAACCCTGGACAAGAAAGCTGGACTGGGACCAGAGCAGAGCTTGCCTTGGGGGCTGAACAGGGGCACACAGACCTCTCGCTCTCTCTAGTAAATAAATAAAATCTTTAAAAATAAATAGATAAAAAATAAAGGGCCTCCGATCGGGATGGCATACCAGACCCAGGGATCAGGTCTGGGTGCCAGTCATGGCTTCACCTCTTTTTTTCTCAGCTGTAAAGCAAAGATAATAATATCCATACCTTGGAACTGCCATGAAGATCCAATTAATAAGTAGTTTAAACGCTGAGATGAGGGCCTGGCGAATAGCTATTAGTCAACATGTTCCCTGGGCACCACCGGATGACTGATCCAGTCCAGAGGGGGAGAGGTTGGTGGTGGTCAGCCATGCTTCCCCCGCCGGAGGAGACTGAGCGGAGCCTTACATGGCCGCCCAGGTGCTGAGCAACCGTTGGGTGATCAAATGGGTGAATGTCCTCTGACTACACCCTGCTCCATGTCTCTGAGCACAGGGCACTTCGGGCGGCCACCTTCCCGCCCCCCTGTTCTTGTGGCTCCCCCGCATGCAGCCCACCTGTCTGTAGTCCCTCCTATCCTGCCACCCTTCAGTTTCCTTCTCTGCTTCCTCTTCCTCATAGCACCCCTGAGACAAAGGGGTCCCCCAAATTTCTAACCTCTACCAGCCCCCTTCCCTCTGCCACACTGCCCCGTGTACCTGCGCCAGGCTTGGGAGGAGAGACGCATGTGATGGCCCTCATCTGGGTGAATGAGTAAATGGGTAGCTTATAGCTTAGGGAGCACTCCCCATAGGCCAGGCCTTTGATCTGCATTACGCTGCTTATCCTCGCTTTACCCCAACGGAGGTATTAGCATCTCATTTTAGAGCTGAGGAAACAGGCTACTTAGCCCCAAGCCACACAGCTCATAAATTGTCAGGATTCAAACTCAGGTCTCCCTGACTCCAAAGCTCTCACTAGATGGAAGGCCCTTGAGGTCAGAAACCATGCTGAAAGCTTCTTGTATCCCCGTGGTACCTTGGCAGAACGAGCTGAGCACACAGCAGGTGCTAGGTGACTGCTGAGTGCCAGGCCGACTCTGCCCCAGGCACACACTTGCCTGAGGAATCCCTGTCAGCCAGGGAAGGGGTTAACAGCCCTGGCGGAGGGAGCCTGGCTCCTGCAACCTGCTCTAAATAATGAGCCTCTGGTATTCTTGCTAATGACATTCTCCTCTCACTGCTTCAGGTTTTACTTGCTGTAGTAATGAATTAATTAGTGAATATGGGTGAGAAGCTCTTTGAAGTTGTAAAAAGCCCAGAGTATAAATACTAAGAAAAGGAACCAAATAGACTCCACCAGATAGCCTGTTTAGGTCACGGAGGCTGAGCATCAGCTCTCTGAGGAACTGTGCAGACAGAACAAAGGAAAGGAAGAAGGGACCCCCCCCCCCACCCAGGGGTGCCGCGAACACACCCACACACCAGGGCAGTCTTCAGAGGCTCCCTGTCACCTGGAGTCTGGCAAACAGTCCACCTGGTCTGCTCCTTCCCGCGGAATACCGCTGATTGCCTGGCTGACTGTGTCCGGGAACAATCTGAGGCCACCTAGAGGCTCGGCAGAAATAGCGCCACGCTACTGGTGTCCTAGAGGTTGTACGACTGGTTTAACTGCTCCGACAAGATCTCTGCATAACCAGCCACCCCAAACCCAGGGACTTACAACAACCATCACTGACTTTTATAATCTCCAGGTCAGCTGATCGATGAGGGACACGGCTGGTGTGTGAGGGACATGGCTGGTGTGGTTCAGCCCTGCACCCTCTCAGTCCCGTGATGGGATCAGCAGCTAGTGCAGGTGTGCCCTCCTCATGGTGATGGTGGACATGCAAGAGGGAAACCCACTCGCTCAAGCCGCCGTGTGTCTCAGTTGCTAATATACCATTGGCCAGAACAAGACCTGAGAATGAGAGGAGCCCAGAGACAAGAAAGTGTCCCCAATGACAATGGGAGGACACCGTAAAGTTACTTAGAAAAGGGGCTGGATAGAGCAGGGGGAAGGGCATTAGGAGAGTCTACCATGGGGACTGAGGGGTAGTATGGTGGTGGCAATCCATCCAGGTATTTGACAGCCACGCCCAAAGACCCAAAGTCCTTACCCTGCTCTTTCTGTATGGCAGCTGCTAGAACTCAACAGTGCCTGCCGCCTGTAAGCAGGACATGAGCGCCATGGTTCATTGGTCCCAAGCAGCCTGCTGCCCTCATTTCTGCTCCCTATCTGGCCCGTGACAGCACTAGAGGCTAAAACCACCATCATAAAGGGCACTTTATCCTTAACATTGCAGGTAGGTAAATACATACCTGCCATCATCTAGACCAAGGAGGCCACTACTGAGAAAAAGTATTGCCGATCAAGCTGTCCCATGGGATGAATAGCTAAATAATAATGGCGGGCAGTGGTTGACCATCCAAGCCTGGCAAAATGCAGACATGGGAACCTCATTCCCTGTAGGGACCGCCATCAATGCTGTGTCATATCTCCCTCTCCACCCCGTAGGGACATCCCATAGTTTCCGGTCATTTTTAGATACTAATAAATTAGCCCAGTGCAGTGGGACACACGTGTCATGTCTAGTTTGGTATTCTCCCCCTCCCCTCCCCCCGCTCGGTGCTCAGCCTATTGGCCAGACGGACTTGGTGGGGAGGAGGAGGTAGTTCCCTACCCCATCTGTCTCCACTCCTAGCTCCTCCAGAGGAGAAGAGGGGATTATAGAGAAGAGGAGGAAACCCTTCTTCCCAGGCAGGTGCTCTTAGGTCCTACGAGCTCTGAGTGGTTGGCATCCAGATGCTGGCTGTCTCCCAAAGCACACATGGGAGAACCTACAGGGTCTCTCCAACACACAGCTTCCTAGAGTGGCAGATGCACTCTGGAACAATCTCTTCCAGTCCCTCCATACCCACTTCATCTCTCACCCTGCAACCCACGCCGCATCCCGCATGGGCCGGGTGCCAGCAACACAATGGTGCCAGGCATCTCTCATGCCCCATCTCTCGTCCTCTCGGCCGTCATTTTGCCCTGGCTGTTGCTGAAGTGACAAGCTTTAGAATCTCTCTTCCGCCGCCTCAGGCACCCCCTGCTTTCTGCCATGGTGTGCTGGAGTCTGCTCAGCCCCTCTGGTGTAGGTACAAAGTGGAAGTACAGGAGCGCTAACACCGCCTGGAAACTACATGACCAGGAGAAGACTAAAATGGTTTTCCGTGACTCTAGTGACAATCCCAAGGCAGGATCCCCACAGGATCGAGACCCAGTTACCCACAGCTGTAACCCACCTCAAGAATGTACCGTTAGGACTGGCTTTCCCTCCCTCTACATCATTTTTCCCAGAGCCTCCACTCTCGATCGCCAGGATTACTCCCCAAAATAAATGACCTGCATGTGAGTCCTTGTTGTAGGCTCTGCTTCAGGGAAAACCAAGACAGCACAGCAGATCATGCTCAGCAAACTTCCCCTGCAGCAACACTTGGTTTATGTGAAACTCCCACATCCTTGCCATGCCGACAGGATGAGGTAGGCTTCCCACTACCACCCGACCCTTGGTCCTGCCATTCCTTTCCAACACTCTTCCCTGCAGAGTCAGCAACTGTGCCTCTACCAGTGAATTCTTCTTGGAAGGAAATTCTCATGCAGACACAAAAGACATGGACAAGTAGGTGTAGATGGGGTGTTTTGTTCACTGTTTCGTTTACCAAACAGATAGCTGGTGGCAGGGCTGACGCTTGAATTTGAGACTCCAAGCTTGTCACTGAAGGACTTCCACATAAAGCTCCGGAAAGCAACCTTGTTTCTTTAGTTGTAAAGAAATAAGAGAGGGGACTTCATGCCCCCACAATCGCTGTGCCAAGTAGCCTGCTGATGTAGATTACTACTGTCCCCACTGTGCCAGGGAGACTGTTAGCTGGCTCAAGGGTCTCAAAACTCCTGTTCAGGTGTGTTGGTCTCTGATCCCAACGCCACGTTCGTTGCCTCCCACTGGACTCAGAACTGAAGCCTGGAAGATTTCTATGGCAGCCGCCTTCCTGTATCGGGTAAGAATGCATTCACTCAATGTATCAGAAAGCCTGATGTGCACCCCCGAATTAAAGCAACAGGGCTTTATCTTGCTCACCTCTCAAGTCATCTGGAGGTAAGTGGTTGCTGGCATTTATTCAATAACTTGGTAATGTCAAGGCGAGCAGCAAGGCTGTTCTCTTGACTTTTTCTCCTGCTTATCACGCCAAGGTTTCGTGAAGCTACTGAATACAAGACCATAAGAAGGAGGGGAGAAGCACTGCCTACTGTACTTTGCCACTTTATCAGGAAAGGCATCATGCTTCCCAGAGCACCGGTGGATTCAGAACCCAGTGACAGAGACGCCCCCACCCCGTCCTGCAGGATGCACCAGGCACTATGGAGTTGCTCTTAGCTAGGAAGATGGGAGGCCCTGATACTGTCACAGGGGTTCACCACGTCTGCCATACCACGCTGTCCCCTGAAATCTATAAAATGCTTCAGATCTCACCTCACCTTCCACCCCATCATCCGAATGGTTATTAAATTCTGCATTTCCTATTCAGAGGTTCCTCTCAAATCAAGCCTCTTGGTTCCGTCTCCTCTATTAGGGTATCATTCAGGGTTTCATCATTCTTCATCTGATAACTTCAATGGTATCGAAAAGTCCCTTGTCCTCGGGCCCCCACCGACCTCTCTATCCTTATTTGTCTTCACTGAAACCGCCACTTATAAGCAACACCAGCACGCACTTATGCTGTTACTGGCTTCGTTCCTTCACACTCACCACTGCTCTGCCTCCTCGACCATAAGCTACCCAGCCCCATCCTACCCCACCAAATCCACAGCCCTACTCCAGCCAATGTGTTCTCTTCTCATCCTTCAAGATGGCTTACATGACCATTCCTCCAGGAAGCCTTCTTTGATTCCCCGTGTTGGTTATGTGACCCTCTGTGCTCCCATAATACCTAGTCATGAATTCCACTGTCATCTAAACACTGAGGGCTCCCAAACCCCTACCCTCAGCCCTGTCCTCTCTGTGGGTCTAGATTTAATGGCATCATGACCTTCCTCTGTCAATTGGGAATACATTCACTCAATTTATCAGAAAGCCTGATGTACACCCCTGAATTAAATGAACAGGGCTTAATCTTGCTCACATATTGAGTAATCTGGAAATAAGTGGTTGCTGGCACTCATTCAATGGTTTGATAATGTCAGGGCCAGCAGCAAGCTGTCCTCCTGACTCTTTGAGGAGGTCCAGTAGTAATACTCTTTTCCCTGGCCAGGTCTGAATTAATTGAGAAATAACTTGTAGAAAATCAATACATAATCTTTTTACTGATAAAAACTGACCCTGGAGAATATATATTACAAATCTGAGCAAGTGGGATTCCTAATCCCATGGCCCGGAATTAGACTTATCCATTCAGCTTCTTGAAACTGAAGCAGGCTCCAGGTCCGCGCACGCTCCGCCCCTGCCGACCTTTACCTCCCAGCACACTGTTCTCAAGTCTGTGTCTAGCTCCGTGTCTCCATCACACTGCTCGTCCCATGCATCTTGCTCCATGTTGTGTCCAGAGGGACCACTCTGACTTGCCCTTCCTCTCTGCTCGTTCTCTGTGCTGCAGTCAGAGTGGTCTTCCTAAAAACCGTATCTAATCATGTCGTTCCACGCACAGATGAGAATGACCGCCCCTGAATCAGCAGCCCCTCTTGGCTCTCATCTTTCTCCCGGATGCACGGTACATCCGAGAGTGCTCTCCAATCTCACTGATCAGTGGCAAGAAACACACGATAGCATGTCAGAGCAATGTTTTGCAAATAGAAAGTGCTCTCAGAATGGTTTCATCCTCCGGGGACAGTCCCTGGCTTTGATGGGAAGTGGCTGTCTGACCACTTTAGCAAAGACCTGTGCTCTGGAATACACCCAGAGCAATACCTTGTCATCTGCTAAAAGGTTTCAGAGCAAGAAAACATCCCAGGTGAGAGAAATATGGGCAACTTCAAAATTGCTGGCAGCAGTGAAGCCCTGACTGCTCCTGTCTCGCTGGGCACAGTGTCTGGGGGATCTTACTCTCCTCTGTTGTTCGGGACGGGGCATAAGGAAGAGATCCTTGCAAGACAGTCTTTTGTCTCTGTTGACGGGCTGCTGGTCTCCCTGTGGGTGGAGCTCTGCAATGTCCTCTGTGAAAAACATCGGGGTCTGGCCCCAGGACCCCAGCTCCAACACTGACCAGCTGTATTATACGATCCTGAAAAAAAAATCATCCACTTCCCTGAGCCTCAGTTTCCATTTTCATCGCCAGATCTCTGGAAGGCGTCTTTGTTCTCTTCGTCTTTCAGATCTGTGCAGTGTTATTTCTTCCCCTTGCTCCCTCAGCTCTGGCTACGCCAGACTTTCTGCTCTTTCTAACACATTCCAGGCACACACCTCAGGACTTTTATGCTGGCTTGCTTTCTCCCAGCTTGCAAGGTGGCTCTCTCCTCAGGGCCTTTCAGTCTTTGCTGATCATCCTGCTTGTAATTACAGCCCCACCCCAACTCCCCAGCGCTTCCTGCCTCTTCTTCCTGCTTTATTTTTCTCTATAGTAGTTCCCACCTTCTAACACACTATGCCATTTTCTCCACTTAAGTTTGCCTCTCTCCCACCTCCTACTCCATTACAGTGGAAACTCGAGGCGACAGGGATTTTGTCTGTTTTGTTCACTGTTCAGAACAGGGCCTGGTACATTGCAGGGGCTCAAAAATATCTGTTGAGTGAGTAAATAATTTCAGCACATGTTTATTGAGCACCTACTATGTGTCAGGCTCTGGGACACAGAAATGAATAGACAGCGCCTCAAGATGTGTCTAGCAGGAGTGACAACTAAGGGAACATATAGCTCATCTACCAATAAAACAGGGGCAGAAATGGAAGGACGAGGGGATTCAGGGGTAATTCAGAGGGAGAACTAGCTCATTCTCTTGGGAGGAGGGAAAAGTCAGAGGATTCCCACGGGACTGATTCCTGCCCTGAGTTTGGAAGGAAAGTTAGCATTTCCTAGGGTTGGAGGAGCTGGAAGGCTGTTGCAAGGCAGAAGCTTTGTTTCAGAAAACACCAAAGGCAAGATTCTGTCATCTGCTAAAAATTTTCTATTATGAGCAGCGGTGTCTATCTCTTAGATCACTTAATGGATGCTGAGTGGATGAATAAATAAATGACTCGAACAAAAAGAGACAATCTAAGACAACTTCTACTTGTACTACCCTACATGTCCATGGCGCTATGGTACCTGACCAAAACCTTCTTCCAGACAAAAGAATCTCCCAACACCCCAAAAAGAAATTTTAGCATTATAGCCTTCTTTGAGGAAGAAATTGTTCCCAGAAGCCTCAGTGAAAATGCATGTTTGCAGAGGAAGGTGATGTCCTGAGCTCCCAAAGCAGATTGTTTCATTAAAAAACTTGAAATGAGGGACACCGCGGTGGCTCAGTCAGTTAAGCATCTGCCTTCAGTTCAAGTCATGATCTCAGGGTCCCGGGATTGAGCCCCACATCAGGCTCCATGTTCAGTGGGGAGTCTGCTTGAGATTCTCTCTCTGCCCCTCCCTCTGCTCATGCATTTTCTCCCTCTCTCTCTCTCTCTCAAATAAATAAATAAAATCTTAAAAAAAAAAAAAAGACTTCAATTGACACCTGGAAATAAGCAGCATGCTGAGAGCATGAGAGGATAGGTGAATTTTCATGGAGACAGCAATGGCAGAGAACAAGGGTGGCAAACCACAGCTTCCCACCCCCTGCTTTGCGCAGCCTAAAAGCAAGAAAGCACTTGACATCCTTAGAACTTGACATCCTTAGTTGTTGAGAGGGAAGGCTAGGGGAGGAACCCAAAGAAGAATACAATTTCACAACAAGTGAGAATGACATACAGTTTGCATTTCCATGTCCATCAGTAAGGTTTTATTGGAGCAGAGTGCACTCATTTGTTAAGCTGTAGTCCACGGCTACTCCCAGATACAGTGGCATAGCTGAGTGGTTAAACAGCAAGTGCAGAAAGCCTCAAACATTTATTTTCTGAAGACTTAGAAATGCACGACTGTGAGGTTCTCTTTGGCAAATAATACTAGCCCAGAAGCTACCGAAGGTTAAAATTCAGGGCAGATTAAGCTACCCCCTACAGGCTCACTACCAGGTTATTTGAAAGCGTTCAGAACTCAGACCAGATAGTACTTGTGATGGTTAATTTTGTATGGCAACTTGGCTAGCTCATGGTATCCAGGAATCTGGTCAAACATCAGTCTAAATGAGGTGAAAGGTATTTTTTAGATGAGATTGACATTTAGGTCAGTAGAGTTTGAGTCAAGCATCTCACCCTCCTAATTGCTGGTGGGCCTCATCCAATCAGTTGAAGGTCTTAAGAGAAAACAGACTGAACTCCCTTGAGGAAGTGGGGATTCTGCCAGCAGAGTGCCTTGAAACTCAAGCCGCAACATCAACCCATCCCTGGGTCTCCAGCCTGCTGGCCTGCTCTGGATCTTTTATATATGTAACCAATAAGATGTGTGCGTCTGTATGTACACACACACACACACACACACACACACACACACCCTACTAGTTCTGTTTCTCTAGACTAACACAGCTTCCAAGAGGAAATTTTTGAGCAGGACTTGAAACACCCCTTTCGCTTCTCATAAGATCTATTGTTCCACTTTAAGTGGATGCAGAATTAGAAAATGAGGGAGAGGAGAGGATTTTTCAACAGAAAGGAAGAAAAGGAAAAGGAAGAAAGCAGCCAGTGGCCAAAAAGGCACCTGTCTCAATTCAGCTCCTCCAGGAAGCCGACACCGACACGGAATGAGCAGTGCGAGAGACTCTTGTGGAGGGAATGGTTGTGTAAGCTGGAGGTAGTGGGAGTGGGAGGAGGCAGAGAAAGGCTCCAGACCACGATGCTGGTCTGACATCGGTGAAGGGAGAGGGGGGAAGAGAGAAAATTAGGTTGAAGAGCCTCACACTGCAGTGCAGCTCAGAACTTTTCACCCAGCCCAGTGGGGAGCTCTACTGTGAAGAAGGCCTGGAGAAGGGTCCAGCCCTGGACCCTTGGCAGTCCCCATAGCTCCCCTGAGCTCGGTTCGGGCTTCTCTTCCAGCACCGCAGTGGATCCCAAGGGCCCAGACTGCACTGCTCAGGGCAGGCCTCCCCTGAAGGGAGATAGCACCTGGCCGCCTCAAGCCCTCACAGGGCTCCCCTACTTGCATGGACGGTTGGGGAGGCTGAGCAGGGAATGGACACTGAATCCACACTCTGTTGTTCCTTTTCATGGGTCCACAAGCTTGCCTGACCAAATACTAAACTATTCATGTAATTTTAGGAAAGTCACACATAACAACATTGTTGCCCCATAATATTCACTATATCCAATATGATAATCATGGTGGACAGATGCTGCGGTCACCACGGCACCTCCTTGGAGAGCCACCTCCCTGTAATTCTCGACACTGTTGTTCTGGTGGGCGCTGTCGCCAGGACTTCAGGAGGGCAGGTCCCCCCTGCCTGGCCAAGCAGGACATTTCAGCCTAAGGCTGCATGGTGAGTTGAGAGAGAAGCTCATGATCATCACCAGGAAAATCAAAGCCCTGTCAGGAAAACTGTCAGGAAGCAGATGCCCCTGAGTCTCTGGGATCACTGGCTGTCACGACAAAGCCAGTGTGGCAATATCTTGGCCATCGTGTGCTGAGGGTCCCCAAGAATGAGGCAACAGAAGGGAGTGGACCTGAGAGAAGGAGAAACCTACAGCCTAGCTAAAATGACTTTTTACAGAAAAGGAGGCAAACCCGAGTTTATCACTAACATATTTTCACTGAGAAAAGTTACTAATGTGGTGTTTCCTCTGGAAGGAAATGGAAATCAGAAAGAAGGTTCTAGAAAGAATAGTAAACAAGGAAATTGGTCTTTTTTTAAAAAAGTGGACAAATCTAAGCCAACATTTACGAGTCAATAATAAATCAGTTATTCAATTAAACCCTGGTGATTAATTGGGGATAAAAACAAGAATGAATGTGAATAAGGGACAAGAATAATATGTGAGGTCAAAGGAAGGACACCAGGGGTACAATAATCCAAAGTCCTTGCATTTTTCAGGAGTTTAGAGACATAATTTAACTTCAGACTTGTTTAGTTACAATGTATGTTAAAATTAAGGGAGACCAAAAGAAACCTCAAGGAAACTAAAAACACAGGAAAAGGGAAGTAGGGAAGAAACATAAAAAATGTCAAATGGAAAGCAAAACAAAGTGACAGGAGTAAATCCAAATATATCAGTAACCAAAATAAATAATAGACTAAACCCTCCAGTAAAAGTAAAAAGTGTTTTCAGGTCTGGGGCAGGAAGCATATAAGTCTGGAACATATTGCTATACCAGGGGGCAAAGAAGTTATCAAAGATGACAGGAATCACATCGAAAGGATTCAGGAGCCCATACGAAGGGACTCCCATTGTTCAAAGATGGGATGATTTGAGCATCAGTAAGAATAGTAACTGCAGCCAAGGGAAACGCAAAAAATGCATTTGCAACATCAAAACTCATCAGATATAATAGCAATTATATCAGCTAAAAATTGCAATGGAGTGAAATACATCATCAAATATATCATAATGGTAACTTTTAAATGGTCATTTTTAAGGAAATAAATTTAATTTGTTTAAACTAATAAATAAAAGGGGGGGGAAATCAAGCCTTTATCCTGCCTTTCCTGTATTAACAATACCACAGGGCAACCAAATAATGGAGTAGGGAAATTTCTTCTTATAGAGGAACCCCAGCTCATCAATGGAGAAAGGTTATAGAACTAGAATTATTTTGGGCGCCTGGGTAGCTGAGAGGGTTAAGCGTCTGCCTTTGGCTCAGGTCATGATCCCAGGCTCCTGGGATCGAGCCCCACATCGGGCTCCCTGCTCAGCGGGAAGCCGTCTTCTCCCTCTCCCTCTGCCTCTCCCCCTGCTCATGCTCTCTCTCTCACTCTCTGTATCTCTGTGTCTCAAATGAATAAATAAAATATTTAAAAAAAGAACTAGAATTATTTTAAAAAGGAATACAGAATCACCATTTTGCAGCTCTACTAGAATAATGGATCTAGTACAAGGGTTGGCAAATTTTTTCTTAGAGGCCAACTAGTAAGTATTTTAGGCTTCACGGGTCGTAGAATTTTTGTCACTATTCAGTTCTGCTGGTATAGCTCAAAAGCAGATATAGACAAAACATAAAGGAATAGATGCAGCTTCATTCCAATAAAACTTTACAAAAACAGGAGCAGTCGGAATTTGGCTCAGGACGGTCACTGTAGTGCACTGACCCCTGACCTAGACCATGATCATCAGCGTTTGCTAACATCCGTAAAAAAAGAGACAATCATACTGACCATGTGTTCAAGCACAGTGCAATTCACTGAAGAAAATTAGCAAAAGAAAATGATAATCAGAAATTATACTCGGCATCAGGGAAATCCAAATCAAAACCTCAATGAGATACCACCTCACACCAGTCAGAATGGCTAAAATTAACAAGTCAGGAAAGGACAGATGTTGGCGGGGATGCGGAGAAAGGGGAACGCCCCTACACTGTTGGTGGGAATGCAAGCTGGTGCAACCCCTCTGGAAAACAGTATGGAGTTTCCTCAAAAAGTTGAAAATAGAGCTACCATATGACCCAGCAATTGCACTACTGGGTAATTACCCCCAAAAATACAAATGTAGGGATCCGAAGGGATACATGCACCCCAAAGTTTATAGCAGCAATGTCCACAATAGCCAAACTATGGAAAGAGCCAAGATGTCCATCGACAGATGAATGGATAAAGAAGATGTGGTGTATATACATAATGGAATATTATGCAGCCATCAAAAGGATGAAATCTTGCCATTTGCAATGACGTGGATGGAACTGGAGGGTATTATGCTGAGCAAAATAAGTCAATCAGTGAAAGACATGTATCGTATGATCTCACTGATAGGAGGAATTCTTAATCTCAGGAAACAAACTGAGGGTTGCTGGAGTGGTGGGGGGAGGGAGGGATGGGGTGGCTGGGTGATAGACATTGGGGAGGGTACGTGCTATGGTGAGCGCTGTGAATTGTGTAAGACTGATGAATCACAGACCTGTACCTCTGAAACAAATAATACATTATATGTTAAAAAAAAAAAAAAGATAGTAGGAAGGGGGGGAAATGGGTGGGGGAGACGAACCATGAGAGACTATGGTCTCTGAGAAAAACTGAGGGTTCTAGAGGGGAGGGGGTGGGGGGATGGGTTAGCCTGGTGATGGGTATTAAGGAGGGCACGTTCTGCGTGGAGCACTGGGTGTTATACGCAAACAATGAATCATGGAACACTACATCAAAAACTAATGATGTAATGTATGGTGATTGACATAACATAATAAAATAAAAAAATTAAATTAAAAAAAGAAATTATAAAATATACCTCTAAAAATCTCAAAGATCAAAGAAGGAATCAAATGGGAATGAGAAAATATTTATAACTACACTATAACAAAATGACTGTATGCCAAACTTGTGGAATTTACCAAACGTGACACTTAGGGGGACTCTACAGCTTTAAATATTATGTTAGAAAAGAAGAAATAGTGGACATTAGTGAGCTAAGCTTACAAATATTTAGGGAAGAGACAACAGAATAAAAACCAAAGAGGAGAAGTTAATAAATTGGAAACAAAAGTATACGATAAAAGAAAAGGCAAGTCAAAAGCTGACTATTTGAGAAAAACAATAAAACAGACACAGCAGGAAAACCAGATGACAACCACACTTCAAACAGGCTGGGTCGAAAGGAACCAAGAGATTTCACATTAAAAATACTACAAATGACAGCTTTAAAAGGTTAGAAAGGAAGCTAGTGTTTTGTTAACGACTGATTAAAAATAATTAGGGTTTATTCTGGAGGTTTGCGGTCCTCTACCCAGATACTTGTTATATTCTTTGTGTTTTACTCAGAATCCACTGTTTTGTACCTGATTTTTCCCTTGAATTCTTCTGCTCCACCGAACGTCCCCCTCCCTAACCCATAACCTCCACCTCGACTGTCCTTGAGGAAAAAGAAGCCATTAGGTGGCAGCCCCTCCCCCACTCACTCCCCCGAATTCACTAACCCGCCTGGCCTGGACCCATTCTGTCACAAGCTCAAACCCTGGCAACCATGTTTAAATATGGCTCCTCACTAGTATTTCACCTTATTCCTGCTCAGTGTTCTTCCCACCAGGTCTTTTCCACACCACCAACAACTTCATTAACACACAGGTGAACTAGTGCAGCAACCTCTTACCCTGGCTCCCTGATTCCTGGTTGTTGTCCCCCACTCCCAACTCACCATGGCAACCATGGACAATTTAATTTCACTTGCAAAGAAAGAAAGAGGGGCACCTGGGTGGTGCAGTCGGTTAAGCTTAAGCGTCTGACTCTTAATTTCGGCTCAGGTCTTGATCTTAGGATCATGAGATCGAGCCCCACACGGGGCTCGGCGCTCCAGTGAAGAGTCTGCTTAACCCTCTCCCTCCCTCTCTAACCCTCCCCCTGTTTCTAAAATAAATAAATAAATAAAATCTTGAAAGAGAGAAAGAAAGAGAGAGAGAAAGAAAGAAAGAAAGAAAGAAAGAAAGAAAGAAAGAAAGAAAAGAAAAGAGAGAAAAAGAGAGAGAGAGAAAGAGAGAGAGAAAGAGAGAAAGAGAGAAAGAGAGAAAGAGAGAAAGAAAGAAAGAAAGAAAGAAAGAAAGAAAGAAAGAAAGAAAGAAAGAAAGAGAAAGAGAAAGGAAGGAAGGAAGGAAGGAAGGAAGGAAGGAAGGAAGGAAGGAAGGAAGGAAGGAAGGAAGAAAGAAAGAAAGAAAGAAAGAAAGAAAGAAAGAAAGAAAGAAAGAAAGAAAGAAAGAAAGAAAGAAAGAAAGAAAGAAAGAAAAAAAAAAACCTAACTATGCTCTCAAGCTCCAAAGTCACCCACAACTCCCTGTTGCCTCTCAGATGAAGACCAAGCGTTGTTGGCCATTCAAGCCCGTGGCTCCCCGCTCACATCTTGCCCTGCTCCCATCCTTGCTCAGCGGGGAGCCTGCTTCTCCCTCTGCCTGCCTCTCCCCCTGCTTGTGTGTTCTGTCCCTCTCTCTGACAAATAAATAAAATCTTAAAAAAAAAAAGAAGAAGGATTGAGGAGCTTTTCAACCTGAATTAAAACAATGTTCTGAAATCTGCCTGTGTTTAGAAATGAGTGGGGAGGGGCGCCTGGGTGGCCCAGTCAGTTGAGCATCTGCCTTCAGCTCAAGTCATGATGCCAGGGTCCTGGGATCGAGCCCCATCCATATCTGGCTCCAAGCTCGATGGGGAGTCTGTTTCTCCCTCTTTCCCTCCCCCCACTCGTATGCTCTCTCTCAAATAAATAAATAAAATCTAAAAAAAAAAAGAAAAAGAAAAAAAGAAATGAATAGGGACCGTGGATGGACTGTGCTGGGTTTGTAGGTTGTGGCTCTGGCCGATTTCATTTGACAGCAGTCCCATGAGATCTGACAGCAGAAACAGTGGCCTCACTCAGTCGGCAGACTGCAGGGTGCTGCATGACGGTGAACAGGTCCCCAAAGCTGTGGTCAGGATTCAGGGCACTCCTTCCTGATGCCACCTGTCATTCCTCACCTGCAGATGTGAACGTGAGCCATGAGTCATCGATAAGTCATCAAACGTGAGTCATCGATAGAAGGAAATCCATTACAGCAGGTCCGAAGCCCACCACTCTGTGCAAGGAGCCAGGATGGCCCCTTCACCTCTTTGGTTCCCTCTTCAAATTCTCCCTCAAACTCCACCCTTTCTGACCATCTCGCTTCCAAAACCTAAGCCCCCCTTACCTCTCCACCATACTTGTAAGCTTTCCTCACCTACCTCCCTGATTCCTTCTTGCCCTGCAGCTACACCAACTTCCCCCAACTTCAAACTTGGCAGCTTGCACTGCCTGGAACATTCCATGCCCCTTCTTCAGCTAGCTAAACCTATTCACGCTTCAGATTTCTATTCAGCAAGAACCTTCCCAGAGCTCTTGCTGACCCCTCCCAATCTAAAGGAGATCCCCACCCTCCATTTTCTCCCATTACAATTTCTAAGTATCTTTTCATCTGTGTATTTTTTTGCATATCTGTCTCATTCACCACTAGACTATAGGCTTCCTTCACCACTCTGTTCTCAGGGCCTAAGAATGCTGTTTCAAATACAGTAGGTGCTCAATATTGTTTGATCAATTGGATTTTTGATTGATTGATGGGTCTCTGAAAGGGGAACATCGCCAAACAACTTTAAATTGCAAAAAAGAAAGACTTTTCCTTCATTAGGGAACGAGGTTTGGGAAATGATAGAAGGATCATTCTGCTTTTTACAGCTAAAAGTTACAGGCAACCGTGTGGATCAAGCACGGAACCAGACAGACCTCTTCCTGACACACACAACCTGTGTGATCTTCAGAAAGTGATTTAACCCCTTGTAACCTTAGTTCCTTTCTGACAACTGGGAAAATAATACATTTTTGAGTTATTGATAGGATCATATGAAATAAGGAATATGAGAGTATTTTATAAAATCTTATTTTTTAAAGATTTTATTTATGTATTTGAGAGAGAGAGGGAGAGCACAGGGGGAGGGGGAAGGCCAGAGGCAGAAGGAGAAGCAGGCTCCCCACTGAGCAGGGAGCCCAAAACAGGGCTCGATCCCAGGACCCTGAGATCATGACCCGAGCTGAAGGCAGACGCTTAACTGACTGAGCCACCCAGGTGCCCCTTTATCAAATCTTACAGCCCTGGAGAATTCATGGGGTCTGAGTTAAGACAGAAACAGGGGAAGCAGAAAGAAATGGAAGTGTACAAAGTCTGTTTGGGATGAATGTCCCACACATATATCCATACATCAGCACTGTACTGTGTTGGACAGTGATGCCCCCAAATTCACATCCCCCTGGAACCTGTGAGTGTGATCTTTGGAAACAAGGTCTTTGTAGATGTGATCAAAAGGTTAAGATGAGGTCATGCTGCATTGGGGTGGGCCCTAATCCAATGACTGGTGTATCTATAACAAGAAGGAAATTTGGACAGAGACCCAGAGGAGCAGACCATGGGGAAACAGAGGCAGAGAGTGGAGTGAGGCTTCTACAGGCTAAGTAATGCCAAAGACTGCTGGAAAGCCACCAGAAGCTGGGAAGAGACAAAAAATGGTCCTCTCCTAAAGCCTTCAGAGAGAGTGTGAACCGGCCCACACTCTGATTTTGGACTTCCGTCTAACAGAACTGTGAGAGAATGAATTTCTGCTGTTTTAAGCTCCCTAGTTTGTGGTGCTTTGTCACGACAGCCCTAAGACACTAATACACACACACACTTGCAATTTGCCACTTTGATTACCTACTGGTGGCACATGCATCACACCTTTGCCCTAGTGAGGGAGCCTTTGTAACCAAGGAAACAGCCCTAGTACTTAGCCTTAAAAAGCTACCAGGAAGATGTCTCCGCCAGAGATAAAGAACAAAGACGAATTGTTCCTCTTGAACTGCCTGCTCCTTGGATGATACTTGTCAATGTTAACGCCCCAATTCTCCGCGTGCACGTAATGCCCACCAAGACTGCAGCAGCACAGCCAACCCAAGCTTTCCCTGCTGCTCAAGGTCCAACCAACATCTGGTTTACCCTCCTCCTTACTCCGAATCATTGGGGAAACAATTCCATCCCCAGTTCAAACTGACCAGGGAATGACTTCTGTCTGCAGGCCTACATAAGCAGACTCTACTCAAATGACCCATAAGTAGAACCCAACCACAGGAGTCTGGAATGCCAAGGCAGGCCTGGCAGGAAGCAGATGCCACACTGTTATTCAATGTGCAAGGGGTTCATTGCAGTGAAGGAGAGAAAGGGCAGGAAAGGAGAAGCCTGGGAGGGCTCTCAGACAGGGAGGTGGGTCTGAAACCTGTAGAGGAGACAGCAAAAGAAGGAGTAGGGAGGAAAATCCTCAGACCGCATCTCAGGATGGCCAACCAGCGTGACGAGGAGTCTTAACACCAGAGCTTCTCGTTAGGGGCAGCCTGCAGTGAGCAGGTACACCCTACCAGGCCCAGTCACTGGCTGGGAGCAGCCCAAAGAAAGCAGGACCTCAGTGCTCCTGGGATGGCAGCTGGAGGCTGTTGATCAGGGATGCTCCCTGTGACAGGTTCTCTTGAAGGAAATCTGAGCAATGGGTCTCCATGACCACCATATTAGGAAGGTTTGAAAAAAAAAAAGAAAAAAAAGCCTGTGCTCTGTGGGGCCCAGATAGATACGGGAAGAGA
Source organism: Eumetopias jubatus (assembly GCF_037043125.1). Classification (NCBI taxonomy): domain Eukaryota; kingdom Metazoa; phylum Chordata; class Mammalia; order Carnivora; family Otariidae; genus Eumetopias; species Eumetopias jubatus. The sequence goes on from NW_028274810.1 coordinate 122,965,442, forward strand.
GTCAGATGAGGGATAAATTAGAAATAAAATCCAAGTATGTGTCCCCCGTAGCTTACAGGCCACTAATATAGGTAATAGACTCAACACCTAAAATATATTTCTATCTCTACAAAACACTTGAAAACCCTATCATTCCCGTTACCATACAAGCAAATATGAAGGGACTACTGCTCCATCAGACAGGTGAAGCCACTCACTCACGGTTATACAGCAAGTCCAGACAGATCTGGAATTCAGACAATGATCATGTAACCCCCACACTGTCACCATGTCCTTCCCAGGAGACTTGTGCAAATTCTCTAACCAAGACAGCACGAACTTGACTGCTCCTACCCATGCTTACCCATTTCCTCCCGACGTGGAGGATGTGTCCTTATAGAGTCCGTATAGGGTCACAATATCTATTTCCTCCTCATTTCACACAGAAAGTCAATGACACCCAGGCAAGGGGAGGGCCATGCTCAGGGCTGCACAATCAAATGGAGATAAGACCCTCCAATTTCCAAGTCTATCCAGGATTATGACCATGAGAAAGCTGACGCCTGGATTTTGAGACTCTACTTGTGCTGTGGGGTGCGTGTTTCTTGAGCATCTACTGGGGGTCGATCATTGCCTTGGCCCTGGAACATGGATGAGACCGGGCCCTGGAGATCCTGCCCTCTGGCAGCTAATGGTTTCAAAGCCTTCCCAGGTGTGGCTTAGAAGTGCAGCTCCAGGATTCCCCGGTTTGGTTCTAAATCCACAGAAGAAAGAACACAGCTTTTCCCTGCTGTGTGTGAGCTCGTGATGTTTTTTCTTATGTCGGTGAGGTCAATTACTGTCCCGCAGTTTTACCATAAAGCTTTTCAAGACTCTCCAGTCACTGCTCTTATTAATTACTGTATCAGCTGTTTTACATACCCTAATTATCTCCCCATGGCACAGACAATGGCCTTTCTTAAGATTTTTTTCCTACTCTTTCTGGTAAAAATAGAAAATATGAATATGTATGTATTTTTAAGCTTTTTCAGAATTTAAACACAACATGAGTGCCATCTCCTGGTTAAAATGAGAATCTCTGCATTGGTTCCTGCAGTTTCAACTGTGAAAATTCTACTACTAATAAAACTAACAGTAAAATAAAAATAGCGGTGTATTTGAAAATAATCTTTTAAAATGCCATTTAGATACCTAAGGCATTCCTCTGCTAAGTGCCTTAATCCTCATAGCATAATTAATTCTAAAATATTCTTGTCATGAATATCATACAGAGCTAACACTCAGTAAGAACTTAGGATATATATATCATCTCATTAAATCTTCATGACAACCATCTTTGTTGGGGTCTGTTGCTCTGCACATTTTAAAGATTAGGAAGGAGGAAGTGACTTGCCCAGGAAGTAGGGGGCACAGCGCCAAGGTTGGAGTCCCCATGGGCCAGCCTTCTATTCTGCCCTGACGTTGTGTAATAAGCTTAACTAAAGCAAACCAAGAAGTTGTGTTTCCAGTACATAGAATGAGTCACGGTTTGCAAAGCTCACTAAGGTACAAAACTTTGTGCAGTCCCCTCGACCACCTCACTGGAGAAGCTGTGTCACTCTCCTCCTGAAGAAATTCTTGCCGAGGGGTTGAGTCCCACCCAAATGTCACCCCCAGAGGAGAAACAGGACTCAAGCCTGGGTCTGCTGACTGAACCTCGGGTGATGCCCACCTCGTGATGCTGCGGTCCTATCCCCCACAAGTGATAGAGAAGGAAGGGCATTTTCATCCGATGTCCCCTCCCCTCCCGAGGGTCTAACAGGACCAGGCCCCATCTCCGAGGACAGATTTTTTAAAATGTTGCTTTCTGAAAGTTCCCAGGGGCAAGAGATCTGACAACTGAAGCGGACCTCAGCCCTTCTCACATATTCCCCCCCACCGTGCCTTATGCCTTCCACAGCCACACCCTCCGTGTGTGTTCCAGAGGAAGCCCTTCCTGAACAATCCAGCTTTGAGAACAGCAAATGCCTCCATAAACCGTGAAGCCGGTTGGAGACCACAAAGATGGAAAGACTAACTGTCATGTGCTAGAAGAATGTGCATTGTTACCATTTTTAGACAAGAAGACTGGGTGTTCCACAACAACTCATCAATTCCACAGTTTACTGAGGGCTTCTGTGCTCCAGGCACCATGCCCCTGGAGAGGGGTATTCAGAAGGCTTAAGGCAGTCACCACTCAGCAGGAAGCCTGTGCTCCTTCCCCTTCTCTTAAACTGACACAACAAAGACCAATGTGTATCTGCAGAAACGGCTACCTCCTGCTCAACAGGGGAAGCAACCTGGTGCAGCAGCAAGGATTGAGCATTAAAACACCTCTCTGGAGACGCCTGGGTGGCTACGTCAGTTAAGCGTCTGCTTTTGGCTCAGGTCATGATCCCAGAGTCCTGGGATCGAGCCCCGCGTCGGGCTCCCTGCTCAGCGGGGAGCCTGTTTCTCCCTCTGCCTGCCCCTCCCCCTGCTAGTGCTCTCTCTCTCTCTCTCTCTCTGACAAATAAATAAATAAAATCTTAAAAAAAAAAAACACCTCCCAGTTCCTCTGACTCTGCCATGTACGTGCTGTGTGTCTTCAAACAAGCAACTTATCTCGTCTACCATTCAAGTATCTGCCCAGATAATAAATGAAAATAAAAATTATATCTAAACAGCAAAGTGCCAAGCAAATACTGTGGTAAAGTATTGGCCATTTTTCTCAGGGTCATTTTCCCTTTTTCCATAACTAGGAACATGGCTGCTCAAAATAAAGACTACACTTCCCAGACTTACTTGCAGAGAAGTGTGGTCACATGACTAAAGTTCTGCCAGTAGGAGGTGAACAAAATGTCATGTGGTAGATTCTGGTAGATTCTGGAGGAGTTCCTTAGAGGCAGCTGCCCCACCCACTCTGCCCCTTCTTCCCACCTTCCCTCATGCTGTGTTTAGAATATAGATATGACTATGGAAGCTCTGTGTTGGGCCATGAAGACAGTGGCTAAATTCTAAGGAGAGTGGAGTGGAAAGTTAGAATGGCCACAGCCCCAAGGACTTTGTGTAGAAAGAGCTATCACAGCTGTCCTGAACTGGATTGTCTGTGGTTGCTTACATGAGAGAAAAGTAAATATCTATTGAAGCCACTGTCATGTTGAGTGCTCTGTCATCCACAGCTTAATCTAACTCTAATTGATAGAAATATAGTTGGCCATCATGACTTGCCAGAGTCAATGGGCATTGTACAGTACAATAGAATGGATAAGTAAGAAAGTCAACTCCTGCCACAAATAATACTCAAGGAAATACTATATAAACTTCTGTTAAGGTTATCCAGAATTGAATCTTCCACCAGCTAGATTCCAAGGACCAGTAGTCCAATGGGCATGAAACCAATGTGCCTGGAAGGAGCCATGACAGTCATCAACCATATCATGAATAATTCATGCAAGCTATATTCCCAAAACACCTACCAGGGTCCAGGTGCTGGGACTACAGGGGAGCCAAGGTGTGGTCCCTACCCTCAAGTGGCTGATGGTCTGAGAACAACTGAGAGCACACTTGCGGGGTCTGTGCTATAACAGGAATGTTTGAGGTGTTCCAGAAACATGGGAGTAGAGATATATGGCCTCTCTGGTAGGAAATTAAAGGAGAATCAGGGAAGTTTTCATAAAGGAGACTTTTGAGCTTGATCTCAATGGGTAGATGAGAGTTATCCAGAAAAAGAAGAGTGGAGAAAGTATCCCAGGCAAAGCCCAAAGTGCAGAGGCAAGAAGGTGTGGGTTGAAACCCAGTGTGGCGATCCAGCAGGACCCAGCTGCTGCAAACAACAGAGCAACACCTGGGGGGAGCCGTCACCCCAGGAGTACCCCACCAGCCTTCAAGACAGAGCGGCAAGCCTGGGTTTCACTTTCCAGGGTGACTCAGAGCATGACGTAGGATGGCTGTGGGCTCCCCAGTGGTTTTTCACAGGGACAGCTTCTGCATTTGGAGTCCTTGCTGGTGAGTAATGAGACAGACAGGCTTTACAGATAGAAAGTGAAAAAATATCCGAGTGCTCAAAGCGGAAGGAGGGAGATGTGGGTCAAGCAAAAGAGAAGTGAGCATTATTAATTCCATTTTTAGAGACCACACGAGGGCCAGGCTCGCTGCCTCCTGGCCTGCCCCATCAGAATGGAGAATCTCAATCCCACAGCTATGTCAACCCCAGAATCAAGTGGAATGTTCACAGCACCTCACCAGATGTTCCTCCCTTTTCTTCTACATCAGAACTGAAGCATCCCCTTCTGTAGAGTATTTGGACCCAGCTTTGGGGTCTCTGAGAGCCGTCCCTGCCCTGCCTTGCCCCCCTGGGAGCTGCATTCCAGAAAACCAGGACACAACTCCCGTCTTCTTGGACCTGCTCACACACTCAGCCCCTGGCCCGGCTGGAACTCGGCTCAGACCCTGTGTAGAAACAGTCTAGGTAATAAGGATGCTGTTTGGAAAAACAAAATGTGCCTGTCTCGCGTAAAATCCTCTGTGAGGATTCTCCCAGCAATCCTTGTGGAAAGCATGTTTATCCACCCCGCTCGGATGAGAAACTGAGCTTTGACCTAATTGTACCAAGGCTTGTTTGTACCAAATCAGTGTCCCCCCCACCCAACTGCTTTCCTGAGGAGGAGGTGTCCATTCCTGACCCCAAAGCCCCAGTTTTGCATGACAAGTATGAGTAAAGAGACTCACTGTCAGCCTTCCAGCTGACACCACCCCGTGCTGGGGGCCACAGAGATGCAAAGAAATGGGAAGTGTGACCCTTACCTTCAAGGGCAAGTTCATTTAAGAAACATGTGCTGTGTATCAGGCACTGTGCTGGCTGCCTAGCACGAATCATGTATTTAATCCTTAGAACAACCACAGTGAGGTTGGGGTTCTGGTCCCTATTCGGTAGACAAGGAAGCATAGACATGGGGAAGCTAAAAATGATTCATCAAAGATCTAAGAACAGGTAACTAAAAGACGCGGTCCCCAAACCTGGGTTCTTTGTGCCACACCAGAGATCACCACTGTGTACCATGTGGATTCCTGGGCACCGCCCCCCCAGACCAGCCGCATCGGCAGCTCTGCGGGTGGCACCCAGCGAGGTGCTCTGAAAACCATTTCCCTCCATGATTTTATGGCTGGGAAACTGTGAGAACCTGCTTATGCCAGCTAACCCCGAGTTGGAGAGTCAAGGCCTTCGAGCCTCAAAAACCCAGTGATACTAGACAACGGGCCAAGATTTGTCACCGGGAGGCTGATGGCACAGCAGCCAGATCCCCTGGGTTTGAAAGCTAGCTCTGCCGAATCCTAGCTGTGTCACCTCTGGCAAGTCGCAGGCCTCACTGTGCCTCAGTTTCCTCATCTGAAATATCGGGCTCAAAATAGACAAACCTATAGGGTTGTCAGAAGGATTGAATGAGCTAAATGTTCAGAGCGTTTAGCGCCTGCCGCAGAGCAAGCATCCAAAATATTGTCATCGTTACATGCTTAATGGCCCAAAGGGACACAGGAAAGAGGAGAACATCTGACACTCTAGTTCCTGAAGGAGGAGGTCAAAGGGCAGAGCCCCAAAGGATCTGGGTGGATAAAGTGAGAAGAGATTAAATAACAGTTTTCTTTAGTTTCGGGGCTGGTTCTTATGGGTCTGTTTGTTATTCCTCGGGAAATGTCACCAAGAGCCAGTCAGTGCCGTCGAGAAAGGTTGTGAATCACCCTGCAGGGCTGAATCACAGTCAAAGCACAGCTTCTGGGCATCTTCTTGTGGGGCTGGTGGTCACTTCTTTCAGCCCTGACTCCCTTCCCTGAGAAGTGCGCTGTGCGTGCTTCGGATGGCCGCCAGGGGGAGACAAAGGGGACTCCGGTACCTTGGGGATGCGGGCGATTTTCCACGGATTTGCTCTCAGTCATGCCATTTCCCGGACTGAGCATGGCCTCCCTTTAGTCCCTGGACGTGTTGTCAACTTCCCAGCCGAACTCCTCGGATTCAAACCAACCTCGGGCCAGACACTTGTGTTAGGGGTCATGTGAGATAGGAAGAACTAGGGGGCATTGTCCTTACCCTTGAGGGTGAGGGCACGTGAGGAATGCCTGCTGTGTACCAGCCTAACATAAATCGCCTCACTTAATCCTTACAACAACCATGATGAGGCAAGTTTTGTATATTCATTGTTCAAGGCTCAGTTCAACAGGGACAATATTCATGGCACGATTACTAAATGCCAGGCATTGCACTAAGCACTTTATGTGGAGTAGCTCACTTAATTCTCGGAACGACCCAGTAAGTGGGTACTACTGTTACACCCATTTTACAGCAAAAGAGACGGAGGCTTAATGAAATTAAATAACTTCCTTGCCCAAGATCAGTGATCTACTATAAGGGGGTTGGATTTCAGATAGGAATCCAGGGGGTCTGATTATAGAACAAAAGCAGCACCCTGGCCACCCCACGGATCCTTCCAGAAAGGCTTTGACTTATGGCCACGCTCTGCTCTCTCTTCTCCAAATTCTGATCCTACTTAGAGCCAATCCAATGAAGAGATTTGTGCTTATTTCTTCTCTCTCACACCCGGCTACATTCCACTCTCCCATCCTACCCCCACCCTATCACCTTCCAGAGAGTGAGTTCCTTGAAGGCAATCATCTTATCTCAGCTTCTTTCTATGTAGCTGCCATTTATTAAGCACTCCAAATGTCTACCATTGTCAAGGGCACTTTCGTTCTTTAAATTTGCGGTCCATTCGTCTTCACGGTAATTCTGGGAAGGAAGTCATATCACCCACATTGTATAGATGGAAGAGTAAGTCTTGAAATTACATGACTCTAGACCAATGAAGATCACCTAGCTAACAAGTAGAAATAGGCAGGACCCCAAAGCCTCCCAGCCCCCACCCCCTGCTCTAAGCTACTGTCTGCCCCTCCACCTTGCATAGAGCTAGCTGCACCCAGAGTGAAAAAAAAGGCATCAGGACATGAGCGTGAAGACTTCAGCCCAAGTTCCTGGTCAATGATTGACTAGTAGAACTTGAGCAGGTCACCTCACCCCCTGGAGATTCAGGCCAAAAGTATCATCTGTCAGTTCCTGTCCTGGTTCTCAGAGTCAGGCTCTACCCTCTCTTCAATCCTGCTCCTGCCTCTTAGGATTCCTTGTTTGAATGTCACTAGTCTGAGACCTCCTTTAGGACAAGAACCTTGACATATTCACCATCATGTTCCTGGAACCCAGCACTAGAGCCCCAAACATGGTGAATTCAGTATACGCTCAGTAAGTAAAGGGACAAATAAACAAGTAAATTAATATATCTAGTCCCTCAGGCACTCTACACCCAGAGCTTCACTATGAGCTGGCTTGGCCACTTCCTGCCAGTCTTCGCCCTCAATTCCATTATGCAAATTTGGACAAGAAAGGACTTTATGAGCTTTATGAAATTCAGGGGATCTCTCTCTCTCTCTCTCTCTCTCTCTCTCTCTCTCTCTCTCTCTCTCCCTCTTTCCTTCCCTCCCTCCCTCCTTCCTTCCCAACAATCAGCTCTGCCTTCCCTGCCTTTTGAGGAGAATTCCATGAGATTAGGACTTCCCATAGTCACCTCACACATTGGAAGCCCATAAAGAGAGATAATACTTCATCTGTCCCTTGAATCTAGGACATTGGTAAAGACCTAAGAGACAGTCCGTCCGTCTGGAACGAAGATGCTGGAAGGAAGATGCAGGAAGGACTTAGTCTTTTTCAAGAAGCTAGTGGTGTCGAGAGCCCAGCAATGGCGGGAAGTCAGAGGAGCTGTCCACAGAACCAGCGGCAACCTCCCGGCAGTGCTGTCCAGGGCTGACCTTGGCTGTGGTTGCTGCTGTCCGGTCTCCCAGGATTCACAGCCTGGTTCTCCAGAAGGCGACCATTCAATGAGTATCAGATGCTCCACACTCACTAGCCTATTTCATGCTGAATATAACCATCCGAGATTGGATCTATTACGGTCCCCTCGAGGACAATGGGTTTTAGAGATTCGAGTAACTTGTCAAAACCAACAGCTAATAAGTGGCATCTACTCTCCTCTCTCCTGTAGCCACCAGCCTCTCACCTAACACTGGGTACACCTAGGAGCAGACACATTTCCTTGACTTAGATGCTCCCTCTTTTTGACTTTAAACTCCAGCACTAAGTGCTGGATATACCAATTAGTGCAGTTATCCAAATACAAGCTCATTTTCTTGATTTGGCATCTTCCAGCTGGTCTGTGGGATGCACTGACCCTAAAGGTCTGGCCTCAGTGGACTCATATGATGGAAAAGGCAGAGCCGAAAAACCCCATGCTCCCAGGCCTGACTCCTGGCCCCACCACTTACCGAGTCACTTAACCTCAGTTGGCTGTAGTTTCCTTAACTGGAAAATGAACATATTTATACCCCACGGCAAGCTGTGAAGACTAGGTACCAACCCAGCACAGGCCCAAGCACTGTAGAGGCTTCCTATACAGTAGCTCTCTCTCCCTTCACCTATGGCTCTCCCTGACATATGGTCAAAAGAGTAACAGCCCAGTGGGACAATCAGACATCAAGCCTTGGTGGTTATAGTTGTTGCTGGGTAGGGTTGTGGGGTGTGGGTGATACATCAGAACACGTCATGATCTATAAGAATGCTCTGAGGAATTGGTTAGAAATAGAGATTCTTGGACCCCACCCATAGAGATTCTGATTCAGTAAATCTGGATTTTTTAACCAACTTATAGGGCATGCCAACAGAGGGGGTCACGAGACGCCCCCCGCTGGGGGCCACTGCCCCTGGGGTCACCTGAATTCATCATCAGTGTCCATCAACTCCGCCTGCCATCTCACTATTTTTGGCTTACTTTTTTTATTCATCATTTTTATTCCCACAACACGCTTTCATAACTCTAAATAAATCTATTTTTAACACAAATTTCACATGAGTACCTTAAACGCAAATGTATTGAAAGGAAATCTGACAGGTGGTGAACAGGAGCGTGGGCCCCAGAGTCAAAACTGCCTGATTGTAATCCCACCTCTGCTGCTTCCCGGCTGTGTAATTTTAGACAGGCTATTTAAAGTCTCTGTGTCTCCAGATGCCGCGTGTCCAAAGCGAGTCATAAGAGCAGCGACATCCCAAGGCCATTGTCGTGATGAACCGTTTGGCTTCCAGTAAAGCACCTACCACGGTGCCTGGCACATCATAAGCATTTATCACATGTAGTTATCCTTATGATGACTGATTTTTTTTTTTAACATATCCCTTGCTAGAAAGAGAAATTACCCACCAACATACATGCACAACTGGGAGACATTCTTGAAAGTTCATCTGTGAACCATTTAACGTCATCTGAGGATCCTGGGCTGAGTACATTCTCTGCTCAGGCAAACATTACTCCAGAAGGTGCCAAGTGGCCCTACCCAGTGGGCAGACACTGGGGCGTTATTCTGGAGTTGCTTCCGATGGAATTTCCAGTTTTCCAGTTAAGCTGAGAGCTTGCATAGCACTAGGAAAAATCTGCCTGGGAATCCACTGTTTGGGTTCATCGGGAAGCAGCCTGGAGACACCGTCTGCCCGGGGATTAGGAACTGATCCCTCCCCTGTGGGAAACAAAGCAGGTTGCCCAAGAGCAGCCTCATTAGCACTCGTGCGTATCTATAGATCTCGACGTGCCTCAAACATTCATTAATGCTCACCACACCACCCTGTCCGCCCGGAATCACAGTCCCCATGCTGCAGATGGGGAAACTGATAGAGAGGGCTCTTAAGTGGCTGAGCTATGAAGTGCCTGTTGAGCAAACAAGGAGCTGGGGCAAGAAGGAAAATAATGACTCTAGAAGACAGGTAGTGCCTCCCCACAGATCGGGTGTTGGCCTTGGATGGAGATGCACGAGAGTGCAGGAGGTTTCCCATTGCTGTCCACAGGGTGGGAACGGGAGAGTGTTTCTGGAGAGCGTGACAAGGGCCGGCCTTGCTGTGGGTGTAGCATAAAGTGCTACTGGATTAATGGGCAGAGGGGTTTTCCAGGAGTCCGATTTCCTATCCAGTTCCCCACTGGAGAGGGAAGATAAAGTCAGCAGGGTCCAAAGAATAGGGCGGATTTGGCTGAGAAAGTTGTGACCCAGACTGACAAAGCTCGTGACCTCCAAGGAGGCCCACAGCATGGCAGCCATCATGTCCAGGGAAGAAGATGAAGGGCGGGTTAGCTCGGGAGCTCCGGACGAGGTTCAAGACTTACTCCAGGAAGATGTGTAAAGAGTCTTCAGCACTGGGGAGGGTATGTGCTACGGTGAGCGCTGTGAATTGTGCAAGACTGTTGAATCACAGACCTGTACCTCTGAAACAAATAGTGCAACATATGTTAAGAAAAAAGAAGAAGAAGATAGCAGGAGGGGAAGAATGAAGGGGAGTAAGTCGGAGGGGGAGACGAACCATGAGAGACGACGGACTCTGAGAAACATACTGAGGGTTCTAGAGGGGAGGGGGTTGGGGATGGGTTAGCCTGGTGATGGGTATTAAAGAGGGCACGTTCTGCGTGGAGCACTGGGTGTTATGAACAAACAATGAATCATGGAACACTACATCACAAACTAATGATGTAATGTATGGTGATTAACATAACAATAAAAAATTTTTAAAAAGGAGGCTTCAAAATGCTCGTTTCAGAAATGCGTCCAAAGCAAGTAATAAGACCGAGAAAGATTTCTATAAAATGATATGAAGATATCTATAAATGACATTGTTTGCAAAAGTGTAATTTATATTAACAAAACTTAAAAATCATCTAAATACTCAAAATCGGGGAATCAATTCCAAGAGGTTATGGCACATCTACACTACGCAAGCATTTAAAATATATTAAAGGATATTTAATTATATGAAAACAAGATTGTCATATATAAATGCAACTTCAGAACACAAAATAAGAAACATGATCACAAAGATATAAAAGGAAACAGAGTTCTACGCTTATGAAAAAATTAGAAATACCACAAAAGTGTGTGGATAATTGGGTGGTAGAATTACGTGTGATTTGAATTTTGGAAAATATGTTTTTGTATATATGTATTTACTAAAATTTTAACCGTAAGTCTGTATTACTGTAAGTTTAAAATGTTAAGTTTTTTCATTTTTACTATGAATATTGCTGGGGCTTTAGTTAAAGACTCGCTCTACTTAGATGGCTGTGGGGTTCTAAAACAGAGCCACAGACTTAAAGAAGTCGTTGGTATCTGTTGCCTGGATACTTCATGGGATCCAAATAGTCAAGGTGTTTTCAGGCCTCTGCATTTATGAAAGGCATCCCAGGGCATGAGAGTGAGCCCTATATCAGGAGTCAAGAGATCCAGCTGGTTGTCCCAGATGAACTGCCTACCCACTCCACGAACTTGAGCAAAACACTTCACCTCAGATTCCTCATTTAAAATGGGAACAACAGGGCATGCCTTGACAATCCCACAGTAGCATGGGATTGGATAAAAGCATGCTCAAGTGGGAGTTGCCATCCCAATGGAGATGTAATATACGGCATCCGAGACCTTGATCCAATGAACAACCTCAGAGCCCACTCTTCGTAAGGTCTCCCCATCCATGTATACATACTCCCTCGGTCGGCCACCCACTGGGAACAAGTGTTCACAGCTGCAACCTTCGAGACACACTTAGCTCCTGAAAAACCTTCTGGATCATCCAAGAAATACTAAATCAAGAGTGGGATCGTTAGGAATGTATAAGCACCTTTGTCCACCAGGGTGACTTTCAGTGAGTCAAGATGTCTTAATTAGCTGAAGTATCCCATCCATCGCAGATTTAACTGGATTAACATGAGAGAGTCACTGGTGGCAGGTGGTGGAGCATATTGGTTACTTTGAAGACATTACCCATATTCAACTGCTAACACACATTTGTGCAGAACCAGGAGCTTCATCTTCCTATGAAAGCTCCTGTGTAACTCTCAACTGTCTAGTAAATACTCGGTGTCTTCACAATTATTCGGCACTATACATAGATATTGTCAAGCCCTAAAGAATACCCAGAAGTTTCCCTGTCCACTTTCATCCCCAGGAAGTCATGTTTCTGAAGCATCTCCAATAATTAATTTACTGACAACCCACCATCCCTTCCCCCACTGGGCATGCACACAGCTAGGCTGGAACATGGACAAGTACTTTTGATTGGTCTTTTCTACTTCATACAATTGTCTTGCTCACAAACTCCCATGTGTGAGTGGTTTACACTATCTCAACAAGCATCAAGCCATAAAACCATCACTGGATAAAAAGTCAAGACCTCAGTGCCATGACATTGGAAAAAAATGGCTTAACTGCTCTGACCTCAGCTTCCTCATTTATAAAAGGAGAAGGTTGGACTTCCTTAACTTGCCTTACCTTTCTTCAAATTCAAACTCTATACACTTTCACTGAGCAGGATAAAAAAAAAATCTTCAGAGCTCGGAGTAAGAGAAAGGGAGTGTCAACCCTGTGCAGGGACCATGCCAGGTGTTTCATGTGTATGACAACAGACACTGTTCTCAACAACCCCCCTTGACAACATTCCCATTTTACAGGTAAGGAAAGTGAGGCTAAAAGCAATAATGTCCAAAGTTACTGCTGGGAAGTGGCAGAACTGAAATAGGAACTCGAGCACGACAAGTATATCACACTGAACCCATTAAAGACTGGAGGTCAGGGGCATGATCCCAATCCCTTGTTGCATGGTGTGGATAGTTAGCTACTGCTCTGCTGGTGGGCACACCATTCAGGCTGCTCTCTTTACCTGTTGAAGGAGTTTCGTAAGGTCCCCAAGCTTGGAAATGACAATAACAGGACACCAAGAAAAAGATACCAGTCACACATGTCACATGCCCTTTCCTCCCCTCAAATGTAGTGCTTAGTATTTCCCTCACTGTTTCTAGCCCGTGGGGTACTCGATGCCCGTGTGGTCCTGAGCCCCAGAGACGCCCAACTCTGGGCCACCCCAGGGTGGGGGATAGGGCTTGCCTGCAGCTTGCAGAGGAGGACAAAGAAGAATTACTGGGCATGCTCCAGCAGAGGCACAGGGTTGGGGGGCGGGGGTCGAAGGATGGAGGAGAGCGATGGCGTAATGTTGTAGTCACTTTCCTGAAGCGTAAATTGTAGGCCCATGAAAAATCCAATCACAATTTTCTTTCATCTCATTTGGAAAACAAAGGGATGCTTTTGCCTCAATCTACTGATGGAAATACACATATCAAGCAGGATTCCTGAACAGAAGGGCCTTAAGCCAGGGCTCCCTGTCTGGTGTTCGTTGGCCCCTAGTGCGGGGACACAGCCCATCTTCAGGAAATGGTTCCTGGCTGCAGGGCAATGGCATGATCTCTCATCTCATCTGGGGTCCCCAAGAAGGAAAAACACATCCAAACAAACATTCCAACACATTTCCATGGGCTCCACTTGTTTGAGAATTTTCCCAAGGATCTCCATTAAAAGGGAAAACACCTTTGTTCCACCCGTGTCCATCATTTGAACCAAAAAGGGAACGGATGGGACTTTTTACTTTTACTCGGGGACTCAGTCCGTGGTCCCAAATTTCACTGAAGAATAAGGACAATTACCTGTCACTCTGTCTCTGACTTAGAGGTTTCTTTTCCTGATGTTTTGTAGGCTGATGATTTCTTTGGAGGTCGTCTGGTTGTGTTATGGGTTGTTGTATTTGTGGTCTAGAATTTCTCTGTCCACCTCTGAGCTCAGGAGTTTAAACCTGGGCACACACTCAGTCTCTGGCCCTGGTTGTGGAGCCCAGGGAGATGGGGACACACCCAAGCTATGGCTGGGAGGCTGTGCTTTTGTTCTTGATTCTTCACAACTTTTCTAAGAGCATGCTTTCTTCTGAATGGGGCATGCCCACCACAATGTCAAACACTTGATGAGCATGGAACGGGGAAATGTGACTTTTAAAATTCTAAGGAAAAAAAGGCCAAGTCCCTGCTTGTTTATCATTGTTGTAGTTGTGTAAGATAGAATGTCACTAAGTGACTGTGTCTGAGGAAAGCCCGCAAAAACTTCAACCAGGATCAAGACCTCCAACGAATTCAGATCCTCTTCATGTTTACAGTGCCTCTGAGTTGGTGTAATTTCCACGTACAAAGGTGATCCTCCTAAATCCCCAAAAGTAACTTTGGGCTGGTGGTCTCACATTACCTCATGAGTAGGAGGAGCTCCTGGCCCTCTTAATAGATCAAATCCATGTCATCTGAGGTCAGTCGCGAAGATTCTTCACGAAGATTCTCCTTTTTATTGCCAACTTTGAAGGACCTGGCTTCAAATTTATTAAAGGATGGGGAGACTTTTCGACTGAATCCCAGACCATGTTCTCTGTCCCAACTCTCTCCCCATTCCACCCACTCCCCGGCCTCCTGAACAGGTCTACAGGTAAAGAGAGTGTTGGAGAATGAGCTTGTTAGAGCTCAGAGGACACTTAATCTGTCTCTAGCCCTGGTTACTGGCCCGCTCACAGCTATTTTTAAATTGCTCTTCGACCTCGTCCCGCCTCTCCTGTGATTCTGTAGTTCAAATCTCACGTCACATATTCACAGGTGATGCTTTTCTCCCATCTTGTCACATGAAGCTTGTTGTTCTGGACTGTTGGAGTTTGAGTTCTGGCTCTATCAGTCAAGGTCCCCAGTGTGTCCCCCATCTCTGTGAAACACACAGACCTAAAAAGCAGGGGACCTCTACCTTCCCCCAAGCTACTGATTAAACTGTTGAACAACATCAAGTAGGGATTATGCTCTTCATGTCCTCTCCCAAGGCTCACATTCACCTGCTAATGAGCTCTTCTAGGGTAAATGGTTATTCGGGCAACTTAGAATCCACGTAACTATTTTATCATCGAGCACCCATGACCCCAACTGGTCTGAAAAAGATCCCAGCTTATCCACAGAAGATCCCTTCGAAGGCCATACTGAAATCCAGACCCTCTGCTCATGAGGACCTTATGAGACAACTCGTCTAATCACCATATTCCAAAAAACAGCCCTTAGCCTTAAGTGGTTACCATATCGGCCAGGATGCAACAGACGTTGTTGTGTTAGCAAATAGGTAGGAAATCTCCATGGCTTATCATGTACTTTAAACTTCACACATGTGAATCCAATATGGGTCAGTTTTCCTCCATCTTGTTATTTTGCCACCTGGAACGGTGGTCTCCGAGGCTGCCATAACAGAAAGGGGGCCACTGGAGCCGTGCCTGTTCTGGCCCCTGCTCACCATTCATTAACAGGATCATATAGCTCCAAACTGTCCCCAAGGACACCTGTAAAGGATTGGGGAGAAAATCACTACCCTGGGAGCACAAACCACTTCTGCCACAGCTGGGTAGGTTTCGGTGTGTGATCCCATGACCATATTTTCCCTCTTGTGTGCTTGGAAACCTGATCATCCACTAAGGATTTCTAGAACCCTCCACACGGAAGTCTTTGGACAGATTTCGTTAGTATCAACCTCTAGAGTCATAAATACCAGTACAATAACCTAGATGTTCCAAAATACTGCTTAAGAAGTCCCTTTCATGTAGCTGGAAAAAAAAAAAAAACCTAATCCTCTGGCCACTGCTGGATAAGAACTCCTAGTTCTGAACAGCATGCTTGACTAAGTCTGATTAATGAATTTCTGAAGTTATTTTTGTTGACCCTCCCACCCTTGACGCCATAATTTGCCTGTGGCAACATGCGTGTAGATTAATGAGGCTTTCAGCAACCAGTGGAAAAGTGTTCATTAACTTAATTATCCACACCTTCCAATTGAGGGCAACTCAGGGCTGTCAGGGCACAGCAGAGCATCTGTGCTGAAGAAGAGCACCCGTTCCGTGCTCCCCAACCAGGACAATCTTCCTGGCAGAGGCAAGGAGGGGAACAGGGGAAATAAGTGGATGCACAGGCGGCAAAAGGACAGGATTCAGTGTAATTACCCAATGGCGTGCTGAATGTGCACGCACTCATTAAGCACCTAGTATGGGTAAACCTGAATAAGCAGGTACCTCCTATGCTTCTAGCCTGCTTTCTCCTCGTGCAGGACAAGCCCCCAACTCAGGGACCAATCTCTGCTAAGTCAGTGGGAATGGTATGTATGGATCTTCGTCAAGAAGGTCAAATGGTAAAGCACCAAGTCTATCTTATCCTGGACCTGGGTAATTTTATTGATCAGTTGTGGTCAACTCCCACCTTGGACATAGGACTTAGGACACAGAGCCTTCCCAGTGCACCTGGGCGCCATGCTTTGCCTCCGATGTCTCCCACTTAGCACCCCAAGGAGGTAGTCCGACTTCTGCACCCAAGCCCAAGGGGGAAGTTTCTCCTGCTTCTTCACGCTGCCTCTCTCCTGTGGAGATCTCGGCCTGTTGCCTCTCCCATTCTCTCCATTGCTATGCTCCACCAACTAGGACCCATTTTTTGCTTATCTTCCCAGACATGGAGCTTTCAGCTTGGCCTTCTCCCCCCAGTGGCTTATAGAGTTCCCTGCTAGACACTGTGCAGGACAGAGATGGTCCTATGGGAGTTCCTGGCTCTTAGGAGGTAAGACTCATGCATGGAGCTGACCATTAGAGGGAAGAGAGCTGCAGCATCTTGTAAATCAGTCTTTCTCAAACTTGCTTGGGCCTAAGAGTGACCTTCTAAACATACAACTTCCAAGGTTCTACCCACGAAGATTCTAATACAGAAAATCTGAGGTGAGACCGAAACATTTTCCTAAGCACCCAGGAGATCCTTATCATGAGGCAAGTTTGCAAAACACTAGTAAATGACTATATGACAGGAGTAGTGACTATTGATTAAACGTTCGGAAGCTAATCAAGGTACTAAGAAATTTACATACACTGGCTCATTTAATTACTGTGACAAACTTTTCCAGACAGGTACTAACTTTCCATTCTGCTAACAGGAACACCCAGAGCGGATACATTGACTAATTGCTCAAAATCACACATTTATTAAGTGGCACAGTTAGGATTCAAAATTTCATCTCTTTGGTTCCTGACCTACATCAACTAAACTAACTTGTTTCTAAAGGCTAAATGCTGGTGTAGACTAGCAGTCTCTGAGCTTTTTTTGATAGAGCGCCCTATCAACAATGAAATTTCAAGCATGGACATTCAGTGTATGTGCATATATTTTTAATTTATATATGCATACTGTTATTCTAATATACTATCTGTATTATAAAATATACATAAAGTGGCTATTTAAAAGGTTGAAATCAAGATGAATTAAACAATTTTTAGTAATTTGTATTCTATTTTTTGCTTTCAAAAATTATTGATATAATAAAAATGCTTTTAATGAGACCAATGTGATTTCGAATAGGCTTTTCTAAGTTTTTTCAACCTTGGATTAATCTGTATGACGTAGTGATTAACAGTTTGGTCCTAAATTCAGTTGGTTCTGACACTTGCTTTTAGTGCCTGTTGTTGCTAGAAAAGATGCCTCACAAAGATGCATAAATTCAAATGAAAGAAATGTGGCATTGTTACCTTACTCAGTCATAATGCTCATTTTTCAATTCTATCTACCAATTATGCAAAGATTCTTGGTGAAATTTGGCTAGTAAATTTGCAAGCTCCCTGATAACAATCCATTTTCCCCACAATTTATTGGAATTAAAATAAATAAATAAATAAAACTTGTTCAACATCAATAACATTTGGAAACTTTAAACAGTCTAGAATACTCTGTTTCAGTCTTTCCAGGAATAGAGATCTCCGTTATATACATCATTTTTAACAATGTTGACACTGGAAATGTTTCAAATCACCAGTGCTCAAACAGGGCTTCAGGGGAAAGGTGTCATTTTTTTTTTCTTTGTATTCAAGAGTAATATGCATACAGGAAAATGTACATATCACAAGTGCACAGATCAGTGTATTTGTATTTAACTGAGCACACCCAATTAAAGACACAGAACAAGAAGCAAAACATTAGCCTCAGCCACATTATCAAAAGCCCCTTTGTGCCTTTTCTAGTTATTTCCATCTTCCCAAAGGTGACCATTATCCTAGCTTTTTGGCCTGTTTGTTTTTTTGTTGTTTTTTTTTTTTAAACTTCATGTAAGTGGAATCATACAGGGGGTACCTTTTTGTGTGTCTGTCTCATTTTGCTCAAAATTTGATTTGTGAGATTCATCCATATCACTGAAGTTGTCACGGATCATTTATTCTCATGGCATAGAGTACTGTCTAGTGTGAATACACAACAGTGAGTTTATTCCTTTTGCTTTTGATGGGCATTTGAATAAATTCCCCCAAATATCAGCAACAGTGTTGCTATGTGCATTTCAATGCCTGTCTTTTGGACAACATGTCTGCATTTTTGTCAGGTATATCCCTAGAGCGGAATTGCTGGGTCGCTGGGTTTGCTTATGTTCTGCTTTTTAGATATTGCCAACAGCTGCCTGACTGGTTCCATAAATTTACACTCCCACCACGTGGGAATTCTGGGTGCTCTTCATTCTTGCCTCCTCTTGGTATTGTCTGTCTTTTTTCATTTTGGCCATTTTGGTGCATGTATGATGGTATCTCATTGTGGTTTACCAGTTTCTTTGAAAGGCACTTACTGTCTCATTATTAAGTTGTGACATTTACCCTTGGGGACAACTTGAGTGCAGGTTTGTGTTTTTTTTCCCAATGTACCTGCTATAGCTTATTCCTGACAGCCACTTGTCAACCTGGAAAAGATCGAATAATTTCAACCCTTGATTTTATTCACTCATTATTTCAAGTAGTTGGCCAGAAGACAATAAGGGAATCCCTGTTTAAATAAAGTATTTCCAGGAGTACTCCCTATCTCATTACCAAGTATTATAAAGATTCTGCTATGTTTTAAACTTCTTGCCTCTGTATAATGATCCACATGGGTGAGATCCTACTGTGTTCTGTGCTTTTGTGGCTTAAATTCCTGCCTTAAATAGCTTGCTATGGACAATGCAGCAGATAAATTTCACATAAGGTGCAAGCTCATGAAATGTGTCTATTTTTTTTTCACTCCGGTCAACATAAATACCCAAAACATTGCTTTTGTTAAGAAACTCATTTATTGTTGAGAATGTAATTTTTTCTGGTACATCTTTCCTTTGAGAGCTCACAAGAAAGGGCCCTTCGGTGTATTTCATTATTGAAATGAACAATCTAGAAACAGCATAAGCTGAAATGTGTAGGAAATACCTGTACTTTCCACCAATAGCAAAGCAAAGCTCTCACACTGAATTATTTGTTTAATGTTCCTTCAACTTTTCAGCCACAGATGCTGCGCAT
This sequence comes from Eumetopias jubatus, assembly GCF_037043125.1. NCBI lineage: Eukaryota > Metazoa > Chordata > Mammalia > Carnivora > Otariidae > Eumetopias > Eumetopias jubatus. The sequence goes on from NW_028274810.1 coordinate 122,984,706, forward strand.
CTTCCGATAATATTTAATGACCAAGGAGTCCCTTTGAATGTGTCACTGGGTCATGTTCAGATATTGCTTTGGCCATTATTACAGTAGCAAGAAGAGCAAGCGTTTGACCAATGGGTTACAGCTTCTCACTTTCACTCTTAAGTAACAAATTCAAAATTATCAAATTTCACCAAAATGTGTAAAGGGCTGGATTGAGTATATCATGACTTTAACCAGTTGGAAAAAAATTCTTAATGTCTTGCTAATTGCAATGGCTTCACACCCTCTTGAGTTATGTCAAGACACAAGGAGAGACTCATCATTAACCACAGTGGATGAAAGACCATATTTCAAAGAGTCTTCTTAATAATTTTTTAAGTCTTTTGACCAATTCTGTGACTGATGTGGTTCACGTGCCATTATTTTTATCCAGGCATTTGCTGAAGAGCAGCGAGCACTAGGCCTTGCCACGAAGTAGCAGCCTAGCCATTCTCCTGCTCTTCCCTTGGGTTTGCCTCATTAATATGACCTTCAGCCTACAGTTCCTTTGGGGAGTCATTTAAAATCACTTGTCCATTTGGTGAGGATTAGTTAAATTGAAATGAGGTATCATGAGCTGTAAATCCATTTAATGGGCACATAGACACAAATCAGCTAACTGCTTATAGGAGTCATACAAATTTCCATTTTGGGAAGATTCTCCTCACACTGAAGTGTTCCTTGGAATAAAGAGTGCTTCTCTGCACTTCACCATGGCAGTTTCCAATGTCAGAGCTCTCAGATCTTCTGGAAAGCATCTTGCCAACCTCTTCGTCTGACAGATGAGGAGCTGGAGGCCCCCAGAGGAAGAGGGGAGGCCAGGTAGACTGACGGGTTGGTAAGCAGGACCTGGTCATAGGGCACGTAGGTTCAAATCTCAGCCTCTGCCACTTCCTCTCTGTGTACCCTGGAGCAAATTATTTTACCTCTCTAAGCCTGCTTCATCAACTGTATACCTAAACATGGTGAAGGTTACTGTATGTAAATTATATCTCCATAAACCTGGTTTTAAAAGGAAGAGAGGGAGGGAGGGAAGAAGGCAGGCAGGCAAGCCTCAATGCTGAGACCTGAAATTAAATAAAGATTCTCAAATGAGCCTAGAGGCTTCCAGGGAGTAACATTTTTGTCTTAATTATCTCTGTGGTCTGGCATACTTAGCACGGTGCCAGGCACATAGAAGACACTTAAAATTATTACTGATTGTAGTGGATTGAATGGTGGCCACAAAAGGTATGTCCATATCCAAATCCCTAGAACCTATGACTATGATCTTATTGGGAAAAGGGTCTTTGCATATGTAAGTTAAGGATCTTGAGTTGAGAACATCCTGGATTATCCAAGTGGACCCTAAATCCAACGACCAGTGTCCTTGTAAGAGTCAAAAGAAAAGATTCAGAACACAGAGGTCATGTGAAGGTCATGTGAAGCAGAAGGTCAGAAGCAGAGATTGGAGCGAAACAACCACAAGCCAGAGAATGCCAAGGACTACCAGAGCCACCAAAAGTTCAGGAAGAGGCAAGGAGAGATTCTCCCCTACGGCCTTTGGAGTGAGTATGACTTGGCCAACACTTTGATTTTGCACTTCTGGTCTCCAGAACTGTAAGAGAATGCATTTCTGTTGTTTTAAGCCACCAAATGTGTGGTAATATTTTACCTCAGAAACTGATATACTGATCCTCTTGGCTTCACATAGTCATGCAGCTTGTTATTACCTAATCCAGTGATTTCCAAACTTAAGTTCTGCATAGCCTTCTGTGGCCCCCATGATACGTTAATAAGTATGGTACCTATTTTATATTTGGGGGTACTTTTAAGATTTCTTATAACTAAAATATTCTGCAGCTTAAAAAAAAATTAAAAAATTCGATCAGCCAACCCCAAATCTTGCCCAACTCTACATGTCAACACCGAAGATCAGAGAGGTTTCATAACTCGTCCAAGTTCTCTTGGAAGCAAGAGGCAGAGCCATAGTCAGCTCTACCATCTTCCTTCCAATGCAGGGTTCTGCCTGGACACCCAAAGAGCCACAATAAACCACTGTCCTTGGGAAAGAAAGAAGAAAACATTAGCAGCACTCCCATTATAGTCAAAGACAATACAGTATGCCCTTGAGTATCAGCACTGTCATTCAAAATTCAACTAGAGGGTCCAAACACCGTGACAGGTAGCAATAAAGGAAGAAAATGGAAGAGAAAGAATTCAGGTAATGCGCGGGGGCCGTGGTGGGGGGCGGTATTCCTGACCGGCTACAGGAGATTTAAGGAAAACACCCATGCTACACACACCCATAAAGGGAGAACATTCTTCCTCCAGGGTTGGAGCAGTTAGCACAATCTGTGTCACCTTGGAGTCAGACAAAAGCGAATTCCCCCTGCCACCCTATCACTTATATCTGTGCGACCTTGAGCAAAATTAATTTCTCTGAGTCTCAGCATCCTGAGTAAATGGGAATAATCCCTTCCTTGCAGGGCGGTTGTAGGACTTAAATGAGATGACATAGCCTAGGGAGTCTGACCCAGACTCTGTAGCTAGGCTAGTAGACTCTCGCCTCTATGATAGTAACTGTAGACTTGAGGCAATTACCTCTCTGTGCCTGAGTATCCTTACTTGTAAAATGAGGATCATGCTACTTGCCTCCAAGGGTCATTATGAAGGTTGGAATAAGCTAATAGTTATAAAGTATTTAAGTAGTGCCTGGCAGGTTAGTGCTATATGAGCATTTGTTAAATTAAAAATCAATATGAAAATGTACCTAAGGAAAGGGTGACAGGGAGGTGGAGGGCTAACAGAGGAAGTGGGAGGTCCAGGGTCTGTCCTGGCCCAGAGACGACATAGATTCTCTGGCTCCCTTCCAAACTGGTATGTTCATGGAGGGACCAAGCGCAGCACCCCTGCTGGACACAGGGGGCCAACCGTGTATAGGGGTGGCTGTTATTATCAAGCCTGGGGTGGGCAAAGCGAGGGGGTGCTCCATGGCCCAAGGAAGGGTCCCCCCTCCTGTTTCCCACCTTGGCTGCTCCGGGAGAAGGGGCCTCTTTGGGAGCCGGGTAGAGAGCCTTCTGTCCTGGGCTGTTGAAGGACCCAGTCCAGTGCAGTGGAGACGGGCACACCCTCTGGGAAGAACTCATGGGTTGGAGAGTAGGAGCAGAGTTCCCAGAACTCCGCGAGGCTGCCTAGCTCCCACCCAGAGTCTGGCACCATCTGCCCAGGGGCCCTTCCGAGAGGCCAAACGCCCCTCAACCTGCCAGGCCTCCTCTTTCGGGCGCTCAGATGAGAGTTCAAAGGGAAAGATTTCGCTTCCAAAGGAGGGGCTGTGAGGGTTTGATGAGAGGCTCCTCTCTCCAGGCTCTCTGTTTCCATTTCAAGGGGTGAGTTGCCCTGCTGGAAAATGACAAACTTGGCTAACTAAGATAATAGGAAGGACACTCATGACTCAGCTGACATGGAAACCCACCCAGCAGGGCTCAGAGGCCCCACACGGGCAAGAGGCTGCTTTCGGAAAAGGAGGACGGTTGTGAATAAGGGATGCACTCAAGATACTTTTTTTCTCGTCCTGGTTGCAGACAGTGTTCCCTCCCCGCCCCCGCCCCCGCCCCCGCCCCCCCGCGGTGTTTTTTTTCCACCAGGAGTCCTGAGTCTGGCAGGCATTGGCATTACTCACAGGGGAGGGAATCCAGGGCCAGGAGAGGAATGCGAGTGTGCAAACCTTCCTTTGACAGTCGTGGAAAACAGCAGTGCACTCCCCATCTCAGGGGCCGGCTCTGCCCAGAGGACTAATCTACGCCTCACTTTCTCTCCCAAAGCCTCCACAAAATGAATTTGGACACTGAGGTATTTGTGTGTACAATAACAGGATGCCTGGGATTTATTTTAAAACTTCCACTCCCCACTCTAGAATTGTTGGCAGGTAATAGATGAAAGGAGATTGGCCAAACTGGCCTTTAGCCTCCTAGAACAAGCAGAGCTTGCTGGGAAAGTTTGAACGCCTCCCTTCCCTACCATGTCCTCTGATAAAGGAGGGCACTGGTTCTAGGGCTCTCCCAGCCTTTCCCGGCTCTGCTTCCCTGATGAGCTGATGATCCCTATGCATTCCAACCTCTCACCACCCGCCAAGCACCTCAGGCCTGTGTTCTTGTAACAAGCTTTCGTGGAATGTAGAGGGCAGTGGTTAGAGCAAGGATTCTGGAAACCCCATGCCTGGTTTTGAATCCTGGGTGGACCACACACTAATTGTGGGACTTTGGACAACTCATTTAACGTCTCTAGGCATCAGTCTGCTGATCTGAAAAATGGGGATAATAATATCCACCTCATGGAGTTATTATAAGAAATAAAGGAGTTTATATTCATAAAACACTTAAAAACAGTGTGTGCCATATGGTGTTACAGAAATCACGTTAAATAAAGAAGAGGAAAGATCTCAGAAGCCGCCTGATTTTCAATGTCAGACTGGCCAACTTTGTCTCCAAAGTGCCAGATAGTAAATGTTTTGGGCTTCACTGGTCATATGGCTTTGTCACATCCAGACTGAGGGAACCTGAAGCTGACACCTTCCTCCCTCTCTCTCTGCCCTTACAGCATCTGTCACCCAGGCTCCATGTCCCAGATGGTGGTACCGCAAAATGAAAGAGAACTTGCAATCTGCAGTGCACGTTAGCAGAGCGAGAGGTAAACTATTAAGCCACTGCCAACTGCGTGGTTCCTTTAGGGACTGCAGCACAGCCTGGCCAAGCCTGACACACCGTAAGCAGCCCCGGGGGGCTGTGAGAAGGCACCAGCTGCTCTCTCCCGAGTCCACTCCGAGTTATGCAAACTGCCCTAGTTCTCTTCCTTTCCGTTGCCATACACCATTTCAAAGCCCTCTACCGAGCCGGCTGCTTCTTCCGAACACCTTCCAGTCTGTGCACTGCCTTCTCTAAGCCCACGTGCAGGACTGACCGTGATTCCCAGATGGAACGGACTTTCAGCAGAATAGGACCACCTGCGGGAGTACGTCACATCAGGTGTGCGTGGGGAGAGGGAGGTCAGCTCATACTGTTGATACAGATGGCGTTTCCCGTGACTCGAAATCCTTGAGTGTACGTCACCATGCTTGTGCTACACCCACCTTCTTGTACAATTTCTGTATAATTGGCTTTTCATGGGGACCAAGAAGCCCTGTTACACATCCTCCTTAGGCTGCCATGCCCCCGGACCAGGAGAACAGGACAACCCGGGGGGGGGAGGGGCAACAGTTGGAAAACATTGCAAATATTCACAGTTCTGTGTCTCTTGCAGATCACAGTCCCATGTTCTTGGAGGGATTCTGAGAAATGACCATTTAGGGGGAGCTGTGGTTATGGGGACTGTTCTTTCCAAGCCGAAAATCAGGATTTAAAAAAAAAAAAAATGTTATGCTGCTTCTGTGCGGGGCACCTGGGGGATTCTTTGAGGAATTAGGGGAATACTGGCAGTCCTTTGAATCAGAAGGAAAGCACTCTTGGCGCCTGGAGTTCCCAAGGCAATCTGGAGAGGGCAGTTATAACAGATCCTGTTGTCCAGGGCCTCAGAGAAGGAAGGGCTCCTAACTGCCACCATAAGGGCTGTAGGGGGAGTGAAGGACCCAACCTGTTGGGTGCTGTCCAGGTAAGGAGCAAAGAAATTGGACTTGGGGGCCAGCAAGCCTGCATTCAAATCCTGGTTCAACCTTTAGCTACCATGTGAACCTCAGGCATGTCCCTAAACTTCATCTGAATTCCATTGGAATGGTGGCGCCTTCTTTGAAGACTTGGTGTGAGGATTACATGGTGAAGCTCTACAAACTCCAGGCTCTTGAGAGGTGTTGGAGCTCGGAGTGCCATTGCTCACCCTTTCTTCTCCTTCGAGTTGCCAGGTACTTCTCCCACAAGGTACTAGACACTTCTGCTAGGTACTAGATACTTCTCCCACAAGGTACCAGGTACTTCTGGTAGGTACTAGGTACTTCTCCCACTAGGTTCTTATTCCTACTAGATAATAGATAGAAGGAACTGTAGAGACAAAAAATATTCACTTTATTTAAATGTTTTGTAACAATCTTTAAGTATGGGAGACTGCCTCAGAGCAGTGATTCGTATTAGAATATGGATGTGCAATCATATCCATATTTTGGATTGGATGTGCAATCATATCCATACTTTGGATATGGGAAGCTTTTTAAAAAAATCTCAATGCCTGGGCCTACCTCCAGGGATTCTGGTTCAAGTGATCAGGGTGACTATGATCTGCAGATGGACTTGAACACGCAGCCCCAGCACCTCCTACCTCCCACCAAAGTGACTCCATCCACACAGCACTCCCAGATCAAAATGTTCATGTTGATGGGGCTCCCCACAGGCACCCAGACTTAGAAGTTCAGGCCTTGAAGGCCAAGCACCATGGCCACCTGCCATGTGACTTCCCACCCTTTTCTTGAGAAAAATATGGATTTGACAAACTCTATCTAGGAGAACACAGTACCTCAAGCCTGGGGCTCCTCCTTTCCCAAGAGATGATTTGTGGATATTACAATAAAGAGAAGGGAATGAAAGACGAGGCGTTCTTCAAAGTCTCTATATCTTACTGTAAATCATGAGATTTTATTTTCCCCGTGCCTGCTACGCTGTAATAAACCCATGAGAGATTAGAGGAAACCCGGCTCCCAGGGCCCCCAGTGTGAAAGAAGAAATAGCAATTGAATGCCATTGTTGTCAAAGTATAAAGTCTCAAGTATAAAGAGGAGTATAAAGTATAAAAAGAAAGGCAGGTCACCTTGACCCTAGGCAAACAATGACCAAATTATGCCTTAGGTCCTTGACCATGAAGGAGCCTCCTCATCTCCCCTCCTGAGGTGGCGGTGGGTGAGAGTGGGGAAGCAGGGAGGAGGTGGTCTTCACTGTCCAGAATTATCTGAAACAATCCCAGTAAAGAAATCTCCAAAGCCAAGAGCAGAGAATGCAATGCAGGTGTTGCCTGATTGCATCCCAATATTATCTTGAGTAGAGAATGGAAGGGATCTTGTTGAAAAATCTGTTTGCTGATATATGTCTCTTGGAATTCTAAACCTTTCACACCCGGCCTGGCTAGTTTTTTAAATTCATTAAGAGGCTGGCACAAAAAGGAAAAACACCTCTGTTCTTTGGCCAAAAAAATTTTCCCAAATACCTGCAGGGAGAGGGCAGTTTAAAGCATGAAAAAGTAAAAGTGCAAGGAACCAAGTCGGAATCAAGGTGGGTCCAGAAGAAAGCAAGCAACATGAAGACTTAGAATGTTAACTCTGCTCAATAGACAAATGTGACCCAATGAACACCAGTCCTTCCCAGTATCCCCAGGACCTTGACATTTCTGCCCTTTGCATGGAAACATGAGTAGAGACAGAACAGTTCTGTCCCTAGCACTTCCAGAGAGGACAAATATATATGTTCCTGCAATTTTGCACATCTGTAGGCCAAGGCAAACAAAGGGGGAGCATCTGTGGAATATTCCAGAAATCACACCAGCCCCAGAAAGCAATCTCAGGATTACTCTTCTTGCAACCAACATGTGTGTGCCCAGGCACACAGTAGGTATTCCAAGAACCAAAAGGAAGTAGAAAAAGGGATTGACTTCCTCCAGTGCTATAAAAATTCCTCAGACTTCATGGTGACATTCTGCCAAGAAACAAGGCTGTCCTCTCTGTCAAACAGCCCTCTGCAGGCTTCAAACCACCTGAGTCTCAGCCCCAGCCCTGCCCATCCTCCCTCTACTCCCAGCCTGGGCTGTGACTTGAGCAAGTCACCCAAGTTCTCTGCACCCCAATTCCTTGCCCACTAACATGATGGCAGCCGCTCTACCTGCCTCGCGGGGTTGCTGGAAGAATCAAGTATGGATAAAAGCAGCCGGTGACCTGCGAGACTATGTACGCAGACAGGGTCTATATAGAATGGCATGGGAGGTGAGAAGGTGGGGGTGTGCCCAAAAGACAGCGAAGACAGATGAGGGTGAGGAAGAGTCTGGTGCTGATGGTGATGACCAGGATGACCACGGCCATGACAATGACCCTTATAATCTCATACTACAGATCCTGTACACAGACTGAGCAGTGACCAGGTCGGAAAGGGAAAGACTCACCGGCAGATCGCTGTTTCTCCTCTCCCTACAAGCACACCTTGGTTTAAGGCATAATCCTAGACAAGGAGACCCATACTATTGAGTTTGTTTTTGCAGATCATCTGTGGCACTTTCTTTTTGTTTACATTAAGACGAGTACTCCATGGAAGTTGTCAAAAATGCTCGGATAAGAACAGGTGGCAGTAACTACCATTGATACCCAAGGCTCCAGGCAATAATGCTGATATCCTGCCTCTCCGCCTGCACGAGCAGCAAGCCAGCGGCGGATGGGATCTCCCATGTGCACCCAGTACTTCCTCTGGACCCATGGGAAAAGTGCCGTACTCCTCCCTCCGTGATGCTCTCCCACGATGTTGCAACAATCTTTCTGAACCAGAGACCAGAGGAGGGAGGAAGGCAACTAATGTTTATTGAGTGCTAACTAGGTACTTTACTTAATCCTCACAATTATCCTATGCAATAAAAATCATTACCCCATCTTATAGATGAAACAACTCCCGGTCTCAGAGATAAAGTGACTTATCCAAGATCACGTTGCTAATAAACAGTGGAACTAGAGCTTGGGAGAGGCCTGGCTCAAAGCACTGTAAGTGCGGTGGGAAATGAGGAGGTAAATATTCCGGGGTAAATGCACCTTTAAGGAGGTTTTGGTCCAGTGAGGGGAAAACAGCGGCAACTAACATAAAATACCAGGTAGAATGTAAACAACGGCAACGTACAAGTCATGGACTGTAGGTGCCAAAGGAAGGAACAATTCTGAGCCCAGGACCCAGGAAGTCTTCGAAGAACAGATGGCATTTGGAAGGGACCATGAAAGATGAGTAGGACCATAGCAGGAGGAAAATGGGCTGGGGAAGGGAGGGGCGTCAGGAAGAAAGACGAGGTCTGGTGAAGGCCCAGAAGTCTGAGAGCACCTGACAGGCTGCCGAGGGTTGTGACCACATCACCTCCCTGCTGCTCGTTCCTTTCCTTCCAGAGTAAGGTCTAGGCTTCTGGACAAGCTCATCAGAACCACCAGGTACTGGGCTTCTTGCCAAGCCATGAATCGCCCTGGTGGTGTCAGTCTCCCGAACTCCCCACACCCTCTTTCGCACCTAAGTCATTCTTGATGAGACGTATGTCCGCTCCCAGCAGCCACCCTTAATCATCCTTGACTGCTAGACATGGTACCCTCACCCCAAGCGGAATTAGGCTCCCCTCGAAGAGGTTCTTGTAGACCCTCCATTTCCCATGTTACTGTGCTTATCAAACTGCATGGCACTCACCAGTGTGTGTGTGTCTATATCTGCCATGAGGCTGTGAGCTCCATGGGAACAGGGGCCGTACTGGGTTCCCCGGAGTGTACCACAACCCAGAGGTACGGGAGGCAATTAGCCAATAAAATGGAATGGTTAACTGGATAAATGAATCAACCAGGGAAGAAATGAGAAATGAAACAAGAAAGGAAACTGAGGGCCGGGTTTTGAGTTAGGGGTGTGGGCAGGACCCAGAGGGCAGAGCGCACATCCAGGCTATGCAGCTGAAGTAGCCAAGAGCTGCCCTTGGGGGGGTTCACAGCGCTCTCGGTGATGCCAAAGGTGACTGTGTGGACAAGGCAGGGGAGGGTGAGAAATTGCCATGTGCACATAGGAGCCCTTAAGAAATACGATACAAATAAGTGGAAGCATCGGTAAGGACACCCCTGGGAAACCGCCTATTATATGAGTCAGTCTCTGAGAAATCTCTGCTGATGGCCTGGCAGAACGTTGGCCAGCCAAATCTATCATTGCAAACCTCAGAGGGCTTCTCGGAGCGTGTGGATGATGGGCTGTGGGAATCTTGGGTCATAAAACTTTCGCCCAGCTGCTCGAGTACCTGGCTGGGCAATTAAGGAGGATTCTTTCAAAGCACATCAAAAGGCTCTGATGAGGTGATCTCAGGAAGCTTCCTGCCCTCCCTTCAAGGAAGGCAGGAGTCAGGCCTCATTATCCTCATTTTACAGATGAGAAAAGTAGGTTCCCTGGTGACTAAGTTCCTTGCCTGAAGTCAAACAGCCAGCAAAGGGTGGAACCCAAAATAAGCATCTCGGTCACCCTACTCCCAGGACACTGTTGCTGCAGAGCCTCCCATCCTGCGGAAGACAGACTGCTTCTGGGAAGTTTCACACTTGAGTGCTAGAGTGTGGCGTGGTTCACGGGGGCCACGCCAACTCAGCACACACAGAGACTTCCCAGCACACAGTCACTTGGCACCTGTCACATGCAACATCAGAAGTTCGACGGTCTTCTCACACTAGCATTTTCTAAAACTCGAGACCCAGCTCTGACAATAACAACCCAGTTGCTCTGTGGCCCACTGAGATGCAAACCATTTCAGAGGACACACACGATCATGACAGCCATCCTAGAGAACTTCTTCCCAAGTTCCTAGAGTCATACCAGGCTTCCAGTCCCAGTTCTGCCCCTGCTGTTCTCAGGACCTGAGCAAGTTCCTTAACCTAAGTCTCATCCCCACACCTATGAATTGGAGATTGCAGAATACCTCTCTAACTGGGTGGTTGTGAGGAGGCAGTGAGGTCAGGCATATAAAGAACATAGCCCAGAGCCCAGCGTATCACTCAATAAATGTTAGCAATTACTAATAGCATTGATCATATGAATGACTTGAGTTCAAAAAGTAATTCGTTCTCTATCTGTTCATCATCTGGATATTAAGCACATAAGTCCAAATCTTAGTATTTGGCCAAAGCCATCCCTTCTGGACTGAGGAAGTTCATTTTTACTCTTAATGATCTCAACTACCTGCCATGTTTTAAATGAGAGGTGATTTAGAACTCTTAATGCAAAGGATACTTGCTACAGTGAGGATATTCTAAGACTCACAGAGGTGGGTCCAGTTTGTCATGGCTTCAAATTTCGCTCTGGGTTCCTGCTTTGTATCTCCCTGGTCTTGCCATTGCTACCTAGTCATTAATGGGCCCAGCGTCCAATCAGGCAACGCACAAAGAGAGGCCCAAAGCTGGTAAGCTGACACAAGGAGGCATGTGCATCTGTGGTCCCTGGCTCCAACAGTGTCTTTGTTTGAGTCACTTTTATAGTGTCTTGTGACCTAGCAGACTATCTCTCTAAATGAGCCCTGGTTGTTCATTGTGTTTGAGAAAGCATGTCCTATTATTGGTTGTTATTCCCTTCGGATATTATGGTTACACTTCATATACACCAATGTCCTGCCCTTACCCCATCAGCCCACCCCAGGGGCCACCTGCGGTGTGGTGACAGTTCCCATACACTCCTCTGCCTTCTTACCCCAGACCCTTATTTCTCTTGATCTGAGCTCTTTCTCTGCCACAGGAGTGCACTTGGCCCCCTCTCAGGGCAGGCCAGGGAGATAGCGCTTCCATGAGTAACCCTCACAGGCTGGGGAGATAGAGCTTCCATGAGTAACCCTCAACTAATACAAGATAAGAATTAATAAATAAATATCACCCCTCAGTGGGGCAATTCTGAGATAAGCCAATACTGCCTTTTAAAGGGTCCCCAGCACAACAGAGTCGCAGGTGCCCACAGTGACAACAGACTCACTCATGCACCTTCACTGGTTTCCTCCCTTCCCTGGCTCACTTTCTCACCCCTAACGGAGCTTCCTCAGATCACCTCCAAATTAACGGTTGTCATCCAAATCCCTGCTTGGAGTCTGCATTGGAGGAACCCAAACCAAGACAAATTCTTCAATGAAAACTAGCATTTACATTAAAATAACACAAATTTTTAACTATTACTACCACATTAAGTAGACATTGGCACTGACATATGATACGGAGCACATCCAAGAATAAAATCCCTGATTACAACATGGTGCTCTCTGTCTCCACGGACTCCTCTAATACCAGCTACTAGTTAGCTGAAGGTTAGGGCCTCACTCTCTAGTCATATTAGTCCCAGCCATGGATGTGATCCCATGAGCCTGTGACCAGCTGGTGTTAAGCACTCACAAGAAAATTAATTAGACTTCCCACGGCTGTTCTTTGACTCACTCAACGTCAACTTCCCACCATTCTCTTTCATCCTTCCCCTCCAGATCACAAACTCAAAAGGAAAAAATAAATACACTCTCTAGTCCTTTTCCTGCCCAATCCTCAGAAGGTCTTCACTCAGCTGATGCAAGGTGTCTTCTCAATGACCCTTGATTAGCCACCTTCTCTTAGTTGTATATAGCACCCCCATCAGAAAGGTGCCCTTCACTCCACTCCACAGATGCTGCTCATAGGTCTCTCTTTTCCACCAAGACTTATTAAATTTGGCCTTGAGGGCTTTGTCTTCTGAAGAATATTTGGAACCTCATGACAATTTGAAACAAAAATTATATAGTTAAATTTGCCATGTCCCAAAATGTTTTTTTTTTTTAGATTTTTGCATGTGTCTTAGAGTGGTGCATTAGTGTTCTATTGCTGTACAACACATTACCACAAATGTAGAGGCTTAAAACAACACACACCCGTATCCTCACAGTTTCTGTGGGCCAGAAGTTCAGGCATAGCTTAACCGGGTTCTGTGCTGAGGGTCTCACTGGGCTGCAATTCACAGGCCAGTTGGGCTGCATTCTCATCTGGAGACTCAAGTGGGAAAGAACTGACATCCAAGCTCATTCGGGTTGTTGGCAGAATTCATTTCCTGTGGCTTTCTCACTGAGGGTCCTGGCTTCTTGCTGGCTGTCAGCTAGAGGCTATCCTCAGATCCTCAGCCACCCTGAGTTCCTTGCCATGTAGGCTTACCTACTTCATCGAGTCCACTAGGAGAATTTCTGATATGACAGAATCTTATATGATATAACGTAATCATGAGAGTGACATCCCATCATCACCGCCATATCCTCTCACTTAGGAGCAAGTCACAGTTCCTGCTGGCAGTCTCACTTAGAAACCACCTGTACTTCATATTTTTCTTTTAATTGACCCCCCCACACACTTTTTTTTACATAGTCTCTTCTTTAGCAATACATCCAGTAGTAACACTTTCTTATGACACTTCAAAATAAATAGCTAATGACTAATTGTTTTTAATCATAATTTGCTCAACATCAAAATTAATTTCACCCCACCCCTGTTGTCCATGGTACACGGCCTCTGAGATGGTCTCCAATGCTTCTCATCTCCTGCTATTCAACCCCCTTGTGTAATCCCCTCCTGAGTGTGGGCTATATCCAGCTACTTGTGTCTAATTAATAAACTTTGGCAAAAACGATGGATATCACTTCCAAGAGAAGGTCACAGAAGACTGTGACTTCTATCTTGTGTGTGTTCTCTCTTGTTCTCTCACTTACTCACTATGATGAAGCCAGTACCTTGTTGGGAGATACTCTGTGGAGGGGCCCACGTGGCAAGGCACCAAGGAGGGCCTCCAGCCAGCAGCTCCCAGGGCACTGAGGCCCCCAGCACAAGAGCTAACAAGGAACTGAATCCTGCCGACAGCCATATGAGTGAGCCAGAAGGCAGGTCCTTCCGGGTCGAGCCTTAAGATGACTCTAGCCAACTGAGAGACCCAGAGACAAAGGACTCAGTTAAACCTCTCCTGGATTGCTGACCCAGAAAAACTGTGAGGTACTAACTGGTGATGTTTTAAGCCAGTTGGGGTAACTTGTTGCACAGCAATAGATAACTAGTATACTCTCAAACAATGGTGTGTGCCCCACACTTAGAAAATAGAATCCCAAGGGAAGAGTGTTAGGCACTGTTCCATTGGGGAAGTGGAGCAATGGTGGAAAGTAGAGGCAACTTGTGTGAGCAGCTCTGAAGCTTCCCGACATGCCCCTTTACACCTGCCTTGGAGCTTAGATAAGAACCTGTGCGGGGAGAAGCTGAAACAGAAGAAAACAAAACAAAATAAAAAATAGGATTATTTCCTAAAAATCCCAATGAGTTACGGAGAGGCAGGGTGGCATCGCTTGGGGCATAGGTGAGCAGATAAGATGCAAACAGAGATGGGCATTCTCCTTGGGTCAGCATGGAACACAGCAATGCTGAAGAGAGACAGTAGCCCCACCACGGATACCAGCCAGTGAGGCCTTGGCAAGGACCTCCAAATCTTGGCTGTGAACATCAGAGCAGAAAGCTACAGCCGAGAAGGAGAGTAAACAGAATACTGGAGCCAGAAGGACGGAGTTCATATGTACACAGGAACCAGCCCCTGGGATTTCCAGAAATAACTGAGGTAAGGTCCTTGGCAGGGAACTCTAGACAGCGGGGTAAGAGACAACAAGGTGAGCATAAGGTAAACATAAATATTTCTTGACAGTTGACAACACAGAGGGTGTGATGGCTAAGGAGACCCTGATCCTCCCCAAATGCTGGCATCGGACGCAAGAATACAAAATATTTTTTTCTTTCTGATGATATTGTAAGTCCCACAGTGCAAGGATCCACTTGCTTTCTAGTGTCATGTTGTATGCTAGACGCTCAGTGAAGGACACAGATGGAGAGAAAGACACAGTGGCCTTTCCTGTTTAATGATTTTAATACAAATAAGTTTATGCTTCACCCTCTGGGCTTGTCCCTTGGCTAGAGGCTGCTTTTTTTTTTTTTGCAAGGGCAGACCTGTACATTCAGTACAGCACAGTGCAAATATCAGCAAGCCACCTTCCTCCTCATCACACTGCAGCCAGACTCCAGTTCAAATTGTTGAAAAGTACAACAAGCCCTCAAAGCCCACCCGGGCTGAACCTACTCCTCCAGTTCTGGGGGGAAAAATCAACCCAGAAAATGTGGGATAGAGGGGAACATTAATCCCTACATTTCCAAAATAATAAAAGATATTGTTTTAAACCATTAAGTGTTGGGGTAATTTGTTACACAGCAATAGATGATGCATACACCCTCAATGGATGGTTTGTGCCTCACACTCAGAAAATGATCCTAAAGGAGCAGCATTAAGACACCATTCCAATGGGGTAGGTGGGATAATGATGAAAAGTAGGACAATTTTGGGGAGGGGGGAGTTAGATGAGACACCAAAGCCTTGGATTTTAGTTTCAGCTGTCCAAAGACCTACTGGCTGTGTTACTCAGTGAGGTCATTTCCTCTTCTGTAAAATAGAATTAATGATAAATGCCTTTCTTACATCACACTGTTATTATGAGACTAAAATTATAGAACCCGAGTAAAAGCTTTGTAATATGTGAGGTTATATACCAAGTAAGGGGTTATAATCATGAACATTATCATTATCATCTTTATTGCTGGCTGTTATAAGGTAAAACCAACAAAAGTTGGAATGTCTCAAAGTCCAACCAAGGAAAACAGCAACCACCCTACGTATTTGGAACAAGAGGAAATTAATGTGGGGAATGGGTTACACAGGTGATACTGGGTTGAAAACCCTCCAGGAAACAAAGAGGCAACCCAGAAATTAAGAACAGCAGGAAGCCACTACTGACCCTTAGCTGGAGGGACGGAGGAGGAGGCAAGGTCATAGGAAACCAAGTCCTGAGGTCACCCTATAAGGCTGGTGGGATCCTGAGTCAAGGAAGAAATGCAACCTCTGAAGGCAGAGGGGAGGAGAAATACACTGGTTTCTCCTTTCCTGACTCCCCCCAATCATGGTCCACTGCCCCCCATTGGCTGGACCAAGCCAGAAACCAAAAGACACAGGAGTGACAAATGGATCTGGAGCCAACAAGCCCTGGGCCAAAGAAGCCTTCTATTCAGCGAGAAATGAAATAACATGCTAGAAATGGGAGTAACATAATGAAGAGACTCAAAATCCCGAATACTCAGATCCCAAAAGAGCATGGGAATTCCTCTGGTCCGAGCCCTAATTCTACAGGCAAGACCCCCAAAGAAGAAAATGAGGTGACTTGACCAAGAGCACCACCCATCTGGCATGGGGCAGGTGAGAACCCAGTCATCTGAATTCATAGTTCTTTTCACAACATGAAACTTTATAATGACAAACAGCAGAGACCCTTCAACTCGACGGAAGGGATGTGTTCCAATAGATGATCGCTAGCTAAGACAGTTGTGTGGACTATAGAATTCATTTTCCCACAGAAACAAGGTTATCTTGGCTGATGATGTTCCCAGACTGGCTATCGAGTGCCTATTTAGCTCACAACATGGGAAAGAAAGGAATCTTCCTCCTCTGAATTAATGAGAAATCCAGAAGCTGATCAGCATCTTTCTCCCTCCAGGGCAGAACAGAACAGAAGAGAACAGAAGAACTCTCCTTCATCTCCTTCCTCTGCCACACTAGCTGATATTTCTCCTTGTTCTGCCATTAAGGGAAGGTTTTGGGGGGGGGGGTTGCTCCTTGCCTTCTGTCTGGTGAGGAGGTTCTCCTCCTTCACCACCCTGTCCTTTTCCCACAGTGTTTTTCCTGTGGTTGCAGGGCCAGCAACAACAGGACCAAGAGCTTCTGGAGGGCTGAAAGTACATCTTTTTCTTTCTTTCTTTCTTTCTTTTTTTTTTTTTGTCCCTTACACCTTTGTGCCCTTGGTGCTGACCCAACCCTGCATTTCTCACCCCCTACCATGTTCTCCCTAGTGGGGTCTGAGTTAACATCTTCAGGAGGGGCGTTGGGGAAAAGCATAGTCATTCTAGAATAATTTTCTATTTAGAAAATGAAAAAAAAATTCCTTTGGTTCTCATACTACACGTTAAAGTAAGATGTGCACAAAAGGCAAAGTGCTCTTAGATGGTGAGGGCACTAGGGATCAGGTAGGAGAGAGGAGAGTGCTGTTTTCTGTGAAATGAGCACTCCATTCTCAGGGGCTGCAGTGAGTTCATTCCCTTCTGGTTGGGCAGAGATTTCCCCAAACGGTTGTCAGGTTGCCCACACTTGATCTTCTGGTTTACACATGCCACCTGCAGCTGGTGAGCTCCAATTCCGGGAACCAACCACCCGAAAGAGAGGAACTACCCCATCCAGCCGAAAATTAGAACAAGGGCAAAATTCCTGGGAACTTAAAATGAAATGCAACTTGGTAGCTAATGGAGAAATGGAAACTGAAATACATTTTCTGCTCTGCTAGTTGAAATGTAGAGATATATTTCCTCAAACCTTGATACTACCTCCCAGTTAAAGAGGACAGGAACTCAAAGTCTGTACACATTCACATGCCAGTGCCCTTTCCCGTGAAGCTTCCACACTCTGCAGAGGCGGAAGTGATTGTCCACCCCCCCGCCCCCGTTCTCATCTCACTAGGTCAGGGCCATATACGGCCACCCAGGCAGTGCATTGTGCAACTCAAAAGGTGCCATTTTCCACCAGTGGCAGTGTGAATGGTGCCCCCTGGAGCCGTGCAACGCTACTATTAGAACAAAACTTTCCAGTTGCCTTGTATTGAGGCTGACACCTACAAAGCCATGAGCTCTTAGCAGAATTACAGTCACTTCTGTGTCCCGGGCCCCTACAACAGTGCCTGGTACAGAGTAGAACCTTAATATAAACTCCCAGAGATTTAAGAAGCAACAAATTCGAGAAGAGAGTCAGCACCACTCTTAGGGGAAAAAAAAAAAAATAAGTAATTATTTGAAATGGGAGCCAAATCCTAATTGGAGTGTGGATACTCCTTGAACTGACCTTAGATACTTTAAAGAATAAACAGAACAGGGTGGTGAAGATCACTAGCTCCAGGGTCAGAAGGATTTGGGTTTGAATCCCAGCTCCACAACTTACTAAACCATGCCAGGCACATTCCCAAACCTCCCTAACCCTTAATTTCCTCACCTGTGAGCATCAGTTGAGATCATGCCTTAGTATAGTGCCTGATACATAGTAATGGTTAATATATCTTAGTTGTAATGATGAGGTATGTGGTTAATCAATACAACAATAATTCCAGAAGGCAAATTTTAGCCATCAATATTTATAACCCGCAAGAAGAAATATGCCCAAGGCACAGTAGGTGCTAAGTTAATGCTTTTTGAATGAGGGAGGGGGAGAGAAGGAAGTAGTGGGAGGGGAGAGGGTACTGAACTGGGAACCAGAAGAGATACAGCTTCTCATCTGCCATCGCTGACATTGTGACTTTGAGTAAGTTCCTTTCTCAGTCTCAGTGTGTCCCTTTTTAATAAGGGCATGAGATACTTACTGTCTCGGGTCCCTTCTTCAGGATCCCTGCCCGCAGAGATCCTGCTCCTGCTCATTTCTGCAGTGTTCCCTTATACCCTGCAGGTGGTGCTGCTGAGTTAAGAAGGAAACCTGTTTTTCTGCAGCCTGGTTCCCAGCGGCCAAGTTTCTGTATTAACAGCAGACTGGGAATTAGGGAAATCACTTACTTGTTGCTGAAAGTGCCTGAAGCAGTAAACGAGTCATTCCATTTCCTTTCTTGCACTTGGCCTCTCCCGGTGCCATTAAAGCACCACGAGTGTGGAGAGGCAGCTGGTCCTGGATTCCAAGTCCAGTTCCACTACATCCGGCCGGTGACCTTGGGCAAAGACATTTGCCTTCTCAGAGCCCCTTTTGTAGTCTGCAAAATGAGGATAAGAATACCACCACCCCTGGAACGCTGGGGAAATTAATTAAATAGTGTTCGTCAGTTAAAGAGCACTGTGTCTGGCACATAGTTGGTATTCCAAAAATTGCTAGTTCCTTTTCCTTGCCCACCTTTCATTCACTAGGGACCATGGTCAGTGCTTGAGAAGAAATGAACAGGGTGCAGTGATAGAACGAGGAGGAGGCAGCTT
Source organism: Eumetopias jubatus (assembly GCF_037043125.1). Lineage (NCBI taxonomy): Eukaryota > Metazoa > Chordata > Mammalia > Carnivora > Otariidae > Eumetopias > Eumetopias jubatus. The sequence continues at coordinate 123,003,487 of NW_028274810.1, forward strand.
TCCGAAGGGGCTGCGGGAGGAGAGGACATGCCATCGGAGACAGGAAGGATGACAGAATAGGTGTCCCGGGCAAAAGAACCAGCAGGGGCAAAGGCACTGCTCATCTCTCCAGCTTCCCCTCCCCCGTCCCTTACACCCTGACCCGCAATCCAGTGGCTCTGGAGGCACACTCTAGGACAGCAGTCATCTGCCTGGTTGTATGTTTTATGTACCGGCTCACGTCTCTTTGAGAACCAGGAGTGCATTTCATTCATCTCTGTCTCCCCAGAGCCTGGAAAAACAAATGCCCTGATGAACAAATGAACCAATGGAAGGGCCGCATCGGTCTTCGTTCCAAGTCTCTCATTGGCTGTGTTTGTGTATATGCACCCTGACCTTTAGCTGCCACCCGTCTTTGCATATCTTGCACTTGGTACATGGTGGGCACCCAATAAATGCTTACTTTGTTGAACTCAAATTGCATTTTCATTTAGTGAGCACCTACTGTGTGCCAGGCACTACTGTGAGCACTGGAGACGGAAAGATGCATGGAGGGCCCCTTTTAGAAGAATAAAAGTACAGGGGCACGTACTATGTCCACGTCTCATGACTCTGCGTTCTTCCATGCACACCTCACAAAGCCCGGCAAGGTGGGGGCTATGGCTGCACCATTTCACCAACAGGGAAACTAAGGCCCTGGCAGGGAGACCTGCACAGGGTGGCAGAGCCAGACAGAAAGCCAGGTGTCTGGCGCTAAAGCCCATGCCAGTCACCACTTTGTTGGCTGTATTATAATTTAGACGTGTGTTCTGTTTGGGAGAACCAAGGATCGAGGATGACAGTTGGGCAAGAGTTCCCAGAGGACAGTAGGCGTAAACTGGACCTTGAAGGATGGGAGGAGTTTTCCAGATAGGATCACAGTGGCAGGGGGGAGGGCGCAGAAGAGCGGGAGAAGGAATGTTCTAGACAGAGGGAAGAGGTACAGTGGCCTGAAGAAAAGATGGCAATGAGGAAGCGACCCGGAGCCGGTCTGCCAAACACAGGCTGCTCCTCTTGTCTGGAAAGCCAAGAGCCAAGTCTAGAGCTGGCCAGCTGGGAAAAAAGATACATAAGACTGGAGATTCTAGGGAAAAAAAAAAAAAAAACACATTTTCTAGAGATGAGTTTAACAAGTAGGAACTTTCACCCTTTTTTAGTAGCTGATCTGTGTGACTTGCCTGCCTTCAGCCTGGGCAGTCAACATACCAAGGCCCCAAACCCTTACTCACCGTCCACTAAACACCTGCTGTGGGCCGGGCGCCGACCACCCAACACCCAGTCTGCACTGCTATTCTCGAACGAGGAGACGCAATGGAACAACTGAGTTTCGAACCTCTCTGGGGTCGAATCTCAACTCCAGGACTCATATGTCACCTTGCACAAGGTATTTCTCCGTGCTCAGTTGCCTCATCTGTCCAGTGAGAGTACCCATCACAGCTCCTCACGTAAGACCATCAGCGTAAATGAGCTCAAGCCTGTAAAGGGCTGAGGACACAGCCTGGCAAACAGTAAGCACTGAGTAAATGTTGGCCATCACACGTGTGTGCTGCTACTGAATTTACAGTCTGTATGTGACACCTACGGAGCGCCAGGCACGGCGCTCGGAGGAGAAGGTTTAGTGATGAGTAAGACCAAGCACTCCAATGGGTCAGAGTCTAGAAAGAGTGAGGCTTACAAAAGCAGTGATTACAGCAGAGGGAAGTGATTCTGCATTAATACTGATGAAGGAGGGCGAGTGTCTGTGGTGGGATTTGTGGGTGCCAGGTACCATGTAAAGCTAGCATATACTCCATCCTCCCTCCCCCAGAGCTTTAGGGAGACACCCTAGGTTCTAGGTTCTACTTAAGGAACCAAGGTCCCTCAGCAAGGGATGCAGCTGGTGTCTTGATTCAGACCAGAGGCCGCACTTGTAACGCGTGAGCTCTACTGGGGGCACAAGGAGGAAAAAGCTCGTCCCCCAGGGGGTGAGTGGGGAGGCCGTGCAGAGGACGCAACCTTTAAAGGATCTGTCATTTAAAGGATGCTGAGAAAGAGAAGGGTTTCCGGGCGGGTGAGGGGACACGTGATGCAAGGTCGAGCGGTGGGAATGGTTCGGCCATTTACAGAGAACGGTGAAAAGTTGTCTTGCCAGAAGCAGAGGGCAAGTGTGCGAGCTCCGACCCTAAAGAGGCCTTGAACGCCGAGTACAGTGTTCAGACTTGTTGCTGGAAAAGCCGGAATCAATGAAGTTTCTAATCAGGGGGATGCTGAGCAAAAGGAAGCAGCCTCCCCCCCACCTCCACTCCTCTGTACCTCTCACCCCCGGCCCCCAGGAATCTGGGCCAAGGCAGGATCCGCAGGCTTCTAATTAACACACCCCGTCAAGGAGCCGGTCCGGCCTCCATATGGTGCGTAAATAATTTACAGTGACGGAGCGTGTTTATGTGGGATGGCAGCCAGCCGCCTCGCTCCTTCAGCCTCAGTGCTTCCTCTCGCTCGGCTGGCCAGCAAGTTCCCCCAGGACCCACAGGGAGGAGTCGGAGGCCCAGGGGCACCCAAAGACTCCTTCCAGCATGGTCCGCCCCTGGGGAGGCAGAGATTTCACAGTCCGGGAAGGCTGCGGAGCCCCCCAGGGAAATCAAGTCTAACCCTGTGAAGGCCTGACGGGGCCTTTGTGTGTTCTCAGCACATTTCTCAGAAACAGGCCAGAGAGGTCTGACATGGGCGAGGGGACAGGGCTGAGGGCAGGACCCCCAGACGTGAGAGGCAGGGTGCTGGAGGCATGGTGCACTGGGCTGCCGCCGGAGGCTGCAGTGGGGGGCCCGGCCCAGCTTGGTCATCAGCTGCTTCGGCAAGGCAGTCACTGCGCCTTATTTCCCTCCCTGCCCACGAAGCGGGTCCCAGAGCACCCTTAAGCCTATGTACCATCTCTCCCTCCATGGCAAACATTACATCAGTCTACCAAACGCAGTCATCATGAATGTGATTGCGATTCATAAGAAAAAAAAACAGACTTTTGTCTCCGTCCCTGTTCCAGACACAGATCTCCTAAGACCCTTGGAACTTCCTAAGTGAGGGGGTGATTGAGATGTCTCTTGTTATGTTAAATGAGGTACGTTTTGGAAAGCCCCTAAGTCACCTAAGGCTGAGGGCTGGTTGCCAGGATTGGAAACTTCAGCTCCACCCTCTGACCTCCTGAGATTAGAACGGCCTTGAGGTTGAGTTCTGTGGCCAATGGCCAATGATTGAATCAATTTTGCCTATCTAATGAAGCCTCCATAAAACCCCAAAGAAGAAGGGTGTAGGAGAGCTTCCAGATTGGTCAACCGGAACACCTGACATGCTGCTGGCCCAAAAAAACTCCAGGGGGACAGGATTTCCTGCGTTTGGGAACCTGGTCCTATGGGTCTCTTCACCTGGCTGTTAAGTCATATCCTTTAATATCCTTTGTAATAAACCAGCAATCCAGTGAATAACCCGGTTTCTTGAGTCGCGTGAGCTGCCCTCGCAAATTTATCGAACCCGGGGAGAAGATTATGGGAACCTCTGATTTATAACCCATCAGTCAGAGCACAGGGACAAACCTGGACCTGTGGCTGGCATCTCAAGTGGGAACAGTCTTGTGGGACTGAGCCCTCAGTCTGTAGCATCTGATGTGACCTCAGATAGACATAGATAGTGTCAGAATTGAGATTCTAGGACACCCTGGTGTCGCAGAGAACTGCTTGATGGTGTCAGAAAAAACACACATCTAAATTGGTGTCAGAATCATAGCAAAGAAAGCAAAATAATCTCCAATTTAAAATCTTCCTATAATCCATGCCCAAGTCACACTCGACGACACTGGGACACCAAGTTTCATTAGATGTACATTTGTATCTAAACCAAGTTGGTGAGATGTTGTGAATTCAAGTGCGAATGGAAGCTCCTTCAGGACGAATAGAAAAATGCCTTTTGCTCAAATGGTTAATGGAAATGGTTAAATTGGAAAAGGATTGCCATCAGATAGGATTAGCAAGAGAGCTTCCAGAGTTTACCTATCTAGGCTTGGATTTTACTAAACTCTTGCTGCAACTCTGAATTATCTTGTTAAATATAATAACTTGTAATATTGAGCAACAGAAATACTTGGCAGGGGCTTACTATTGCTCAGAAGCAAACAAGTGCGCAAGTGTGCGCGCACGCGCGCGCGCGCACACACACACACACACACACACACACCCCAATTCTCATTATTCATGGTAATTATGTTCTATAAAGTTGCCAGGAACATTGAATTAGGGAATGCCGTATCATTGCTCCTAGGGGAAATGAAAGGTTAGGGTCTGGGAACCTCTGGCCACATTTTCATCAACCCATTAATACATAACCGTGTTGTGTGTGTTTCTGTTTAAAGGCACCTTATTCAACACATATTGTTGATTCATTAGCACTGCACTCATGGCCTACAGCTCTGGATCTCATGATCGAATGCAGCTTATCTCACACACCTGTTTTCTCCAGAAGGCACATCACAGCTTCTGTGCTCCCGACCACAGACAGTGCTTCAGAACATGGTACTGACAGACTGCAAAAAGGACCCTGGTTTCAGGACAAGAGCTGAAACACGAAGTCAGAGCATCATCCCACCCGGAACATGTCAGGTGAGTCCAATTTTGTCACGGCTCCGCACATGTCCTTGTATGGCTAAAAGGGCCACGAGTATTGATTGGGGGGGTTCCAAGAAAATATTAGCCAGTAGGCAAGTGTACAAATACAGAACCCACAAATCATGAGGTTCAACTATGTGCACGTGTGTACATATGTATATATTGCAGGTACATATAATATTGTGTGTGTGATATATATGATATGTATTATATGTGTGTGTGATATACATAGTGTATGTATAATATATACATATATATGTATTATATACGTGTGTGTAATATATATATAGTGTGTTGTAATATATATGTATAGTACATATACATTTCATACTTGACTGTGGTCCGCAGGGATGCCGGCCACCGGAGCTCCCTCCGCTGGCTTCCCAGGGCCCTCCAGGGACTCAGGGCACAGCTACAACCACGCTTGGCAGCTCCAGGATGGCTGAGCTGGAATATTACTCTGAGCGGCACTCACACCACACCTCATGCAGTGAGCGCTGAGCCAAAGCTTTTTCTGTGCACTCTTGCAAACAGCCTATGCTGCCCTCTGCCCAGAAGTCATGCCCTCACATGACCTCCTGGTTAGTGACCACTAAGGCCCGAAGGCGCACGCAGCCCCCTTGTCCTTGAAGCCCTACCTGAATTCCACTCCGGCACTGCCCCAGTATCATCCCGTGTGGTAATGAAATTCCCTGTATCGCCTGTTTCCTCACCTAGACCACTAGACCCAAAAGGCAGAACCCCTGCCTTGTGCATCTTCATATTCCTAGCCCCCAGCATAGCTCTCCATGACCGGGAGCTGTGGAGTTTCTGGAATCGTGGACGCCAGAAACGGCACGGACGATCACGACCAGCCAGCCCCAGGACACTCAAAGGCGGGGGGTAGGGGCAGGGTGGGGGGGTCTGGGATCCAGCAGAAGCAGCAGCCTCACCTGGGAGCTCGATAGAAATGCAGATTCCCTGGCCCCTCTCCAGAACCTTCAGAAACGGAATTTCTGGGATGGGGCCCAGCAATCTGTATGGTAACAAGTTTTCTAGAATATTCTTATGCCTACTAAGTTTTAAAAGCTCTGAATCTGTTCTGCTCCCCATCCCCGTAGAGACTTGGTGAAGGAACTTATTTCCCCAAAGCTATACATTTGGTTAAGGGCATCCCATGGGGAGGAAGTCAATAGGTGCCCTCGCCGAAGGCAACCCTTCACGGGGCTTCTCCTCAAGACAAGCATGGCTCTCACTTCGGTTCTCATTCACAGGGCTTCTCTTCTCTGCCCTTCTCTTATTCCCTCTTCCTCCTCCTCCTCCACCTCTCTCTCTCTCTCTCTCTTTCTCTCTCCCTCTCTCTCTCTCTCCCTTTCTCCCTCCCCACTTCCCTGACCTTCCCTTCTCTCTCTCATCCAGGGGAAATAATTTATACTCTCTGGGCACCTGTTCACCATGCATGTCACGTGGAACTAACCCAGCGTCCCTGGCCAGCTCAGGTCAATCCAGGGAACACATTCCTTGCAAGGGGATGTTTTCGTGATGGCTGGAGAACGGGACCAGGTAATTACAGCAGTCCACTCTGAGGGCAGGAGTTATCTTGAAGCTCTTCCTCCATCCAATTGTCATCCCTGTTTCCTCCCCACCTCCTCCCCCTCCCACCCATGAACCTTGCCACCCCCTCCTTCAGCTGTGACAACAGGATTTGTTTTTCTCTGCAGTGGGCTCTGGGTTATACATACAGGCAACTAGGTGAACGTTCTGGGAGGCCCGTTACGGTTTCTCAGAATGAGTCATTTTTTCAAAAATAACAAAACCTCTCGACATCACTTGATTTCAGCATTCTCGCCAGGCTCTTGTAACCTCTTTTGCAATTGCATTCCAAGCACGCCTGACTTCTTTCTCAGGCCTGATGGCAAGTCCCCCCTCCTCCCGCCCCCCGCAGGACTTTGCTGATAGACAAGAACCCAAGCTCAAGATCCACAGGTCCTACTCCAGAGCACACTGAGGTTGCAGATGATGGGAGGAAAATGTCTAGAGGCTCCAGGGGGCAGCAGGCGAGGGGGGCATGAGGTCAGAGAGGCTGCCCTGGCTTCTGACCTACAGTGGCTCGCTGGAATTTGAGAAACCACCCTGCTACAGTGCCTTCACCATCCTAACTAGAACAGGCTAGGAATCCCGAGAGAGGTGACTACCATTTTTTTTAACACCTCACAGTGATACAAAGCACACTTCACTTCCATCGCCTCGTGCACAGATAAGGACTATCAAATCTCCCAGAGCCTTGGAGAAATTGAACGTCTTGCCCGGGTTCTCACCATGACGATGGTCTCTGCTTCTGGGGCCAGACGCAGTAGCAGTAGTAACTCGAGGGTAGACTTTATTCGTCAGTGCCGACAGGGAGGGTAGTATTCTGCCCATTTTCCAGATGGAGAAACTGAGGCTCAGAAAGGTTAACTAGCTCAAGATCACACAGTGAAAGCCAGCACTGGAACTGAACCCAAGTGGGCTCGGTTTCAGTGCTTATGTCTTCCAATGCATCCCAGGCAAATACTGCTCTCAAACCACTGTGCACCTTTCTCCACTGCCACTTAGCATCATGGATTTTTTTTTTCTTTTTCTTTTTTTTAGAGAGAGAGAGAGCATATGTGAGCAGGGATGGGGGAGGAGGGGCAGAGAGAGAGAGAATCTTAAGCAGGCTCCACACGCAGGACAGAGCCCAACGCAGGGCTCCATGTCACGACTCTGAGATCATGACCTGAGTCAAAATCAAAAGTCGGACGCTTCGGGGCGCCTGGGTGGCTCAGTCGTTAAGTGTCTGCCTTCGGCTCAGGTCATGATCCCAGGGTCCTGGGATCGAGCCCCGCATCAGGCTCCCTGCTCTACGGGAAGCCTGCTTCTCCCTCTCCCACTCCCCCTGCTTGTGTTCCCTCTCTCGCTGTGTCTTTCTCTGTCAAATAAATGAATAAAATCTTTAAAAAAAAAAGTCGGACGCTTCACCGACTGAGCCACCCAGGTGCCCCGTAGCATCATGGATTTTAATTGACACTTGAAGGATCTTTGTCCTGTGAGCTCTTTAAAGCAAGGAGAGTGGTTTGCTCATTTCTGGACCCTAGCACAGAACTCCCTAGGTGATATACACACACAACCACTGCTGGATAAAAGCAGGGGTGAACTCCACCTCTGGCCCTCAGACTGCAAACCTGGACATGTCCCCTCTATACACACCACGACTCCCGTTCCAGAGCCATCAGAGCTTGTGGTCCCTGAGGAACCCCAGATCTAAACTTGACTGCTGTACTTCCCGGCCGTGGTGAAGACACCTCACCCATCTCGGGTCCAGCTTTCTCATTTGTATAAACATGCTGCTGGGCAGGAGATACACAGAGGGCCCCCTGGGCTCTCACAGAAGAAGGTTCTGAACATATGTTGAGTTTTCTCAAGAAGACAGGGTCTCGCACATTGGTTGGTTGAATAGTATTTTTTTTGCAAAAAAAAAAGGGTGGAGCCAAACTCCGGTTTGTACCATCGGCCCAATGGTATTCTTCATATTTACTTTTGTTGCTGTCAGATCCTTGCACAAAGGAGAAGTGGAAACTCAGAGGTCTTAATGCTCTGTGACTAAAATCCTGTGTGAATGAGCTACATCATGCCCACCCAGTATCACTATTGGTTTTTGCTTCCGCTTTGAGAGACATGCTAGATGTCACTTTCCCCCTGCCCCACCGCCTTCCTGTCACCTCCATGCCCAGGCTGAGCTGGGCTGGATGACCCTTCACCATGCTCACCTCTAGGCACACGTCATTTTTGCACCGAAACTGCCTGCTTAGGTACCTATCTGCCAGGAGACGTGCACCCACGCTTGTGCGTCTATTCCAGGCCCCCACTCTGTGCCTGACGGCTCTTCTTATCTGCAACCCTTAACCAGATGCAGCCCAGAGCTGCTCCTCGAGAACTGCTTGACGATCGTACAACGTCACCAATTCCGTACTCCTGCAGAGTCCTTGGCTCTTCTCAGGGCACATCCATCCACATGCTTCCTCCACATGAGAACCCTGAGAACTCGGCAGCCTTTCTCTCCTTATGCCCATTTTTAAGATGAAGATGCTAAGACCCACTGTGCGGACTGACTTATCTACCACCGCACAGCCAGGAAAAGGTAGAGCCCACACTCAAATCACAAAATCACAGACAATGAAGCTTGGGGAAGACCTTGAAGGCCACCTAAAACAGAATTCTTGGGGCGCCTGGGTGGCTCAGTCGGTGAAGCGTCTGCCTTCGGCTCATCATGATCCCAGAGCCTGAGATCAAGTCCCACACCATGGGGAGCCTGCTTCTCCCTCTCCCTCTCCTCCTGCTTGTCGCATTCTCTCTCTCTCTGATAAATAAATAAATAAATAAATAAATAAATAAATAAATAAACAAACAAACCTTTTAAAAAAATTCTTTAACCTGATCTTAGCCAGGAAATCTTTGTTTTTGTTTTTTTCCTTCTTTCCCTATTGAAATCATACAAAAAATCATAATATGAATAGGACCTGCTCTTGATGAAGGAAAAATAGAAAAATTGAACACCCATCAGCTCAGCCCCTCAGCCTACCCTCAAGAGGAAAGGAGAGGTGTTATGAGCCCTGTTGGAGACACCATGGGTCCAAATAAACATTCTAGAATGGCTAGATCTATGTTCGAATCCCATGTTCTTTGCACTATAGCACCCCACCTCCCTGAGGTTACATCCCTCGTTCAAAAGCTCCCTCTTGGTCATCTCTGTGTCAAACATTGTGCTAAGTGCTGTCGAGGATGCCAACCAAATATGTTGGGCCGAGGGTCCACGGACCCCCTTTGGTCCCCAATCCTACCATTTCCTGGCTGAGAACCTTGGGGAAGTCACTAGCCTAACCTTGAGCCTTGGCTGCTTCATCTGCAAAATGGCCCCAAGGCTCACATTGAATCAGAGTCAATTGCCCCACGAACATAAAACACTCTGCAGGACTCGACGTCTGCACACACTACCAAAGCATTGATGGTCTCTGCTCTCTCAGGGCTCTCCACCGTCCAATGCGGAAACCACTAGAAGGGCCTGAGATCACTTTTATGAGAATGTCTCCTTTTTTACCTTAATAACTGTGCCTTTAAACTTAAAGCAGCTTGCCTTGTCTCACAAGGGAGTTGGGTTTGCAGGTATGACCCCGTTTCTGCTAAAGATGTTGATTTAAGGATGAAAAGGGAGCTGACGGGTTGACTTCATCTGGAAGATCCAGAAAGCCAGGGGACAGAAGGGAAACAGAAGCAGTCAACGTGGTGCGTCCAAAGCTCAGGAGCCTGACAAGCAGAGGGCCGAGGAGAGTCCCCAGCGAGGAGGAGGGGCACAGGTAAAGCAGAGGGCGGGGAGGACAGCCACCCTCTCTAAGGCACCTTCTACTCTCCCCACCTCTGGTCGCTGTCTCTCTAGAGGGGATGACAGGTGCCTGGGCAGCAAAAAGTATTCTACCAGGTAGCGCTGTGTGTGTTGGAAGTCTCCCAGATTCCCTGCAGGCTTCGAAGGGGAAAAGGAGACAACGATGTCACAGGCAGAAGCCTCCAGGAGCGGCTTTTCCCCTCTGCATCCAGTATCTTCAGCTTGATCTAAAAGCAGCGGCTTGCTGGCAGGGGCTGCTTCTGCAGGAGCCTCTGATCCAATGTCGAAGCTGTCTATTCTCTTTAACAATGATAATAGTCCTCTAACAGGTGCATTGTGCACCGGTGCCTTTTGCTACATTGCTTCACTGCCTTTTAAATCTCATGTCTTGGGGAAGAAGGCGGCTGGGCAGGGGCCATTAGCCCCCAGTTGCTGGGGGTCACAGAGCACGCAGGGAGAAGCACCTGGACTGGAACCTAAGGGTTTTCACTCTGACTCCAGCCCTCCTTCTAAAGGCCGTTCCTTCTAGAAACATCCAGTAACCTGAGCCCTTTAAGCGGGGGAGGGCTTGCAATGCCCCTTGCCTTGCAGACTCCCCTGGTCAGCCAAAGGGCTCTGGCAGGCTTGGGGCCTCATTGCATGACGACATTGCCCCGGGGCATCAGAGCAGGGCTAAGCCAGCGGCACCCTTGCGAATTCTTGGACTGGCCCCCAGGGCCTTGCCAGCACACCCAGGTCTCTTGTCTTCCCTCTATGGTTGGGTCATGGGTTGGGTCCCCTGGGGCATCCACAGTCTTTCCCTTTCTCTCAGTCCTGGAGCCCTCAGACTGAGGCTAAGTTCAGAGGGCTTGGGGCCAGAGTGGAAGCACCGTCTGACACAAAGCAAGAGGCCAGGGTTCAGCGTTAATTGAGGAGTCTATCCTTCACATCACAGTGTCGGAGTGAGCTGGGCAGTGTATTTGGGACAAGCTCTCCAGCTAACTCATACTGCTTCACCACAGAACCCAGTGCCAAAGAAGGCACTTCATTTTCCAAAGAGGGAGGCAGAGTCCCAGAGGGGATAAGTGCTGGGCAGGGGTGTCAGCATGTATATCAAAGGAAACTGGGGCTCTGTGACTCTGGCCCAGGACGAGGAACTCTCCACTCTGAGCCTCCTTTCCCACCCTAGGACAGTGTCACTTTAAAAAAAAAAAAAAAGAAAGATTTTATTTATTTATTTGTCAGAGAGGGAGAGAGAGAGCACAAGCAAGGGGAGCAGCAGTGGGAGAGGGAGAAACAGGCCCCACACTGAGCACGAAGCCCATTGTGGGACTCAGTCCCAGGACCCTGGGATCATGACCTGAGCCGAAGGCAGACGCTTCACTGACTGAGCCACCCAGGCGCCCAACAATGTCACATTTAGGTCACTTCTAGCTGACAATCTGCTCTACAAGGTGTAAGTCCAGCCTTGGTCCCCTAGAGCCAAGCAGAGTCTCCCGTGGAGGCAGTGCCTCCAAAAGAACAATTCTTCAGAGTCCTTCTTTAACGGAACAGAGGCCAAGCTTTCATAGTCGCACCCCAAAGCCTTGAGATTCCTCATTATCAAAACAGGCATAGAAGACAGAGGAATAAAAAGGACGATTAGGGAAGGCAGGACAAGGGCAAGTGTGGTGCCTATCAGTGTTCATTCCCGTACTCCTTCCTGCTGATTTCCTTCCCAGGGTTTCAGAAGAAGCCAACTTCTGCCCCCTGCTCCAGGAGTGAGACCTTGGCTAAGTCCATTGTTGAGGTCCATCTACCAGCAAACAGTGATTGGTCCAAGAGTAGGCACTGGCCCGGTGAGAAAATTTCAGGATGTTTGCTGAAAACATAGGAGAAAAATCATTTTCTGTCTCTTTCTGGTTATAAACGAAGAAGAACATAACCAAGAAAGTACTAAATGCTGGAAGCCATCTTGCAACCAGTAAGAGAACCAGCTTTAAATGAAGTTGACATCATAGGAGGCCGAGTGAAGAAACAGAGACAAACCAGGTCTTCAGAGGCATCTTTGAGCTGCTGGATCAAGCATTGCCTGAAGCACACATTCTAGACTTTTCACTTACATAAGCCAATAAATTCTCTTCATTATATAGAGCTTAGCTCAAACTAGATTTCATTACTTGCAACCAAAAGATTCCTGATACTACCTCCCTCTAGTTCTGAAACATGATATAATGGTTTAGCTGTTCATGGTAATAAGGCTCCTTCATAGGCCATGTCTCAGCTGCCATATTAGCCAGGTCAGTGTTACTTACCTCACTAAAGTCAGGTTGCCTCAGAAAGTGGTGAGCTTCCCATCTCTGGAAGCACTCAAGCAGAGGCATTTTGAGTAGAGAATAATAGCAGATGCTAAGTCTGTGCTAAGCATTCTACAGACAGGATCTCGTTTAGTTCTCACCACAATGCACGTGAGATACTCTGTGTATTATCCTGGTGTTCCAGCATCCTGTCTGCGGAGTCTTCGATTTATCTTCTGCTTCAACTCCACTCTCCTGTCAAGTGTCTTCTTTGGACAATCCCAGCAGCCTCACAGCCAGTCTCTCTCCCTCCAATCCAGCCTGTACCCCCTATCCATCATGCTCAGCCCAGCCCCAGAGGGACCTGTGCAAAATGCAGACTGGCAACGTCTATTCTGCCCTGCGAACACCCTCAGTGGCTCCCCAGTGCCCCCAAAATAAGCCCTCAGCCTTCACGTAATATACTGAAGTGGCTCCAGTAAGTCCTTGCATGGACATTGTCCTGTGTACACCAGAGAGACTACTGCCTCTTCTTCCCCCGCCACCCCCCCCCACCCAGCTCATGGCACCACGGGAAGGCACCTGACCAAAGGGCAGCCAGTCGATGGCCAGAAAGGGGACCACCAAGTGACTGTGGCGTTGTGGACGGGATGTTTGTGTCCCCCCCAGAATTCGATATTGAAATCCTCACCCCCACTGTGATGGCATCTGGAGTTGGGGCCTTGGTTCTCATGCCCTCTCTCTCTGCCATGGGAGAAAATAGCTATGACCCAGAAAGCCCATCACCGGACACCAGATCTACTCCTACCTTGATCTTAGACTTCCCAGCCTCCGAACTGAGAAATGCATGCTTGCTGTTGAAGCCACGCAGTCTAGGATGTTTTTGTTACAACAGCTCGAACTGACTAGGACACCTGGCAGGAGTGCTTGGTCCATGGAGGTGAAGGTGAGCACGCAGATCCATCAGACCCTGCTGGTGGCAGGTGTGGTGGGGGGGTAGTTCATGCTTCTCAAATGCTCTGGGCACTCCCCCTCCTCTCCCAACCTTCCTGGCAGTTAGGTGGGGCCATCTGGCTACTTCTCGCCGATGGATTGTGAAGATAAGCATCAAGAATATTAAGAACTAGTGGGCCTCCTCTGTCCCTCTCTTCTCTTGCCATGAGAGACTTTGGAGGCCACACGTTCCAGGGAATACTTTGTGTAATTGTGTAAAGCTACCAGGATTTTAGGGTCTATCTGTTGTCACAGCAGAGCCTAATCTATCCTAACCAGTACACGCTCAAGAATTTGAACTGAAGACACAAATTGAGACTTGAACACAAGGGGGTTTCGTGTTAATGTCAAAGCTCTAGGCTGGCAACCAATGAGTTTTGCTACTGTGCAGAAGATGAGATAATTCGGTTACAAAAAGTAGGTTCAGTCCTGAACAATTTTATGTAGAACAGTTTTATGTTTACCTTCCAACCGGGGCGCCTGGGTGGCTCAAGTCAGCTAAGCATCTGCCCTCGGCTCGGGGCATGATCCCAGTCCCACATTGGGCTTCCTGCTCAGCGGGGAGTCTGCTTCTCCCTCTGCCTCTCCCCCGGCTTGTGCTTGCTCTCTCTCTCTCTCAAATAAATTTATAGAATCTAAAAAAAAAAAGTAACTTCCAACCTCTATGAGGCCTGGCTCTCCCAAGGATCTTGTTCACCCTGTGATGCTGGTTATGCTGTATGCCTGGTTCCCTAAGAAGCTTGGCCCTAATTCTGGAAGCTCTTTCATTCCCACATGTATCCTCACAATTGCCCTATTAGTTGAAGTTACCCGATTGCCTCTGCAACCCAAAGAGGCTGCCAACATACCAGACCTTTACGATCTGGCCCCTGCTGACTTCCAACCCCACCTCCTCCATATGTTTCCCAAGACCCCCAGGCCCCAGCCCCAAGCACCAGCCACATTTGCCAAAGTCACCCAGCCCTCTCATGCCTCTGGGCTTCGTAGTTCTTGCTTTAGCCAGGACCACTCTTCCCGCTGCCTCTCTGCCTATTAAAAGGCCGTTTGTCCTTCAAACCCCCGTTCAAAACACTCCTTTCATGAGGCTGCCACCGTTTCTCCATAGTATTCAAACACCAAGTTGATCTGTTTCATTTTGTTCTTACCTCTAAGACAGGTATAGTAATGATTCTTACTTTACAGGGAGGCTGAGAGAGCCAAAGGAAACAATGTGAGAGAAAACCCTTAGAAAAATGAAACAGACTGTGTCAACATAAATGCGTACTGTGATTGTCCTCCCCTGCAGGAGCATGTTTCATTCTGGCTGACCTTGTGGTTTGCTGTGTGCCTTCCTCCTTTTCTTGCATCTATTAGGATGGTTTTGGTTGCATAAAGAAATTCTGTCTACCTCAAGCACCCTCTCTATAAGAAAAAATGCAAAGGAAATAAATAGATGGGGTAGCAGTTAAGAGGTGCATCTGGTTACAAGTAATGGAACCCCCCAACAGAGCTGTTTGAAGCATAAAGGATTCTGAGCAAGAAGCCTAAAGGGAAGTTGCTGCCTGATATCTGTGCAGGGCTTGTAACCTTTTCCTCATGCTTACAAGGTTTCTGCCACAGCCCCAGCCATCATGTCCACATCCCAATAAGAAGAAGGAGAGACGTCGAGGGCAGATGGACACTCGTTGGCTAAGCCACATGGCCACCCCTAACCGTAAGGAAGTCTGGGCAGGTGAGCTTTGAGCCTTCCACTTCCTATAATAGAGAAAGCACAGCTGGAAGAGACTTGAGACATGTGTTGAGTGAACCAACCTAGAGTACCTACCATAAGGAAGCCCTCAGAAAGGAAGAAAAGCTGAAGAGCCAGAAGGCAGGAACTAGCAGGTAGTTAACCTTCAGGGCGCTGCTAACCGAATCACTCAGCTCTTGCCGTGTTTAATTCTTGCGTCACAATTTACTTTCCCAGTGTCCAGTTCTCCAGTTTGAGACAAATGGCCACCCGTTGTCTGGGAGAGTACAGGAGACTTGACTGGAAATACCCCAGTGTGGCATGCGAGGACGGACAGGGAGACCCCATAAAGAAAATGCTAGGGCTGGGCAGACGAGAACCAGTCCTCTTACATTTCCCCTATTAGGGTGTAGGCTCCCCAGAGACAGAGTCGTCTGACTCTCTCATCTGGTAATCTGCCCCTCTATGCGGCCAAATGATTCGCTCACCAAATCCTCCATGACTGGGGTGATTTCACTCTTCAACCTTCCGGGCCAGCTTGTTTTCTCCTCTCTGTTTTGGTTTGCATCATTATCTTCATCCTCAGAGACAGCATGGGTCTTGAAGCCGGACAGACCAGGGATGGAATTCCAGCTCCTGGAACCCTCCCTCTGTGGCTTTGCTCAAGATACCTTACATCTCTATGCCTCAGTGTTCCTATCTGCAAAATAGGAAGACGTAAACCAATCACACAAGGTTGCTAATAGCAGAATTAAACAACGTGGTGCATATAAAGCCCTCAGCACAGTGCTGGGCACAAAGTGGACACTCCAGCATCAATGGCCCATTAGCATTTTTATGTAGGAATTTTAAGCAATAAGAGTGCAATGAATAACTCCCTATATCCAATTCCCCAAAAATTCCTGTTTGGATTCTTACAGATTGCAGGTTTGATATTGAGGAGAGAGCAAAGTTCTAATCTTTCTAGTTCATCCTAAAAATAGTTAGCTCTTCTCTGTACATTCTGTCAGCTCAGCACTTCCCATCTAGGGAACTGGGAGATTGTGAAAGGCAATCTTTCTAAACAGGGGTCAAATGTTTTTCTTTACCCCAGAGTAACTCACAGAAGATGCACATGAAGGGAAAGAGCTGACCCAGGAGGACAGGGGTCTTCCCACCCAGGCTGGGATCTGGGGTCTGGAGTCTCAAGGATATAAGGCAAATGGTACATGATTCATCCTAGGAAAAGGGATATTTTTCTCATATTTCTTCATTCAATGATTCAAGTTATCTGAAAGACATTTACTGAAAGCTATCAGCTCAGAAACTGGTAAATGCAGCAGAGACAGAAGTAATTAGGTGCGCCGCCCCTAGAGATTTCATGATAAAGCTATTTGTTGAAATCTTCAAGCATTCAATTATAATAATGCATAATAAATACTATTTTTATTGAGCATTTATTAGGTGCCATTCACAATTCTAAAGCTTTCCACACATCATTTACTTTTCATCCTACCTTAACCTCATGAGGTAATTACTTTATACCCATTCTGCTGATGAAAACAGAGGGGTATATCAAGAGTGAAATAACTTATCTGGGTCCTTTAGAAACTATCTGGAAGGCTTTCCATCATTCCTCCCCACCAGTGTTGGGGGGGCATCTAACAGATGAGGGGTCATCAGTTGTCATAGAAACAGCAAAAGAACTTGAACCTAGTGCCACTTTGCTGCTAGCAAGCTAATAACACCCCCGGACAAGTTCTTCTCCATGCTCAGGCGGCTCTCTCCCCGAGAAGTTCTTTCCCAATAACTTCTCTGTGTAGCTACAACCTATTCATCTTTCAAAGTCCAGCTCCACTGCCACCCCATCAAGAGAACTTTCCAGAATCCCCCATGCACACCACCTAGCTAGGATCTCTCAAACCTCCATGTTGGTCCATGTCTATTGACCTTTGTGTTCTGCCAAAAGTTATGATGGGCTGTGTATTTGGCTTATTTGTCTCTGTTTAATGAGTTTCCCTCCAAAGCAGAGACATGCTCCAGTCAACTCTCTATCTCCAGACACTGGCATTCATGTGTGGATTAAAGGGGTACTAAACCCATAGTGCTTGGCTCATTGCAAGCCTTGTGCTCAGCAACCACAGACAGAATAGAATTGAATGTGGAAATAGACAAAATGGCAGTGCAAGGAGAATCCATTGCCTCCCAGGGTGGAAGCATGTTGAAAAGATGTCAGCAGGTGCTTCAAATAAGAATGGCCAACAGGTTAGAGAACCAGACCTTCTAAGATTTAACAATTAGATGGCCCTTCGATGTAACCAGCTCTGTCCTCTCAAGCAAGCTGATGGATCCCCCAGTTGCCATCCAGGGTAGATGAAAAACAGAAGTCATATTATTATCTTGTGCAACTTTTGGGGAAAACCACAGCTTCAACTCCTATGGCTTCCACACCCTCTTCTGTCATTCTCTCCCCATTCAACGTTTTCCTCCCATCCACAGGAAAAGCCAAATGTTCCTCGCTTTCAAACCTAGTTCATAAAATCAGATTTACCAAGAGTATAACTCAGGAGTAATGATTTACTTTACCTGAAATCATTTACTAAAAAAAAAAAAAAAAAGATTCTCTAATCAGCAAATTACCAACATGGTACATTGAGAGGGCACTTTAACTTTCAGAGACTCAATACATAAGTTTGTTTTTCCCTGAACACATGTCAGGTGCACTACGGGGTCAGCAAAGGCACTGGTGGAGAGAGGATGGAATCTGGGGAGAACTGGGGAGAACTCGAACAGGGGAGGGCTAGTAAGAATCTGGAACCTGACTCCTCCCCCCAGAAACCATCTGCAGTGCCTCTAGAGTTGATTTTCACCAAACTATGTGCCTTGAGCTGATCCACCAGAAGTAAAGAGTCCCCGTGATTAAAAGAGTTTAACAAGTGTACCTGCTCTGTTCCTGCCTTTAAAGATCCTGATCATCATTTGGTTATTCGAGACTGTGAGGAAGCCAAAAGTAAAGCAGCTTGTTTCATTTTTATGTAATATTATTATAGAATTTCTAAAAATAGGCTGCAGAATTCCTTTCCAGAGGAGGTAATCTTGAGAAAGACAATAAAGTGAAGCGGGTAAGAGCCTGGTGTCTGCGGCCAGACAGCCTGGGTCTGGATCCCAGCAATGCCCCTCACTCTCTGTGTGACATAAGCACGCTACTCTACCCATGCTCTGTGCTTTCATTTCCTCATCTGGAAAATGTGGATGATAAGAGAACCTACCTCATTAGGCAGGGTGGATGTGAGAACTAAAAGCACTAAAATATATACAATTCTTGGAATGGATCCTGTATACAGCAAGTGCTCAATAAATATCAATTATTTAGAATGTAAGGCTCATATATTATCCAACAGCATGAAGACACAGTTGTCAAATATCTCAGAACGTTCTTCCTGCTTGTCCCCTAAATTTCTGGAGAACAGGAAAACGTAACCTAACTATACTAGGAAAAACCAGCCAAGAAAACATGAGGTGTAAGGAAGACTTGACTAGGTCTTGGTAGTGATCCATGAGGACCCGCAAACAATGGAGGAGAGAATTGAAGTGGTCCAAGGCTCTTGGTTATTAGCACGGCCTGTGGAGGGCGACCGCTGAGGGTAAAGCCCAGGTACACCCTACACAGGCTGTGTGATCCGAGGCAAGCAACCTCACCTCTCTGTGCCTGGGCATAAGAACAGCACTGACCTTTCAGAATTCTCGTGAGGATCAAATGAACAATTAGGTGAACAGTGTCTGGCTTCTAGCAAGTAAAGTGGAGCCCTGATTATTCTAGTCCTACGGTTGTGATGTCAATCCTTTTGCTTCTCGTTTAGTTTTGTTTTTTCTCGGAAACACACAGCCTCACAGACTCTTAGAGTTAAAAAAAAGGATCCAGAGCAAACATCTTTATTTTGCTGACAAAGAAACAAGGCCCAGAAAAAAACAGTCATTTTCCTCAGGTCACATGGCAAGTGGGAGATGAAGGTAAGATGCAACCTTCCTTCCATGAGATGCAGACAAAGATGAGTCACCTTTCCTGGCTGCACGGGCCCCAGGGGAGGAAGCAGGTCTCTAGAGAGAAGCATAAGCATGGCAGGAAGTGGGCACACATTCCCATTCCCAGAGAGCAGGGGAAAACGGTCCCAAATCAAACAGTGTTCCGTTGGGCCCTCAGCCACATGAAGCACTGTTGATTTTCATCCCATGAGCAATGGAAAAGACTAACCGTGATTCCCTCATGCACTCTGCAGCGTTGTCCTTGAAGAACATTTACAGTCAACATCTCACCTGATTTCATCCTCCTGTCAAATTCCTATGGTAGGTGTTGCTATCCTTATTTTTAAAGACTTTCAAGGGCCACCTGGGTGGCTCAGTCGGTTAAGCACCTGCCTTCGGCTCAGGGCATGATCTCAGGGTCCTGGGATGGAGCCCCGCATCAGCTCCCTGCTCAGCAGAGAGTCTGCTTCTCCCTCTGCCCCTCCCCCTCCTTGTGTGTTCTCTCTCTCTCTTTCTCTCTCTCAAATAAATAAATAAAATATTTCTAAAAAAAGACTTTCAGAGAAGGTAATGACAAGCTAGTAGGTAGCTCAGTGAGAATTTGCCCAAGGACCACGTGGGGTGTTCTTGCTGTAGTTCTCATAATCAACAGCATCAGTGTGACCGCACCAGCTGTGCCAGCTAATGGAAGTCATGCTTTTGTCTGAGGTTCGGTTTCCTCGTCCCTAAAATGGGGATCACACTATCTACCTGTGAGCGCTGTCGCGAGCGTTTATATTGCTCACGTACATCATCCTCAAAGAAAGTGAATGAGGGCACTATCATCCCCACTTCAGGGATGTGGAAACAGAGACTTAGGTGCTTACCTGAGGCCATGACCTGCCCACCTGATTCAAAACATTCAGGCCTATGGGAAAGGAACAGCCTCGAATCTGGGGCCTAACGTAGATATGCCTCAGGTCTATCCGATGTGGCGGTGGTGGTGGCAGTGGGCTGGGCTTGACTGTCATCGCCGTGGTCCCTTTCAATAGCCAGAGGGATCCTTAAATCTTGGTCACCCCTCCGTTCCTCCAAAGGCTTCCCATTTCACTCAGACAAAATCCAAAGCGACCCCCGAGGCTCTCAGTGTCGTACAAGACCAGCTCAGGTGCCTCCCCGGCCTCCTTTCCTGGGACCCACCCACACACTCCTGCCTCAGGGCCTTTGCCCTTGCTGTCCCCTCTGCCCAGTGCACCCTCCCCCGTACATCGGCAGGGACGCCATTGTCACCTCCTTCTAGTCTCTGCTCCAGTGTCACCTTCTCGGTGACACTGTGCATGACCACCCTTTGTAAAATAGCACCCCTTCCCTTTTTACCTCCTCATCCTGTTCAATTGCTCGTCTAAACAAGCACCCCCACCCGACCAATCAGGATGAGGCATCACTTCGTTTCTTGTCTTTTTCCCCTAGAGTATCAGCCTTCCCTGCTGGAGCCTCGTTGCTGAAGACAGGGCCAGGCACACAGTAGGTGCTCTATGCATATTGGTTGCACGAGAGAATGGCTTCTTGGGCTCCTCGGGCACCCCAGGCAGAGGGGCAGAGAAGGCAGAAGGCAGCAAGCTGCGCCAGGTAGGGAGGGGAGCGTTGGGGGAGGCAGAGCCATATTCTGAAGGAGGAAACTGCCAGGGCTGCTGCTGGCTGCCGGGGCGGGGGGGAGGGGGCAGCAGGGCACAGCTGGGTGCAGATGCTCATCTTCCCCCTTCCCCTCCAAGTGCAAGAGCACCCCGGAACCACTGAGCTGAGCCCTGCCCCAGAGCAGGCAGGAGAACTGAAAGCCAAATCTAGAATCTTCAGAGTTGAAGCAAACCCCCAAGTCTCTAGTTTGCTGACCCGCTGCTTTATTCGGGACCAAAAGATAGAACCGAGGAGGGGACTGGGAGCTCATCCCAAGAAAAGGAAGCTCGGGCCTCCCAGAGTATCGATGATAACAAGAACAGGAGGTGTATCCACCTGGACGGATTTACGGAATTGACCCCAGACGGTGCAAATGAAAAGCGTTTCTCGAAGGGACCACTTACTGATGGGGGCTGGCAGCCCAGGCTCCCAGCCATCGCACCCCCTGAGGGGCAGGGGGTGGAAGCACGGAAAGGGGGATGGGAAGACGTCGTGGAGGAGCACAGCCTCTCCTTTGGCCTGCTGGTCTCCTGCAGGGACCCTCCATGCCGAGTGCCACCAGAAGACCGGCCAAGGGAGCAAGGGACGCAGTGGGCAGGGCAGCCCACAGGGCACAGAGCCGGGCAGGAACGCCCCCTGGGAACGTGAAGAAGAACCAGCACTGGGCGGAGAGCAGGGCACAGACAAGACCCTCGGTCTCTATTTGCTGACTGTGGCCAGGCGTCCCCAGCCCAATCCCAGCGTCCTCTGCAAACTACTCAGTCCTCAGTGCTCAGCCCAAGCACCAAAGGCACCGAAAAGCCTTCACACACACACACACACAGGCACGCACTCCCATGCAACTCTCACACGCACACAACACATACACAACTCTCACACATGCACTTACATACTCACACACACACATGCATACACCACATACACTCAACCTCACTCACACATGACACACCCCCCATAGATACACACAAATGTTCACACACACACATGCATGCTCACACTCACACAATCACACTCAACACCGCCACACCTTCACACACACAACTTTCACACTTGCATTTACACACACATCCATATTCATTCTCACACACTAGACACCTCCACACCTCCACGAACGGACCCACACACTTACACACATCTGAGCATGAGTTCATAACCTCTTTTCACTATGTTCTCAGAACACCCCATGAGCAATCTTGCTCTTGTCTACCTCTCCCCAGACTGTGAGCAACCTGAGGGCAGGAGCTATGTCTTCTTCTTATCGGCATGTGTTAATACAAACTTAGCACGGGAGTGTAATGATGGGGATAGCATGAGAGGCCGCTCCTACTGAGCTCCTACCTCACACTGCGCATGCCTGAAGTCTTTATTCATGGTATCATTTCCATTACTCCCCATGAAGTGAGTGTGGGTGTCCCTATTTTTCAGATACGAAAACGGAGGCTCCAAAAGCTTAATAGCTTTCCCCGAGATAACTCAAGTAGCGAGGGGCAGAGCTTAATGCAAATGTCCCTGCCTCCCAACACCATGTTCTCATGTCTGAGCCTAGCACAGGGCCTGCCAGGTGGAGAGGTTCACGAATAGTGGCCAAAGGGAACTTTCTCTGCAGTCTCCGTGGGGGTGGAAGATTATGAGCCTGGCTCTGAACATCATCTGTCTCCAATCCAAAATCACTAGGTGTGAAATGGAATTGCTCTGGTGGATCTGAGACAAGCCTGTGGGAGGGCTGGGGGATGGAACACAGGCCTCCTGATGTCCCGGGTCACCCTGACTCCAGGCTCACCGGGGAGGGGCGCCAGCCTCCCTCCTCCCCCACTGCACGTTGACCTTGGAGGACCCCACCAATGGCCACACGGGTCTGCACAACTCATCAGCTGGAAGTTTCACTTCTGTGCCTACACTTTGGAGGGGTGTTGGCAATAGGGGCAGAATGCTGGATGTGTGGAAACCAACCGACTCCAAATTCAGAAAATGAACCCAGAAAGAACACTTGCCTTGATGGTGCAACTCTTGTTTGCCTACCATTTGACTTCTAGCAGGAAGTATTTTTAAAGGGTATTTTTCTCCCTTGCTGGCCAGTTCCTCATTGAGAAATTCTCTTTTGTGACACTTGGACATCTTAGCTCCCAAAGTGATGATTGGGACTTTTTTTTTTAATTTCCACTTCTAGGTTTGGATTCACTTCTTCATTCATCTGGAAGAGCAGAAAGGATTTCCAAATGCTTACAGAATGTCTCTTTTGAGCCCCGAAGACAGGCCTTGTCCCCAGACCCTGACTGTCACCTTTTGGAACCACATGGCACAAGATGGGATGTCTCCACCTCCTGTTCCTCTCCCCTGACCCCTACTCCCACACCCGGCACGGTTTATCAGCACCCTCCATGTCCCACCATACGTTATGAAGCAACATGATAAAATCTCCTGCTAGGTTTGGTAAGAAATAGAGTGTAACCCGATGGTGAAACCGTAATGGGCTTCAGAGCTGAAGGGGAACATGTTGATGCTGGACACTTCCTTACTCCCTGCCCTTCTTGGAGACCAAGAAAACAGAAACTATCACCCCTTATGGCAGCCCATCAGCAGGGTCCCTCTGAACCCTAACGCTGCATATTTGCCCATCACCAATCTTCCAGGCCCCTCTGGGCTTCCATCCTTTTGATGATGACAGAGTGTGAGCTCCTGCTTACTCTGCTAGCCTCGCCTGATTCTCCTTCACTCAGACTCGACACTGGGCAGCACCAGGCTCCTGCCATGCCTTCCACAGGCTGTTCTGTCTTTGCCTCATGGTATTTTCTTTGCCTGGGATGGCTTCCCCCCCGCCGCCCCAGATTTTATCCAGGAAGATCCTTCTTACACTGGACTCACCCTGAATATCATTTTCCAAGCCCCAAGCTCCATGGCACCCACTTGGAGCCCCAAGCTTCCCTCTGCCTCAACATTCACCACCTTGTGTTGAGAACATCTGCCCTCTGGTCTACCTCTCACCTCTGAGTTCTGGGAAGACAGAGAAACCATGTCTGGCTTCATCCTGATTCCCGGAGCCGCCCAGCACAGGGACTGGCATATCGTGGGTGCGCAGAGGAGCACCTTCTAGAATCTGGCTCAACACCCTTCATTTGCCTTCATCCTCTAAATAGGCATGTGAATTGGCCCAACCTGGGCCCAGAGAAACAGGAACTTAGAGACAAGTGCAAAGTGACCAAATCCCCTAACCCACCATGTGTCGGGTGAGAAACAGAGCAAGCAGCCCAGAGCAGGCACCCCAGGAAGATATCGGTGGTGGAAGTCCCCAGGGCAAGATGATTCCAGCAGGGAAGCAAGTGGCCCTGTGTGGTAGAGGGTCCCTGGGTGGTTCCAGACCATACATTCCACCAGAAATTCCAACTGTGGAGCAACTTGCCTTTGGCTGAAATCTTTCACCCTGGTTAAAAAGGAAAGCCCTGGGCAAATAATTCTAAGCTATCTTTATTTCTACAGCTTTCTTTATAACCATAAACGTTCTGCTCTACCAGAACCTGAGTCCATCATCTAATTAATTTCATATCAACTCTCTGAGATTGGGATCATTTTCCCCATTTTATGAATGAGGAAACTTAAGTAGAGAAAAATTAGGTTGCTCAAGATCCACACATCTCAGAAAGTAGAACTAGAATCCAAACCCAATTCTGGTTGGCCCCATGGCCCTTTCTTTTACCCAAAAAGTTAAACTACCTACTTGAATAAGAGAAAATTCTCCAAACAGGAACCAGGAGACCTGTCATGTGACTATGGCCTGGTCATAATCACTCTGGCTCCTGATTTCCTCATCATTTCCCTATAAGTTACACTTGGCTCAAGACACATTCAACATCACTTCCTCTACAGAGCCTTTCCTGACCACTCCATGTCATAGTCAAGGGCAGCTAACCAATCCTTCCTTTGGGCTCCCACCAGCCTCTCTGTCCCAGCACCTATGCATCAGTAAGCTATCGCTGTGTAACAAACCACTCCCAAACTCAATGGCTTCAAACCAGTGGTCAGAAAACATTTTCTTAAAGGCCCAGATAACATATATTTTGGGCCTTGCAGATTATATGGTCTCTGTCTCCACTCCTCAGCTCTGCCTTTATAGCTCCAAGAAACTCTAAACAATACATGAATAAGTGGGCACAACTGTATTCTAATAAAACTTTATTTACAAAAACTTGTAATCAGCTTACTGATCCACAAGCCATAACTTGCTAATCCATGCGTTGAGCAATAAGCATTTATCATTGCTCATGAGTTTATGAGTTGGCTAAACCAACCTACTCATCTGAGCCAGGCTCAGCTGTTCTTGCCTGAGCTCATTCATGCATTGTGTTCAACTGTCCAGACGCCTGGGTGTTAGCTGGTTTAAGATGCTCATTGCATACCTGGTAGTTGGCCTGCTCTCAGTAAAGGTGATAGAGATGACTGGGCCATGAGTCTCTTGTCATCAAGGAGGCTATCCTGGATTTGTTTTCTTAGAAACTCTGCAAAATCCCTAAAGATGGTGGAAGCACACAAGGTCGGTTGAGGCCTAGGCTCAAAATTGGCACACCACTACTTCTACCACATTGTATTTGATAAAGCATATCACAAGAGCAGCCTAGGCCCAAAGGGTAGGAAAATAGCTTCAGCCACCTAATAGGAGAAGCTAGGAACTCACATCACAAAGAGTGTGACTATACCATGAACCAAGGCATTGTGACCAGTCATTCCACCATACACAGGTGCACCTGTGTGTGTGTTACATGTATGCCTCCCTCTCTTTAGACTATAAGCCCCTTAAAGATGGGTTTCCATATCTTATTCATCGTTGTGTCTCCAGTGCCTATCACAGGGCCTGGAACAAGTCTATTTCACTGTAAAGAGATCTCAAATCCATCCATCTCCATCGTCAGCACCTCCACTCTGGTTCAAGGTATTGTCAGCTCTCACCTGGCCCACTGCCATTGCCTCCTGACTGCTGGGGTGGGGCGGGGGGGGGGGTGGTGGGATGGTTAACATTTATTGGCATTGGGAAAGAGTTTACATCCACTGGAGTCAGAAAACAAGGCAAATGCTGAAGAACACCAAACACTTGGGGGGGAAAGTTGGAGGTTTCTACTAACTAATACAGGGAAATAGGGCAGAAAGGGAAGTTT
This sequence comes from Eumetopias jubatus, assembly GCF_037043125.1. Taxonomy (NCBI): domain Eukaryota; kingdom Metazoa; phylum Chordata; class Mammalia; order Carnivora; family Otariidae; genus Eumetopias; species Eumetopias jubatus. The sequence continues at coordinate 123,029,265 of NW_028274810.1, forward strand.
GGGGATGCTGGTGCTCTGGTCATGACTCTGCTCCGTGTTGGTCCTGGTGCAGCTCCTATCAAGACAGCTGGGGTCAACGATGGCAGGAAAGTCCAAGAACTTACACAGGGAGCCCACATGGCCAGCCAGGAGCAACACGGCTTCAGCATTGAAATCAACACCCAGCTCTGCTTCTTTACTTTACAAATAGCTTAACCTTTCCATGCCTTACTTCATCATCCGCAAAATGGAAATAAAAACAAATAACTCACTCTCATCACCAATATGAAACTCAAAATGAAAGAGTTTATGTACAGGATGTTGTGATAAGAGCTGCCACTCATGGGGCACTGGGACACATTTTACATGCTGTAGCTCACTGACTCCCCACCATGACCTTCATAAGGCAGGCCCTGCTGCTAACTCCAGCTTACAGATGAGGAAGCAGAGGCTCAGAAATGTTTAACAACTTGCCCAAGGTTGCACAGCTAGTAGGACGTGGATCTGGGATTTGAGTTCACTCTCTTTTGTTCCAGAGCCTATGCTTGTGATCACTCAACACACTCAACAAACTCCAGGTGATGTTATTAAGGCCCCCAGCCATCCCCAAGGCCAGGCAGGCCTTCCTCTTCCCTTCCTGTCTACATGCGCCTGGCCAAATGGCAAAAGAGAGGCCCGTGTCCCGTGCTTGCCTCTGCCACCTCCTCACCCGCTGACCTAGAGCAAGCAAGGTCTGAAACTCAGTAGTCACCCTTTCCCTAAAATGAGTCTAATAATTCGTTCCACCCCAGCAGATCATCACAGGGAATAAAACCAACGTAACCAACCACACATTGCAAGTTACCCAGCAATGCCTAAATCGAATGGACTACGAGACAAAGCACTTCCAGCTGAAAGAACATGGACACTGGAGGCCCCAGTGCTCACTGAGGAGCTAGCTCCTGCAGAGCGGACCACCCCTGCCCAGAGGCCACCTTATTTATGCAATGATCGACTCACGTCAAAAACTCAAGAGGCTGCATCTGCCCTCAGAGCAGGCCCAGATGATACTTTCCTCTTTGCTTCACTGGCTTCAGGTTGGTGTTTTTCTTTAAAAAAAAAAAAAAAAAAGTTTGGCAAGGGATGTTGTCCCAAAAACTTTAGTGGTTTGGTTTTCTTTCTCCTGACTTTTTTTTTTTTTTTTTTTTTGATTGCATGCAACTTCAAACAATGGCGTCATTTACAGGCTCCAGGCGGCCTCCTGCCATGGGTCCCATGCTGAGCTCTACTGTCTAAATCGTTGGCTGTGGCCACTCTGACCTTGAAACCGCCGCTCTCCTCTGAGGTCGGGTCACGTGGCATCTGAGCGCTCAGCAGCCTTGGAGTGACAGTGTGGACTAGCCAGAACGCTGATTTTCTATTTTAAACTCATCTGTTGTTATTAAGTGACCAGTGGTACATTTTTCTCTTTCTTCCCAATGAGTCTCCAAGATTCTCCATGTTAAGCTCCATGGCTCTAACCCTCCCACTCTTGATTCCTTATTCTGGGAGATGTCATAAATAAGGTTGGCCAAAGTCCACTGCCCTTAGGTGTGTATAGTGGGCATAACACGGGTTTTCTGCCCTCCTGGATTCCTGGAATTAGGACACTTTATGTTAAGACAATATTTTGGAGAGGAGATCCATTCAACCCAAAAGTCATTTACACTAGAGTATGAATTGGCCTTTTTAACAGATCTGAAAGCAGTTTCTAGATGGAGAAGGTGGAAAGGATGAGACTTCTGGGAGTTATAAGTGAGATGAAATACTACAGAGGGTGGGAAAGGGGTAGGAACAGAGGATTGTCAGATGCTGAAAATGAACTTCACCTCTGTCATGAATTTGCCTTGTGCTGCGACCATGCCAAAGATTTACTCTGAAAGGACGTGGACATCAAAGAGACCACCATATTGTGTATGAGATTTATCTTTATTCACATTATCCAACAAATTTTATATAGCACATCTGTGTGTTAGGGGCTGTGTCTTTACAAATGTAGACTAATTTAATCCTCACAACAACCACGTTAGGTAAGTATTATTACTATCCCCATATGACAGATGAGGAAACTGAAGTACAGAAAAATTGAGTAATTTGCAGGACATCACACAGCTTCTGAGGGGCAGGGCTGGAATTCAAATCCAGGCAGTTTGGCCCCAAAGTCCATGCCATTAACACCTAAGCTATAAAAGCAAAGGTACACAAAGCCATTGGTGTAATTTCATTTTATTTTTTGGGCAACTAAATGAGTAAACTCCTGTGATGAGTAAGTCATTTCAACATTCAACTTGAAAGGCATCATCAAGACTTCAGAACCAGGAATCAGAGAGTGGCTTCTGAAATTGATGATGACATTGACTAATTCATCTTTCTGACTCATTCAACAGGTATTACCAAGCAGCCTCTATGCCTTTGGCCAGACACCGAGTAGACAATCATTAGTAAGATGGTCATGGCCCGGCCTGCTCAGAGCTTACCATCTGGACAGCACTCAGGCCTAGGCTGGTAATTGCAATACGGATGGCAGGTGACAGGTGTGGGCCAGCTCACTCGAGGAGTCCCGGGATGCAGAGGGGAAGGTTTAGAGAAATGACATCGATGCTGAGCCCTCACAAATGAGCAGGAGTCAGCCAGATGATGAGGCAGGGGCAGAGGGAGCCAAGCAGAGAGAGCCCATAAAAAGTCCCAGTAATGATGGTGAGCAGGATGGTTGGGAAAACAGAAAGTTGAGTGAGGCTGGTGGGGGACTGTGAGGAGAGGGTGGGGGGCTAAAGGCGGATAGACAGCACAGCCAGATGCCAGAGGGCCATGCGGCCCCTAGTGCAGCACTGAGGCTTACCCTAAAGTCAAAGGGGAGTAGACCAGGGGAGGCACGCAGGGTCTTTAAGGCAGGGAGGACCCGGTAGAGGTGTGAGCAGGAGAGGACCTACAGGCAAGCCGGAGCAAAAGACTCGTCTCTCCCCCTAAACTGGGCCTCTAGATCTGTGGGATGATTGCAGAAGACTGCGCCTGATCACCACAAGTTAAATATAACAGTTTACCACAGGCGTCCTGCTTCTCCTTGAAACAATACAGACTTGGCAGAGAAAACACGCCCATAAAAGAAATAATCTCCAGCAAAGAGAGAAGCCAAACTAAAGAGTCTCTATGATTACAGGCTAGAAGACACGTGTCTCTGGTTAACTTTCATTTCCCGGAACCCCATCAGGACAGGACGAAAGGGAAGACCCACGGGGTCACGTTCAGTAACCTAAGTGATGCCAGGGGCTTGTCCCGCCCCCACCAGGGTGTGCCAAAAGCTCCGTCCCTCCTCTCAGATCCAGGGAGGCCTGGGCCTGCCTCCTGTGCACAAGACAGTTCTCCCCTTAATCTGCTGATATCCATTCACCTTCCCTTTGCCACTCACATCGTGCTTCCAGTCCTGTCCCTGGGGGCCTCCATCAGTCACGGGGCGGCTCATCCTGCTGGGATTGCCCATGCTCTCGCCTCCTGTCCATGGACCTGGCCTGCTTCCTAGCCCGCCCTCTGCCGCACCGTGGGGCAACTGATATTGGAAGCCCTTGGATGCAGCCACCAAGCTGAGCAAACATGCTACCTTAGATCCTTAGGAACCTGTAGGCACAGCCCATCCATTTCCCCGACAAGCTTATTTTGAGTGCCTGCCAGATGCAGGGCACTGGAAACACAGGGATGGATAAGACCCATTCCTGCCCGTGAAGGGAGCCTAGCCTCATAGAGGAGGGGAGAGCTCTTCCGTTGAGCTCTCCCTCTTGAAGACTTCTTAAAGCCTGACACCCAGGTACTGGCACGAATAGAACATCACCAGGTGATGGTCGGGGGAAGGTATTCCAGGAAAAGAGCGCATACAAGGTACTGTCTCAGCCTGCTCTGCCATGAGGGCAGATCTCCCCCATCAGTGCAAAAGAGAACCCTGGCGCTCTGCTCCATCTTGAGCTGCGAGAGACTAACAGCAACAGTAATAAGAGTAACTGTGTTCTAGACCAGCTCTGTCCAATAGAATTTTCTGTGATGAGGGAAACACTGTATATCTGTGCTGTCTAGCATACCAGCCACTAGCCCCCTGTGGCAAGTGTGCACTTGAAAGGTGGCTAGTGCAAGGGATGAACTGATTTTTTTTTAATTTTAGTTCATTTAGAAAACCACATGTGACTAGTGTATTAGACAGCACAGTACAAGATATTGTGTTAAGTACTTTATGGGTAATAAATTAATTCTACTGTTGGTGGGAATGCAAGCTGGTGCAGCCACTCTGGAAAACAGGATGGAGGTTCCTCAAAAAGTTGAAAATAGAGCAACCCTATGATCCAGCAATTACACTACTAGGTATTTACCCCAAAGATACAAATGTAGTGATCCGAAGGGTCACCTGCACCCCAATGTTTATAGCACCAGTGTCCACAATAGCCAAACTATAGAAAGAGCCTAGATGTCCTTCAACAGATGAATGGATAAAGAAGATGTGGTATACATATACAATGGAATATTATGCAGCCATCAAAAAAATGAAATCTTACCATTTGCAATGACATTGACGGAACTAGAGGGTAATATGCTAAGTGAAATAAGTCAATCAGATAAAGATAATTATCATATGATCTCACTGGTATGTGGAATTTAGGAAACAAAACACAGGATCATAGGGGAAGAGAGGAAAAAATAAAACAAGATGAAACCAGAGAGGGAGACAAACAATAAGAGACTTTTAATCATAGGAAACAAAGTGAGGGTTGCTGGAGGGGGCAGGGGTGGGGGGAATGGGGTAACTGGGTGATGGGCATTAAGGAGGGCATGTGATATAATGAGCGCTGGGTGTTATATAAGACTGATGAAGCACAGGCCTGTGCATCTGAAACCAAGAACACATTATATGTCAATTAATTGAATTTAAATAAAAAATATTATAGAATGAGAAAAATGTTATAAAAATTAGTTAATTAGTTCTAATAATGAACGATGAGATAAGCGTGATGATCATCTCCATTCTGCAGATGTAGAAACTGAGGCCCAGATAGGTTAGATAATTTGACCAAGTCACTCAGTAAGTATAGAGCTAAGATTCAAATCCCAGAGACCAAGCCTGGAAAGAAGAAATAGTTCCCTCATTGTACTTTCATTTGTTCATTCACTCCAGAGACATGTATTTGGGCCCGTTGTGAGTCACATACCGTGCTATGTGGTGGGGTATAGATGTAAATGGGATAGGGCTGTTGGCCGGGGGAGCAGATGATCTAAAGAGGAAGACAGACAAACTAAAGGAAACCTTCACACCAAGAGACACCTACCATGTTCAAGGTCACCTTACAGAGCTAGCGAGCCCTCAGCTGGGACCGCTCACCCAGCATTGCGATGTCGGGGGTGGGGGCTCTTGGAGATGAGTGGGACTTCTGTATTCACAAACAGAAGCCCTGGCCAGGTCCCCTCACTCCTTTCCAGGAAGCCCTTCCCCAGGATGAGGAGTGCCCGAGAGGAAAGAGGTGGGCAGACTCGGGGAGGAGGGATAAGGTCACCCCTGTCTAATGAAGCTCATGGGACACTCAGCAACTTGAAACTGCCTGTGACATGCCCTCAGCTGTCCATATTACCCATTGGTACACCATTCAGACTGTGGCTTCCAGAACTTCCCAAGATTTGCATCGTCCAGAGCCTAACCTAGCGCCCCAGAACAGGCCTTCAACAAAGGTGTGGAGCTTTACCATCAGCTAGAGCCTGTTCAAGTCCCGGCTCCACCACACAGTGGCCGGGTGACCCTAGGCAAGCTTTTTGTAGCTTTCCGAGCCTCAGTTTCCTAATCTGAAAAGCTGGGATAATAATACTTATTTTCTAGGTTTGTTACGAGGATTAAATGTGTATGAAGCCCCTGATATTTTGCAGGCTACTATTATGAAAATAATTACTGATTAAAGCTAAAAGTAGACCACACCCCCTTGCTCCCCAGTCCTTCCCACCAGGGCACGGAGGCAAAGGGAGGAAAACCAGAGTGTGCAAAGTGGCTGAGTGTGTGGCGACCTGGGATCCCATCTAAACTTGATCACTCACCTGTGTAAATTGGATGGGTCCTATCCCCACTCTGGGTCTCAATTTCCTCCTCCGTAAAATGAGACTATTAGCCTAGACTTGGAGATCCTATGAGCAAATGCCTACTGGAATAGGGCAGCGACAAAACAGAAAGGAGCTAAGGGAAGCTAATGTAGGAGCACCTACCATTCAGTCCCTGCGGACAGTCGCCAGATGGGAATGTCAACTCACTGTTCCCAGATATTCTAATTTTCATCAGAAGCTGGACATCTGGATGTTTTGTAAAGAATCTTGAATTATTAAAAAAAAAAAAAATAGTAACTATTTGCAGCTTTTAATCTCCTCAAACACCATAAAGTTAAACAAAGCAGGTCTTCAAGCCAAGGCTAATCCAACGGCTGCGATTTTGGCACCTGCAGGCCGGATAACTTCTATGGGCAGCGATTCTGCCCCCCACCCCCACCCCAACTCCGCTGCCCCCTTTGCCTGTTTCTGAGAAAACACATCTTTCAGGTCCCCTTTTCAGTTCCTTCCCCCATGTGCGTCACAAACCTACGAGGCCTCAGAGGGTGCCCTGCTGAGGCCCAGGACTCCCTAGAACCCTACAGAAATGCGTCCTAGCAAGTTCTCCTTGCATTTCCAGAAGCCTCTGCACCTCTCAGTTCCCAGTTCCAGTTTGTGACGACTGATTTCCTACACTGACCTCACTCCCCACTTCACCAAATGGAAAGGGTTGATGAAATCATCATTTCAGCCCCAACATGGTGGAGCAGGTGTGAAAACCAAGGCTGAGCTGAGAGCCAGAGTGTATTAAGAGCCATCAACATGCCAGGCACTGTTGAAAGCATGAGGTGGATGTTCACCTACTTAATCTTTGTGGCAAATCTATAAGGCATGTGCTATTATCATCATTTTGCAGGTGAGAACAGAGGTTCCAAGAGGATAAGTAACCTGCACGAGGTCGACCAGCTAGCAGGTGGCACCACTGAGACCCAGCTGGGTCTGGATCCAGGCCCCCACGCTTGTAAGTTCTGTCCCTTCTGATGCTGAAATGCATGGTCAGTCCCCACCTAACCCTTCACAGCCTCCCCATCCCAATCAGGAGGAAGTCCAGCCTCCACGGTTGGGTCTGTCTGATCCGATCCAGCCCTGTTCCCAGGCATCATGCCTCTTTGTGGAATCATGTGTGCCTCTGCGCCTTTGTACATTCTGACCTCTCTGCCTAAGATGCTCTTCCCTCCATTTCCTGACTGGCGAGGTCCGTGACTGACCCTTCAAGGCATCTCTCTGTGAAGTCATCCTGGATCTGAAGTCTTCCTGCATCTGCATGGCAGGTATGTTTCATCATTGCAGGGCTCCCATTGGACAAGCACCACACCGTATATTTGTCTTCTTCATGGGACTAGAAACTCCTTGAGGGCAGGGCTAGGGCTTACTCATCTAGCCCTGACAACACAGCAGGCTCAATGCATACTGTCCAGGGAGACCTACTCTGAACCCCTCCCCTTGTCCTGCCTGTACTCCTTTAATGTTGGGGCTCACCTGACCCCAGAGGGACCCAAATACCACAGCTGGGGGACACTGTCATTGCGTCCACGAATGGCATCACCCTCTATCAACTTGCCAAGACTGTCACAGCAAAGGACTACAGACTGGGTGGCTTAAGCCACAGAAACTTATTTTCTCGGGATTTTAGAGGCTAGAAGTCCAAAATCCAAGTGTTGGCAGGTGGATTTCCTCTGAGGCCTCCCTCCTTGGCTTCTCCTGGTGTCTCCATGGTTTTCCTTCTGTGTGTGTCTGTGTCCTAGACTCCTCTTCATATAAGGACACTAGTCAGGTTGAATTAGGACCCATCCCAATGACCTCATTTCACCTTAATGACCTCTTTAAAGGCTCTGTCTCCAAATACAGTCACAATCTGAAGTTAAGACTTCACCATCTGGACTGGGCGGGGGGCGAGGGGCAGGGGGAGGGACACAATTCAGGCCAATAACAGACCTCAATTTCCCTCCTTCTTCCTGCTTCCCAAGGTAACCCATATGCAGCTAGAATCATTAACAATCAGTCTGGAAGAGCCCTTCATGCGCTTCCAGCCCAAAACTTTGTATTTCACAAGTGGGGAAACTGAGCCCTACAGAGGGAATGTACCTTGCCACCAAAATCACCCAGCAAATTACATCAAAGCTTCTGACAGTTGGCCCAGGGGTCTTCCTGTGATCCCCACATCCAATCTGTAAATACCATTTTTGCTATTTTAAGAACTCTTCTCACCTGCAGAGCAGATGATAGGCTGATGGGAGTCAGGAGCAGATTTCTCACCAGTCACTCTCCTCCCTGGTCCTGATCAGTGAAGGCCAGGCCTCTAAAGTTATTTCCAGACACCTGTGAGGTGTCCACAAGATGTCCTGGTCACTCAGCTTGACCTCAGAGCTCCCAGAAAGCGAACTTGATTAAAATATCAAGTGTTTGATTTTTCTCCTTCCAGTTCATAGAGTGTCCATTTAAAGGGCCCTCTTGCCACCCCACGTGCTTCCCAAGACCTGAGAGACACCGCCAATTGCCCTGGGGGCCTGAGGAACAGCCCCTGTACCCCTTGTCCTATAGCCACTTTAAGCCTGCACAGCCCAGGCCAGGGCTGCTCACATATGTCTAGTCCAGTCCTTTCCAGAACCACCCTCAGTACATCTACATTGAGAGTCCTTCCACGGCTCCAAGTGCCTGCAAAAGAAAGTTTGTCCTCCCCAACCTGCTTGGGTTCAAATCTTCTCTCTAGCACTTTCTAGCTATGCAATTGCAGAAAAGTTAAATAGCCTCTCCGCAGGGCATAAGAGCAAGACCTTCCTTATAGAATTATATGTATTAAATTAGTTCATACGTGTAGAGCACATGGAGTAGTACCTAGAATATATTCAGCCCTATGTAAGTATTTCTTAAATGTGTATATACATGCTCCCCATTCCACCCAACACAACAACAACAAGCTTCCTTAAGAACCTACAATGTACAAAGCACAGTTCCTGGCAGGAAAGGGTTTATGGATGCAGGTATACTTGATGAGGGCCTTGAAGGCTAGGGAGAAATTCGTGGGGTGTGGGGGGAGTTGGAGTAATGCAAGTAAAGGGAAGATGGTGAGTAGGGTCAGCGGGCTTAAGAGCCCGTGGTGTTGGGCAAACACCGGGTGTGGCTAAGGCTCTGAGCAGAAGGGGGAGGTTGTAGGCCCTGAGGCTGAAAGGACAAGAAACCAGATCTTGGAAAAGTGGGAGGCTGGGGTGACAGGCCTCGGGCGTGTGAAGCACCAGGAATGCACCACATATATGCCCCTCACTGGGCCTTGCTTCTCCTGGTCTTGTCCCTGCTCACACTGCCACATTTTTTCTCTGTTCCAGCTCAGCATTAGGCCCAGGATACAAAACTGCATAGGATGTATGTAGTCTCTGCTCTAGAAACGAGCACAAAGTCAAGAGGCGAGGGGGCAGCCAATTAGCCAATTCAAGAGTGGTTAAAAGGAAGAATGAAACCCTGGACGTGGAGCAGCTCCAGCTGAACATGGGAGGTCAGGGAGGGCTTTCCAGAAGACGGGACACGGGAGCACAGTGGTGAAGGGCACCTGAGCCTTTGCAATAGGGTAAGGTTAGGAATGTTCCAGTCTGTGAGAAGGCACCAGAGCGTGAAATGCAGCCTGGCATGGCTGGAGCAAAGGGCACATAGGGGCCAAGAAGCAAGGGACAGGGCTTTGGGGGAGGAAGGGACCAGAGCCAGTGGAGCTTTGCGGGACAGGACAAGGAATAGAATCGCACCATCATCCAGGAGTTAATGGGCTCTAAGAGGTGGCTTTGCGGGAGAGGAAGGGCATAAACAGAGCTACATTTTAGAGCAAACCCTGTAAATTCCCCCAGCATCGGAGCCTGAGATAAGAAAGTGAGTGGGGGTAGTTTATGGGTGAGGTGACCCCAGGAAGCAACAGTGACAGAGTGAGGAGAGTGAGTGGGGGATGGGAGTAAGACTAGAAGGGGTGTGTCCCTGAGCTGGTCACCTCTGGGAACAGCAGAACTCGGTCCTGCTGGAGACCCTCTGAGAAACCATTAATGACCTCCCCATTGTCACCAACTTTCAGTCCCCATTGCTTGAAGGTTGCCTTGGGAGGCATTAACTCTCTCTCCACCCATTGCTCTTCCAGGCACAGAGGCTGACTGGCCTTCCCCTGACCGTGGTTTTGAACAAGCCTTGCATGTTTGAAATAGGACAGTTATGGCACGCATGGAACTGTCCTCGCTGCCGTGCTGAAATCAGGTGGTCTAAGGGAGGCGTGTGGGGCACAGAAATATCTGCAACTACCTCCTGGGATTAAGATGCATCCGTGAGAATTACATTCCATTGCAAATAACAGAAAAACAAACAAACAAAAATAACAGTAGCTGAATCAAGTTAGATATTTAATTCACCCTTGCATTGAAGATGTCCAGAAATAGTGGCTTATGGCTGGTACACTTTGTGAAGGGCATTCTCCCAGCTGTGGAAGGCCATCCTCCAAATGGCCCAGTGTAGCCGTTAGAGCTCCAACCATCAGAACCATGTTTCAGGCAGCAACATAGAGCCAAGAGGAAGAGGAATGCACCCTCTCCCTTTTAAGGAAACTTTCCAGCACCTTCGACATGACACTTCCACTTACCTCTTCTTGACCAGAACTTAGGCACATAGTCATTCCTAGCTGCAAGAGAGGCTGGCAAATGTTGTCTTTTAGATCATTGGCCATGGACATAACCAAAGTGGGCATTCTTTAGCTAAGAAGGGAGAGAGAATGGACCTTCAGAGGCAGCTAGTAGCTGGTTAATTTGGAAGCTGTCATAATCCAGGGAGAGATGAGAAGCGTCCAAGCAAAGGGAGCAGCCGGGGGTGGATGGAGAAGGAATGTGTGTGTCAAACGTCTGGGCATGGATTTGGCAGGACCGGGTGAGTGGTGTCGAGGGGAAAGGAAGGGCAAGAGTCAGGAATGAATCCCAGGCCCTGGCTTGGATGACGAGGTGAGTGGAGATGCCATTAATGCAGGAAGAAAATATGGGAAGATACAGTTTGGGAGAAGGCCATGAGGTCCTCTGTGGTCGTGCTGAGTCTGTGATGCCAGAAGGACATTTAGAGATGTCCAGGAAGTAGACAGTTGGGTGACCAGGTGGTCAGGACAGAAGTCTTGGCATGAGACAGCAATTTAGGGGCATTAGGCATTGGAGCCGAGGAGCCCTCAGGGTAAGAACACAGAGAAAGGGGAAAGAGACACATACAGCAGGCTGACATCAGAGTGTAAGGAGCACGGGAAGAGTGACATCAGAGTGTAAGGAGCATGGGAAGTTGGCCTTGTGAACTGCATCAGAGGGCAGGAGAGTCAGGGGTACTGATGACCCTGTTTGGCTGTGTCCCTCTGTGTAAAGCCCCTCTTGTAACCATAATCTCTGGGTTCTGATAACCACTTGGCCTTCCCATCAGGCCTAGATTGGGTAATGTCTCCCTGATATTATTCATGCTAGAGTGCTGCACCGTTTCCTGGTACATTCTTCTAATCCTTTCATACTTTTGTAAAGAGTGCCTTCATTATACTCTCCTTAATTACACAGATAGATAGATGACAGATGATAGATAGATAGATAATAAATGGATAGGTCGATAGATGGAAGGATGGATGGATCGATGGATTAGGTGGATGGGTAGGTGGATGGATGGATGGGTGGATTGGATGGATGGATGGATGGATGGATGGATGGATGGATGGATGGATTGGCTGGATTGGCTGGATGGTAGGTAGATAAGTTGCAAGGGAAGATGAGATCACAAGAGAAACTGGGAAGCGACAGTGGGGGAGGTAGGAGGAGAACCACAAGTCAAAGGAGAAGTGAACTGTGTCAGATGTGACCCCCCCCCCACCATTAGTTAAGAGAAGGGTTATGAGACATCCATTGGATTTGCCACAAGAAGGTCACTGATGACCTTGGTGAGAGCAGTTCCATGTGTTGTGGGAGAAGCCAGATTGCAATGGGTGGAGCTGGAGAAATGAGTGGGAGATGAGGAAGTAGAGACAAGTGCTTTCTCCCTCACCTCCCCCTACAAAGCCTGGCTCAAATGTCACCTCCTCCACAAACTTTCTCTGAACCTCTGTTCTTCTGTGCTCCCTGAGCATCCAGTTGCCCATCTGCCACAAATCATGGCTGAGCTCCCAGGGTCAGGGCCTATGACTCTGGACATACACAATGTCATGGGAAGAGCACTGGACTTAGAGTCTAAAAACATGGGCTCCAAGCCGAAAACCCATCCAGCCTACCTCCTCCAACTTCCTGAGAAAGAAACACCTTATCTTGTCTAACTTGGTCAAGAACAGGTTTTGAGGCCCTGTCCAGTACTCACAGCCCCACACTATGGAGGGGTGCCCCTCCAGCTGCCATCCAGTTGTATGGCCTCCTACCGGGTCAGTATCCAGTAAAAGGCCACAGCCTGCCCTGCCACTGCCTTCATCTGCTTCCTTAGCCATGAGAAAATGTAGGAGTATCCAATGGTCATGGACATCCCTCTTTCCCACCATCTCTAGGACTGGTCAAGGCCAAAGGCAATCTCTGTTGCAAAATAATAGCCAAATTATTTCTGGGGGCTCCCTAAGGAGCCCAGCTGCTCCCACCCCACCAGGCTGGGCTGTCACTGCCTAGACCTGTCACTCTTGGGTGAGTCAGCTCAGCCCTGCCTGACCACTGAGGCCAAAACACCAGCCAGGGCTCCATCACTAGCCAGAAGAATTATCTCGAGGCGGCCATGAAGCTGACCTTTATGGGCTACTTTCTGTGTAGAGGGCTCTGTTCTAGAATGGTTCTTTTATCACCTCGACCTTACAACAGCTGAATGAGATCTGTGCTATTTCTCTCACTTTATGAACAGGGACCCAGAAAAGATCAATCCCTGGAATAATTGGGCATCTTCAGATCCAAATCTCTCTCCTTGGCAAAATTATGAAAGAGCGAGCATGGAAGGAGAAGGCAATGAACACTTTTCCTGGGCACTTTTATGTGCCAGGAGCATTGTCCTATTGGATCTTTACAACAACTCCCGGCAGAAGCATATGTTACGGATGAGCAGCCTGAGACTTGGAGAGAGTAAGGGTTGCCCAGCGGGTCAGGACTGAAGCCCACACTATGATTTATACCCAGGCCACTTCTTCTGCTTAATCTGCTTGAATTTTCTCAGCCCTGCAGGTAATGTTACTCCATTACACAGATGAGAAAACTAAGACTTCGGAGAGTCAGAACAACTTGCTTGAGGTTGCTGTGTAATTTGTGAGATCTGAGGGCTGGGCGTAGGGCAGCAGAGGAGGGAATGAAGTGGGGAGCTAGGATTCAAAGCGGGGTTTCTGACTTTGCAGCCTGTTGACAGCAGGCAGGAAAGACGGGATTGGGGAACAGAAGACTTTTCTCTGCCCCTCAGTTGTGCCGTGGCCTCTGTGGTTTTTACACCCTCCCCCCGCTTTTGGACCTTCAGCATAGCTTTCCCCCTCTCCCCCACACACTCCCCACCCCCCAACTCCCCAGCAGGCTTGGTACCCAGCCGCGACATGGTGGCGGGGGGGGGGTGGCCAAGGAAAGCTTCTTGGAAGAGGTGACATTTGAGCTAGGTGTTGAATGATACCATAGGTATGGCCATCTATCACACAAGGTGCCAAGCTCTACACCTGATCCAGAAGAAAGATAAACAGGACACAGTCCTTGCCCTCACGAGTTTCAGCCACTGCGAGGGGACCGTTCCCAGTCTCATCCTCCGACCTAACCTTGCTCTCGGGGGAGAAAGGAAAGAAGGAGGAAGGTGGGCATGACAGTGCTGACCGCCGCACACCTTCCCAGCTCCCTCCACTGGGCCAGGCTCCACTCGGAGCCCTCGTGAGGTGTGCGGTGGACAAAGGATGGGTTGGCTCCTTGGAAAAGTGATTCATTCACCTTTCACAGAAAAAAAGCAGACTTTCTTGTTTTCTGCACCCAAATCAAGGTCACCTTTGTGCACTTTTGCCCTTTGGGTCTCCGGGGTGATACCCAGTCTGGAAATCTATGCCTTTTGAGACTTCAGACCTGTCCATTCTCCTGCTCAGTAGCACCGACCATCGCAGCCCAGGGCCATCCCCCAGGTCCTGCCTGTGGAGAGACCCTTTCGGTCCCCACTCAGGATCCTGAGGACCCGTCCCACCTCCCATCTGTAATGACAGGAAGCCAGCACCTTGAGGTTTTCACCAAACACCTCCCCATCTTCCCAAAACTGAGAGTGGCCCATTCCCAGGAAAGGGAGGGTGTGTCTGCCTTACCCAGGGAAACATCTGGGAACCATTCCAGAGAGTACTTAAATAAACCCAAACGCTTTGGGGCAGCCATCCGAGTAGTAACGTGTAGTGGAGGAAAGCGAATACACAGATATCAGAGGTAGACAGATGGGGATTCAAATTCTGACACCAGCGAGGTGCTTGAGACCTTGGGGACCCTTCCCTTCTGAGCCTCTGTGTTCCCAATCTGTACCACAGAGTTGGTTATCATGAGTGTTGCATATCGATGCAGTAACACCTCTCGGGGCTGTGTGAAAATGGAAGCAAACAGCACAGAAGAAAACGCCTGGCCCTCTGTTTGATCCCCATTGCCTGCTTTCTGCAGCCACTTTGTTACGTGATCCTACAGTCTTCCACGAGCCCTGCGCCTGGACTCAGCATCCCCAGTGCCCTATGACTGTGGAGGTACGTCTTTCCGGACTTCCATTGTTGGCCCCTTCATCTGTCATCCCTGGGACAAATGTCTTTTGCCACTACATCAAATTCTTTTTCAGGTTAGAGATAGGATTTCTCATGGTCGGCTCACGTCTCAAGGACTGAGAGCCTGGGCTCCTTCTACAGTGCTGACCCTTGTCCTCTACAAGGTCACAACCTCCCTAGGCTAGAAAGTACCAGGCTCCTGTTCCCAAAGAAGGTTCAGCTGATACCGCTGTCTGCACAAAGGTCCCTTAGGGGTCTCCCAGATGCTAGCTGGAGCTATAAATGGTTACGTACTTTTATTTCCACCTCTAATCCATAAACTTGGCAAATTGTAGCGAAGACCACGCAACACCTCGTGACCCCGTTGCCTGATGGTCATGGAGTCTGTAGGGTTCTTCTCCCCACCAGGTCTGGTCCTCACATGTAAAAACGGAGAATACTAGCTGAAGAAATCAGCCCTTTGGACTCCACCCAAAAGAAAGCAGCAAGATAAAGTTCAGAGAAGATGACCAGCTTACTGGGGTCACAGAGCAAGTGTGAAGCAAAATCAGGCTGAACTTCTCCTCTGCATTCCATCTGCCCCCACAGGCAACGCACCTTCCCTCGGAGATTCTCCCGTCCCTTCCCTGGACCCAGGACACCAGAGAAGTCACTGACTTTTGTACTATCTTACATTCTTTTCTTATGTTCCATTTGACAAATCTTGAGACCCTCGACCTCAGAAGAACCAAAGAAGCTTTTTCTAAAGGGCGGAGGCCTTGGCCCCACCCAGACCCATAGGCTAAGAATTTCCCAGGGGGCTTCCAAGCAGGTCTATTCCTGAGAAGGGCGGTTCTGATGTGGAGCCAGGGCAGGGAACCACCACATCTAAAATTAATCATAGGAAATGAATAATGAGCACCTACTAGGTGCCAAAGCAGTGTCACCGTGGCTACCTCTGCCACAACCCGCCAAAGCAGGTTTCTCAACTCCACTTTCTGTAAGGAGGGGAAAGCTACAAGACACCGAGGGGCTTCCCAAGACACACAGTTGATAAGAGGCAGAACCAGGCTTTGAATCGGAGTCTTTCTGACTGCAAAGCCCACACTTGCCTGAGCCCTTGACGTGTAGTCCTACTGTGTGACAGCCCTGCGCTAACGGACCCCAGGGATAGGGGACAAGTCAGGCTCACGACCGGTCTAGGAGCCCACACCTGAATGGCAGTGGCTGATACATAAAAGTTGACTGACACACAAAGCTGCCTGAGAAGGATAAACAGAGGTTCCAAGGGCTAGGAGAGCCCAGTGGGGGTGTGGGGGAGACACTGGGGGACGGGGGGTGGGAATCAAGGAAAGCTTCTTGGAAGAGGTGATGTTTGAGCTAGGTGTTGAATAATACCATAGGTATGGCCATCTATCACACAAGGTGCCAAGCTCTACACCTGCTCCAGAAGAAAGATAAACAGGACACAGTCCTTGCCCTCACGATACTGGGAGTCTAGCACTCTGCCTTCTCTGAATCTCCCATCTTTCTCTACCAACCCTCCCTCCTCTCCTCCCTCTTCCCCTGTCCCCCCTCTCTGCTTCCTTTCGTGCCTCAGCTCCCCCCTTCGCCCTGCAGAGTGAGCCCGGCCTTCTGGGTCGTCCAAGAAATGGGGTGCTCCAGGCCCAGAGCCAGGGAGGAGAGAGGCACGTGGGCCCTGCCCAGGCCAGGGGACAAGGAGATGAGCTTCAGAGCCATAGAGTGAGTCACAGTACACAGACACTTAAGCAATGGGGATAATAAGACACACTTCCCTGGGAAGTTGGGGAGAGAGATGAGGTAGGAAGGGAAAGTGCTTTGAGCTTTTCGGGAGAAAGAACCCATAAACAGATCCAAGGTATTATTACCCCGGTCATTACCTGCCTCAATTAAAGGGGTACGCATCTAACTACATGAGGAATCATTAACTCGTTCTGCAACCCACACATGGTTGTATTTTTAATATAATTTCATTTTTATTAACAGATAAGACTGTGAAATATCCTGCGAGTCATTCTGACATGTTAATACTCCCCTTCGGCCTGGGTGGGGTGTCCTCCCTCCCACGGGGCTAGGAAAGGGTCCGGGCCAGGGAAAAGAGGCTGAGCCTCCCTTGGTACTCCAGCTCCCCAGCCCCAGGTCCTCCTCAAAGAAGTCTGGAACCATCTCTTGGTCCCTGAGCCCATCATCTGAATTGCCCTTCCTCTTGGCCCTCCGTACCTTTCCCTGCTTTACACGTCTACCCACACCTGCCCAACCTACCCTTCCATGGTGGGCAAGGAGGATGGGTGAACTACTGGGTGCCAGGCAGTGGGGGACCAAAGCTCAGTTATACACAGTCCTGCCCTTCAAGCAGGTAAGCGCACCAGGCCGGTTCATTCATTCACCCAGCTAGCTAGCCCTGAGCCCTGGGCTCTGTGCCCAGTACTCAGAACGGCAGGTGAATGACACATGTCTCCACCCAAGGATACACACCTGGGAAGGGAGACAGACACCCCCCCCCCAACCAACCACAGAAATACCTACAAATGTGTGCTGTAATAAAGCAATGCCCCCAAGGGCGGGGGAGACTCAACAGAATAATTAAGTCTGCCTTCGAGTAGGACTGTCAGGAGCATGCCCAGAAGGTTCTCCAGAGGGAACAAGACATGAGCTAGGCCTCAGGGTGCTTAGAGAAGGAAGGGCATCGCAGGCTCAGGGGACAATGCAAGCAAGACAGACATTGGTGTTCTGGGGCGGGGTGGAGGGGTGCACTAGGGCTGGGGAGGTGAGGCGTTTGGGAGAAAGGATAGAAATGACAATGATGTGGCGTGGGGGTGACAGGGAAGGGCCTTGTCTGCCATGACTATACCAACAGGCAGTGTCTACAGAACCAACCAGGAGCCAGGCCAGGGCAAGGCACTTTCCCAGCAGCAGCTTCGTAAACCCTCACGGCCGCCCTACCTAGGCAACTCTGTGACCACCCTCTCTCCACTGAAGACACGGGCTGCCCAGCTAGGGGAGGAAAAGCAGGCTCAGAGACACCCTAGCATTTAATGCCAAATAAGGACTTTTTGAGGATGGAAGGGGAGTTTAGTCAGAGGGAAGAGGGGCCGCAGGCTCTTTGGGGTAAAGTGATGGGGTAACTGGGGGACACAGGATAACTGAGGGGCATCGACTACTGACGAGGGCAATGGAGGAAGAAGGTACAATAGGCCCCCCGCCAACCCCCCCGCTGCAGGGAGCAGGCTCTGCAGCCACAAGCGGCCCAGCGCAGCACAGAGTGCAATCACAAAGGGCCAAGCTGGAAATGACCTTCCAGAAAACCTACCCGGGAGGGTAGGACGTTCCCCTCCTAAATCATTTGCCAAGCTGCCCCATCGTTATGCTTCCTACACCCTCATGCAAGTCAATAGCATCTCTTTGCTTAGACTGCTTCAGATGAAGTCCAAAATCCCTCCTAGGGCCCAGAAGGTTCTGCATGACCTCTTCCTGGCCTGCTCCTCACCTCCCCAACCCTGTCTCCTTCACTCACTACCCCCACGGCCCCCCTCCCCACCTTGACTTCCTATACTCTGGCCACACAGGACTTACTCAAGTGTCTCACCAGCGCCTGGCTCTTTCTGTTCCTGGAACTTCATGCTTGAAATAGTTCTTGCCATCCCTCCCACCCCCCCACCCCCGTCCCCCAGGCTGACCTCCTGCCCTTATCCTTTAGGGTTCAGCCCTCACCGACCCTCCTCCCGCCCCCTGCCTGTCCCACCCTCCCGTGATGCTCTGGTCTTTTCCAGCTGATGTTTTCTTGCTTGGAATATTTGTTCATGATCGGCTCCACACAACTTCATAAACCAGACTTGTTCGCTGCTCTGCTCTCCAAGGCTGAAACAGTGCCTGGCACAGAGCAGGGCTCGTGAAGTAGTTTTGGGGTGAATGAGTGAGGAAACAAGAGAAAGGATGTGCAAGCCCCACATTATACGTTCGTTAGCGCGTGCGGTTCCTCTGGCCTGGACCATCTCCTGTTTTCTTGCCCACGGCCCCCCTTAGTCCCACTGACTTCGAGAAGGCCTCCTTGGTATCTGTAATCAAGACAGAAGAGGAGACTCCGCTTAATGTCTGCGGTAGGACACGTTGTCTGAACATCGTGATGCTTCAGTAAATCCACCGCAGCTCGTGATTATGCTCCTCTCTGTCTGTGTAAATCTTGCCTCCCCTGTTACAAGACAGCTCACCGAGTCCTGACGCTGCTATACACAAAAATGGGCACCAGAGAAGGGAGGTGAGGGGTTCACATGCCTGAAAGTGAGCTCAGCCACCAGAAGGGGATGACGCACCGTAAAGGGTTTTGAACATGACATAGCATCATATAAATGCAGCCTAGCCTCCTTTCCTTTCCTGCACTGATCAAACACTCCCTACACATAAGGGTCTGAGTTAGGCAGTATAGGAGAGAGAAAAGAAACTGAAGCTCTGATCCCTGGGCACTAAGTTTATGATCTAGTTGCAACATAAGACCTGATCATAAGCAATCACCATAGAAGACTATCAGCTAAGTGCCCAAAAGAACCCCACCTTCGGAATTCTATGTCTTTATCAGGGAATAATCCCCAAATCTGGCCCCATGCCCACGAGCACCTGGGTGCTCAGTTCCCTTTCTCACTGGGTGGTGTTCACTTCCACAGCGCCATCCCCACTGGATCTCCTATTTGCATTGCCCATTTTATCTCCTCTGGTGGAGAGAGAGATACAGTGAGCTTGCCTCAGACAAAGTGCATGTTGCCAAAACCATTCCTGGGCTGTCTGCAGACTATCCTGCCTCCCATTCCTTGGAATTGTTTATGAGTGCTTGCACTCAACAGCCTGCCTCCAGCAAGTTCACCCAGTTGGGCAATGTGGCCAAACGGCCGTGGAGAGGGTAAATGCTAGCCCCTGGAGTCCAAAGGTTGCAATGAGTACTTGGAGTTTGTAAGCACACTTTCGAGATCCCTTAATGGTGAAGGCAAAGGTGTTTTAGCTATATATGCAGAGAGAGAGCCCTGAAACCATAGGACTATAGATGAGTCGGGGAAGGTGACTCTTGGCACTCTTCGGGGACTGAGACTCGGGAGTTGCCAAAGTTTCTCAGATTCTACAACCCCCACCTTGAGCTGCCTGGATGATGAAATATTCTGAAGAGCTTGAATTGCTTACACCGGTGAGCTGAGCTAAAACCCAGCACCCCAGCCTAACTCCCTGGTCCAACCCAGCACCCCAGCCTACCTCCCAGGTGATCACAAAGGACGAGGGGTGGGACCCGCTGTGCCCCCACCGACACTCAACAGACCAGAGCACAGTTCCCTTCCCCCAATGCTGCCAGTATCAGGAGGAGTTCCTTCACTTATTAGTTAACAAATGAAATGCCAGGTGGAAGCACAGTGTTGAAACAAAACTCCATGCTTCCCCACCCCGAGGCGTGACGAAACACTTGGAAGAGATCTTCACAGGCACTTGGCTCATGCCTGAGAGAGCAAGGGAGGTGGGTGCTGGGGCTGAGGACACCCGGGCCCGCAAGGTTTGCACTTGAACTAAGCATGCCACACCTCATGGCAGAGAGGCAGAGGATGGGCGGGAAGGGGACTTCGGGAAATTAGTGCAGCCGCGTGGGGAAAGCCCAGTTCGGCAGAGTCAGCCCTTGGTGGCCTTAGAGTCTTTGCTTTCTAATTGAGTACTGCAACCCAAGTCTGGGAGTCCTAATGGTTCCCTAAGACAGGCACCACTAGGAAAAATCAGGAAGAGAGGCCTGGTCACAGAATGGGGAGAGAGCGGAGAAAAAGGGGAGGGGGGAGAGAGGGGGAAGGGAGGGAAGCAAACAGAATGAAACCTTTGAGATTATGTCTGTAGTATTTCTGATCTGAAATAATCAGATTCCAGCCATTTCAAAAAAGTTTCCCAATGAATGCAATGGTGCGTGTGAATGTATGGGCAAGTATATATATATCTGGTGTGTGTGCACACCTGTGGGTATATTTGTGCACGTGTGTTTGTGTGTGAGCTCAGGTGAATGTGTGAGAATGTATGCATTTGTGTGGTGTGTGGGTTTGCGTGTGAGAATGCATGCAAGCGTGTGCATGTGTGTATGTACATGTGTGTGCATATTTGTGTGTCTGCCTGCGCAGCATCTCAGGTTGAAAACAGCTCTGAAATAAAGCCTCAGTAAAAGAGGGATCTTATCCTGCTCCGCTGCAGACCAACTGGGTGACCTTGAGCAAGGCATATCACCACACTGGGCCTATTTTCTCCCATGTTCTAACTCCCAAAGCAATGCCTGGTACATAATAATCACTCAATAAATTTTCACTAAATGAGCAACTGTTATTTAACGATAATGCTGCCTATTTCTTTGGGTTGAAGAAATGACAAGATGAGAAAGCACATGCATAACTATTCTCCGACTCTCTTCATGCTTCGCACATAATAGAAGCCCAATAACTGTGAACCCTACCCCTCCGCAAAATCAGTTTTTATCCCCTTGGTAGAAGGAGGGCGATGAAGGAAATGCTGCATAAGGTCGCACATCTCCTACAGCTCGCTTCCTTGGGCTGAATACCACTGACCATATTCCTTTTTATTTTTAAATTTTAATTCCCGTATAGTTAACATACAGTGTTATATTGGTTTCAGATGTACGATATCGTGGTTCAGCAATTCTATACATTACTCAGTGTTCATCATGGTAAGTGTACTCTTTTTTTTTAAGACTTTATTTATTTGAGAGAGAGAGCACAAGAGTGCGCATGAGCAAGGGGAGGGGCAGAGGGAGAAGGAGAAGCAGACTCCTGGCTGAGAAGGAAGTCCCATGCAAGGCGGGGCTCTAACCCGGGACTCCAGGATCACGACCTGAACCTAAGGCAGCCGCTTAACCAACTGAGCCACCCAGGCGCCCCATAAGTGTGCTCTTAATCCCCATCACCTATTTCCTCCACCCCCTTCACCCACCTCCCCTCTGGTAACCATCTGTTTGTTCTCTATAGTTAAGAGTCTGTTTTTTGGTTTGTCTCTTTTTTTTTCTCTGTTAGTTTGTTTTGTTTCTTTAATATATGAGTGAAATTATACAGTAATTGTCTTTCTCTGACTGACTTATTTCACTTAGCATTATATATACATATTTGCCTGCCACATTTTCCTTATCCATTCATCAGTCAATGGACACTTGGGCTGCTTCCATAATTTGGTTATTGTAAATAATGCTGCTGTATGCATAAGGGTGCATGTATCCCTTTGAATTAGTGTTTTTGTATTCCTTGGCTAAATACCCAGTAGTGCAATAGCCAGATTCTAGGGGGTTCTATTTTTAACCTTTTGAAAAACCTCCATACTGATTTCCAGAGCGGCTGTACCAGTTTGCATTCCCACCAACACTGCAAGACGGTTCCTTTCTCTCCGCATCCTGCCCAACACCTGTTGTTTCTTGTGCTGTTGATTTTAGCCAGTCTGACTAAAGGTGTGAGGTGAGAGCTCGTTGTAGTTTTGTTTTGCATTTCCCTGATGGTGAGTGATGATGAACATCTTTTCATGTGTCTGTTGGCCATCCGCATGTCTTCTTTGGAGAAATGTCTGTTCCTGTCTTCTGCCCATTTTTAAATTGGATTATTTGTTTTTTAGGTGTTGAGTTGTATAAGTTCTTTATATATTTTGGATACTAATCCTTTATCAGATATGTCATTTGCAAATATTTTCTCCCATTCAGTAGGTTGCCTTTTAGTTTTGTTGATTATTTCCTTTGCTGTGCAGAAGCTTTTTATATTGATGTAGTCCCAATAGTTTCTTTTTGCTTTTGTTTCCCTTGCCTCAGGAGACCTATCTAGAAAAGAGTTGCTACAGCTGATGTCAGAGAAAATTACTACCTGTGCTCTCTTCTAGGATTTTTATGGTTTCAGACCACTGACCATATTTTTGAGCCAATTTCCAGAGGCTTCTGAGTTCCCATTATGTTATATATTAGCTAGGCCTCTTCTCCCTGCTCTCAGTCAAGGATTGACAGCAATTCATTTGCAAGAATTAAATGCAAGACTGAATTTTAATGACTCAGAAATTTGAGGCCAACTTTGCTTTCAGTGACCTTTAAAGAAAGGAAGCCCAGTAGGTGACCTGGTACCTGTCCTTCCATCTGGAGGTATACTTGTGGGTCACAATCTTGCAAGATAGGAATAATTATCTTCATTATGCATTTAAAGGGACAAAAGCTTGAAGAGATCAAGTGACTGGCCCAAGGTCACCCTACTCACTCCAGGGTCACAGAGCTGCCTCCCAGCCCAAGTGATATTCAGAAGCTTATGGAAGGTAAGATCCCCTCACTCAGACAAACAGAAATGAGGTCCCTTGAGTTCTGAACCCATAAACATCTCAAAATCTCTGACTAGTCAGCCCTGGTTGAGTATTGGCAGATAGAGCCAGGGCCATGTGGCAATCAGAAAACTAGTCAGGTGGGACTGGAACAGTGCCTCTGAGGTATTTCACAAACACGGGGAACAAACACATTGGTGTCGCAATCCTGGCCACCCGGAGCTGCCGTGTTGGCTGTTTTTTGAGCAGGAACTGTGGATAAGGAGTTTGAAGGCTTGAGGGCTGAGGTCGCTAGGACTCCTAGATGGGTGGCCATCTTGGAGACTGCATCAGCCCTCAGGAGGCAGCTTTTCAGTCCCCAAACCCCTGATGGGTATAGCCAGATGGAACTGCTCCTTCCAAAGTGCCCAAGCTACTCCATACCCCTTAGCGGAGGCACCCGAGGCTTTCCATGCTCCAGAAGTAACCTGCATTTCCATCTTCTCCAACTACTCTCTCTGACAGACTCGAAGACCCAGACTCACCAGCCTTCTGACTGGATCCCAAACATACCTTTGGCTCCATCACCTCTATGCCCAGGAAACAGACCATCCCCTGCCCTCAAAAGACCTATTCATCTTGTAATCCTAAAAACAAAAGTTAATTAAGACCAAATCTCTTCTTAGCATTTCACAATGCCTTCTGGGATAATTAATATAACTGGTATGAACTGCTCCATAAACTCAGAGCACAAATATGGTCACATTCCACTTATTTTTCCAATTAATCTCCCAAGCACACATCTACATGAAAAGTCCAGCATCTCCCTCTGGAGGCTTCCTCCCTTCCCAAGAAATTGTCCCATAGCCCTGGGGACAGGCCAAGTAAAAACAAAAATGAGCTTCGCACATACCAGGCATAGAGGAACTGGAGTCTGTTCAGTTCAGAACCGCCGGGGATTCTCTCGGCCACGGATTCCTGCTACCACACAGTGTCACTGTTGAAACTCACGCCTACACAATTTCTTGGATACACGCACAGGCAGAAACCAAGCCCCTGACCAGCAGCCAGAGGCCCCATGTAGGGCTCTTCAAGTATGATTCTTACTCATTTTCTCATACTTCGTTATTTCCCAGGGCACAAGAACACAGCAGGAACCCCCAAGCAGGACTGATTCTACTCTCCACCCCAAACAAATTCCTTTCCCCTGGCCCATGAGCACCACGGGGAACTCTCTTTTAAATATCCAGAATTGTAAACACCTGTTTGTTTCCTTCTCTCAAGAGCATGAGGGCTCCTTGCTGTGCACCTGCCCTTCTCAGGGAAGCTGGCCTCGGTGCCTTTCTTCTCCTGCCTGCACCCTGATGTGCCTGGCAACCACCTCCTGAAAGAAGAGAACAAAAGCCCAGGTTAAATCTCCAGCAGGGCCCCTCCTGTTAGTACCCCTGTGACATGTCCATTAAATCCCAGGCCATAGCCGGAGGATAGTAATTATATTTGGGAGGGGCCTACAGTCTGCCAGGCATTTTGACACATATGAGCCTGTTTAATCCCTCAACACAGGGCAAAGCAGTGAGAGCAGCGTTTTCCAGAGGAGGCAAACGAGGCAGAGTGTGGGGGGGCCCAAAGCCAGACACCTGTACTGTGCTTGAGCGCTCTCTCCTCACCTGGAGAGACCACAGCTTGCCCCCACCTGCAGAGGGTTACTGCGGATGAGTCCAAACTGAAAGAAACAGCCTGAGCAGCCTGAAAGAGGTAAAGGAATACCAAAAGGGCATCCCAAAGGGTTGTGTGAGGCCAAGGAGGGGCTGTTACCTTGGTGGAAGGTAGGGAAAGAATGGGTTCATATAGCCCCCAGAACACAGCCTAGCACATAGTAGGTGCTCTGTTTATGTATGTGTGTGTGTGTGTGTGTATATATATATATATATTTTATATAGTATAGTTGCCATTGATGTAATGGATATCTGCCCTGAATGCTGCTTATGCACCTGCTCTGTGCCCAGACCAGTGGAGCCTACGGGCTGATTCCAACACGAAACCTCATCTCTGAGTTTACCATGAAAGAGAAGACTCATTTCTCGATTATTCTAATTCAACAGTAGAGGAGAAATATGATATCAAGAAAACTAGAGAAAGGGTGAGAAGAAAGCCCAGGGGGAGAAAATGCTAACTTCCATCTGGAGAAGGTCAGGAAGG
The DNA here is from genome assembly GCF_037043125.1 of Eumetopias jubatus. NCBI lineage: Eukaryota > Metazoa > Chordata > Mammalia > Carnivora > Otariidae > Eumetopias > Eumetopias jubatus. The sequence continues at coordinate 123,054,529 of NW_028274810.1, forward strand.
CTCCCTGGAGGAGTGAGCATTTTCGCTGGGCCTTGGAATGTACATAGCAGTAACGATAACCATAATCCATTACTGACTCTTGACCACTTGTTATGTGGCAGACAAGGTAAGCCCTTCTTATATATATAGTCTCATTTAATTCTTCCAATAAATCTACAAGACAGGTACTCTTATGATTTACTCTATGCGGGTAAGGACACTGAGATCCAATAATGACAAAGCAGTAATGGTCGAAGCAGAGGTTGAATCCCAAATGTATCTGGGACTTATCCACCAGGTCAGAGGTGAGGCTGGGATAGAGGAGAAAGGTGTGCGTCGTCCAGCGGAAGGACTCCCCTGGGGTGGGCTTCCCACGGGAGGCAAGGAGACATGACTAGTCTTCTTCTGGGAAGGAGGCAGAGTCTCTCTGCCCACTAGGAAATAGCAACAAGGTGAGCAGCAAACTATAACAGATGAAATAAGACATTGGCTGCTTGCACAACAATTAGAAATTGGGATTGTTTGCTCCAAACTTCCCCAAGTGTGAGCCATGGTAAGAGAGGGAATGGGTTAAAGGGCTCATGGCCCACCAATCAGAGTTTATCACTTACTGTGGGCACGGCATATACGAGGCTTTTGTAAGCATTATCTCAGTGTCATTTTCATACTAACAGTCTAATAATCATAGATAATATCCATCGATTGTGAATCATGTGCCAGGCATTGTTCTAGAGGCTTCTATGTGTTTAAACTCATTGGATCCTCACAGCAACTCTATACAATAAGTAGTATTATCCCCATTTTACAGAAGAGGAAACTGAGGCAGAGGACAATTAAGGATTTATCCGAAGATAATACGGGTGATAAATCGAAGAACCTGGATTCGAATTTGAGTAGTCTGGCTCAAGAACTCACGTTCTTCACCACTATCTGTTCTGCCCTATAAAGTAGGCATTATTATCCACATTAAATAAACAAAGGGGTAGAGGTCTGGCAAGATTATATGAATCATCCAGTCATTTTGGTGGCTAAACCAACATTTGAACCCAACATCCACACTCTTAACCACGTGGCAATAGCAGCCCTCCTCCTGCCCTGACCTATGGCCTGATGCTCACACATCACGTCTCTCTTATGCCTCTGTTTCATCACCTGGAAAAGCGGAAGAAAAAACTTGGTATTTTCCAAGAGCCTGGTCATCTCAGACCTCCCAGGACAGGTGGGAAGTTTGAACATCCTAAGGGATCACCTGAGTAGGAAACCAGTAACTCTCTGGTAGGCAAAAGACAGCCTAACTCTCAACAGCTATTCATTTGCATGCAGATAATTCAAGGTTCCTGTCACCAGCCCTGGTCCACCCCTGTGGTAGAGTGTCCAATATGGCTGCTGACGGTTTCTCCCATCTCTGCTCATGCATTCTGCTCCTCACAGCAGGAGGTGGAGTCTATTTTCCCTACCCTAGAATCTGGTCTGGCCTTGTGATTTACTTTGCCCAACCAGTGTGGTAGCAGTGATGTCCTGCAACACCTGAGCATGGCCTTAAGAGCATGCGGAGCTCCAGCTCCAGTTTCTTAGAAGCCAGCTGCTAAACCACAGATGATGGTAAACCGCATAGAGAAGAAAGGTCCAGATGAGAAACTGTCTTGGATGTCCCAGCCCTGGAAAGCACCCAGCCAAGTGCAGCTACTTGATTATCCCTGGCTATTTCACATGGAACGGAAAACTGCTCAACTTTGGGGAGAAATAATAAATCTGTTTGGAGTACAGTTTGTTACACAGCAATTGAAAGAACCCCATTTCCTCCACCTTATCTTTTTTTCACCACAAACGATTACTCCATAACTCACAGGTGTCAATGTCCATTGGCTTATGGCATGTAAGTGTCCTCATGCCTTCGTGATTAGGGATGACTAACTACCTAAGGCAAAGGGCAGTAATGTGGCTTCCTTCATTCAGTGAGCATCTATCTGGAACATCCTTGGGTCTAAAGACCCAGAGATAAATAAGACACAATCCGCGCCTTCAGAAAACCATGTCTTGGGAAGAGCTGTGACCCTTTCAACACAACACAGAGGAATGGGGTCAATGCGTTCATTCATCCAATATCTATTGAATGCCCACTACCCACATTAGGGACTGTGCTACCCATTTGTGCTAGTGAACCAAGCCCTCATCCTGCTTACATTTTAAGAGTATTTCATTCCAATAATCACAGAGGTGCAAGTGAAGGTCTGTGGGAACACAAAGGAGCTAAATGCTGGGCTGGGTAGGGTAACAAGTTTTATCCCTATTTTACAGATAATGATTCTGAGATCCATGAAAGCTCAGCCTTACTCCACCACTTATAAGCTGTGCGACCTTGCACCAATTACTTAACATTTCTGTCCTTCACTTTCCTCACCTATAAAATGAGTTTAATAATTATGCCTACATCATAGACTAAAGATTAAATGAGTTAATATTTGTAAAGCACGTAAAATAATTCATGACCCTTCTTTAAACACTACATTAATCATCGTTAAATGAATTTTAGAAACAAAGCAAAAGATAGAGATATGACTGGCCCAAGTTCCACAGAACTGGGTAGATGTCAGTTGGAACTGACCCCTGATCCGGTGCTCTTTCCAAATAAATCCATGCTTCCGTTTTCCCTGAGAAATTTAAATCATCTTTGCACTCCCTCCAAACCTACATATTACAGGAAGGCTCTAGCAGGTCCCCTTGTCAAAGGATTCAGCAGAAAGGACTCCAAGGTTCAAACCTCAGCCTCCAGTTGAATGTGTGCAGGGTGGAGGTTGTTGACATGACTCAGGTGGAGGCTAATTTACAAACGCATATGCCAGAAATCATGTTCACGGCCCAGCTATGTTGAGTGGGCCTTGAAGGGTTAACATGCACCATCCTGCAGACAGGGACAGCCTAGCACTGTGACTTGTCCACAGGTATTCCCACCTTCCATTGTCTGGCCACCCTCGGGTCTGCCTCCATGAGCCTCATCTGATGAAACTTGGCCACCCAAGGCAGAGAGTGCCCAGGCTCTCTGAAGCTGGCATCATCCTTCCATGGGAGTGGAAAGCAAGGGTGATAGGAAGACTATGGTCTCATTTGCAGCCTGGCTTCCCTCCACGTACCAACAATGACACAACAGCCTCCTCCAACGAGCATTTTCCAATCTCCACTGAGATCTGTTGGATGAGGAGCCAATTTCCATCACAGCCATGCACAGGCAGCTGTGGGTGGGGGTGTGGATGTAATTCTCTTCCACCCCAAGATCTGGGAAGACAGAGCTCATCTCCTCACCAGCCAGAAGCCCGGCCAAGTATAATAGGCTGCTGCTAGGGGCCGTGAGGAACCAAGTAGGGAAATGGCCCCACAGTCGGGACCGTGAAAGCCACAGTTGTCAGGGAAGCATGCTCATCTGCCTGCTGATGGAATTGTCCCAAAAGGAAAGATTTAACTTGTTTGAGGAACTAGTCAGAGCCTGGCTTGGGCACGCTGCCTGTGTATTACGAGAACCATCTCTGGAAAATGTGGACTGGAGTTATTGCCAAGCAGATCTTAGCCTTGGAGCCTAAGATTCAGTGGCCCTTGGTGTGCAGCCAGCCCCCAATTCCTCAGGACCCCCCTGACCACTACCAGTGCCAGACAGGCTGACCCATGTTTCTTAGTCACTCGGCATGTGCTGAGTCCCTGTGATTGGCAGGAGGTGCGATGACATGGCCTCTGCCCTCAAGGACTTCTCTGCCCGGAGCCCATGGAGAATTACAATACAGTATGACAAATGCCACAACAGCAGAGTTCTGGGATCCCAGAGGGAGGAGTGACTGTTCTGTCTGGACAATCTCAGGAGGATTCAGAAGAGGTGAACTGTGAGCCAGGCCTTGAAGGGTGAGCTCTGCTTCACTAGGGTTTGTGAGGCGCCTGCTGGGTACCGGGCAGAACGCCAAAGCTGGCCAGGGCCAGGGACCTGGATGTAGGGGGATTCCAGCCGAGGCCTGTTCCCACCCTCCCCACCCGGCCTGCCTGCCAGCCTTTCAAACGCCAGCTCAAAAGTATCTCCCTGGCAGGAATCATTTTCCGGTTTCCACCGACCCCTAACTCACCATCTCCTCTGGACCCGTGAACTGAGTTCAGCCTTTTCATGAGCCAATGAAAAGTCATTTAGAGAGGCCCGGGAGTAGCTCAGAGGAAGCAAGAGCCCTACAAGACTCCCCAGTTGGTACTAGGCTCCAAGAAGAGAAGCTGTGCTCCTGTCCTCTGTTGGGCACCCCACTGGTCATATTTGGAAGTTCATAAAAAATTAGAGATGGAATTAGGGATGAAGAGAAAATATACCCTCCCCGAGAATGCCAGTTGAAAGGGTCTTGGGTTGCTTCAAGTGGGAGCAGGTGTTTGAACCCGGGGAAGCTGCAAGTCCCTTAAGAAGAGAGGTTTGTGTTTTCTTCATGTGGGTAGCCATGTGTCTCCTCCCCGACGCTCATACTTAACTTCCTAGCAGGGATCTCTATAGGGCAGAATGTACTTGCTATAATCTGAATGTTGTGTCTCCTCAAAATCCAAATGTTGAAATCCTAACAGCCAAAGTGGATCGTATGGGAGGCAGGCCCCTGGGAAGTGCTTAGGTCATGAGGGAGGGTGGAGCCCTCGTGAATGGAATCAGTGCCTTATAAGAGAGGCCCAGAGCAACCCCTAGTCCCTTCCACCATGTGAGGACACAGCAAGAGGCACCATCCGTGAACCAGGAAGTGGTCCTTCAATAACCACCTCACCGTACCTGCTGGCACTGTGACCGTGGGTTTCCCAGCCTCCGGAACAGTAAGAAATACATGTCTGTTCTTTATAAACTACCAACCTGTGGTATTTTGTTATAGCAGCCTGAACAGACTGAGACAGTACTCAGAAAAGCCATTCTGAACAGGAAAGGCAGACACCTCGACGGAGCTGAATCTCTCCTGGCCAGTCTGGATGGTTCCCCCTCACCGGGTCTGGGAGTCTCTTAAGGGATTGGGCTCAGGAAGCTTAGACATGCTATCCATCTGTAGAAGGCAGAAAGACAGAACAGAAAGAAGGGGGGTTGCCGAAAAAATGGAAGACAGGAAGAAAGGAAATTAAGAAGGAAGGGTGGATATTTTTCAAGCACCTACTACATGCATGGCACCCAACTACCCATGTTATGCACATTATTAACTACTGTTGTATTTGATTGCTGCTCCAAACCACCCTGTGAGAAAGGTTTCATTGACTCTACTTTATAGATAAGAAACTGAAACTCAGAAAATTAAGTAACTTGCTGAAGGTCAAAGCCCTAGTAAACAGGGATTCGGTCCAAAATCTGAAGGCTCCGAAGCCAGTGCTTTTTCTAGACGGCCTGGATAAAAATAACTGCCATTTATTAAGAACACGCTACTCGCCAAGTCCTGGGAAGGCTCTTTACAAACACAGTGTCACACAGAGATTCTCACTGAACAGATTCTCCCCACAGAGCAGCCCCTGTCCAGGTGCTTGTCCCGCCCAGGAGGCAAGAGCCAACGGTGACCATACCATCCAGCATCCAAAGCAGCGCAGTGCTGAGCACGGCCAGGAGCACTATTTCCATTGTGATGAGCAGCAAGTACACATGACACTGTCTCACGTATCACCCTGACTGTAGCCCACCTTCCCACCACCTACCCAGCCCCCTGAGCAAATACGTTCAAAGAGGTAGAATCCAACTCTACTGTATGATCCTCGAGTCCTCTTCAGCCTCCCCAACAAAGGGTCAGCCAGCCACTCCAGCGTCTCACAGACCCTGATTCCACTGTCCAGGAGGGAATGTAAACGAAATTAGAGCAACGCATTTTTACTGTTTGGCTTTTTTTTGTGAAACCAATGCTGTCCCATTCGAAGAATTACCCTGTGCCTTGAGAACATGTCTTTCTTGCTTTCTTGAGGCTTAAACATATTCTTTCTATGGATGACAGGAAGACTATAACAAATTGAAGATTGATTTTTAATGCCTTCAGTGGACAAAATTAAAAGGTGACAACTTTATGATGTTAGTTTGCTTAGCATTTTCTTTTCTTTTTTTTTTTTTTACCATTTTTAAGTGCACAGGTCAGTGGTATTAAGTACATTCACACCGTTCTGCAACCATCACCACCATGAATGTCCAGAACTTTTCCATCATCCCAAGCTGAAACACTGTCCCCATTAAACAATAACTCCCCCTCCTCCCAGCCCCTGGTAACCACCATCCAACCTTCTATCACTACAAATTTGTCTACTGTAGATACTGCTAGAAGTGGCATCAGACAGTATTTGTTCTTTTGTATTGATTTATTTCACTTGATGTACTTTCTTCAAGTTTCACGCATGCTGTAGCAGGTGTCAGAATTTCCCATCTTTTCAAGGCTGAATAATATTCCACTGTCTGTATGTACTACATTTTGTTTATCCATTCATCCATTGGCGGCGCTTGGTTTAATTTTACATGTCACCATAATCCAAAACCCTGGCACGACTGATCCCGTGTGTGCACATACTTAAGTGATGGGGCACTCACTCCCCACCTTACCCAGGACTTCGTTTTGTGGTTTCTACTGAAGCCTAGATGACAAGGGAAGAGCAGATTTAACTGAGGAGGAGCGTGGTGACAGGATGGAGAATGACTTTCAGGCCTGGGCAGCCTTCACTATACTTCAAGATTTGATCGTCCTCGCTGGGGGTCTAGAACCTCATCGTTCAACTTATCCAGGAATGACCAGACCCTAGAAAAGGGACTCCATCCACCTACATCCATGGCCACTTGCTCATCCTTTGTTCATTCCCTCACTTGCTGAGATGTACCCTGAACTCAGATACTCAGACTAAAAACTTTGGAGGTACCTCCAACTGCTCTCTTTATCTCACACCCCATATCTAAGACCAGCGAATCTTGTCATCAGCCAATTCAAACTAGACCTCAACCCAAGCTCCCCTCACTGCACCACCACCTCCCCAGCCCAAGTCACCACATCTTGTGCCAGGACGATGGCAATAGTGTCTTAGATGATCACCCAATGTGAGATTTTCCTTCTTAACAATCCTTTCTCCCCCCGCCCCCCCCCCCCCACAGCCAGAATGTCCTTCTAAGATGTAAATGTGTTCATGTGAGTTTCCTAGAATACGGCAGAAACCTGCCCAGGTTAACACAATAAAAGTAATGGATGAGGTCTTTTTAAAACATATTCCAGAAGTAAACCCACAACTATATGGTCAGTTAATCTTCCAAAAAGCATGGAAAATATCCAATGGGGAAAAGACAGCCTCTTCAACAAATGGTGTTGGGAAAACTGGACAGCAACATGCAAAAGAAAGAAACTGGGACACCTTCTTACACCCTACACAAAAATAAGTTCAAAATGGTTTAAAGACCTAAAGGGAGACCTGACACCATAAAAATCCTAGGAGAGAACAGAGGCAGTAACTTCTTTGACATTGGCTGAAACGACTCTTTTCTAGATATGTTTCCTGAGGCAAGGGAAACAAAAGCAAAAAGAAACCATTGAGACTACATCAATATAAAAAGCTTCTGCACAGCAAAGGAAACAATCAACAAAACTAAAAGGCAACCTACTGAATGGGAGAAGATATTTGCAAATGACATATCTGATAAAGGATTAGTATCCAAAATATATAAAGAACTTACACAACTCAACACCCAAAAAACAAATCCAATTTAAAAATGGGCAGAAGACGGGAACAGACATTTCTCCAAAGAAGACATGCAGATGGCCAACAGACACATGAAAAGATGTCCATCATCACTCACCATCAGGGAAGTGCAAAACAGAACTACAGTGAGCTCTCATCTCACACCTGTCAGAATGGCTAAAATCAACAACACAAGCAACAACAAGTGTTGGCCAGGATGTGGAGAAAAGGGAACCGTCTTGCAGTGTTGGTGGGAATGCAAACTGGTACAGCCACTCTGGAAATCAGTATGGAGGTTTTTCAAAAAGTGAAAAATAGAACCCCCTAGAATCCGGCTATTGCACTACTGGGTATTTAGCCAAGGAATACAAAAACACTAATTCAAAGGGATACATGCACCCCTATGTATATAGCAGCATTATTTACAATAACCAAATTATGGAAGCAGCCCAAGTGTCCATCGACTGATGAAAGGATAAGGAAAATGTGGTGTGTGTGTATATATTTATATAGCTATTACTCAGCCATAAAAAGGAATGAAATCTTGCCTTTTTCAAGGACAGGGATGGAGCTAGAGAGTATAATGCCAAGTGAAGTAAGTCAGTCAGAGAAAGACAAGTACCATATGATCTCACTCATATGTGGAATTTAAGAAACAAAACAAATGAGCAAAGGGAAAAAGAGAGAGAGAGAAATCAAGAAACAGACTCTCAGTTTAGAGAACAAACTGATGGTTACCAGAGGGGAGGGGGATTGGGGGATGGGTTAAGTATATATATATATATTCCTTAATGAATGGCTGAGCTAGCGGAACAGAAAAGGGATCTCTTAAAGGCCAGAAACAAAAAGGCTTGAATCCATAGGGGTGAGCAAACAGTGGAGTTGACGTGTGCCTGAGGGATGCATGATCCCCAGGCAGAAAAGAGGTATTCATGGATCTTGTGCACAGTGGGGTGTGGGGGGAGGTATGGTGTGGAACAGGAGACAAGGCCTGGTGCCCTAGCAAGGTGGGATTCCCATAAAAAAGTACCCTCAAAAATGGCAACCTCGGTTGGGTGAATGAAGAACAAAGACTCACTCCACAGAACGAAACTTGCTGGGCTAGGCTTTGGCTCTGAATGAAGCCGACACAAAGAAAAAGAAAAAACTATTCCCTAGACAATTCCTAACCACAGGCCTAAATTCACAGTGTTTGGGGTCGTTATTTACATCTCCTATGTGGCCCCAAACAACCCAAATAGACCCAGAACCTAGCAAAAATACCACAAATATTCCCTGGAGGTGTACACTTCAAAGTTAAGCCTCAAAGAATTACCACAATATTGTTCCAGGGAGCATAAGCTCACAATGGAGAATCATAAACTTGCAAATAAACAAATCCTCCTAAGTGAGAAGAAGCAGGATCAACAAAGTGTGGCATCAACCTCATAAACACTGCAGATGTTGGAATTAACAGATACAACATGTAAATCAATCATGCTTGATGTAGGTAATGAAATAACAGAAAGAACTAAACACACAATAAAGGAATAAGAAACCAAGTAGGCATATTTGAAAAAGAACCAAATAGAACTTCTAGAAATGAGAAGGTATAATAATTAAAATAGAAATCCTGCAGACTGCTTAAGCAAAATATTAACACATCTGAAGAGAAAATTAATGAAAACAAATCTAAAGAAATTATCCACGCTGCATTACCAAGAGAAAAAACCAAACAAGCATGGTGGATAGAATGAGGGGTCTAACATATGTCTAATTTGGTGGCCAGAAGAAGAATTGAGAGAGACTAAGGAAGCAGTTGAATTTGAACACATCAACCCCCGCTCAAAATCTTCAGTAGTTTCCCTCATTTGGAGGGAAATTATAAACATTATATTATACTTTAGTTTATATTGTATTACTTCTCCCCCCCCAATATATAGACAGATGCCTTGCCCTGAATATGAATGAGTGAATGAGTGAATGAGTGAAACGTACATATGCCTGCTGCGTGATTAGTGTTGCAGGGCATAGAGATAGGTGAGGCAGAGACTCTGGCTTGCCTCACATTATCTACCCTTCCTTTCTTCCTTAAAAACACAATCCTGATTTTGTAAGGAAAGCAATTCGGCCAGCTGAAAACCTCTATTTCCCAGGTTGGTTGGTTTGTTGACCATTTGGCTATATTCTGGCCTCTGTAGTATAGGCACTTTTTGTTGTCTCTTGCTTCCAGGAAACCCCTAAAAAGGATGAGTGGACTCAACTGGGAGACCTTATATTTCTTTCTCCCTTCTCTTTCTTGCTCTCTGGACTGTGGACATAAGGGCTGGGACTGCCATGGCCATTTTACAACCATAAGTCAGCCTTGAGGATGGGAGCCACAAGCTGAGGACGGTAAAACAGACAGATAAAAGGAAACCAGGACATCAATGATGTCACACAGCTGTCATTCCAGGCCTGTCTCCTTACCCAGTAACTTTTTTCAGTCACTACCTGCTGGAGGTACTTCTCAACTGATACCGTACATATGATTGAGTCCGTGACTTCAGGAACGTACAAGCAACGATGGGAATTCAGACACACTCAGTGACCCCCAGGGCAACAGGCTGACCAGGGTCAAGTGTTTTGTCCAGCATGGGCCTTGGGCAGAAAGAAAGCACTGGTATCTCCCCAAGGAAGGATTGGGTCATCAGCTTGGCTTTCACACTCCCAAATTGTTGGGTTAGGCAAGGGTTGGCAGTGTGAGGGGTCAAACCACAGCAATTTCTGCTCCTTCTGGAGTGACCCAGTGGGGAAAATGTCACAGAGGCTCATGAGGGGTCACTGGTCCATCGGCAAGCATGATCTCAGCACCATGTCTGCACCAACACCATGCCAGGTGCTGTGTGGGGACGCACAGCGGGGAGAAGATGTGACTCCTATCCTCAGAGAGCTGACACTCACGTATTCTCGCAAACCACCTTGGTGTCCTGGCTTCACGTTTCCATGTGGAGGGACCTTATCCAGGGTAACCCTTTCTGCCTCGTTTCCACACTAGGCTCGCTCCTCATGAGAGATGGAGCCACTAATCTGATCAATGAGTTTGAGGGAAGAAACAGATAAGTGCTTTTGGGTTCTCTTTCTTTAGGATCTGCCTTAAGATCTGCCAGTAGGATCATGTCCATGTGGGGGAACCCGGAGACGACCAGAGTATCCACTGATGGGGTGATCAAGTCTGTCAAATTTTGGGAAGCAGCGTACGAAGCTCATTCATTGTGATCACATACCTGAGCCACATCTTTCAAGTCAACTTTTATCCTTAGAAAAATCAATGTTTTTATCTCTGTCTGTCTTTTGGTTCTGAGTTCAGAGATCAGGAAGTGAAGGAATGAGTCATTTTGGGCCCCTCAGGATAATTCATGTTGACAGCTGTTAAGAACGACCCCCAAATCACCATCTTACCACCACAAAAGTTGTATTTCTCATTTCACAAAGTGCAATGATGGTGTTCCTGGTCGGGAGACTCTGCCGTACGAGGGGAACTTGGGGACCCAGTTTGCTTCCATATTGTGTTGCCACCATTGTGTGTCTTCCAAGTCAACCTGGAATCTTCCAGCCCCGAGAGATGAGGAAAGCCTGGAAGGTCATGCTGCCAGATGTTTTCTAGTGTAAACAGCCCGGCCTGTAAATGTCATAGATCACTCCCACTTATGCTCCAGGAGGCAAAGTAAGTCCTATGGCACCTCTTAGATGCGAAAGAGGCTGGGAAGTGTGGCTTGTTCATGTGCCAGAGAAGAGAGGGGAACTGGATGTTGGCGAATTTTAGCATTCTCCACCACACCCCAACATGGTCTAAGCCCTTCCTCACAAAGATGACGAGTTTTAGAATCAAAGCATGGGACTAAGTTGCCAAAAGCACACAGCCATTTAGCAACCGAGCTAGGAAGGAAACTGGGGACTCTAAGCGGTGTGTGTGTATGGAGGGGGAGGGGTGACACTGAGGGCCTGAGCCCAGGTGAGACATCCACCCTGCTTCAGGGAGTAGTGAGATCCCTGTCATGGGAAGGAGGCAAACAGAGGCCAATCACTTGGTGGAGATATGAAGAGTCATTTTTCATTAGATGACTACCGCGGTTCCCACACTTTCTACTCTCAAGAGACCCTTTCATAATTTTTCCCTTTGGACTTCATGTTTTGAAAGATTTCGTCTAACAAACAAACTGTACTTATTGAGTAATAACAAATACATTTCCCCACTTCTTCTTCATCAAGGTTGTGTGTGTGTGTGTGTGTGTGTGTGTGTGTGTGTGTGTGTGTTATCTACAATCAGACATGCTCACTTTGGACACCATGACTATCATCTTTTTGGTCTGCTAATCATATTTCAAAAATACCTAGGATGTAATCAATAACTAATCTGACTTGGACACCCTGCATTAATGATTTAATTCCAGCCAAAGCAAAGAAACTAAGAGTTTAGTTACCCCTGTCAAGGGATGAATTAACAACTTATAAAGAGATTATTTGGAAGTGCTCCCAGACCCATGGTACCATTTAGGACTTGGACGACTCACTTGCTTCTTCACTCCAAACCCTTCATTGCCCCAAACAGAAAATGTTGCGGTGCCTTTTGTCCCCCCACTGAGTAGGAACATTCTCAAGGACAGGGACCCCCATCTCTGTATCCCCATTGCCTAGCTGGGTGCCAAGTAGTTGCTCAATAGTTATCCATAAAAAATAAAATCTGTGAATGACTACAATGAACTCCATTTTTAGCTTTAAGGTAAGGCTGGTAGATCAGAAGAAACCTTGAAGCCTCTGAACTTGGCAGTTGCCATGATCCAAAAGGCAAAGTCAAAGGTCAAATATCTGGGCGGGGGTCTACCACTCTGAGCAAAAGGTCCTCATTGTGTATCCCTCTAGGACGGAGTTCCTGGAGAATAGCAACTCTGCCAATCTTTTTTATGGACGGAGCCCCTCTTCTGGCACCTGCTGTGTCGTAGACCCTTCTAAAAGACCACAGGGCCTCTCTCTGGTACCAGCTTCCTTCTCCATCCCCCACTTTCTGCCCACGCCCCCTCCCTTTTGCCTGTGTTAACACTACCAACTGCCTTCCTCATATCCAGGCCTGGCCCAAATTCTCAGGACTGCCCCGCGTACGGAGTAATTAATTCTGGGCATGCCTGAAATCACACAGTCACTGTAGAGCTCATGACATTCCTAAATTGGAGCTTAAAAAGAGCTTTCTGGCAACATGTCCCTGAATGTGTATGATGGATTTATCCTCTGAGTTTGTTTCTTATACCCCACCTTGTTCCGCCACCCAGACCCTGAATGGGGAATGGAGTGAGCTGGTGGCCTCTCCTCTGCACTCCTTCAGGCCTGGTGCTCCTGTTCTTGGGAGTCATGAGTGGTCCCCAGCTGCCATGCCACCCCCAGCCTGATCCCCAGAGCCCCTGAAGACAGAGCACCTCCCACAGGCAGGAAGCAGAAGGCAGCAGGCCATGCAGATGTCCTCACCCCTCACCCGGTCCCCGTCCTTCAAAAGACTCCTCCCTGTCTACGTAAACATATTTGCATGTGTAAAGAATCCTTTACTTTCTGTAAGCAGAGATCCTGGGTGCTGTCAGGGCTGCATCCCCACTACCCCAGCACAACACCTAGAGCACAGGAACCGTTCCATACAAGCAACAATTGAAGGCACAAATGAATGATTACATCAACTCTGCTCCGTTCACTAAAGGATCATTTGGGTCCCTTTCCCCTCCTTGCTTTGCTCCAGGAAAGCTGTTGATGCACTGGAATAAGGATTCCACTGGACGTGAGGAGACCCAGGTTTTATGGTCCAGCTGGACCTTCCCTGGAGGACCTTGGGGAGGTCACCAGGCTTCAACAGGCCAGACATTCCTCATGTGTGTACCAGCAAAGTGGGGTGAAGGAGTTGTTTGCAAACTGGTCTTTCTGGAGCCCCAGGTTCTGTGACAACCCCTCAAGGACCACTGCCCGGAGAGGGAAGGGCAAGGAGGTGAGGACCCAGGCCCCAGCCTTCTTTCTTACCCAGCAGCTTTGCTTTTAGCTGGGAACTCTTTGTCCTGGAGCCAACAATCGCTAACATTTGAACGTGGGTAGTCTGGCTGGGGCACCCAAGCTTTTCATCACAGTGCTGTGCACTGGCACCTTCACACGGAACGAAGGCAAAAATCCAAAGTGGTACCTGGTGTCTCAAATCGTACTTGGAATGTAGCAGGTGTTGAAAATAAACAATACCTGTAGGTTGAATGCATAAAGTTAGGAATGAATGATTCAGTGTGAAAGTACAGGAGGCTTTGTGGAGGAGGTGATATTTAAAGTAAGTCTGGGGAACACCTGGGTGGCTCGGTGGGTTAAGCATCTGCCTTCAGCTCAGGTCATGATCCCAAGGTCCTGGGATCAAGCCCCGCATCGGGCTCCCTGCTCGGCAGGGAGCCTGCTTCTCCCTCTCCCACTCCCCCTGCTTGTGTTCCCTCTCTCGCTGTCTCTCTCTCTCTGTCAAAAAATAAATAAAATCTTAAAAAATATAAAAATAAAGAGGGACGCCTGGGTGGCTCAGTCGGTTAAGCTTCTGCATTCAGCTCAGGTCATGATCCTGGAGTCCCAGGATCGAGCCCTGCACTGGACTCCCTGCTCAGCAGAGAGTCTGCTTCTCCCTCTGACCCTCACCCCACTTGTGTTCTCTCTCACTCTCTGTCTCTCTCTCAAATAAATAAAAAAAATCTTAAATATATATATATATATGAAGAAAAATAGTAATAATAAAGTCAGTCTGGAAGGATAGGTAGAAGCTTCCCCAGATGGGAAGGTGGAGCCACCACTCTGGGCAGAGGCCATAGCAAAGGCAGGACATTGGAAGGTTCTGGAAAGTCAAAGGGGTTCTGATTCCCTGGATAAGAAGGGCTCTCATCTTCCAGGGAGTAACTCCCAGTCATCCCCTGTCTTTATTCCATAACTGGAGATCCTAAGCCCCAGTCCAAGAGCAGCATTGCCAAGAGGCAAGAGGGAAGTATCAGCCCCTTTAGTTTTGTGCATCAGGGCCTTGCTCCCACCAGGTGCCACCTAACACCCAAAATTTAGAAGGGGTTCAGACACTGGGCAGCTGAAAGACCCTACCTGTGTCCTCTGCAAAGGCGAAATGGAAAATTCAGGAATGGACCTCAGTATCAGGCCTCTGTGCGATTCCTTTTTACAGTCATTGTTTCTATCGCCTTTGTATGAGGTTATTTAAAAAAAATTTTTTAACTATTCCATTTCTAGGAATTCGCCCTACAGATAAACTCAAACATGAAAGCAAATAGACATGCAAGAACGTTCCCTGTAGCACATGTTGTAATAGTAAAAATCAACAAACGTAAGTTAAAAACAAACGAAAGGCCCGCTTATAAGTATCAATTAAACTCAATATGGTACACTTTCTACAATTGAATATTATGGGGCTACTTTAAAAGAGTAGACCAGTTTTGTTGATATGGAAAGACACCCACAATAAGTGTGAAAAATCAAGATGCCGAACAATGTTATAGTATGCTACCATTTGTGGTGTTTTTGAGACTATTTATGCAGATAGAGATTATATACATGGAAAGTTGGAGTAGTGATATGTAGAAACTCTTGAAGGTGATTACCTCTGGGAAGTAGAATTGAGGGTCTAAAGTGGGAAAAAAATTATTTTTTTCCTTGGTGTATCCTTCGCTTTTAAATTTTTACCAAGTGCATTATTTCCATAATAAAAATTAACGTGCAGGTCTATACACCTGTAAATTAGCTCTATTAATTAATTTTAATAGAACATGTGCCAGGTATACAAAGTCCATTTATAAATTCACTCAATTAACATTGAATAAGGGCTTATTATGCCCGAAGCAAGCGTTAGGTCCTGGGATTATGTATATCCGCAAAAGAAAATTAAGATAGAGATCCCACCTTCTCGTAGCTCATCATCAAGAGGGGGGAGCCAGGGGCGCCTGGGTGGCTCAATCGTTAAGCGTCTGCCTTTGGCTCAGGTCATGATCCCAGGGTCCTGGGATCGAGCCCCGCATCGGGCTCCCTGCTCAGCGGGAAGCCTGCTTCTCCCTCTCCCACTCCCCCTGCTTGTGTTCCCTCTCTCACTGTGTCTCTCTCTGTCAAATAAATAAATAAAATCTTAAAAAAAAAAAGAGGGGGGAGCCAGTCAAATAAATTTATAACAGGAAAAAATCAGTGTCACGAGTAAGAAAAAGCCCTGAAAACTATGGGACCGTGGAATATGATACCTGACAAAGATGGTATGTGGAGGAAGGCTTTCTGGAGGAGGTGTTATCTGCAGAGTTTTGAGAGATGAATAGAATAAAATTACAAGGAAGAAGGAAGGAGAAGAGCTTTTCAGGCATAAAGAACAAAACACAGGGGCACCTGGGTGGCTCAGATGGTTGGATGGCTGCCTTCAGCTTGGGTCATGATCTCAGGGTCCTGGGATGGAGCCTCATATCGGGCTCCCTGCTCAGTGGGGAGTCTGCTTCTCCCTCGCCCTCTGCTGCTCTCTTGCTCACACTCTCTCTCAAATAAATGAATAAAACCTTAAAACACACACACACACACACACACACACACACACACACACACACACACACATCCAGCACACTGGACAATATGGAAAGATGGGTGGGTAGGTTTTTTTTTTTTAAGATTTATTTATTCATTTTAGAGGGGAGGGAGGGGCAGAGGGAGAAAGAGAATCTCAAGCAATAAGAAAAAGCAATAGCAGTGAGACATTCTCCCTGCACTGCCTATGGATTGGGCCGTATGGCTGGCTTTGGAAAAGTGGCAAATGTGACCAAATGAAGGGCATGAAAAACACTTGCACACTGGGGGTCAGAGCCCTGCTACCATGTGAAGAGCCCAAGCTAGCCTGCGGAGTGAGGAGCGACAGGAAGTCCACTCCCACTACCGGCCAACAGTCACCCAACCACCAGACATGGGAGTGAAGCCATCTGAGACCAGACAGCCCCTGCCGACCGCAGACACGTGAGCCGGCTCAGACAGCCAAGATCATCCAAGCTCAACCTAGACCAGAGAAGCACCTGGCAGAATCATGACCTAAATAGACAGCTATTATTTCAGGCCACTAAGTTCTGGGGTGGTTTGTGGTCTTGTCTCACAACAACAAGTAACCGATACAAATTATTTTAGTCACATGGCTTCTAAACGAAGTGATCAACCATATGTGATTTTTCAAATGGAAAAAAAAAGTAAAAATCCTACAGCAAAATCACCACCAACTTTTGCAAAGGACCCTTCGTTTTAAATGAAACTGTATCAAATTGAGGGCTGCCTTTGGAGAAGGACCACAGATACAAGAATATGGTAATAGTGTATATATTATGTAATGATACATAATATTCTTATACATAATATTTTATATTATATTCTCATATATAATATTTTTACATATTATATAATGTTATAATGCATTAAGGGCTCTAACTTTCTGGTTCTAAGAACCGCCAAAGCTCACCCTGGCATAATATATTGTCTGACTTCCTTTTGAGATGATACAACATGTAGTAAAGTGATTGATTAAATTTCTTGAAACCTTTATATATCTTCACGATGAAGTCATTTCTTAAAAATCACCCTGAACCTCTCTCTTTGGACATTCCTGAAGCATGAATAGGCAGTCAACCCACTAGCAAGAACACACCTCTCCCAGCTGGGTTTCACGTTCACACACATCCCCTCATTTGTTCCTCAGGGCATTCCTGAAGATAGGTATGATTATGCCAACCTAACAACTGAGGCAGTGAGGCCCAGAGAAGTCAAGTGACCTGCCCAAGGCCACACAGCAAATAGCCAGCAGTGCTGGGATTCAGGACCAGGTCTTCCGCATCCAGATCTCTCATTTTTATCACTTCACCACACCTGCTCTGAGATACTTCAGTGTCATTGGGGAAATGAGATGGGCTTACCCTGAGCACCCAATAATTGAATGATAACAGTTGTGCAGTGTTTGCTGAATGCTAGATATGACTCTGAGGGCTTTATGTACATGAATTCATTTTATCTTCACAGGCCAGAGGTAACTACTCTGATTATCTGCATTTTATAAATGAAGGAACTGAGGTATATAGAGTTTAAGTGATGCGACCAAGATCACATAGCAAGCAAGTGACAGAGCCAGGATTCGAACCCAGGAAACAGCTCCGAAATCGATACTCCTAAACCAGTAAGCTACACTGCACCGGGACCCACCGTCCTGGTTTGTCTGGGACTGAGATGTCTGCATGGATGCTGGACTTTCAGTGCCAAAGCAGGACAGTTCCAGGCAAACCAGGACAGAGGAACACCTTATCTCGAACAGAGGTTGCAAACCAGCCGGTCCCAGGCCACCTCGCACCCATTCTGTTTGGACCACACAGTGTTTTGAAGTAAAATCGAGCCAAAAAGAAAAAGAAAAGAAAAGAAAAGAAAAGAAAAGAAAAGAAAAGAAAGAAAGAAAGAAAGAAAGAAAGAAAGAAAGAAAGAAAGAAAGAAAGAAAGAAAGAAAAGAAAGAAAGAAAGAAAGGAAGAAAGGAAGGAAGAAAGAAAGAAAGAAAGGAAGAAAGGAAGAAAGGAAGAAAGGAAGAAAGGAAGAAAGGAAGAAAGGAAGAAAGGAAGAAAGGAAGAAAGGAAGAAAGGAAGAAAGGAAGAAAGGAAGAAAGGAAGAAAGGAAGAAAGAAAGAAAGAAAGAAAGAAAGAAAGAAAGAAAGAAAGAAAGAAAGAAAGGAAAGAAGAAAGAAAGAAAGAAAGAAAGGACGAACAATCAGAAGGTATCACGTGAACAGCTGAGTTTGGGGGAGATCCGGCCCCACACGGGGTGTGCATTTAAGGATGGCAACCATCAGCTGCAGCTCAATAGCCAGGGGGCCCTGTTGTTCTGACAATAGTCCTCCTCCACCCCTGCGGCCCCCATATACACACATGGTGTCACAGGCACTGACCTCAGGCAGTCCGTCTCACTTCTGTGCCTGACCGGACATGGTGTACATTTATTTGATGTACAAATCAAATTTGTACCACAAATATTGTGGGACCCAGCTTCACAGCATCACCCTGATGTGCTAGGTCAGAGCTTCCGCACCTTCAAATCACCTGGGGAGCTGTGCAGGTTCCCACAACACACCTCAGCCTAATAGAATCAGAACTTCTGGGAGTGGGTCTCAGACAGCAAAGTTCTTTAAAACTCCCAGGATTCCACTGTGCGGCCAAGTTCACACACATCTCAAAATTCAACGTGCCCATGACTCATCAGGAGAACTTGTTAAAATGCAGGTTCTGATTCAGTAGGTCAGGGTAGGGCCCGAGAGTCTGCATTTCTCACAAGGTCCAAGGGGATGTGCACGGTGATTTCCAAGGACCACACGTCGAGAGGCAAGGGGCCAGAAGACAGCACCTCCTTAGCGTGCGTTCTTCCCAACTGAGCGGGCTGGACTCCACAGCTCCCCGTGTCCTCGGAGACTCACCAGTGCTTTCAGCAGCAAGGACCAGAGAGAGGCAGTGAGCAGCCCAAGGTCACACAGCGCTGCACGAACGCCCTGATCTCTGTTGTTTCCCGCCAGACGGTGCTGCCTTCCCCCCCTCACCAGGGTGACTCCACCCACCCATCCCAACCGTAGCACCTCCTAGCGCCCTTTGTGAGGAGAAGCTACAGTGCAATTCCCCACGGAGAAGTCAGCCCTGGCCGAATCTGCTTCTGGATGCATGTGGGCGTCAGGCCAAGGGGCAAGGGGGTCCAGGGCACATCAAGTCTCCAGCATGCATGCCACTGAGAGAGTGGAGGCTGACGAAGGGAGGGGGGCCCACTGAGGAGCTGGAGCTCAGGGGCACAGGACCGCCTCTTCCCCTGGCCCAGATGAGGACACCCCATGGCGCCTGAGTCAGAGGCCCTGTGAGCTCAGCCCCCCGGGGGCCGCTGGGTTGGGAGGCTGAGTCAGAGGGTGTGTAGTGGAGTGAACTTCTCCCTGGCCAAATATGGGGCTCTGCTTTGCTTCGTCTTGCCCTTCACGCTGCAAGAGGCCAAAGGCTGGGTCTGCTCCGCATGGCAGCAAGGTTCCTGATGCAGAGGGGAAACTGTTCCACACTCCACCAACCCCTCTCCTCCTCCCTGCCTGGCGGGTGGCGCTTGGCTTTGTTCTCTCTGAGTACCTGGTCAACCCCTCTGCTGCACATCTGTTCGCCCCACATCATTATGTGAAGCATAAAATAGAGAAGTAATATCACATATTGAAATGGTGGTTTGGTCATAACAAGGTCCTGCTCTGCTGTCTTGTAGCCACAGGACTGCAGGCCTAGAGGAGGCAGGGAGGAAGGAGACCACATCTTCTCTTTCTGATAGCCCCCTCGGACCACACACAAAGCCTGGGACAGGGTAAGCATGGGCAGCTATTGGCTACATAAATTAATTACCATGTGCATTTTGTGTATGTGTGCGCTAGACCTGCTGCTAGACCTTAATTCCTTGAGGAAATAATAATTTACATAGATCACCCTATGTGCTAGGCACTGTTCTAAAAATCTCCTATGAGCTCATTAAATAGGAGTAGTAACTCATTTAATGCTCACAGCAATTCCATGAGGAAAGTACTATGATGATCCTCATTTTACAAGTGAGGAGCCCGAGGCCCAGAAAAGTTAAGACACTCACCCGAGGTCATACAGCCCTAAAGTTGTAGAATCAGGATTTTAACCCAACAGTGTGGCCTCAAATTCTGTGCTCTGAATGGTATTCAATTCATGTCTTTTTTTTTTTTTTTTTCAATTCATTTCTGTATGTCTGAAGCCCAGCACAGAGCCTGCCATGGGATAGGCAATAATAACTGTGTGTTGACTGAATGAATGGAATAATTAATCTATTAAGTACCGTGTGTGTGTGTGTGTGTGTGTGTGTGTGTCTCCCAGCAGACACTGAATTTCTCAAGAAAGTATTGGGTATGGGTCTTGCCACTGCCTTCCAATATATTTAATAAATGGCTTAAGGGAGGATTCTTTGAAGAATGGATGTTTCTAAATGCCCACACGTTTGGTATGTGATCCAGAGTACCCAGGCAGCTGACTGAGGTTTTCAGAGTTTACTCAGATGCCCAGGAAGAGACAGAAATGGCCAAGAGTCAGGGCCAGCTTCAGGGCCATGTGACCTGGGCACAGGATCCCATGCTCAGAAAGTTCCCCCCAACTCGGTTCAATGTTCTATAGTCCCCATCTTGAAAGTCTTAATTTTTGAACAAAGGGGCTTCCTGTTTTTAGTTTACACAGGGCCCCACAAATCACGTAGCCCATCCTGCCAAGACTGAATAAAGCCCACGAAGATGCCTGTAGAAAAGGATAGGCAGAGGAAAGTGTCTCCAAGGAGCAGTGTGTCCCCTGGCCTCCAGAAGTGAAGCAAAGTTTGGTGGTGGCGAGCATTCTGGCAGTGGGGCCCCAGGCTCAGCAATCCCAGCCCTGGCGTGCCTCCTGAAGGGCCACTGAACCTCATCACCCCTCCTAAGGGCTGCCCCGGAGACATTCCTGGTCCCAGATTCCAACAGCTTCAAATGTACAGGCCAATTTCTCCAGCCTTGACCCATTTCAATCACTGGGCTGCTAGTCCCTAGTGTGGTCATGGGCTAAGCAATGCACGAAGCCCTTGTCTTCATTTGCTGCTCATAACCACCACCCTGTGGGATGGGTTGGCTTTTTTTGTGTTTTTGTGTTTTTTGACCCCATTTTAAGCATCCTAGTTAATAAGAGGCAAGATCAAGTGCAAATAAATCATTACAAGCCCTTTGTTCCTAACCAATGGCCCCTACTGCCCCCTCACTATTTTGGGCAGGCTGTCTTTCTCTCTGCCTGGAAAGCTCTCTCCCCTCTCCCCAAATCCTGTCTCCCCACCCCGCACCCCACCTTACCTCTCCTTCAGTTGTGTAGCTGGGAAGAGATAGAACCAAGATTCCAATCCAGGCAGTCTGCCTCCGATTACTGCTCTTAAACATATTTGATATATTTGTTCTCCTTGTTTGGGCCTGGTTTGGATGTCTCAACTCACAGGAACATGGGCCTGGAAGGAACTGTAGCCTCAGCTTCTTCATCTGTAAACTGGAAGCAATAAATGGACCCCCAGATCACAGACGTGCCTGAATTAAACGGAATGCAAGAGGTCAAAGCGCTTTTTCACAATCCACAGGCCCAAGCAATTACCTCTATTAATTACCAGTAGTGAAACTAAGGCTTGTTAAACATGGTGCTGAGGAAACAAAGGTCATTAGCTCCCACCCTCTACACTCCAGCCTAATCCAAGGCCAGCCACACCCTGGCCAGTCACCGGTCAGGAAAGAATTGAACAATATGTATCCCTGTGAATCACTAGGATTTCTTCAGCATTGTCCTGATAATCTTGATTCTGCCACTTCTTAGCTGTGTGGCCTTGAGCAAATCACTTTACCTCTCTGAGCGTTGGCTTTCTCTTCTGCAAAGTGGGGTCAGTGACGATAGTTGCATGCAGTGTGGTTGCAGGGTGCCTACCACAGTACTCAGGAAGTGGTAGTTGGCATTATTCTTAGAAAAAACTCTCGTGCATACAAGATTCCCTCTAAAGCACCAAGCACCTGGTCAGCATCCCATTCTTTGTGATGGTTAATTGTGTGTGTGATGTCAAGTTGACTGAGCCAAGGGACGCCCAAGAGCTGGTGAAACATTATGGCTGGTATGTCTGTGACGGTATTTCTCAGAGTAGCCTTTGAATTGGTAGCCTGGGTAAGGAAGGTGGTCCTCACCAGGACAGGTGGGCATCATCCAATCTGTTGAGGACCCAGAACAAAAAGACAGAGGAAGGACACTTTTGCTCTCTCTGCTTGCGCTGGGACATTTGTCTTCTCCTGCCTTGGACATCGATGCTCCTGGTTCTCAAGCCTTCAGGCTCAGACTACGACATACACCACTGGCTTTCCTGGCTCTCAGACCTCTCAGAACCACACCACCAGCTTTCCAGTGTCCCAGTTCACGGATGGCTGATTGTGAGGCTTCTCAGCCTTCACATCATGTGAGCCAATCCCCTCATAACAAATTATTTTTCTATCTCTCTATATATCCTAATGGCTCTGTTTCTCTGGAGAACTCTGACTGACATTCTCAAAGAACTTATTTTCTGGGTGCTGTCTTCCCACTGAAGATGTACCACATTCCCAGAGCATGGCTGGGCACTCTACTGACAAGTCCTAAATAAGCCAACCTTCTAAATCCTTCAGCCTGTCCAGACCTAGATGAACCTGCCACATTCCCCACGCCTCTTCCGGTGTCTTCCTCTCCCTTACTTTCCCTTCCCATCAGGCTGCTCTGGGGGCCTTTTGATGCCACTCCTGCGCTCACCAATCCTTCACCCCTAAAATCAAGTTAAAACTTTCTCTTCCAGTTTCTTCGTCTTTGCAGAGAGGGGGGAAGATTCTGGGTGTAACAAGGGGCTGGATTACAGGATGTGGTAGAGAGTCCATTCAGAGTTTGACGTTCGCTGTTCTTCACCCTTCTGTCTCCCCCAATCACATTTTTCGGAGGAAAGGAAAACGGCGCCCATCCGAAACCCACGTACCAGCTCTACACCCGCTAACTCTATAAGCCTCAGCAGGATGCATAATGTTTGTAAAGCACAGCTAACTGGGAACAGAGTGCCTATCTGGTAGGGCTGTAGTGGGGGCTAAGTGAGATAATCCAGGCCAAGAGTCTAGTACAGTTCCTGGCACATGGTAAATACTCAATAAATGGATCTATTTTGTTGTTGCTCTCATTATATGAAATCAGTTCCAAATTGTGAAATGTACGTCACAGTTTTCTTCGATCCATGACAGTACTAACCTCACCTTTCATTGTCATAGCAAAACTACAAGCATATTGATACCAGTCAACTCCTGGTGACATTTCACCAGGCCTCAGTGGTGTCCTGCCTGTCGCCCACTGAGCTTTCTTAGTTTCTGTCAGTATTCTACATCTCTTAGCAAAAATTTTAAAAATTAAAAAATGAACTCTCTAGGGGTGTCTGGGTGACTCAGTCCGTTAAGCATCTGCCTTGGGCTCAGGTCATGATCTCAGGGTCCTGGGATCGAGTCCTGCATCGGGCTCCTTGCTCGGCAGGGAGTCTGCTTCTCCCTCTCCCTCGCCCTGCTCCTGTGTGTGCGTGCTCTCTCTCTCTCAAATAAATAAAATCTTTAAAACAAAATTTACTCTCTATAGACTTCTGCTATTTTATGTGTGATAAGCTGCAGCTTCCTCCCTGATGCCTGTAATTATTTGAAGCCTGTATAATCACTCTTCATAAAACTTACTAAGAGCTTCCGGAGCAAGTCAAATGCTATGGCCTGTCATGGTGGTGGTGAATGACAGAATATTTCATCCCCACAGACACGGCATCTGGGGACATCTGGGACCCGTACAAGAGCAGGAAACTGTGCTAACTCAGGTTGAGATCCAGCGCATGATTCGAAATTCATAACCTAAGAAACAGCTGCCCTGTATCAACCCAAGTGTGCCTTCAAAGTACAGAAAGTTCAGGGCGAATTACTAAGTGTAAAGAATCTGGAAAAGAGATTTTTGAAGACGGGAGTTCAATAACATTCTATTCCTGAGACTCATCATGCAGCCAGGAAAATTTAGCAGTGGGAAAAGGGAGTTTCTATTTCTATTGGGGAAAAGACTGAAAACTTTGAGAAAACATGAGAGAAATAATATGGCAATTATAGTTAGTAACAATTTATATGTAGTGAAACCACTGGGGAAAAAGTATTACTAGCTCAGCCAAAATAAGTTGCAGGACAGAGAAAGGGTTTTGTTTTGTTTTTAATTCATAGTTTAAAACAGGGATCAATAAATTAGGACCCACAGGTCACATCTAGCCCCTCCCCTATTTTTGTAAATAAACTTTTATTGTCACACAGCCATGCTCATTCATTTATGTATTATCTCTGGTTGCCCTCGTGCTACAATGACAGGTGAGTACTTGGGACAGAGAGTTTATGGCCCATGAAGCCTAAAATATTTACTCTCCGGCACTTTACAGAAAAACTTTGCCAACCCCAAGTTTGAAATATTAAGCTATGTTATCTGGAAAGCAAAATCACATTTAGGAGTATGTTTGAAATCAGAGCAAAGCATGAAAGAAAAGAAGAACTTCATTTGTTCATTCCAGGAATATTTAATTAGGACCTACTGTCCGTCTTGGGGCGCAAACAATAAAAAGCAAAACACACAGTCAGACAAAAGTCCTTGTCCTCACATAAATCACCTGGACTGAGGGATTTACTAGTTAATCGCTATAAATGTACACATCATTTTTTAATGAAATCTTTAAAAGAACGATGAAGAGTGAAATGTTTCAGGGCCCTAAGAATGAGATCAGTGTTTCCCTGGCTTAGTCAATAATATGGGATGAACCCACTAACAGTGTAATGAAAGAAGACATGTCAACTTGAGCAAAAGAGCTCGGAGAAGACTCAAGGACCAGTGTCAGCAAAGAAAGGCTATTAGGCTCATCAAGGTTGAAGGGAAAACTGGAACCAATTTGCCCATGGTTGCAAAAATGGATTTGCAGGATGGAGCTGCTCTGAATAAAATTCTTGGCTGGGCCTATCGTAGCATTGCTAACAGGAGCAGAAAACTGAACGGATTCGCAGCAACAGGGATGAAAAGGTAGCTAAGCATTCCACCCACACACGGTGACACCAAGGTTTGAGATTCAGTAGTGGTAAGTTTTGATTTGTGAGTGAAGAAATAAAAGAACTCCAAAAAGTTCTCAATACTATCAAGGCATGCTTCTGAGAAAAAGCTATTTTTCAAAACATCCTATGCACAGTGAAGGTGCAACAGACAGGAAGGTATGTTATTTCTGGAAAATGTTGTCGGGCTATCCAGTATAGCTTGTAGTGTTCATTTGGGTTTAACATCCTTTCAGAGATCATAGAAATTAGGAGATTGTATTTGATGATTCTTAAAAGATCAAGTGTCTGATAAACTGAGCAGGGTGCTGGGATTAATTCCCAACTTGGAGTTTATCTTTTGTTTGAAATGTATCACATAGGAAGTATTTCAGGAATTCTTTCAAAGGACTGCATGAAATTATCATTATAGACACTTTTTTTTCTTTCTTCATTATTTATCATCTGAGTAAAGTGATAAACATTTCAAAACTATTTAGGACAGCGTAGGATCATGCCAAAAATAATCAGGGAAGTTTTCATAGTTAAGAAATCCTCCTTTTAAACGGGTAGCCAAAACAACCCTGGAAGAAAAAAAAAAAAATCTTGGGAATTTAAATAGTCCTTTTTTTTTTACCTTCGCTTTCAGAAAACAATATAACAGTGATGTTTATTGCTAAGGATGGGACACTTACTAAATTTAAATCTACATTTTCAGAACAGAAGCATAAAAAGAATTTTTTTTGAGATTTTGCATACGTCCATACACGGATATGAACATATATGGAATAAACCATCACATGAAACAGACAAAAATATTCAAGAACATAGATGTACACAGGGCCCCCTAACTTCATCTGCAAAGTTTAAGTTCCCTTACAACCGCATCGGTATCGCCAATCCGGGTTAGTGCACAGGGTCTTCACAAGAATGCTCTGATGTCTCAAGCCGCCACCTTCTGCTTCGATTCCTCCAAGTGCTGGAGGAGGTCAGAAGGCTCCTTCCCATTCCACAGCATCTCAAACCATATTGTGAAATGCACTAGCCCTTGACGGTTATTAAGAATGACTTAGTAACCAAACCGATGGGCCTCGAAGGAAGGGACCAGCGGCGTTTGGAGAAGAGAACCGTGAGGGATGAGAGGCTGACTGTGTTTTACTGATGCAATTTCACCTGTCAGAATTGCCCACTCGGGCTGGCCCATTGCCATGGCTGAATGCCAAATCTGAATTCTGAGTTTTAAGGCTCGCTCCCCTGGTAATAATTGGACACTGTTCCTGGAGAGGATGATGACATCATAGAAATAATCATGTTGTTTTTATTAGCGTAGTCCTGCATATTCAAAGAACTTTGAAAACCCCATTTGAAAGCCCCGCGCTCTAAAATCTCCCACAAAGCGCCTAGCTTGTTTAGTGAAGGTCCCTTGTATGGAAATCTGCCGAAGATAAGATTGAGGAATTTGGGTCCTCCACAAACATCCCAGCAGACTCCACTGAGATTGGCTGAGATTATTTCAAAACCCCATTTTAGGGATGATGAAATTGAAGTACGGAAAGACTAAGTCACTGCGTTTACAGCACCGGGTTCTTGGGAACCCAGGGAAACACCGGGCCAGAGGGAGCCACTTCGAGCTTCCCTCAAAGGGCCCCCTGCCTATGCCCCCCTCTCATCCCAACTCCCCTCCCCGCCTCCAGCCACGGTGGGCTCCTCCCAGTTCCTGTGCTCTCTCTGGTCAGCAGCTCCTTCTGGCTCCTTCCACTGCATCGAACATTCCCACTCCCTCCCCTCGGCCTGAGTGCTCACCACTCATCCTTAATGCCTCCGTAGTCTCACTTCTTCCAGGATGTGCTCTCTGATCCCCTCCCCCAGGCCACCAACCAGATCGTGGACCCCTCCTTGGCGCTCTTGGGGCCTCCCCCGTGGCCTCTAGTCATCCCACAATGAATAAACTACTGATTTGGTTGTATGAACAGGAGGTGGTGTCGCAGAGCAGTCAAGGGCCTGGACTCTGGAGCCAGTCTGCCTAGGTCCACATCCTGCCTCTTACTAGAGCTCTGCGGCCTGGAGCAAGTCACTTCATCTCTCGGTGCCCCTGTCTTTCCCTCCCTAAGACAAGAATAAGAATGGAACCAACCTGTTGTGGAGATTCCAAGAGTTCACACATATAAGGCCCTGAAAACAATGCCTGACACAGAGCAAGTGTTTGTTACCTCTCGGTACAGTCATGCTTTGTTTCCCTGCTCCATTCCTTCACTAGACTGAGGCCCTGATTACAGAGATGGTGGCTTCATTTTTTCTTACCACAGCATCTGGCACATAGTAGGGACTCAGTAAATATTTGCAGAAGGAATGAATGAGCGGTACAGACCACGACCTCTGTTGAACACCCTCTGCCTACAGTTGGCCTTCTCCGGGCTCCCCTTGGTTTGCTTAGGCTCGGGGCCCAAGTGGCTGAGCTGATTTGCTCAGGGGAGATAGTGGGGAGGCAGAGGAGCTTTGCCTTTGCTCTTCCCAACTCGGAGCTCTCCCTCCAAACACAGCTGCTCATCCCACTAGAGTTGTGCAATCCCAGGCAACTCAGCCTTGCGATGACTACTCCTTGTCTGCCTGGGGTGTTGACCTGTTTTCCTGCAACAGGACTTCCCCCATTGGAAGGTCCCAGGGGCTTAGACCCAGCCAACAGCCTCCCTGGCTGCTCTCTGAGCAGCTCAGCCTCCCCTTGCCATCACCCTGGCTGTGCCCCAAGGCCTGGAGCGCCTAGGCTGCTCCCGTTCTCCACCTGCTGTGGACCAGCTCAGCCTTCCTCACCACGCTCAAAGCACCACGCTCACCTCCCCCTGAGCTTTTCCAGACTACTCCCAAATGGAAATCATTTCTCACCACTCTGAGCTCCCAAAGTCCTCTATCTACCCTTGTTTCTTCACCTCTGGGAGTCTCAGTTTCATTATCTGTAAGAGAGATAACAATGCCTACTTCAAAGGGAGGCTGTGAAGATCAGGTTGCTCAAGCAAATGTTTCATATCATAAGCATTTGCTTATTTACTAACCTTGGAAGTTCCTTATAGTCAGGGCCCCTCTGTTTCATTACTATACGCCCCTTATTCTTAGCACGGCACCTGACTCGGATTAGGCATTCAATAAGTATTTGCTCAATGGATTAATCAATCAAAAACCAATCAAGAAATACAT
This sequence comes from Eumetopias jubatus, assembly GCF_037043125.1. Taxonomy (NCBI): domain Eukaryota; kingdom Metazoa; phylum Chordata; class Mammalia; order Carnivora; family Otariidae; genus Eumetopias; species Eumetopias jubatus. Next base: position 123,083,025 of record NW_028274810.1, read on the forward strand.
AAATTAGAGCAAGGTAGCAATATCCTACAGCTGTTAACACAGAAAGGCATCACTCTTGTGGGATTATTCTTCTTTCTTTCTTTCTTTCTTTTGTCCTTCTTTCTCTTTCTCTTTTTGAAATTGTTCCCAGATTAGAAATGGCCAACCAAATCAACCATCCCTTTCCTGGGAAGTGAGTTCACAGAGCACGGTGTATTCAAACTATCATTAATTAGCCAGAGAGCTTGGACATGGGAGTAAAAACACACTCATATGTGCTCACGCGCTGGGAATGATCTTCAGAAAAGAGTGGGTGCTTGCCGTTGTCCCCCATGTGTAGTGGAAGCATTGGCCACAATCAGCCACCTCATTTGTCCTCCTACCCCATCCTGGGCCCTTCCCTCCCTGCCAGCCACATGCCACCACCTGTCCCCAATGTCACCAAACGAAGTGATCATCGCCTATTCTTCTTGACAAACAAAATGTCCTCTCCCCACAGAACTCTCTGGAAACAAAAGGGGAAAGCCTAGAGAATTTCGTTTTAGAGGGGTGGGAAGGAAAGGTCACCGCCTGATTTCTCATAAGCCCTGGGCACATGGAAACAGGTTCTGCCCTGTCCCAATGAGGTTCAGAGAGGCTTGCCACTTTCACTGGGTACAAGTCCCCACCCTTCTTTCCCTTGCCCATGCCCTGAGCCCTGGAGGGAAAGCCCAGATTCCCTACAAGGTGGTGCCGGCCAGAAATTGCCCCATCCTCCTTATCAGACATACTTGCCTGCCCGACCCAGACCTGTCTCTGGCGCAGTCACGGGAAAGGCTCAGCCCAGGCAATTCCAACCTGCTCAGGCGAAGCAAGCTGACTTGCCTGAAAGCTGATGGTAGGCCAAGACCAAGCCACCCAAGAAAACTCAGAACAGGTCAGTGTGGCAGCAGGATGCTAAGGGGAGAACTTGGGAGGCCTAGGCTGCCCCAGGCAATGCCCCAGTCCACAGGAAGCCTATAGGGCCGATTCCAGGCAGGAACCTCAGCATCAGTTTCTCCAACAGCACTGGCTACATCCACACTGCTCAGACCACAGGGACTGGCCGGTGGATGTGCACAGTGCCATAGTGTATCTGTCTAGGATGCGGGTAATCACAAGGTGTGTAGTATTTTAGGCACCTACAAGAAAGAAAAAAAAAATGTTACCTACTAAATGATGATACAGTTGGCCTTCATTACTTACAAGGTGTATTTTATACTTATTAAAAGATTTTTGAGGGCGCCTGCGTGGCTCAGATGGTTAAGCGTCTGCCTTCTGCTCAGGTCATGAACCCGGGGTCCTGGGATCGAGTCCCGCATCGGGCTCCCTGCTCCTTGGGAGCCTGCTTCTCCCTCTGCTTCTCTCTCTCTCTCTCTCCCCCTCTCTCTCTCCCTCTGTCTCTCATGAATATATTAAAAAAAAAAAAGATTTACTCTAAGTAACTTTAAAAAAAAGTTTTTTTAGATTTATCTAGAACGGGTTTTGCTGTATATCCATCCATCTCACACATGCATGAAAAGGAAAACTTCAGCGAGGTACATTGCTAAAGGTAATCCTAAAGCCGTCACAGTCCGAATCTGCGTCCTGGAATCACTTTTCGATTCAGAGTTGTCACGTCGATGGTTTTTCCCACATCGTTGTCCTCTGTGCCATGAGCACAGGGACGGTCACAGGAAGGATGCAGCCCTTCTTCAGGGAGCCCCCCCAATCCTGCCTGCCAGGAGGTTCTCCAGCCTGCTGACATCACTCTGCAACATTTGAAGCACATCACGAATGCCTCCATCACAAAAGTGACTGATAAATGCATCCCATTTTCGGAGGTGATAGAAAGAAAGAGAACGTGCCTTTAAATTGATAAAACAGGGAATCGTGGCAGCTAATACTAACATCCGAGGAACTGTGCTAAGCGTGTACTTTCTGCGTGTTATCTTCCATCTTCTCTCTGAGGAGGTAAGTAACACGAGCTAACCTTACATGCCGTCTCCTAGGCGCCAGACCCTGTTGGAGCGCCTTATGCATATCCATTCATGTAATCTTGCCAGTAGCCCAAGGAGGTAAATATTGTTATTATTTCTATTTTGAAGAAGATGACGGTGAGAATAAGTTATTTACACAAGATTACACAGCTTGGGAGTGGTAAAACTGGGATCTGAAGTCTGAAGTCCAGTTCAGGAGTCTTCGCTTAACCACCCCACTAGATGTGGTTCTATTAATGTGCCCATTATACAGATAAGGGAATTGAGGCACAGAAGAGATAAACACCTTGCCCAAGGATACACGGTGCAAGGGCCAAGATTCAAACCCACACCATCCAACTCTCAAGTCCATAGGGAAGACAAAAGGGCAAATGTTAAACCCGGATATTTCTATCTCATCTTGTAACTTCAGAATCTCACATGGTATCAGTTTGATAAAATTTAGCTTGCTGTCCTTCCTCTCAAAGAAGTGGGAGCACAACTTCCTTGCAGTGATCTGAAGGAGGCCTCATTCATCCATTTGTTTGTTCACTGAATCACTCTTTCCAAAATGTCCGTTATGGCCAAGGCCCTGAACTAAGTACTCCATGGGGCTTTTACAGCGTAGCAGGAATACCAGACTTGGTACAAGTGATTGTGTAAGTAAGCGTGGCCAAGAGCGGAGGAGTGCCATGGACAAGTGGAACTTTTCTGCCACTGAGGAGGATGGTCCAGGAGCCAGAGATACAGAAAGTGAGGGAAAGGTGGTGGCCAAACCATTTTCTGGGACATGATGGTCAATTCATTCAAAAATTAATCTGTTTGCCTTCTCATTATGTACCTCCCTCTATCTCCCTAAACGTCCTGTAAAGCCTGCTGCACATACAAAGTCCTCATGTGATGTCTTTTGGTGGGATTTGGGAAAGAAAGTTGAGTTCCCCACCTGTATGAGTGTGGGGGATGGGGAAAACATATGAGAGAAGAACCAAATAACATTTTAGGGGGTCAGGGAGGCCTCAGACTTCGCTGGCCCACTCTCCCTTGCTTGTCACCCTACTGAGCTCCAAGAAGGCAGACACCTTATCTGTCTTGTTCCTTGTGGTAAATCCTGAGCCTTGAAGGATACAGACACCTAACAGGTGCTTAGTAAATATTATTTGACTGAAAGACTAGACAAAAGACCTCGGTAGCCTTTCAGAATCTCTCCCAGGGGCGTTTCCCCCTGAACATTCCCTGGTGTACCCTCAGGGCCCCAGCACATAGTAACTATCAGTGAAGAATCCCTGACAGGCAAAAAATCTTTCTCCATAGTTTAGATTATCTCTTGACGCTGTCTTCCAGAGAAATTACTGGATCAAAGAGAGTGGAGACAAGAGGACCTTGGATCCGTAGTACCAAATCCTCTTCAAAAGGAGTGCACAGTTCATTCTGGTCAGAGTATTGTAGCAGAGCTCCTAGAACAATTTCTACTCCTCTTGCCAGGCCCTTCTCCACTTGCCCTTCACAAAGAGATAAGGCAGCTAAGACCCAGCTCACCTTGATCTCCCCCTTGATCATAGTGCCTTGCTTTAGACTGAACACCTTGCATCGACTTCTAAGCCCCCCTCCAAGTGCATCCTCTCCTAGCCGCCAGAGCAAAATCTGAACATATACGTTTCTCCTATTTAAAATTCTTCAATGGCTATTTTTTTCCCTCCCAAACCTCTCCGGTCACAAGGTCGAGAGGTGTGGTAAGTGTCCTCCTGACTTCTTCATTGACTCTTCCAGTCCATTCTCCCTCCCCACTCCCTAATCGACTCCCCACCCCGCCCCCAGCTCTAAATTGCTCAGATCTGTCTCACTCCAAAACCCGCTGGCTGTTCACCAACATGAATGAACATTCTGTGCCCCCATAAATTAAATCACGTGAGTGATTTATTGGATCTATTTTTATTAGACTACCATGGGGCACAGAGATTCCAGAATTCAGATGCCATGGATATTTCTCTAGTATGTACCATGATGCCAGGCGTTGACCTATTGTGGCACTTAATCCTCACCACATCCCTACAAGACTGATAAAGACACAGACGCTGAAAGGAATGAAATATAGAGAAGAATTGGACCCCATGGGAACGAACGAGAAGGGCTTCTGACCCAAGTCTCCAGACTCCTAGGCCTGTCTGTGTGTTCAATAAGCGTTTATTGAACACCTGTGCAGAATGAGTATTGACCCAAGGATTCAAGATAAAAGGCAGCGGCCAGATCTCCCTTTGACCTTACAGGGGTGATGCTGGGAAGTTCTTCCAGGTGTCTAATCTAAATTCCTTTTGCTACAACTCAATCCCATTCCACCCCCCCTGCCCCACCCCTCTCCCCAGATAAATACAAAAACAACAGTTGCTGATAAGATCAGGAGCGTCTCCTCCAATTGTGGCTTCTGTCTTTAGTTGCCACACAGGCCTGAGATAAGCTTCACAGAACAGGCTTCCTATCTCCCTGGATATTGCCTTCCCACTGCCAGTCACTCCTCAGCACCACCACCCTGCCCCCCCAGCCCAGAGTCAGGAAGACCAATAGCTTCAGGGGAGCCTTCCCTGAAGGGAAAGGAGGAAAGACAGCTGAGAGTGGCAGCTTCTCCCACTGATCACTTCTCAGGAGGTGGCAAGAGGCAACTCTCTGCGGGAAGATGACTACCTCACCCTAGAGGCTCCCCAGCTTGGGGAACAGTGAGGGCGGGCTGCCTTTCATGCCCTTGCCCTCTGTGACTCCCTGGTGGCTCCCACGAGATGGATACCACAGAGGATTCTTCTTCGCTGGCTTATCAAAGAGGACAAAGACAGCAAGTCTTCCACAGCCTTTCTGTGGAACTCACAGATGAGTTTAATGCCTAATAAATGTTTGATGAGCAAATGACTGGAAAAAAATGAATGAATGTGAGAGCGAATGAATAAATGGATTAGCATAGCATTAAAGAGGTCCATGAAGGGAACAAGAGAATAGCAGAATGAATCAGAATGCATAAATGAATGAGTGAATAAAAGAATAAACTTCTAAGTGCTTGAATGAATCTGAAGGGGAAAAGTAGCAAAATGATTAAATGAGTACATGAGTGAGCATATGAAAAATTAAGGCATACATGTGAGTCAGTTGAATGAATACATGGATAATGGATGGATGGATGGATGGATCAGTGGATGAATCAATCAATTGAATGAATAAATGGATAATGGGTGGATGGATGGATGGATGGATGGATGGATGGATGGATGGATGGATGAATCAGATGAATAATGAATAGTCACACTTCTTAGAGGAAGACTAGCGAGCTAAATGATAAACTCTATGAGGCCAATGACAGGTCTGTTTTAGTCCTTGTACTATTTCTAACCCTATACAGTGTCCTACATGTAGTCAGAATTCTAAGTATTTGTCAAATAAATAAGACGGATAATTAGATATTCTCCTTGCAGTGCATGGTACTGAAATTTGCACTTGATGGAGACCTTCAAATTTCAAGATTCTTCATGTGAAAGGAGCTCTGACTCTTGAGTTGAATGGGTCTGGTCTTAAACCCAGCTCTGCCATTTCCTAAGCTCTGTGCTTCATTAAAAGGCACTTAACCTCTTGGAACTTCAGCTTCCTCTTCTATAAAGTGGAGGCAATCATGCCTACCTCATAGTGCTTTAGTAGAGATTAAAGAAGAGTATGTGTATCTTGCATATAGAAAACACTTGATGAACAAACATTTCCTTTCTTTCTCTCCTAAGCACATTTTCTTCCCTCTATCCATCCAAACCCATCAGCTCCAGTGCCCCTTGATGCTCTCCCCACTCAGGGGGCCCCCTTCCCTAGCAGCTGCCAGAGGACCCACCTAAGCTGCACCCAGATTCCTGGCCCACACAAAAGATGAGATTTAAAACACTAAGTTTTGGGGTAATTTGTTATGCAGCAGTAGGTAACTAATACATCTCTGTTTTACACATGGGGAAGGGGAGTGAAAACTCAGCCTCCCTGTAGCTTACACCCTCAGCGAATGGTGGGTTAAATAAGAAACATGATATATAGGATGACATCCCAGCCCTATTTTGCTAAACCTCATGTTTGACAGGGTAGGGCCCTTCTCACTGCCTGTAGGGTCGTACAAAGATTTATCATCTCTGTCCCTGGTTCCTAGCACAGAGCGCCCAAAACATTTGGAGTTTCTTGTGTGATCAGGTGATGGGAGCCTTTTTGTTCTAATGAGGTGACTTTTGGTGGGCTCCTAAATAGCTTCAGGTTGGGGACTAGGCACTAGAAAGAGCCAATCTTGATTAGAAGTTTAGAACTTTCAACCCCACCCTCCAACCCTGGGGGAAGGGAGAGGGACTAGAGATTGAGTTAATCACAATGGTCAGTGATTTCATCAATTGGGCCTACCTCGCGCAACATCCATAAAAGCCCCTAAACAACAGGGTTCAGAGAGCATCTGAGTTGTGAACACATTTATGTGCCTGGAGGGTGGCACACCCCAACTCCACGAGGACAGAAGTTCCTGAGCCCAGGACCCTTCCAGACCTTGCTCTATGTACCTCTTCATCTGGTTGTTCATTTATATGCTTTATAATAAACCAACAAAAGTAAGTAAAATATTTCCCGGGGTTTTGTGAGTCTTTCTAGTAAATTATCAAACCTGAAAAGGAGAAAGTGTGGGGAACCCCCTGACTTTGGAACCAAGTCAGACAGCAGTGTGGGTAACCCAGTGACCCAATGCTTGTGACCACCCTCTGAAGGAAAGGCAATCTTATGAGACTGAGCCCTGAAACCTGTGGAGTCTGGCACCAAGTCCAGGTAGTTAGGGTCAGAACTGAATTGAATCGAGGACACCAGATTGCCATCTGGGGAGTTGAAGAACTGGTTTGTGGGAGGAAAAAAAAAAAAAAGCCCACATGGTTGGAGTCAGAAGTGTTGTAGGTAAAAACAACTCACTACTCTGATAGATTCCTGGGCTGCGGGATCACCTCAAAGGCATAAGAAAAAATATTGCTTAAAATCAAGCCCATGAGGAAGGTGGGTAATAAGGGAGGCTGACAACCAGCTCTGACTTTTGGAAAACTTCCCCATGAGACATTTCCAGAACCTGTGGGCTTTGGGGCCTCCCACAGCCATCAGCATCAGAGATGGCCACCCCATCCCCCTCAGAGCGTCTTCCTGAGATGAGGAGAAAGAAGTGGGCTAACCACAGAGTTGGAATCTATTCTCCCTTTTACTTGAACTCCGCTTAACACCTTTACATGAAGTCCCTCATTTGATTCTCCCCGAAAGAGTTGATATTCTTACCCCACTTGAGAGATGAGGGTGTTCTTAGCCCCACTTGGCTTTCTGAGGCTTACAGAGGCCATGCTGGTTACTCAAGTTCATACAGTCAGAAGCAGTGCCAGAACTAGAAAGCGGGTCTCCTGACCCACAGCGACCCAATGCTCTCACAGTTCCAGCTATGCTTCCAAGAGCCAAAGAACAGAGGGTGTGACATTGAAAGAGAGAACCCCCGGGAAAGGAAATAAATGAAGATTAATAGTGCAACTGGAGACACTCGGTATGCCTTTTGAGCAGAGACATCTTGAAGCTGTAAGATTGCATTGTGCTACTCAAACCATGAAAGCTAACATGCGCCTCTTGCCCTGTGCTTATGAATGTGCCTGACCCTTTGGAAATCAGTCAGATTTGGGGTCCATTTCCTTCCCCCCTGAACTTAGGGACTCTTAAGTATCATGGGATCTTGGTGTAAAAGAGCACTGCAACCAGGAGCTGGGAGGGGGGATGCAGTGGTATTGTATTATATTGTGTATTGTATTGTATTGTATTGTATTGTATTGTATTGTATTGTATTGTATTGTATTGTATTATGGAGTTACTGTATAATGCAGGGGTGATGAGAAAGTTCTGGAGATAGACAGTGGTAACGGTTGTACAATAATATGAATGTACTTAATGCCACTGAGCTGTACACTTTAAAATGGTTAAAATAGTCAATTTTGGGGGCGCCTGGGTGGCTCAGTAGGTTAAGGGTCCAACTCTTGATTTCAGCTCTGGTCATGATCTCAGGGTTGTGCGATCGAGCCCTGCATTGGCCCCGTGCTGGGCGTGGAGGCTGCTTAAGATTTTCTCTCTCCCTCTCCCTCTCCCCCTCCCCTCACCACTCACGTGTGCTCTCTCTCTAAAAAATAAAAAGAGTAAATTTTATGTTATGTATATTTTACCACAATCGAGAGAGAAGGTACCCCACCCCCTAAAAAAGTAAACAACGGAAAAACACACTCATCTCTTAGTTGAATGGGAGAATGGAATAAAAGATACCACGTCCTCTGTGGAGTGGGGATTCTAGGAATCCTTCTTAGACCCAGAGACCCCAAATGACACTAAGTCTTTGTCCCAGCGTAACTGGCCCGGTGCTGCCATTTGGGTCCCACCTAAGGGACCTCCAAGCTCTGCAGTAAAAGGAAGACAAGCAAGGGAACAGAACAGCTTCACAAAGCAGGCCCTGGGCCAGAATTTCCAAGATGGTGGCCCAGGGGGTGTCAGAGCCGTGGGGACTTTTAAAGGTCCTCTGGTCCAACTCCTTCCTTTTATATAGATGGAGGAATTGAGTCCCAGAGAGGAGAAGCATGGGCCCACACAGCTGGTCAATCACAGCAGAGCCAGAAGCCATGCGAGCTTCTGCCCAGTGGACATGAGTTCAAACGCGGCTCTATCACTGGCGTACATGTGACTGTCGGCTGACCTCACCCCTTCCATCTTCATCTTGCTGGTCGTTAAAAGGAGAGCAAAGAGAGCAGGGACAACACTGTCTTGCTCTTCACATCTTTGGCGAGGTTATTGAGACTGAGGGTCTCAAGCGCCACACCCAGGGCCTAGTCCATGGTGGGTGCCCATGCCCCATCCTATTGCTTTTGTCTGGACCATCGGCCACTGCTCCCCCTGCAACCTCCCTCTGCTCTCGTCGCCAACAGAGTGAGGAGGTGGGAGGCAGACCGACCAGGGTGTCCCCACAGAGTGGGGACAGACTCATCGGCTGAGCAGTCCCTCAGAAAATCAGCATGCCCACTTCTGCCAGCACCGGGGCTCCAAAGGCAGCTTCCAGTCGAAGGATACCTCATTTCCCACCTCGACACCCCCTGCCTCCCAGTCTCCTCCCCTCCCAGTGCTCCCTGGGCCAGTGCACTGGGACTTCTGTGCTCCCAGGAAGGAAGATTGGCTGGGAGCAAAGAGCGCCATTCATTCAACCCTCACCCCACCTGGGTCAGGGAGGGTAATGACACCCCCGTTGCAACTGAGAAAATTGAGACAGGGAGGTTGAGCAGCCTGTCCAACCTCACGTGGCTAGGACGTAGTTGAGCGACCATGTCTACCTGGAGTCCAGAGGAAGAGGAAACAAAGCTAGAACAGAGCCGCTTCTGCATCCCACTCTACTCCCGGGCCAAACGATCTTGGGCACATGACTTCTACGCTTAAACTCGATTTCCTCACGGGGAAAAGTGACCTCAGTAATACAGGCCCTGCCTCATGGAACTCTTCATGTGAAAGCACCTGGCGTCTGGTCGACTGCCCCCCCACCCCAGGAAATGACCGTTTCTCTTCCCTGGCCTGAGGGGTCACCCCAGCACTTCCCCCACCTCCCAGCCGGCAGCCCAGCCCCTGACCCTGTTTGTTGACACCACATCCGGCCGTGTGTTGTCACCCTACATTACACCACCACACCTCACCAGTGACATAACCCCCTCCATTGCCCTCCCCACCCACCCCAGGCTGGCGTAACGCAGGTTCTGCTGACACATCCTCACTGAAATTCAAAACCAGAGACTGTGTGTTGGTTTGCTGCTTTGTTGGAGGGCAAAGCCAAGTCCAGCCCCTTTTTCTCTTTGTTCTCTCTCTCTCTCTCCTGGCCTCAGAGCCCTGAGGAGGCTGCCGGGAGCCAGGAGCTGGGAGGGGGCACTCACGCCAGCAGAGCTAGGCCCAGCCCCTAAGTTCCTGAGGCAAGATGGCAGGAGCCATGGGTGCCGTAAGGCGGCAGTGTGAAGAAACGGGCCTGCTTGATGAAACCCATTTCTCAGAGATGAGAGCCAGAGACAGAGAGGGAGAGCTCCAGCCCCAGTTCCCAGAAATGTGTCTCTACTCTCTCACCCATTCAAAAAATACTTTTGGGGCACTCACTGTGTGCGAGAGTCCCTAGCTGGAGACACTGTCGGGAGTAAGGACAGATCAGAGGTTCCAGCCTCACAGAGCTGGACGTGGCAGTGGATCCGCACAGACGACAGCCAAGTAAAAAAACTCCTAACAAAACAAAACAAGAGCCCTTCAGATGGTGAGAAGTGCCTTGAGGGAAACAGATGGGCTGATAGGACAGCAACTGAGTCCCGGGAGTGGGCGCTAATTGAGTGGAGTGATTCAGGGAGGCTTCTCTGAGGAGGTGACGATGAGCTGAGACCCAGAAGATGAGGAGGAGCCAGCCATGTGAGGAGCTGGGGTGGACTGTTCCAGGAGAGTGAATCATAAATGCAGAGGCCATAAGATGGGAGAAGGCTGGCTTGCTCCACGATGACGAAGGGACCGAGTGGCAGGAGCATGTAGGACGAGGGGAACGGTAAGGTCTGAGAGGTCTCCAGACACCAGGTCACGAGACAGGACCCTCCTGGCCCACAGCAGGAGCTAGGACTGTATTCAAAGAGAGATCTGGAAATACCCTGGAGGACCCTTCCCTTCCTGGAGCCCTGAAAGCTTGGGGGACGAGGGTGACCGACAAGACTCCCACATACGGGCACGCTCAGACAGTGGAACACAGGGAACCTCAGGATCTGTCGAAATCCATGCCCTTCAACGCTACAGATGGGGGCACGGCCCCAGGATCGGAAGGGGTATGCCCACAATCACACCGTGTGGCCAGAGCAGAACTAGAACCCGGGACACTGGAAGTGAAAGTGGAGCCCACAGTTTTCACAGTTAGGGTTGTGTGATTTCCTTTTGCTTTTCCCAGCAAACCCATTCTTGTTCTGAGAAGAAAGGGAACATGGTCTCCTCGGGTCACACGGTGAGAGGAGCTGGGGAGCCGGGCTCCAAACCCGGCTTCTCCTGATACCAATGCCCACACCCTTTCCAGGGGGCCACGAGGGATTTAGGTTCTTCCTGATGGCAGCTGGAACCTTGTTTGGGAAACACCTCAGGGCCCAAGCAGGTAAAACAAATGAGCCAGGTGCCCTCACGCATTAGTCCTTGACGTGAACACATTTTTTTTTTTTTTTTTAGAAGCGATCAAGGAAACCATTTATAAATAGTTATCACTGGGCATACACTTTCCATGATGATTTTCTTCATAAATGATCCACTAGATCTTGCTCCATTTAAGACTGCAGAACTCGCACTTCCAAGGCATCAAACTAACCGGGAGGGTTTGTTCCAACACAGGCAGCTGGGTCGTAGGCCCAGGGTCAGCAGGTCTGGGGTGGGGCCCAAGATCTTGCACCGCTGACAAGCTCCCAGGTGATGCTGATGCTGCTGGCTTGGGGACCCCACTCTGAGAACCACTGCTGTACCACTACACGGTGGTCTCTGCCCAGCTCTCCTTTAGGACCAAGGTCCTCATTCACCCAGGGACTGTCCCTCCACAGGAACTGCTCTTAACAGAAGGGCCCTGCATTACCCAAGGTTATCTCCCCTTCGGGCCAGCAGCCTACTGGTCAGTGGAGACGCTCCAAGGGCTCAGTTCCCGACAACTCTGCAGGGACTGAGCTCCCTGTGGGATGGTCCCGAAGGCCTCGACCGTGACTCTGTCAGAGTTCAACTTCTCCTCCCGCTTAATCCCACATTCGTAATTCCCTCCCAGGTGTTGTTCCCAAAAATACTTCCCATTAGACACCCTGAATGCAAACGTCCATCCCAGGATCTATTTCCCAGAGTGTCCGACTTTAGAGTTAGTCCCAGAAGTGCGGTGCTCTAAGGAAGCCGATTACATGGGATCTGGGGGCTGGATCTCCCATTGGCTGGCTGGCTGACAGTGAACACTCCAGCACTCGGGGGTTTACACAGCCCCCCGAGTGTAAACATGAAGCCTCTACTGGTGGCAAACTGGACTGGGTTATCTGTGGGAGAAGGGAATGAATTGGTGGGCAGTGTATCACAGGCGCTTGAGAGGCTTGAATGAGTTACCAATTATAATGACAGTAAAATTGGATGGCTCTCACTGAATGCCATAATGCACTAAAGAAGGATAATGAAAATCACCCCTAGAAGGCAAAGTGTCAAAGTCAGAGGGCCTCTTTGGCACCATCTGAAGGACTTTCATCTTGTACAGTCAGAAGATAGAAAAGGCTGAAAATCAGGCCCAGGTGTTCACTGTAAGGGTAACAGATCACCAGAAAATTCTCAATCCCGGCAATTCTGTTATGCCAAGTCCAGAGCTTTAATTAGAAAGCAGCAAGGCCCTGTGACTTGGCATAGGGACATTAGCGTGGATGCACTCAAGAGCCTTAAAGCCCCCGAACATCCAGAATTCTCTAAGCCTGCTGAAGTGGCCTAGGACTCCTAGTAAATACTAGTGCTCCCACCTAGCTTAAAGATGATGCCCCCACGCCTGGGTGGCTCGGTTAAGCATCTGCCTTCGGCTCAGGTCATGATCTCAGGGTCCTGGGATCTAACCCCTGCTCCCTCTCCCTCTGCTGCTCCCCCTGCTTGTGTTCTCTAGCTCTCTCTCTCTCAAATAAATTAAAAAAAAAAAAGATGATGTCCCCCCAGTAGACACACATCCCTACACACACACACATATCACCTCCCAACTGCCAAACTCTTAACCAAGGCCAAGTTGTTATTATTCAGCCAGAAAACACTGGGTCTGCCAGGCTTCCCGGATAAGAATGAGAATGATAGGATCTCAAACAGATGCCAGATGGCCCTTACCCATCAGAAGCAAGATGAGTGCAAACATTGTGATAAGCAGCAAAGTCACTGAGGCAGCTAGGGGCCTGAGCCACAGCCAGCTATGGAGATGTTAATAAAACAGGACATTGCTAATGGCAGGCTAGATGAGCAGCCAGCAAGGGAATTGCTCAATCTATACAATCAGAATAAATCAAAGATCAGGCTCCCTGGCCAAGTTTCCAGACCTCAGACCATTTGCAATTTGAGGACTGTTGGATACAGAGTTGATACGGGATACCCAAGATACTATCTTGGCCCCTGTTCGAATGAGAACGTCTGGGAGTCAGGTAATGGAGTCCCAGCTCGGACCTAGCTCACAGTAGGTCCACACGCTCACCCAGTGGTCATTTCCTCAGGGCCTGAACTACAAGTGGAATGGACTTGACGGTTGGCAGAACTTCCATATTGTTTCCTTGGCCTGTGAGGTAAGAGCTCTCATAGTGGGAAAGGGCAAGTAGAAACTTCTGAAACTGCCTCTACCCACACCCCACTAGCTGAGATAGTAAATTGAAATCAATATTGCATCATGACAGAGATGACTGCCACCCTTAAAGATCTGAAAGATACAGGAATGTGGTTCCTACCATGTCTTCATTTAAGATGCCAGTCTGGCCATGAGAAATTATTAGAAGGACCTAGAGGCTGACACAGATGTCCACACAACCACGCAGTAGCTCTCATTTGCAACTGCTGGACTATATGTAATGTCTGCTGAGCAGGTTAATGCAGCCCAGGATGGAGAGTGGCCACTGAGGTGACCAGTGGCTTTCTCTACCTCTCTCTCGGGAGGGAGGACCAGAAGCAGCCCACATTCAGGTGGACTGGACAACATTATACATTTACAGTCTTCCCCCCAGGGCTACACTGACTCTTCTCTCCCCTGTCATAATACAGTCTGAAGAGACCCGGACACTCATCTGGACACTCCACAGAACATTACATTGGTCGACTAGATTAATGACTTCCTGCGAATCAATAGGTAAGGAGGAGTAAGAAGTGGCAAGTACCTCGGAGGTCTTGATAAGACCCAAGGGCTCCAGGGGGTGGGGACAGAGTCCATGAAGATTCAGGGTCCCGCCACATCAGTTTTAATGGGTTCTAGGAAAGGCCAGGACATCCCCTCCATAGTAAAGGGCAGATTATTGTGTCTTTCGCCTCACACCACCAAGAGGAGGACACAACACCTAGAAAGCCTCTTCAAGCACTGGATCAAACATATCCCACATATGAGACTATTGCTCCAAGCCAATTCCTAAGTAACACAAAGACTGCTGGTTTTGAACGGAGCCCAGAGGAGAAAAGTGTCGTGCGGCAGGTCCTGGCTCAAGCACTTGAGCCGTAAGCCCTGGCAGATTCTATGGGATTAGAGGCGAATATGCGGGGGGAAAGATGCTGTGTGGAGTTTATAGCAAGCCTTAGTAGGAGACTCACAATGTATATTCCTGCTGTGGATCTGCATGGGTGGAAGGGCGATGGGAACCCCTCTAAGGTGCCAGGGAACACATTTTGGGAACCACTGAGTAAGGGGCTCTCAAGACCCCCTCCAACTCAGACTTTCTACGGGTCCTTCTTACCCTGGGTTTGCTCAAGCCCAGGTCTCTGTAGGTCTTACTTGTTTGGGGGCCAATTCTGCCTGCATGCCCGGCCAACAGCTGCTCGGGAAAAAGGCTCCCTACTGCTCTCACCCAAGAAGTTCTGGCTCAGAATGGGCTATCTGAGAGCGCCAGCCAGGGATGCTGCCAAAGTGTTTCTAGTCAGAATAAGAGCTGGGGATCTTGCCCGTGAGTCTGCCTCTGCGGTTAAGTGCAGAAGCCTAACTTGCGTTGGTTTGCAAAGCCTAGTATTTTTCCTTCTTGCACGGGGCTGTGGTATGTGTAAATCCCAGACTGCAGTTTAGTTGCCTTGCCCTGAACCTTGCCTCCTCTGGAAGTGCAGGGATGGGGAGGAGATAGAGGGAGAGACTGTGTCCCAGGCGATCCTGGAGGGAGAGCCTGTCCAAAGGCACCTTCAGTTGACAACAACCAGTGCCCCTTCACGCACCAGCAGAACCCGACGGAAGGAGAATGACTGGTCTAAGTCCATCACACCTTTGCTGCCTGGGAAAACTCTTCCCCTCTCTGGGCCTCAGTTTCCCCATTATAAAATGAAGGGGCTGGACGCTCTGCCTGTCCTGATG
Organism: Eumetopias jubatus; assembly: GCF_037043125.1. Lineage (NCBI taxonomy): Eukaryota > Metazoa > Chordata > Mammalia > Carnivora > Otariidae > Eumetopias > Eumetopias jubatus. The sequence continues at coordinate 123,098,082 of NW_028274810.1, forward strand.
TTCTCTGACCCACAGCCTGAAAATGCAGGGAAAGAGCTATTTCTCCTCTTCTCCTTGTCTGTGGCCCCTGTTACAATCACCTGCCTGCCGTCAATCTTGGATGTGTGTCAGTGTGTTTGTACTTCAAGAATGGAAATAAATGAAAAAATGCACCCTGAAATAACGAGAGGCCTGGCAGATGGAGCATCCTCCCAGCTGGGGCAGGAGTGGGGATGGAGGCCAGACCCCGAGCAGCCTGGTGACACATAGCCTTCATGCCTCACCCTGCGGTGTTGCACACAGAGGCTTGGCTGTCTGTACAGGACACATTCTGGTGAGAGAGCCCTTCAGACTCAGCCCAGTACCTTCTGTGGTGGCCTCGCTGGGAGACCGTTGGGGCAGCTCCCTTGTCACAGCCTCGGGGGTGGCGGGGCGGCCTCATGGGGTTGCGGAAAGAGGACAGGAAGGGTTGTCAAAGTGACTTCACTGCCACTCCTGAGAAGGAACTATTCACAGTTTCAAGAGTAATTCCTGGCACACAGTAGGTGCTCAATAAAATGTTATTTGTTACTGGTGTGTTCGAGGCAACACAGTTCAAGCGTGTTTGACCAAGAAATGCATTTTGCATTATGACCCAGAGTGCGCGTGTGAGCGCGTGCGCGCGCGCGCACACACACACACACACACACACACACACACACACAGGTATCCAATGTGTATGTGTGTGTCTGAAACACAGTATTTTCAGAAATTAATCCTTAAGGCATACTACAAACAATATACCCATGTTTTCTCTATTTCCTTTTTAACTGCTAATCACGATCCACTAAATTGATTTCGTGACCCGCTAATAATTAACAATGTCCAGTTTGAAAAATACGAGCATAGAAATCAACCTGTGTGTTTAAATTCATTAGCTGCTACTTCCAAGCTGAGTACCATGGAGCATATTTCTCAGCCTCTGATTCCCAGCCTGTAACCTGGAGATTTCAATACCCGCTCCTAGAGAGGATGACTGTGAGGCTTATAGATAAAGCCAAAGCAGCATACCGTGCCATCGTGAGTGCCCAGTAAATGTCAGGTGGCATTATGATGTCACATGAGGAACTGACACTCTCAGTTGGGGGAGTGAGGATCCCCTGCCTAATCCTCTGACACCTCAGTCTTCCCACCCCCAATCTGAAAGCCGCAGGGAGCTCACGACCTCACAAAGGCCGCTGGGTCAGGTGCTGAGCCACATGCTTTAGAAGAGACAGCCACAAATTGAACACTAATCCTGTCCTGGAGGAGCTTAGATGCCAGAGATGAGTCATAAACCCCATTATTACACAAAGGGGTGGCATCTTACACAGAATAAAGGCAACAGGCCTGGAGTTCAAGGTAAGAGTTGTTTCTTCCAAATGAGGCGATCGGAGTGGCAGGGTCTGTGTTTACCTCACTCAACAAGGGAGCCTCAGATCCCAGTGCAGCTCTTGACATATAAGAAGTGCCTTATAAATATTTATGTATGAAATCAGTGAATGCATCAAAAGAAAAGATGTTCAGGGGAGGATGCAGAGGCACACAGAAGGACAGAGGGAGGACATTCAAGGCAAAGAATTCCATGAGGAGTCGTTTCCAGGGAGGTCTAGGATGGTGTTGAATGAATGAAATCCAAACCCACCCAGGAAACCAGAACCAACCTCCCTACCACCCCTCTCCCCATAGCCCTGTATTGGCTGAGAAAAACTGAAGAAGGGAAATAGGAGTCTAGGTGTGGGAACTTGTTTCCCAGCCCTGGGTCGCTGGCATATGATCCTGGGAAAAGTCAGTTCCCCTAGCCTCTCAAAGGAAGGGTATTGGACAAGATACTCTCTAAAATCATTTCCAAGTATATAAGCTCTTTGCTCTAGAAGCTGTTTTTCTCCCCCTCTCTCCCAACTACCCCAGGGCAGCCCACTGTGTACTGCTGTTGTCATCTTCCTGGATGTTTGGCCCATAAACACAGGCCATAAAGAACTGGCTGGGTACAAGGTGCTCTGGTTACTACTGCTATGAAAGAAATTACCCAACACTTAGTAGTATAAAACAATCACCATTTTACGTTGCTCCTGATTCTGTGGGTTGAGAATTCAGAAAGGGCTCGACTGGGCAGTCCTTGCTAAGACCTCTCATGAGATTGGAGTCTATGCCGATTTGGGCTGCACTTATCAGAAGGCTCGGGTGGGCTGGACCCCTGAGGTTACTCAGTCACGTCCAGTCCCAGATGGCTGGCAGTGGAAGCTGGTTTTTGGCAAGGTGCTCAAATGTGCTTCTCCAGCATGGTGGTGTCAGGGTAAATGGACTTGTTACATGCCAGCTGGCTTCCTCTAGAACAAGCGACCCCAGAGGACCAGGCAGAAGCTCCCTAAGCTTTTATGACCTAGTTTATGGAAGTCAGGCAGCAAAACCTCTATCACATTTTATGGCTTACAAGAGAGTCACTAAGGCCAGCTCAGAATTTATGGGGAGGGGACATAGACCTCACCTCTCAATGGCAGATGTGTCAATGAATTTGCAGAAAGGTCTTAAAATTGCCACACAAGTTGCCAGTCTGGCATAGAACACTGATGTAGTCATGTGTGGCCTTGGCCTTCCTTGTTCACTCCACCTCTATGGCCTCAGTGCCCTTTTTACTATCCTGGGACATGCACACGTATCCTGATGCTCCCTACTTTACCAGATCTTTTCCTATTAGTTCCCCTCTTCTCAATCAAACCTTGCCTCTTGTTATAGACTGAATGTTCCTCTCTTCCCCAAATTCTTATGTTGAAGTCCTAATCCCCAGTGTGATGGTATCAGTATGTGGGCCCTTTGGAGAGGTGATTAGGTTTAGATGAGTTCATGAAGGTGGGGCCCACATGATAGGATTAGGGTCCTTATAAGAAGAGTTAGAGACACCAGAGCTCTTTTTCTCTCCACCATGTGAAAACACAGCAAGAAGACAGCTGTCTAGATTCCAAGAGATCCTGATAAAAAAACTAACTGGACACCTGATCCCTGTTGAACATGCTCATCTCTAGATGGCCTCTAACTGAGTGACCCAAAGAAGGCAATTTCAGACACCGTGGCAGATAATAAAAAGAGATAAGAGACTATACTGTGAATCCTGATGGGTTTCTGATGTCTACTGAGGCCCTATATTTGGAGTATATCATCAAACAGAAAATCCATGAGATCAGCATGTGAGGAAATATATGTGAGGCAACCAACTTCTATTTTCTCTCTAAAACTGCACATGGTTTTAACAGGTGGTTGTCAGGCAGAACGGCTCTCCAGATTTGAGCTGAGCCCGATGAGACAGCCCTGTCTTTATCAGCAGACCTCCGGATTAGCATTTATTGTATCTCACCTGTTACCTCATATTAGACTAGTGACCTAGTTGGTTAAGCCCAAATCCACAAAAACTAGTTAGGATTGAACATAATAAAATAGCAGAGCACTTAAGGGATTGGGATGAGGGGGTTGATCAATAAAAGGATGAGACCTAATGTGTGGAGTGGAATGAACTGGAAGAAGATGTGCTCAGCATGCTCCCTGCTCAGGCCTTCATAATTTATTTTCCTTTTCTGGAATGTTCTACCCCCACATAACCCTATAGCAGCTCCTTCGCTTCATTCAGGTCTCTGCTCAAATGGGTCAGCTTCTCTGACCACCCATCACTCTCACACCCTTTTCCCTGATTTATTTTTCTAATCTCCATTTGTAAACATTCTCTCTGTATTGGCTTATTTCTATCTTCCTCTTCTAATTCCATGAGAGTAAGAACTTTGTCTTTACCTGCTCCCTGCTGTTGCCTGCCCTTCCTAGATTAATATCTGGTATACAGCAGGCGTTCAATAAATACTATTTGAATGATTGAATCATTCAACAAATCAATCTTGTTGGAACATATACAAATGGAATGGATCACAGGAGAACACAGTGGAGGGGAGTAAAACATAAAAGGGGAAAAATGGAATGGAGCGAGCCAGGGTAGAATGGCATAGGGAGGGGCAGGTAGCTCAGGATGAAAGAGAGTAGAACAAAACTAAATTCAGAACAGCGGGATGGAGTAGAGCCATGGCTTTTCAGTCCTCGATGCACACTGGCACCATCTGGGGAACTTTTAAATCATACAATGCCTGGATCTACCCATTCAGATTCAATTAGTCTGGGGTGGGGCCCAAGCGCCATTATTTCTTACAGCTCTCCATGTGATCCAAATTTGCAGCCAAGGGTGAGAACCACTCTATTAGGACATTCTGGTTACAGAAATTAGGTTAACCTCAAGCCCAGCTGTAAGGCTCATGCACAAAAGAGCTACCAGCTAGAATCTCGAACCCCACCAACGGCCCATCGGTAAGGGAACGTGTTCGCCAGCAGCAACAGCCGCAGAAAATCTCTCGAATTTTCAGCTATTGCCCAATAGAGCATGTTGTTCTGACAAATGTGTCAGTGGAAACTCTCATCTCAACCAGAGCAGCCTGGTTCTTCTGTGGGGTCGGGCGGTCTGCCGGCGTATCTCCGGGGGTCCTCTCTGCACGATATGGATTGGGCAATCTGCAAAGGCATTCCATCTTTGCAGGAAGATAAACAGGGTCACCCTGGAACTCCAGTCTCCTCCAAGGCAGACTCTCCCCCTTATCTTCCTCCCACTGCCCAGCTAATTGCAAAGTCTCCTTCTGCTTTGGACCCAACCAAGCAGAATTATAAGGAGGCCCAAAGTCTGACTTCCACTGTCTTCCTGACATCAGATTTTTTTAAAAACTTTATTCAATTTATTTAAACTAAAAAAGAAACACAAAAGTTTTACCCATTTCTCCCACCTCCCACCCCCTGCCTCTTGGCAACCACGAATCCATTTTATGTATCTATAAACTTGGGGTTTGGGGGGTTTTTTGGTTTTTGTTTTTTGTTTTTTAAAGATTCCACATTTAAGAGAGAGCACACAGTATTTGTGTCTCTCTCTCTGTCTGACTCATTTCACTTAGCTTAATGCCCTCAAGCTTCATCTATGCTGTAGTAAATGGCAAGACTTTCTTCTTTCCTTGGCTGAATAATATCGCATTATACAATTTTCTTTTCTACTCATCCATTGATGGACACTTTGTTCCCATTTCCTGCCTCGTGTAAATAATGAGGCAATAAACATGGGGGTGCATATGTCTTTTCGAATAAGTGTGTTCGTTTCCTTGAGATAAATGCCCAGTGGTGGAATTGCTGGATCATATGGTAGTTCTATTTTTAATTCTTTGAGGAACCTCCATACTGTTTTCCATAGTGGCTGCATCAATTTACATTCCCACCAACAGTGCACAAGGGTTCCCTTTTTTGCACCCTTGCCAACGCTTTTTATTTTTGATATGAGCCATCCTAACAGGTGCGAGGTGGTATCTCATTGTGGTTTTGATTTGCATTTCCCTGATGATGGGTGATATTGAGCATCTTTTCATGTGTCTGTTGGCCATCTGTGTGTCTTTGGAAAAATGTCTATTTGGATCCTCTGCCCATTTTTTAATCATATTGTTTGGAGTGGTGGTTTTTGGTCTTAGGCTTTTTTAATTTTTTGGTGTGTTTTGGGGGTTTTTTGTGGGGTTTTTTTTGTCTTTTTTGCTATTGAGTTGTATGAATTCTTTACATGTTTTAGATATTAGCCCCTTACCAGATACACGATTTGCAAATATTTTTTCCCATTGTGTAAGTTACCTTTACATTCTATTGATGGTCTCCTTTGCTGTGCAGGAGCTTTTTAGGTTGATGTAATCCCACTTGTTTATTTTTGCTTTAATTGCTTTTGGTGTCAGATTCAAAAAATCAAATCATCCCCAAGACTGATGTCAATGACCACATATGTTTTCTTCTAGGAATTTTATGGTTTCAGATCTCATATTCAAGTTTTTGATCCATTTTTTAAAAGGATTTTATTTATTTATTTGAGAGAGAGAGGGGGAGAGAGCATGAGTTGGGGCAGGGAGGGTGCAGGGGAAGAGGGAGAAGCAGACTCCCCGCTGAACAGGGAGCCTGATGCAGGGCTGGATCCCAGGACCTCGGGATCATGACCTGAACAGAAAGCAGATGCTTAATTGACTAAGTCAGCCAGGAACCCCTGATCCATGTTGAGTTAATTTTTTCTGTATGGTGTAAGATAGTGGTCCAGTTTCATTCTTTTGCATGTGACTGTCCAGTTTTCCCAGCACCATATATTAAAGAGCCTCTCATTTCCTTTTTGTGTACTCTGGGCTCCTTTGTTGTAAATTAATTGACCATATATGTGTGGGTTTATCCTGGGATCTCTATTCGGTGTCACTGATCTATGTGTCCGTTTTTATGCCATTACCATGCTGTTTTAATTACTGTGGCTTCGTAGTATGGTTTGAAATCAGGGAGCATGATGCCTCCAGCTTTGTTCTTCTTTCTCAAAACTGCGTTGGCTCTTTGGGGTCTTTTGCAGTTTCATACACATTTTAGGATTGTTTATTTCTGACTTCAGATCTTCCTCTCTCCAATGCCAATTCTGGCCCCAGCTTTTATCCAAAACCACTCCAGCTCTCCAGGAAAAAAACAGTAATGACGATAATGACAACTATTCCTTCTAGAGCTTTGGCTGTCATTAATCTATGCATGATAAGTTGCAATGATACTCAGATTAGATAACAATAACCTATATAACAATAACTCACGGAGGGCTCATTATGTACCAGGCATCCTTCATTCAATTTTATATATATTAGCTTATTTATCCACTCTATAAGGTAGGTGCTATTATATCATCCCCATTTATTTTTTTTTAGGATTTTATTTATTTATTCATGAGAGACAGAGAGAGAGAGAGAGAGAGAGAGGCAGAGGCAGAGGGAGAAGCAGGCGCCCCACGGAGCAGGGAGCCCAATGTGGGGCTCAATCCCAGGAGCCTGGGATCATGACCTGAGCTGAAGGCAGATGCTTAACCAACTAAGCCGCCCAGGCGCCCATCATCCCCATTTAAAAATGAGGAAACTGGAGCACAGAACAGTTAAGTAACAGGCCTAAAGACACACAGCTACAGAGTAGCAGAGTGAGGATTTAAACCTCTGGCTATAGAATCTGAGTTCTTAGCATGTATATCCTGCTGCCTCATGCAATCCCTGTGTGTTCTTAATAACAGTCTCACCGGCCAGGTATTATTTCCTGAGTTGACAACCGAGAACGCTGAGGTTCCGCTATGTCCCACCATTTGCTCCACGGGGCCATATTGGATTTCCACCTCAAACCCAGAATTGTCTAATTCCAAAGTCGGGGGGCTCCCAGCCACCACTCCGCTCTGCCCTACAGCTCACACACCTGTGAGCTTGGGGAGCGGGAGAGGCCTCCCCGTCTCTCCAAGAGCAGTGGTTCGGGCCTTCTCCTGGTCAGGGATTTCTCACCCGGGCCGCGCAGTCAAGGGCAGGTCTCTGGGGACTTCTGGATTCAGAGCCCGTTTGTGGCCATCAAGCCACTACACCAGGCCGCCCATCCTCAGACCTTCTCAGTCTTCCAGGCCCCGGCCAGGGCACGAGACTCTGTTCCATGATGGAGTGTCACTAGGCTCCAGGTGGTGGGCTCGAGTGGATGAGGGAGGCCCTTTGAGTCGCTGAGGAAGCCAAAGACCAGAGTCCCTGCAGCCCCCGTGCCCAGGCTCCAGAGGCCGCACCCCAATACTTTGGAAATGTGTAATTCGCACCCTCATCCTCCTCCCACGGACCCAGGGTTCGGCCGCTGCTGATTCATTTTCAGAAGCTCCTCTTTCCACAGCAGCGTGAGGAAGGACTGTCCCCCGCCAGAGCATGTGTGTTTGCTATGATTCATCACATCGTCTGCAACCGCCTCAGAAAGAGGCCTTACACAATCCCGGAGCCGCTGGGAGCCTCGCGGCGCAGGGGCTTCCCCTCTTAGTCACCCTCTGGGCCTCGGTCCACTACCACGCAGCCACGGGAACGCAGAGGGACAGGCACATGCCCAAAAGAGGAACTTGGGAAATTAGCAGGCGGGGTGAAGGCCGCCCCCCATTGTTGGCAACTGCTCTGAGGCAAGATCGCAGCTGTGCAGCTCCTGTAGACATGTAATGTGCACCGTAAACAAAGTCTCCCTGGGCCCACGGGGGCCATGGCCCTGTGCCCTCTGGCCCCGGGGTCCGGGCATAGGAAGAAGGGGCTGTGCGGCGCCCGCCTGCTCTCTCTGCGGGTTTGGAGGTTTGGTGGTGAAGGCAGGCTGCTGGCCCGGCCCGAAGCTGGTCTGAGCTTGGGAAAAACCGCAGCATAGACGGAGGGACAGAGATGTGCCCATCGGGAGCTCCTGCCGCTGGCCTCCAGGACCCAGCCCAGTGTTTTTTGATTCTGGCTACCCACAGTCACCTGGCTGGCCAGCGGGAAGGGAGGATGCGATAAACATGGGTGCTCGGGCCCCATCTCCAGAGATTCTGACTCAACTGGCTGGGGGGGTGGGGGGCGCTGGGCATTGGTGGGTTTTAAAAGCAGCTATTTCAGAGTTGGGAACTACTTGCCAAGCCCTCCCTTGGCATTTGAGAAGACTAGGCCCAGAGAGCAAAACGGACAGAGCCAACGTCACACAGCAGCTAAGGGCAAAGACTGGACTTGAACGTTACCTTGGCCGACAAAGTCCTGCATGAGGGGGCCTCCCCGCTGCCTCATTACCTCTCTGCATTCTATGACTCTGCCTCTTCTCTGTTCTCTCTCCCACGTCAGGGCCTTTGCACTGCCCATCGCCCCTGCCTTTACCCCCAAATCCTTCATGATTCTAAGTCAGCAGCCCCCTGTGTCCCTCCATCTCCTCCCCTCACTGGATCCTGTTCAGCTCTTGCCAGAAATCTCCCCGCTCTGGGAAGATGAAAGGTTTGCCATGCTCAGGGAGAGACAACAGATCAGGCGTCAGCCTCTGAAGGTCGGTCCAGAAGAGGGAACACCAAGGCTGTAAGAGACTCAGCTATTTGTGTCCTCCAAAAAACAGAGCCTAAGACAGGATCAGGGTTCACACGGATTATTTAGGAGATGACCCCAAGAAGCAGGAACGAGAAGGGGTGGGGGGGCTTAAGTCAGAGAAGGAGGAAAAGTCAATGTAACTGTGTGCTCTTAAAGTTGCCCTTGTAGGGTAGGCCTGGAAGCGAGATTCTTCCGGGACCTCTGACTTCCAGGCTACCCTTGAACAAGGCTGAATGGGCTCTCACAACCGGGCCTGAGGCAGAAAAGTGGAGTCGTGTGTCTGGTGCCTGAGGTGGGAAGCTGTGAGCGAGTGTCAGAACTCACCCAGAACCCTCCACGTCCCACAAGTGCAGCTCAGGGCACCAAAGCATCCCCTACAGTGACATCTTCGGCCACAGCCCCTTTTGGTGACGGCTTTGAAAGTAGTCCAAGTGTGTTTATTTGAAAGAAAAAGGTGGTCACACCTCCCTTGAAGTTCTGACCACCAAAGAGTCAGAATTATATAGGTCAACAATTTCTCAGCAACTTCCTAAACTAAGAGCTGGATTAGGGCTCTCCACCAGCCTGTCGCAGCCCAGAGGGCTCCTGGGTCCCCTTTCTTTGCTCTCCAGCACCTGTCAGTCACTCTAAAGCTCGACCAGGTACCAGGTCTTCCCAGGCTGAACCCCAGGAGCTGTCTCCATCAGGGCCCTTCTTCCCACAAGAGGTCTTCACCAGACCCTTGTGGCTCAGGCCCCGTGACTATGATGCTAGCCTGAGCTGGCCCTTTCCTCCAGACTCCTTGCGGGGCAGATGGGGACACTGGGCTGAGGTGACTTGGCAAGTTAGAAGCATCTGGTCCTACAGCCTTTGGTGCATAGACCCAGGACTAGCCACATAATTTGCAGGGCCCAGGGCAAAATGAAAATGCAAGGCCCCTTGTTCAAAAATTAGTAAGAATTTCCAGATAGTAACAGCAGAGCCAATTAAACCAAGGGCAGAGTCCCTCTGAACACAGGCCCTGTATGATCACACAGGTGACACACTCATGCACACTGTGCAGGCCACACCCCTCCCAGAGAAATTCCAAAGGGGCAGGGTGGGCTGCTTCCAAAACAACAGCTTTCCAGCCAGAGGACCTGGGTTGGAATCTCAACTTTGCCTCTCACCTGTTGTGCAATTGATATGAATTGCTTACGCCCCTGGGCCTCAGTTGCCTCATCGGTAGAATGAGAACGAGATGGCGAACTGCACGTAAAGAACAGGGAACATGAAAGGCATTGAACAAATGTGAGTCCTTTGCCCTCCTCACCACCTCCCTCCTCCCTAGCAGGCTAGAAGAACCGGGACACACACACACACACACACACACACACACACACACACACAGCACCACCTCGTCCATGGTCTGAGTCTCAAAATAACAGCTGGAGAAGGCTGGGGGATGGTGTTCCAGCACTGTTGGGGGGCTGCTGTCCAGGGAGGGAGGGGGATCTGGACTCCCCCTCCATATTAGTCTCCACTCCAGCCTAGGCCAGGCTCTGCCAGGCTGGGGCCACCGAGTCTGGCTGTACGCCTTCCCTCTCTAAGGAAAGGCCGGAGGTTCCCATGGATGCCCCAACTCTTCTTTCTCACCCTCCTTTTCTCGGGAGGGAAGGAGAACAAACGGAGAGAAAGACTGCATTAGGCCTCCACTGACTCATCGTGACACTGCGGGCAGGTCACAAATGATGATCCTGGCCTCAGCTTTCCCATCTCTAAAATGGAGCTAACGATGCCTGGCTCTGGCCTCAGTGACAGGATGTTTAGAGAGCATTCATTAAGGCCGGTGTGAGGCTGTCATTGTGCCTTAGCTAATAATACACTGGCCATGTGAGGCTCCAGGAGGCCTCGGGAGCTTTGGGAAAACACACTCCCACCCGTCTTCAAAGCATCCCTGAGAAGTAGGTGGGAGGCAAGTCTCAGGTTATGGGGAGGAAGCAAAGAGCGGCGGTCCCAAGCGGCCAGCACCTATGGGGGGAGGGAGGAACAGAATGAACTCCTGCACACCCCAGATGGGGAAGGTGACAGTCTCCCCTCAGCTGAGAATAAGGTGAGCACCCCCCTCTGAGCCTCCCTCCTGAAGGAGGAGTAATAAGGCCCACTTCTCAGAGTCGTGGTAAGGATGACATGGAGCCACGTGAGAGCCACTGCTGGACTCTAGTAGGTGCTCAAGGAACGTGCGTTCTGGAATAAGGGGTCTGAGGAGTGGAACCCGTCCAATTTCCTGTCCACCTTTGCCACTCTCAGGGACAGCGGTCTGTTGAACCGTCCCCTCTTGGGAAAATTGCATTTTACGTCTTCAGGAGGCCACAGGCCACACGTCTGTGGACTCAGATACGGAGTGGTGATGGGTGACTAGGTTCCCAGCAGCCTCCCGAGGACCCTGGTCCTGCCCTCCTTGCAGGGGGAGGTGTCAGGCGGAGAGGGATGGAGGAGAGCAGCATTCCTGTCACCAGCTAGAGCCTGGCAGGCGGGACAGAGGTTTATTAAGTGCCTATCGTTCACTTGAGAAAATGGTGGCCCGAGAGGTTAAGTGACTTGCCCAAGAGGTGAGAGTCAGGATCCAGACCCAGGTCTTGGTGACTGTAAGCTCATTAGAACGTGTGGCGCCCGAAGCTAGAAACACAGCTCGGTTCGAAATCTGCGTGAGAGACCAGCTTGCCCGATTTCTCAGCCTGAGGCTGAAGAAACCAGTGTGCGAAGAAGTCGGGGAGACAGTCCGGAGGAACTGGAATCAAGCTGAGGCCCGTGCCTCGGGCCTTCTCCTCTGCCCTGCCTGGCTTGGGGCGGCTCAGGTGCGCCCATCGCAGGGACATGCTGGCCCTGACTCAGGGACCAGGAATCCCCGAGAGTGTGCACCAGGGCCAGGAGCGGCCTCTCCGGGTACAGCTAAAGCTGTTTCACTCAGGCATCCACCCAGCCCCGCACCTGCTGTGTGCCAGGCGTCAGGGGGCACAGACCAGAACAACGCGGGGCCGTGCCCTGCAGGCGGGTGGGTGGCATTTCCCCCCCCCCAGCGGGGGGAAACAGAAGCTCAGGGAGGCAACTTGTCCAAGGCCACATTGTGCCTGGTGGCAGAGCCGGGGCCAGAACTCAGAGCAGACCCAATGGTTTTCCTCTCCACCGGCTGCCGTTGGCCAAAGGAAGAGAGACTCCAGCAATGACGACGGGGAACAGGACAGTGACTGGGTCCTTTAGTGTCCAAACCAGGACAGTTTCGAGAGTGAAAGGGGATGCTCTTAATAATTACCCTGGGAAAGCAGGCCTACCCCAGGTCGGCCCCGGTAAATGAGGACGTGTGGTCACAGGACCCACGAGCCTGCAATGGGCCAGAGCCTTCAGCGTCGCTGAATCCCCACACCAACCCTGAAAAGTGGGTGCTGGTTTTACATCCCCACCGGACAGGTTCAGAAACTAAGGCTCGGGGGTGACGAAAGATCGCAGAGCTGGCAGGCAGCGGCAAAAAGAGGGACGATTGGTAAGGTTTGGGGCCTGAGGGGAGAAACGAAAAGCAGGCCATAGTCACTTGGTCTGACCACCTGGGGGAGGACTTATGGTCGCTGTGTGTCCACTATGAATGGGCAGTACCCATGGCAAGCTGGTTATTAAATATGCCTAATATTCCTCCCCCTCCCCACCGAGAAAGGAGTCCATGGGTGGCCCAGGAGAGCAGAGTGCTCTGTGGGATGGGGGCTGGGGCAGGGGAGCGCTCTTGAGTAGGCAGGAAGGCCCCTCATTCCTGGAGCTACGGGGGAGCTAGAAGGAGCCACCTTCCGTGGCTTGCCCTCCCTGGGGTGGTGGCCTCTGTGAGAGGGAAGTCCTCTGCTTCCTTCCTTTTTCCCCTAAGCAGATTTGAAAGCAACCACTCCGGGGTCTTAAGGGCAAAAGGGAGAGCTGAGAGAAACAGCTGCCTCCGTCACGTTGGACAGAAGGCAGTACCCCAACCCGGATAGGGCCAGGCGAGGGACAGGAGCGAGGTGTGCAAGCCAGCGGGCGCAGACCAGGCCAGACCTGGCCACGGGAGGTCAAGCCGGCCCCTGTCTACAGGACTGTGAGGGTCCTGGCGGCCTGCGGAGGCCCCCCCATAGTCCCTTTGGCTCTGGGCCTGGGCGCGCCAGCCCCACCCCTCAGGCCTCCGCTTTCTAACAGGAAGTGCCTTTCTCTTTCTATGCTTCCCCCCCCTTGGCCTACACCCAGCTATCGCTGGCCCTGAGTCGGGGTGACTTTCAGGAAACTCATTGTGAAAAACCCAACGACTGGCTGCCTCCAGCCACCTGGGGTGAGGTGCCAAGACCTGGGCAAGCAGGGCCACCAAGTTGTGAGCATGGCCTCGACTCCCCGAGGCTGAGACTGAGGAGCTAGGGTCCTGGGAAGCCCCTCCCCACAGGTCTCCCCCTCCCCCAGGCACTACTGTAGAAGCCCCAGGCAGAGAGGGAAGACACATCTCCTGAAGTAAGAGACCTGGAGGAATCACAGAAGGCTTCCTTGAAGATCCCTGGATCCAAGGTCTGAGGGATGCTTGGGAGTAGCCAGCCAAAGAGATGGGAGAGGCTTTAGGCAGAGGAAACCAGCCCATGGGGAAGCCTAGAGGAGCGAAGACCGGTGTGACTGGGGCGGGCTTTGAGAGAGGGACAAAGAGTAGCTGGCTGTAAAAGTCAAAGGCTTTGCAGACGTTTAAGACGGGAGGCCGAGGAGGGACCCCATCAGATTTGCCATTGTGAAGATCTGCCAGGCAGCTCTGGAGGAAGGGATTCTCAGCTCTCGCCCGGGGTGATTCTGCCGCCAGGGTACATGTGGTCACGTCCACAGACGTTTCTGGTTGTCGAAACTGGGGGAGGGTGCCCCACAGGCATCCATCACCCACCCCGGCTGGAGGCCAGGTCGCTGCTAAACGCCCTACAGTGCACAGAAAGCAATTACCTGACCCAAAATGTGGATAGGGCCCAGCTGGAGACGCCAGTAGATCACGGGAAAGCAAAAATGGCAGCAGGAAGGGTGGTGTCGACGACAGCACAGTGAGCCTAGCGGGAACGTGCTGTTCCCTAGGGGGGCACGAACAAGGGTGTCAGCCGTGACAACAGAGAGAGCAGACAGACCTGTGCCAGCAGGACTCGGTGATGGGTTCCATGTGGGGAGAAAAGGAACCGGCGCCCGGTCCCATCCGCTCTCCCCTCATGAGGCTTCTCACTTCTGTTCTGTCCTTGGTCCTTTTCTATTCCCACCGGCCTCTCAGGTGGACACGTGCAGTAAGCCTCCAGCTGGCCTCTCTGGCCTCCAGGGACTCCCTTCCACTCCATAATGATGCCAGAGTGATCCCTCAAAGTCTCACCTCTGCTCAGGTCACACCCTTGCTCTAGAACCTTCTATGGCTCCCCAGGCCAGAGAAAATTAACTGACAAGACCCACTGGGCATTCAAGTCCCACCCAGCCTCCCTCTCCCCTCCCCAATCCCACATCTCTCGTGGCACACGTTTTTGGTTGCTTATCCAAAATCCATCTCCTCATCTTCCTAGCTAACAGAGCCCCGGTGTTGTTTGGTCATCTAGCCCCCCCTGTCCACACACATGCTTCCCTGGGCCAGTGCAATTCCGACCTTGGAAACATGCGGAGAAGAAGAGTGAGAACTTCCAGGGAAGGCTTCTTGACTGATACATAGACACTCCTGTGAAGACATAGCTCCCCGTCCTCGGCTAGACACTTTTATCTACATCTGAATCAGCAGCAGCCCTCCTGGGGCCATGGCGGGGGACAGGCCATGGCAAAATCTGGGAGTTGAGGAGGGCAGGACGGGAGGGAAAAGAACTCGGCTCCCTGGCGAGATAGTTGAGCCATCGTATCGGCCAACCTGGCAGTGCCCTGCCTCAGGACTTCTTTCTGGCTGCAGTGAGCTGGGGTTTTCTATTGCTTGTAGGCGGATCCTGATACAAATCCCTGGCTCCAAACCCAACTCTCTTCCTGCTTCAAGATTCATACTGTGCTTTTCCACTTCGGCGCCGTCCCTCATACTGTTCCCTCTGCCCGTTTGTGGGACCTTACCCCTCCCCTAAGGACCAACTCAAATGCCCCTTCTGATCTTCCCTTGAGCCCAGTGACCAGAAGCAGCATCTCCATCGTCTGCACGCGATCTGCAGCTTTGCCCTGGTGCGTACCGCTCTGCACCTGTCATTGGAGTCATTCACCTTATGTCTGATTGCCACAGCTCGACTGTGACAAGAGTCACAGAGAGGAGAGAGGAGAGAGCCCATGCATTATTTATACTGGGAGACCTCACAGCACCCTGAGAGGTATCTACCAGCCACTGTACCAGCTTCTGCTGACCCCTATTCCTAACTGTGTTCATTTCCTTTTCCTACTATAACAAATTATCACAGATTTAGCAGCTTAAAAAAACACAAATTTATTATATCACAGTTCTGGAAGTCAGAGGCCCGAAATGGGCATCCTTGGGCAGGACTGGGCTCCTTCCTGGAGATTCCAGGACAGAAACTGTTTCCTTGCCTTTTCCAGCTCAAGACCACGTGCATTCCTTGGCTCCGGATTCCTTCCTCCATCTTCAGTCCCATCAGTGACATCAACCCAACTTCTGCTTTCAGCATCACACCTTCTCTGACTCAGACCCTCCTGCCTGCCTCATATTAGGACCTTTGTGATTACATCAAGCCCACACGATCATCCGGGATAATCTCCCCCATCTCAAGAGCCTTAACTTAATCACAGCTGCACACTCCCTTCTACCATGTGAGGTCACATATTCACAGGTTCCGGGGATTAGGATGTGGACATTGGGGGTGGATGATTCTGCCTACCCCACCAACTAGAGCCCCAAGTTAAATACCCAGAAATTCATTAGACGGACAGTAGTTCCAACAGCACCATCAGGATTAGAATAGAGACCGCAGGGTCAGTCCAGGTTCCTAAATATTAGAATGCAAATTTCTACTTTGGCATGTCCCAGGATCTAACTAAGTTAGCTCGAGTCATAAAAGACTTGAACCCAGAACTGGGACAAATAAGACAAAAGAGAGCTGAGGGACAGGGAAAACAGATGCAAGAGACTTAAAATCTGAGACCCATCTCCTCCGGGTCAGGAGTGGTCCTAACACCAGGGATGGGTCCAAGGGGCCCCAGAAGAAGGAACAGCAAAGACACAGAGGCTGGAAACTCAGTAGAGCCTGTGACATTCGAAACTTAGCTAGCTGTCCTCCATCCCACGGCCCCAAAGTCCTGCTGTCTGTTATCAAATAAATAAGGCCACCATAAGGTGTTAGTGGGTGGTGACAAGTTGTTCTGTTATTCAGACTCTGGTAGGCGTTTTCTGGTAAACGAGAACCTTTAGCCCAAGGAAGAAATCTCACATGGTGGAAATTCAGTACTGTAACAGGCTGACGGAGGAAGCATCTGGCCGCCCCGGGGTGGCATACATGGTGGCGAGGCCCCACCTCAGGTGCCCTGGGCAGGGCTAATTTGTGGTCCCTCCAGCGGACTTCTCCTAAAACAATCCCAGGACAGCAAGCCCAGCGGCCATAGCTGCTAGTTCCCCTGGGTGACCCCAGCAAGGCCCAGCTCCTCTGCACCCAGAGAAGGCCTCTCTGTCCAGGAAAA
This sequence comes from Eumetopias jubatus, assembly GCF_037043125.1. Lineage (NCBI taxonomy): Eukaryota > Metazoa > Chordata > Mammalia > Carnivora > Otariidae > Eumetopias > Eumetopias jubatus. The sequence goes on from NW_028274810.1 coordinate 123,114,638, forward strand.
AGAGAGGGAGACAGAGACAGTCAGCAGAGTTTTACAGAACTTAAAAGTGGTTAGCATCAAAATAATCAAGGGCAAAGCAGGTCGTCTCCAATTCCCCTTTGAAGCGATTTCACAAACTGAATTCCTTCCCTTTGACCAACTTTCCCAATCCTCACATATTTACCTTGCGGGGGAGGCCGCTAAACCCCCCCCCAGCCCCGTGGCAGTGCTCAGCTCAACACGTCCCCCTGACAGCCACCCCAGCTGTCCTCGAGAACCAGCAACCCCCCCCCAACAGAATGCGGGTTCCAACGAGTGCGCGGAAAGTCTCACCATCGCCCTCTGAGGGGGATCGGGTTCCCATTTTACAGACGAGAAAACTGAGGCTCCAAAAAGTTAAAGAACTCGCCCAAGGTTCACAACCAGCCAGTGAAGGGCCGGGCTGGTATCGGAGTCCAGGCCACCCGGCCTCCAGGCCCAGGGCTCTGCCCACCGCAGGAGCGATTCTTGGACCTTCGGCCTCAGGCACGCTTTGCGCTCTTAAAAACAACTGAGGCCTCCGGCAAGCTTTCATTTCTGTGGGTTATATCCATTCATATTTGCTCTCTTAGCAATTAAAAATAAGGAAACGTTTATCTTTATTAACTCGCTTAAAATAACAATAACAAACCCATTTTATATTAGCATAAACAGTATCCTTTCATGAAAAATAACCCTATTTTCCAAAACAAAACAAAAATTAGCGAGAAGGGTGGCGCTGTTTGACATCTGGCAAACCTTCTTAATGTTGACCTTCAGAGAAGACAGCTGGATTTCCGTATCTGCTTCTGCATTCAGTATGTACAACATGCTATATGAGGTAGAGTATAGGAAGAAAGTCCTAGAACTCACAAAAGTCCCGAAGTGTCCCTAAACAAGACTTTGAGAATCGTTGCACTACGTAACCTGCCTCGTTTCTGAGGCTCCAACCCCAAGTTCCTAAAATGGGGCTTGCACGTGGTAGATGCTTATTATGTCTGTTGAATCAGTAAATTGAGTAAGTCCAGGGCAAAGCTGAGTGAGGAAAAAGTGGAGTCTTAGGTCCAAAAGCAGGTTTAGGCTTTATCTGACCCAGGCCCTGCTTTGCCAAGGGGTGAAGAAGGAGAAAGAAGAGTTAGCAAAACTTTTTAAATCAGAGTTGCTGTGAATGGTTGTGCAGGTTGTGGACTCTGCACGAACATCGGCGATGGTAAGTGGAAGCGGAGCCCAGCCCGTGTTCTGCTCACCAATCCTTATGCCCTGAAACAGGGCTGAGGAAGCGTTGCATTTTTCTAATTGGCGCAATGCCACTGAGTGGGCCAACAGCAGCCAAGGCCTTGCCCCATAGGTGTGAGTCCCCCCGAACACATCTGGATGTAGCAAGGGGCAGGTAAGTCCCCATTTCTTAGCGAGGGGGCCAGGTGATTCTGTAGCCAGGCAGGTAGGACTGCAGAGACCGGACATGAATGCTTATTTTAGCACCTCTTACATAGTCTGGAACTCCCTCGGGACCCACCACAAACCCACACAGCCAGGGGCTCTGGCAGGGACCCACACAGATCCTCACCCACTGTCCATGCAGCCCTGAACAGGAGAAAAGGACGTCAAAGAAATAGCAGGTACTAGCCTTTCTTGTACAGCAGGGGTTCTCAACCCTGGGGTAGCAATTGCCAATGTCTGGAGATGTGTTTTGTTGTCACAGCTTCGTGGGGGGCTGGGGGGGGGCGCAGCGGGGTGGGGGCGGGGCTCCTGGCAAGTAGTGGGCGGGGACTGAGGATGCCGCTCAACATCCTGCAACGCACAGGACAGCGGCACACAGCCAAGAAGCTCCACCCGCAGTGTGAATAGTCCTGAGGCTGAGAAAACGTACTGCAATGAAAATACGGGCTCTGAGCTCGGAGGTCGTGGGTTCAAGTCCCAGCTCGGCCACTTTATCATTCTGTAAGTAGGGACAGGTCCTTTAACCGGCTGTCCTCTTGTGGCAAATGGAGGAGGAATACCTGTCCTGCAAGACGTTTGTGAGGCTCAAACCGGGGGAGTGCCCGCCCTCGCCAGAGGAAGGTTGCGGTCCCTCTACTCAACCAAGCTAAGCTGGTAACAGTGACGGTAACAACCCGGTCCCCGGTGTCTCTCACTGGCTGGCACTCTGCTGGCTGCCTGGTGGACGACATCGGTCTCTGCTTCCTCTCAGGAAGCTCACGGCGGGGCAGCCAAAGAAAGTTCCACGATTGCAGCTATTTAAATCGGTATGCATGTGAACAGAGACTGGAATGTCCAAAAATAAGAATGTTTATGGGCGGAAAGGTTTTTTTTCTCTTTTTTTTTTTCCAAAAAAAGAAATCTTTAATGTTATTTTTATGTTGTTTTCCCATCAAAAGGAGAAAGGGGGGACGGGGAAAGAATTCAACTTGTTTTTTAAAAAATAAAACATGTAGATGATTGAATAGGAACACAAGTGTCCTTCATCTAAGGCCTTCACGGTGGTCTGGGCATAGAGCTAATGTCCGTACATCAAATCATCTTCTACCCACGGTTGACCCTTAACAAAGGCAGGTGCTGGACCTTTTCTAAAGTGAAGAACAGTCCCCTTTATTCGTCTGCCCTGAGCAGCTGCGTTTTCATTTTCTGTAAAGCTGGACCCTCCTGCAGAAGCCAGGTGCCCTCTAAGTGCTGATGATGGGTAGCAGGTGTGTGTGACTGGTGGGGACAGTCAGAGAAGACTTCCTGGAGGAGGCAAGATTTGTGCCACATTTGTGAGAGCAGGCCTCGATGGGGAAGAGGGAAGGCCACCTGAGGGATGGAATGTCATGTGCAAAGGCTCAGGGACAACAACCCCAAGGAGACCGGCCCTGGGGAGGCCTTGGAAGAACACTCTGAGCAAGGCCCTCCCGGAGCTGCCTGCACTCCTGAACTCTCAGGTGGAGAAGCCAGTGGGCCGGGTGGAAATGAGTCCATGAGGTTTCCTCACCACCATGCCCTCAGTCTCTTCACGGCCTACCACTGGGAAGCTGGGTGTCCTGCTCACACTCACAGCGCCCCATGCCCACCTACTCCAGGAGGCTCCAGCCCTGGGGATTCTCCACCTCCAACCCCACAGGCCCCGGGCCCTCCTTTGCCCTCCAGGATCCACACACACCGCAAGCCACGCCACCCTGGAGACCTAGCCTCCCCTCTCCGAGCCTCAGCTTCCTAGTGTTTAGAGTGGGGGTGATGACATTCACCTTCAAGGGCTGTTGGAAGGAACCAAAAGGAAAGTGTTAAACACCCTGCCTAAACCCACTCCTTCTTAAGGAAGGGTGCGTTCAGCCGCCCTCCCACACCCCTACCCCTTCCGGTGGCCTCCTCTGTGCTCTCAGGGGCTTCTGCCCTGCGGGGACCAAACGCCAACCCCCACCCTACATGCTTTTTTGAGAGATCCTGCCTGAAATACAAAAAGAAGCGACCCAAGACTTAAAGGATTACACAAGATCAAATTTCTGGTCAAGGCGATGGGGGAAGCAGACTTTGAATATTTCTCCCCTCCTTGTTGAACCTAGCACACCCCGGACACATTGACACGAATAATAACAAAAGCCCCGTTGCTGGGCACCTCCTGAGTGCTGGGCCCACGCTGAGTATTTACACACAGCAGTGCATGTGGCCCACAGGGAGGGTGCAGAGACACATGGGGAACCAGAGTCCAGACAAGGTAAGTAGCTCGTCAAGAGCTTCCTGGCTTGCCGAGCTGAACTGCATTGATGCCTTTAATAAAAAGGCCGTGTTCCTTCTGCTAGACGCCTCCCCAACCACCGTCTTACCTACCCTGAAACCCTCCACCCCCATGCATTTGCATCTCCCATTTGGGGAACACTAGAGTTTGGCCGACCCACACTGACCCCCACCTCCTGCACCCATGTCCTCCTTTCACAGAAAGGCGGGAAAGCCAAATAATCAACTTCCCCATCTCCTTTGCAGCTCAGGGTTACCATATGGCATGGTTGTGACCAGTGAAATATAAGCAGAAGTCGGCCGGGAAGGGGGGAGGCATCTGGGAAAGTTTATGACTTTCCCAATAAAAAGTCTACAGCCCCAGCTGGTGTGATCTCTCCCGCCTTCCTCCTGCATGGCCCATGAGCATGATGCCTCAAGGCCCAACAGCTGTCTCTCAACCAGAAGGCCAGCAAGTCAACACACCAAGATGGCAGAGCACAAAGATCCAAAAAAGCCCGGATCTGGATCACATTGTTGAGTTTCTGCACCAGCTCGTGGCGGCCCACCTCTGGACGGACCTCTTGCTTTGTGAGAAATAAATAATCCCCTCATTATTTAAACTGCAGTAAATTGAGTTTTCTATTACTTGTCCTGAACACACTCTTCAAATTCTAATCTACACTCCAACCAAAACACACAGACAGCCCCGAGTCCCACCCCAGCACTGTCCCTTAATACCATTAACCTCTATAATCCCTCCCCCACTTCCGGCACCACCCCAAACGGCCCCCCCTAATTCCAGCATCCATTACCTGCCCCTAAACCCCCTAAACCAAATGCTCTTCTCCACAGGGAGCTGAAGGGCTCATTCCATCATCCGTCTCCAACTCCACCTCCCCACCTTCTGGCCTGGAGCTATCCCTGTCCTCCCTCACACTCCCTGCTCCCTGAGCCTCATTAACTGCCTCCACCATCCTGCAGTCACTTTGGGAAGAGAACTGATTGCTCCCAAAGGCCCGAAGGTCAGATTTCTATTTTCTGAGTCAGGACAGATTTTGTCGTTGACCGGAGATCACGCACCCCTCCCACAGTGCAGAAGAGTTCTGCTCTTTGTGAAAAACAAAAAAAACAAAACAAAACAAAATTTAAAAAAAAAAAAAAAGCTTTTGCCTTCTCTTTAAGAACTTTATTTCAAAACACTGGACCTCGTCGATCATTTGACAAACATGGCGTTGGGCAATACCTCTGGGGGCCAAGAGACACACTCGGGGAACATCCTTCCACGTAGGGGTGAGCAGTCGGAGTTACAAAGGGCTTGGAAGTGGCCAAGCCAGGGTCACTCACGTAGGTGGGGGGGGGCCAGAGGAGCTGGTGAAAGAGGGGGAAGAGTCCACACACTCAGACACAATACCTTGCGTTCTACGGCCACCATCCCGAGGACAGCAGGAGGTGCTGCTGCCCTCAGGCTGTGATGGCGGGAGGCAGGCACCAGCCTCAGCTGGCCTCGGAGGCTCACCTAGACACCCCATCGCTTCAGATCCGGATCCTGGACCTCTAGCCATCTATGGTGTGATTTACCCACCCACAGCTCTGCCTGCTAATGCAGAACTGGGCTTGTGGGCACAGACCCGGGCCAGGGAGCCCTGGAGAGGGCGATGGAGACCAGGACAGAGCCGGGACAGAATCCCAGTGACATCCCTTCCAAGTTGCACGATCTTGGGCAAGTTACCAACCTCCCTGTCCCGGCTGTATCTTTTCTAGAATTGGGATAATGCACATAGTAGGTGCTTCCTAAGACTATTTTGAAAATGCAATGAGATTAGATGAGACACTGCAAAGAGCACCTCGTGCCTGTGGGCACCTAGATGCTGGAACAGGGGACAGGACCCGGCAGCAAGCAGAAAGGTCTCACTTCCCCAGGAGACACCTGCCTTCAGCCTCCTGAGAGCTGAGATGGGCAGCCGGCTGGGGAGCTGCACATTTAACCAGGTTAAAATGTCTCGCCCACTTATGATCTCAATCCATGGATTAACGATAGAAAAAGTGTAGGAATTAAGAGCTCACCCCAGGATTCCTCTGAAAGAAACAACTGCCTTTGTTTAGGGTGTGGGGGGAGGAGAATTATAAATACTTGCTGGTCCGTGGGAGGCAGGGTGAGGCTGGGAGGGGCCATGGGAACCTCTTGATGGTGGCTGTCAAACTCAGCTGCACCACAGCCTGTGGTCAGAAATACTTCTAACACAGCAACCCTGTAGCAGAGAGGGCAGAGTGACGTGCGTGTGCGCACACACACACACACACGCGCGCGCGCACAGGCACACACACGCACACGTGTATGCACAGAAAAAAAATGGAGGAGATGGACTGGAGTTTGGGTTTGGGGTGTCCCTGGGAGTTTTATCTGGATCTCGAGGGGCAGGATGGCCCATGGTGACAAGTGGGTTTCGTGTGCAAGAACAGAAAGAAGACACTCAGGGTCGCCACCCCCGCTCTCCCTCACCACCCTCCGGGGGCTGTGTCTCTGTGTTTGTGACCGTGGGCCGGGCGTCTGTACCTGGGCATCTGGGGGAAGGCGTGTGCGTGTGCCTGTGTGTCTGTGTGTCCCTCTGTCTGCGTGCCTGACACTGTCCACCCTTGCGGGCCACGGAGGAAGAAACACAGCTGCCTGTGGCAAGTTTCAGGGTCCTCGGTGTTTCCGGGGTCCGGTGTCACGGGACTAAGAGAATCCTGGGCAGAAAGCCTGGGCAGAATCCTGGTTCTGCCTTGGAATCCGAGAACCTCAGAGCCGGAAAGACCTTGGAAATACGTTGGTCCAAGAACCTCCTTTTAGAATTGGAAGAAACAGGATGCATATTACAGGAGGGCAGAAAAGCTGTGGGGAGGAAGAAAGAGCACAGAGTCAGAAGTTCTCGAGCTTGGCTGTCCAATACAGCGACCACGTGTCATAGAGACCGGTTAGGACTAGAAACGTGACAAGTCTAAATTGAGAAGTCCTATAGCATAAAATACACCCCAGATTTCAAAGATGTAATGTGAATGAAGAATGTAAAATTGCTCAATAATTTTTATATTGATTGCATGTTAAAATGATTATATTGGGAGTACACTGGGTTATAAATATATTATTAAAATTAACCTTACCTGTTTATTTTTACTTTCTTTAAATGAGACTACCAGAATCAAATTATGTATGCGGGTCCCATTTCTGATTCACTTTCTATTTCTATGGGACACACAGACTTAGAGTCTTGTACCAGACATTTAACTTCTCTGAGCCTCAATTTTCCCAACGGCAAAATGGGTGTGATAATGCCTATCTCTTGGAGGTGTAGTGAGTATTAACTGAGAAACATATGAAAGCACTGTTAAATATCATAAAGAACTCTTCAGACGAGGGGGTGAGTGGTGGTGGTAATTCAGACTGTGGCCCAGAGAAAGGGTTAGAAAGGATAGAGGATTAGAGAGTTTGGCCTTCAGGCAAACACCCACGAGACCAGCCCTAAGAGTAGGCAGGGCATATGGCTATCTACTCACCACGGTTTTGGTGCTAGAGAATGACCTTCGAGCCCCGATCACAACTCCATAGACCCATTACCCAGACCAACCCTTTCAAAAGCCCTTTCAGCAACTAGCCTATGAGCCAGACCACATCATTCTCACCCTCCACAAGTCCCAACTACCCCTCCAGCCTCCTCTGATCTGCGGGCTGTCTCTTTCCAAGGGCAGCATGAAGCTTTCCTCCCGGGGGCATTCATCCTTAAAAGGACCATTTGTCATCGGAGTGGGATTTCCCAACTATGCTTGTTCTCTGTTCTTTCACAGGGACCCAGGGTCCCAAGGGTTCTGACAAGAGGGAGATGGCCCCAAACGTGGCCTGGGGGGGACCAGCCCCTTCCTGGGACCATCATCCAGGGCCATCCCTGTTGCAATGGTGGTCTCGTAACAATCGCTTACAAACCGGGTTAGGCAAGCTGCTTTTGCGTGATGGGGCTATCTTGAGTAAACAGCATCCTATGTCCCCTGCCGGTCACTTGCTCAAGACATTGCTGGACATTGCATTAGAGTCACTGACACACAGAGTTTTGAAAATGAAAACAGGCCCTCTGGCTTATGATCAGATAGCATTTAACTCATTCATGATTGCGCCAGGTTTTCCAAGGCCCTGGGGCCACAGAATGGATCCTGCCACAATGCAGACAGAGGATGGTGGAGACAGTTGGAGACTCAGGCCACCTACAGGATGAACAGACCAGTTGGGGTCTAGGTCACCTTGACCCCCATAGCCCCCACGTGTGCCTCTGGGGCAATTTAGCCCATTGGGCTAAACCGGAGGACCCAGCTTCAACCCCTACGGGGTTGGGGGGATAAGTATTGTTCATTCCAGTCCATCAATGTTGCCCCTTATTCTGAAGCCTTTTCCTACTGATGGAGATCCTGAGTTGAAAGGAGAGGATAAGACATACTTCAGGCATTTATTACTACATAACAAACCAGCCCAAAACATAGTGATGTGAAACAATAATGACTAAGGATTCTCCTCACAGTTCTGCTAGTTGGCTAGACAGTTTCTCTGCTGGTTTTGTCTGGGCTCACTCACTCAGGCCACTGTGTTCAGTGGGCAGTCAGTTGGAGTGGAAGGCCCAAGACGGCCACAACTGTGAGTCTGGAAGGTGGCGCCGGCCCCTGCCTGGGACACCCCGGTTCCCTTCCACGTGGCCTCTCATCTTCCAGTTGGCTAAATGGCTTCCTCACACAGTGGTCTCAGAAGAGCGTCCCATGGGGCAAAAGTGAAAGCCACAAGGCATGTGGAGACCTGGGCTCCGGAATTCACACAACCTCACTTCCACCACATTCTGCTAGTCAGAGACCCTCACAGGCCAACTCAGGTTCAAGGGGTAGTGGAATAGACTCTGCCTCCTCATTGGAGTTGCAGCAAAATATATTTTTCAATGCAGCACAAGGTGAGAAAATATGAATGTCTTCACGGAGAACTTTCCCCACCACTAGAAAATAATTTGGCAAAGTTTTATTGTCTGAATCAAATACCAACACTCCCAGACCGACAAAGAACTTTTGCCTGATTCACGAATGTGTGTGCAACGACAAGTCCTTGGGCTCACATCGAGTTATATGTTGCGTTATGCTTGAGCTATAACTTATCTCATTGAGTTATTCAGCCCCGGCTGAACGTTAGAGTCACTTGAGAGGCATCTCCAAACCCCAACTCCCTGGGTCCCACCCAAGACCTCCTGGATGGGAACTGTGATTAGGGATAGGGCAGTAAGGGGGGGGTGCTGGGCCTGGGGACCTACATTTTCAAGAGCTCTCCCAGTGATTCTGATCCACAACCAGGATTAGCTGGATTAGGAAACAAGCTTCATGGGAAAGAAGACCAAGGCAGGATATCTAGACAAAAGGGACATAGGCCTGTCTTTTATACACAGGCTTCTCTTTAATCCAACCTAAGAGGTCGTTCTCGGAGCTAGCAGAGTCTGGAATGAACAAGATGCAGTCCCTGCTCTCAAATTATAGCTGACACTCACTGCCTGCCAAGCCCTGTTCTGTAGACTGTCCATGCATCACATCATTTGATCCCCACAGCTCCTTGAGTTGGGTACTATCACGAACTCCATTTTACAAATAGGGAAACTGAGGTTCAGAGAGGTTATGTGGTTTGCCCCAAGTCACACAACCCGTAAAGAGGGAGAAGTAGAATTCAAACCCAGGCCACCTGGCTTCAAAGTCCATGCCCTTAACCTCTAGACCACCTGCCTCATTCAGAGCATATCATCCAGGACAAGGAGACTGATAAGCCACTAGTTCAGGCCATGAGCACTCTGGGCAGGGGGGGGAAAAAAAAGGCACCACAAGTTTTGGGTCTCTGCTTTCTCTGGTTCACTCACTTTTTTTTAAATTCAATTAATTAACATGTAGTGTATTATTAGTTTCAGAGGCAGGGTTCAGTGATTCATCAGCTGTATAGAACACCCAGTGCTCATTCCATCACATAACGCCCATCACCCTGTTACCCCATCCCTCCACCCCTCGCCCCTCCAGCAATCCTCAGTTTGTTTCCTGTGGTTAAGAGTCTCTTATGATGGGGCGCCTGGGTGGGGCTCAGTTGGTTAAGCATCTGCCTTCGGCTCAGGTCGTGATCCCAGGGTCCTGGGATCGAGCCCCGCATCGGGCTCCCTGCTCGGCAGAGAGTCTGCTTCTCCCTCTCCCTCTGCTGCTCCGCCTGATCACGCTCGCCTCTCTCTCTCTCTCCCAAAGAAATAAATAAAATCTTTAAAAAAGAAGTCTCCTATGGTTTGTCCCCCTCTCTGATTCCTCCTCGTTTTATTTTTCCCTCCCTTCCTCTATACTCCTCTGTTTTGTTTCTTAAATTCCACATGTCACTCACTGTTCTTAAACCAGTGGCTCTCGACTCTACACAGTAGAATCCCCTGGGGAGCTCTGATTAAAATAGGGATGCCCTACCCCCGAAAGATCTTATCTATCTGCTCCAGGTGGGGCCCAGTCATGGGTTTTTGGTTTTTTGTGTTTTTCTTTTTTTTAATACCTCCCCAAGGGAACCTCAGTGCACAGAGTTGAGAACAAAGGGTTTGAGAATGGCTCATTCTCCGTAGGCAGAGTGGTGGCCTCCATGTCAGCAACACCTGTGATCACCATAGCTCATGAACTTCCTAAAAATCAAACAAGCTCAAGCGAAAAGGGGGGCTCTGGATCAAGTGGACAGATGTTCCCACATGATGTTGTGCAGTGGCGAGAAATGGGCAGCTTGGAAATGATCCGCATGCCCCACCCCCAATACTCTGATTGAGTTGGTCTGGGACAGGGTGGGGCATCTTTGTCTCTCATGCTCATCCCCCCACATTGATCCTAATGTGTACCCCATTTGGGAATTACTGATCCAGCCCTAGACACTCCTTTTACAGATGAAGAAAACAAGGCTCGGAGAGAAGTGACTTGCCCAAGGTCCCACAGCACATCCGCTCCAGAGGCAGAACTAGAGTCCAAAGCTCGCGGCCAGCATTCTCTTCATGCTGTCGCCCCTTCTGGTTTGCAAAAGTATTTCACACATGTTACCTACGTGGTCTCTACCTTGCCACACTGTGTTGCTTCCTGTCACCATCCTTTCATTTCCCAGAAGATGAAACTGGGGCCCAAAGAAGGAACATTACCTGCCCCAAGCCACCCAGCAAGAGACCAGATAAGAACTCAGGTTTCCTGACTGCAGATCAGGGACACGGCCACACTTCTAGATGCCCAAGACCAGCCTTTTCTACCTGTCAATTTCCACCAGCAGGTGAGCTTCTTCTGAGCCTCCACACCATGAACTGAAGGTTTGTACATCCCCAAGGGACAAGCTGTGCAGAGATCTGGTGGGCAGTTGCCAGGTGTACGGGAAGCTCGACTCTGTGGTCTTCCCTTACCCCCTGTTCTAAACACACTGAACTTCCCTGTTTATAATGTGTTTGCATCTATCGTTTCCAAGGTGTGTTAATGACAAGCCCCATTTTACCAAAGGGCAGACTGGAGCTCAGAGAACTTTCAGAACTTTGCCCCAGAACCAAAGCCAGACCCAGACCCGGAACCTGACCCATGGGCTCTGAGTCCAGTGCCCAGGCCACCTGAGGCCAGACCCTGGGGCCTGGGCCTGTGCCCACCTGCTTTGTGCTTTGTGGACAGAGGGGCAGGGGTGCGTATAACCAGTGGTCGGGGGCGGGGGTCGGGAGGGGGGAGAGGAGGGGCTCCCGCCTGACCACTCCTGGTTTCTGGTTACTCTCTGCCAAAAGACAAATACTCCCCAAAGTGGTAGGTGCAGCAAACAGACCTCACTTTTCACTTTAGGGGAAGATGATTTCTCCCTTCTCCTAGCCTGACCAATGGAGGATGAGGGAGATTAAAGGCCTGCTTCCTTCTTGTCCACACCTTCTGACAGGAAGCTGTATCTTCAGGAAGGGCCCAGATGGGTGCTCATTTGTTTTACTGTAAGCACTGATGTAGTGTTCCTCTGGGCACTCTGAAACATTCACTCATTTCAGTTGTCACAACAGCTCTATGAGGAGGGCACTGCTGTTATCCTCACTTTAGAGATTAGGAAATAAGGCACAGAGAGGTTAACTGACTTGCTCAAAGGCACACAGCTAAGAAGAAGTAGAGATGGGATTTGAACCCAGGCAGCCTGACTCCAGAATCCGTCTTAGAATTACCACGACTTACTGAACAACATTTGCGTGGGTTTCTGGTATCGGTTCTGAGCACAAGGCAAAGCAAGACCTCACAGCCCACAGGCTCTTAAATCTAGAGGGAGACCGTGCAGAGACTACCCGTTTTTCGAGGGCTGTTGTAATGCATGGGGGTCCACTTGGATGCCCATTTCAGGACCTGCTATGGCTTCCCAGCTTCCTTCTCATATGCACTGCTGGGCCTGGAGTCTGCCCACCGCCCGCGCCAGCCCCAGCTGATGGCACGGTAATACCCCATTGTCCAGGAGGGAACACTGAGGCGCAGAGAGGGCATATGCAACTTGCTCAAAGCCACACAGCTAATAAATGGCAGAGCTTGAAGTGAAACCCTCAGCTTCTGCCCCTCGCTTCATTTGATTCCTTCCAGGACTCTCAAAGGGATTCACCGGGAACTGTGGCCACCTTCGTGGGAAAACTAAGGTCAAGGTCCTGGGATAAGTATGACAGGGCGGCCTCTTAACTTCTGAGAGGGCCCTCTTCCTCCTGCTCCCACCACTGCTCTGTGTCTGTCGTCAGCCATTTCTTCTCTCCGTTTCTGGAATGGGGAAGCACACGTTAGCCCGCTGAAACCTGCTCCACGTCGAGTCCAGCGCCTGCCGATGGCCCAGTGGATGCTCGGTCCCAGAGGGAGGAAGCCAGGTCTTAGCTGCCTGCTATTTCAGGGCATGAGATGTCCAGAGAGCCAGTTCCTCCGCCTGCAACGTCCGGAGAGTCAGTTTTGCCCTCCTGGGTGGATGGCGGGCCTCGTCATCAAGGGAGGAGACAGGGTGTGTTTGAAGGGCGCCATGTTCCAGGGGAGCCAGCGCCCAGAAGGCCAGGTGCAGCGATCTCAGGAATAACGATAGCTAACACAGGCCAGGCATTGCCCTAAGTACTCTAAGCCCGGCACCCACCTGGGCCGTGGGCTCTCCAGAGCACTCAGATGTTCGCTGCCCTCAGAGGCAGGGGGGCCCAAGGATCACTTGTCACTGAGGCTGGCAGGGCACTTGGCTGTGGTCAGAGGGGCTGCTGGGGTCCAACCACAGTCCTAAATCCCAGGCCCTGCCCCCACGCACCCTTTCCCAATCTCCGTTTTGCAATCAGTTAGCCTGACCCAGTAAACATCCGCGGCCGGAGCAGAACCCATTTTCCTGACCCTTTTCTATGTGTTTCAGAGAAGAGCCGGGGGTGTGGGAGGAGGAGGTGCCCCAGCCATCAGACAGGAAGCCAGGAGAAGGCCTCAGGAGAAGGGTGTTGGTCGGGCAGTGCAACCACCAGCCACCTTGCCAAAATTTCCAGACTGACCCCAAACTCAGGGAAGAAAGGGCATCACTGGAGAGGAAAGCGGACAGCACTCTGTTGCCATGGTTTAATGTGGAGGAGCAGGGGGGGGGGGATTGTATGTCAAAGTTCAGAAAAATATTTCTCACTGCCTCCTGCTTGCTGTGTGACCTTAGGCAAGTCTCTAAACATCTCTGAACCATTTTCCCTTCAGGAAGGTAGTAAATAATCCTGGCCCTCCTTCTGCTTCATAGGATTAATGACTCCTTACAAGGAGTCACATGAGCTGTTTGCCTCACCAAGAGGCCATACTTCTCTCATTTCATTCCCATGAGAGATCTGTGGGGTATACAAGGGGTCCTGGATCTTCCTCACAGCGCAGTTGAGGAAACTGAGGCACAGACACGTTTATTACCTCCACCAAACGCTTGATAAGTACCTACAGGTCTGTGCTCAAGAGATGGGAGACTTTGGGGGAGCCTAGAAAAGAGCAAAAGATTTGCTTGAGGTGCCAGGTAGGGAGCCGCCGGGACCAGCCCCGACTCTGCCTTCTAGCAACTGTGAGCTCCAAAGAGAAGAGAAAGATGCCTAAGCCCAGCTGGAATCCATCCGTGCTTCCTGTGGGCCCCACACACCTTCCTCATATCTACCCAAGCGCTTGGACTGTTCTAACACATTGATGCCTGGCCCTCGATAAAGGCTTAACAAACGTTGCATGCATGCATGCGTGCAGGAACGGATTGCAGCAAGGGGGTGTGTGGGAAGGGCGTTCTAGGTGAAGGAAATTAAGTCAACAAAGGTATGGAGGTGGGAAAGCCAGAGCCCGTGCAGCATTCCCACTACCTCTCTCCGTAAGGCCCTCGGGCCCCGTCCCCTGAACCGCTGTGTGCTATTGCCTTAAAAAGTCAGGGACGCAGCTAAGGAAAAGCAGAGACGTCAGATCGGTCAGGGCTTCTGCAGAGTAAAGGAACTATACGGTGTGGCTGATTACTGCCTCCCTTGCCCTGTGCCAGTCTTTCTTCTTTGGCCATGAGAAGGAGGGATAGATCTAGAATTTCTGGATATTGACCCGGAAGTTTCTATGAGCCTGATATCAGGGAATTTACATATATATTACATTACCTTTTTTCCTAAAACGTCACTGAGGTTGGCAGGACTTTTTAAAAATGATTATTGTTATTAATATAAAAGTAATCCATGGTGGTTGTTTTAAGAATTCTAATCAGGAAATGTTGAATGAAATGCCAAGTTAAAGGAAGAAAGTGCCACGCTCACTCCATCACCCCCCTCAGCCTGACGATGAAAGCAGCAGGTGTGCACGCGTGCGTGTCCGTGTGTGCGTGTACGTGTGCGTGGGTGTGTGTGTGTTCTCCTGGCTCCTGACTTGGAGCACCTCCCGGCTCTGCTCCCCAGCACCACCTCCCGCTCACCCCCACCTGGGGAGGACCGTGATGGTCCCCACTTCCTCCATCTGCAGAGCAAGTGGCCCGCTCCCAGCAACCAGCAGAGCCTTGCAGCTCTGACACCACGGGATACTGTTTTTCCCACAGGGTGTCTCAACCCATTAGTGAGTCAGGAAACCATCTCAGGGGTTGATGATTAGCAATGTTCTATATAAAACAGAAGACAAGAGAAAACATCAAGACGGCATCCTCAGAACTCAGCTCTAGCTTTGGCCCAGGGGGGAAACTGAGGCCCAGAGAACAAAAAGGACACCCCAAAGTCATAGAGCAAATTCTATCTGGGTATCTGGGTCAGGATTGCACATCCATTCCTTCGGTATTTATCACACACCTACTATGTTGTTCCAGGCATCAGGCAGTCTTTGCTTACTGTATGATCTCACGTCTGCGTGGAACCTAAAACAAATGAACTCAGGGGCGCCTGGGTGGCTCAGTCAGTTAAGCGTCTGCCTTTGGCTCAGGTCATGATCCCAGGGTCCTGGGATCAAGCCCTGCATCGGGCTCCCTGCTCCGTGGGGAGCCTGCCTCCCCCTCTCCCTCCCTCTGCCTGCCACTCGCCCTGCTTGGGCTCTCTCTCTCTCTCAAATAAATAATCTTTTTAATTAATTAATTAATTTAAAAAATGAACTCACAGAAACAGACCAGATTAATGGTCGCCAGGGTGGTGAGGTGGGGGAGAGGGGTGAAGGCGACCAAAAGGTACAAACTTCCAGTTATGAGAGGAATGTGTTGTGGGGAACTATGATTATGGCCAACAGCACTGCTGAGAGAGTAAATAGTAAACGTTCTTACCAAAAGAAAAGGTAATTATGTGAGGTGACAAATGTATGTAACTAACCTCTTTGTGGAAATCGTTTTGCATTATATACACGCATCGGATCGTCACGTGATACATCATAAGCTTGTACAATGTTAGATGGCAATTGTCTCTCAAGAAAGCTCGGGGGGAATATTTTTGAAGAGAGAGAGAGAAGTGTGTCCTGCTGGAAACCAAGAGAAGTGAGCATCTCCAGATGACAGATGCGGTCAGCCTCACCAAATGTTGACCAAGTGTTCTTCTTTTCCTGAGGAATGTGGCCCCTATTCGAACAAGCTATTAAATCCCCTCAACTCTTAAGATTCACTTTTCTTTTTCAAATTCTAACATTGCAGAAATCAGGGTACCCCTCGCTATCAGCATTTGTCCCCACCACACACGCCAACCTTGCCAACAGATAAATAAAGGCTCTTACTAAATCAATACAGCATCTTACAATCAATCGGGGGGGGGGGGAATAGGTTGTCATGACAACAAGGGGAGGAAGGCACCGGAAGAGTGGCCGTCCTCAGGCATGTACTGTGGACCAAGATTTGTGCTACAAAGTGTCAGACTTTATCTCATCAAACATCAGGAGCAGGGAAAGAATTTATAAGGGAAAGAGAAACATTTTTCTAGTTTAGCATGATAAAGGACCAGAGCCTTATTCCTGAAAAGCAACGGGCTCTCCAGCTGGAAAAGAGGAAAAGCCAAGTTTATTTCTGTTTACTTTGCACATCGCAAGAGCCCTTCCCCCCCAAACATCATCAAAGAAATGACGGTCTGACCAAATTCAGTGTTTTCTCAGAATTTGTAAAAAACCCTTTAACATATGTAAACACAGCAAATGTTTCCCAGTTTTGAGTGTTTGCAAAAACTAGGAGACAGACTTTCTAAATAGGTAGGAGATACAGCACTTGGTTTTCTGAGACGATTCTCTCCAAAGTTTTGGCTCATCTCTGCTTGACTGACCAAGCTACACGGACTTGCTGCTGAGCTGGGT
This sequence comes from Eumetopias jubatus, assembly GCF_037043125.1. Lineage (NCBI taxonomy): Eukaryota > Metazoa > Chordata > Mammalia > Carnivora > Otariidae > Eumetopias > Eumetopias jubatus. The sequence goes on from NW_028274810.1 coordinate 123,131,099, forward strand.
TTGCTCAAATCTCAAATCTGCTATCTTTGAAGGTCCTCTGGGCTTTGAGCACCTGCAAATAGGGCAGAGATTCGGGGGAAATGGACTGGGTTTGTTTTGCTAATTTGTACTTGCTTGCTCACTATAAAATAGAGCTTCGAGAATGACACACTGATCTTGGGTTTTCCCTTCCTTCCTTCCATTCTTCCTTCCTTCCTTCCTTCCTTCCTTCCTTCCTTCCTTCCTTCCTTCCTTCCTTCCTTCCTCCTTCCCTCCCTCCCTCTCTCCATTCCTTCCTTCCTCCCTCCCTTCCTTGCTTTCTCCCTTTCTTTTAATAGGTGTGGCCAATTCCAGCCATAGGGAACAGGAAATAGAGCTTAAACCTTTACCCCGTTCAGAGCAGAAATAGGGTGAAACTAAGATCAAGGGTGCAACCAGACTTGCCTTGCCCTTCGCAGGGATCAAAAGCCCCTCAAGGACATGTCCTTGGCAGTTTTCCTTTCTTTTCTCTACTTCCAGGGGGCTGCATTTCCCTCCTTACCTGGGAGGTGCACCTTTTGATCATTATCAAGCCATCTGTCAGCAGCCATTCTGTCCGGCCGGGAGCTACCCCTCCCCGGAGGGCCCATCTCTCCCTCGGCAGCCACGCCAAGATCCTGCTGGAGACACAGCCTGTCACGGGGAGCTGCTGTGAGGGACCAGCCACCTCAGAAACTGGCTGGGGCAGCTCGGTTTTCCCAGACAGAACAGCGATGAGCACACCGAGGGCTGGGTCCCACAGCACCTTCCCACAAGGGCTCCCGGAGCCCGATCCTATCTGCCATCTCCCAGTGAAGCAATCCACATAATTAGCCGCATTAATACCAGGGCTGTCTGAGGCCGCCCGTCTCAACCCCGGGCCTGGGCGCCTGCTGCAATGAACCCTTTAATGATTATTCAGCTCCCTTCCCACCAGCTGAGTGTAGAAAAATGGGGTCTCACTCTAGGATGCTGCCTAGCACCCTACCGTCCAGGACAGGTTTTTCTAGAAAGCTGACCCCTATGAGCCAGAAGAGTAGTCTTTGGACATGGCAGACAAAATGCCAAAAGAACCGCAGGGATTCTGGACCTTGCTTTGGCTCTGGACATTTTTTTGTTAACCAACATCTTTCGAGACTTTTTTTTTTATGGGCAGAGCCCTCTAGGGCTTATTAAACTACTCTAAGGAAGGTCCTCTGACTGGTCCAATCTCCTACCATCTCATAAACTAAGACCCACATATCGGAAAAGACAAATGGGGTGGGTGGGGAACAGGGCTGATGTCTACACTGACTTAGCAAGGAGGGAAACGCTGCCCCGGAAACATACCACTATCGCCGTTTTAAAGGCTCAGATTTGTTACGCAGAACAAGGACTCTCTAAGGAATGCTCTAAGAATATTCTGTGTGGCCTGAAGTGATTTGCTTGACCTCTCTGAACCTTCAATCCTGATAAATCCAGGACTAGCTCAGTCACTCCCTTGATTATTCTGCCAGCTTCAGGGCAGGTGGGTCTGCCTCCAGAGACCAGAGGGCACCCAGGCCCACAGGGCCCTTCCAGAATGATGCTGATAATGGTGCGCACAGCCACTGGCCACTGGGGAGGGAGGATGGCTGGCTGGCTCTGCCCTGGGGACGGAGTGGGGGTCGCAGGCAATGAGGGACCTTGAAGGGCAGAAAGGGAGGAGGCAGAATTAGGTTTTTTAAGGTCTAAGAAACAGAAAAGGCTCAGACATGGAGAAACAGGCAGGGGAAGTTTAGGGAAGAGTAAGAAAATTAAAGGGACCCTCATACCTTTGGCTCTGCCCCTCCAAACTCCCAGAACCTTCCTTTTCAGAATTGTCCACTTCCTCGGAGATGAAGCTACATAGCTCAGCTATTGTGCTCAGTCTCTCACGGGGGTCCCAGGCCCATCCCGATATCGGGCGTGGGTGGTGGATGAGCTCGGGGATTGAGTTCGAGCCAGGAAAGATTTGCTGGACACCCTGTCATGGGTGTCTCTCCCAGCTGTCCCCGTCTCCCCTCGACCTTTCGTCTTTCGAAGCCCGCTCCAGATGCTAGCGCTGGCACTCCCTCCACCCCACGTAGCAGCAAGGGGTAGTGGTGCTGCGTTCAAATCCGGACTCTGCCGTTTAGGCGCTATGCCCCTCAGTTCCCCAGACTGTAAAATGGGGAGTATCACAAAGGCTCATTGTGAGAACTAAGGAAGTCTAAGACACGTACTGTCTCTAGAATAGCACCCAACACCTCGTGAGCACTGCATCAATGTTAGTAATGCTTAATGATTGCATGTGGTTTTCCTTTATTCCCTCCTCTGGGAATCACTGTGTTTCTGCATTGGCATAAGGCCTTTTCCAGGAGGTGCCAGAAAAGATGGGCTAAGTCATTGATGAGACTTGAATCGGAAAGCCAGAGACAGCATGGCCTAGAGGTTCGTGGGTGGGTCCCAGAGTCCCACAGCCGGTGCGTGAATTCCAGACCCAGCCTCAGTTCCTTCATCTATAAAATGGAGATTAAAATCACTCCCACCACCTGAAAGGGTCCCTGTGCAGATCAGCAAGGTAAGGCCACAAAGACTTCACCAGAACACAATGAGGGCTGCTACTGTTTGGGCTCGCACACCCATGTGCTCTCTGAGGGGCCAGAGGCTGGGGCTGGAGCTCCGGAGCACAAGATGAAGAAAGCGGCGGGTCTTGGTGTCCTCCTTGCCCGCTCTCCCTCCCACAGCAACACAGAAATCACCTTGCCTTAGTCAGTCAGGTAGCTGTGGGAGGGGTAGCCTTAGTGCACAGAGGACAAAAGTCCTTGCTCTGCCAAGTACTATGTGTGTGGCCTTGGGCAGGTCACCGCATATCCCCAAACCACAGTTGCTGGTAAAACACCACACCAATTAAGTCATTCACATAATTAGACTACCTGGGCCTTCCCCAAAGGAAATAGCCAGAGAAGCTCCTTAAGCATCGGTCCCTACACAAACATTTATTGATCACTGGGCTGGAGGCTGGAGTTGCGGTGCTGCGTGGGGAGGGTGGGGGGTGCTTCTCGAAGTTTCCAAACTCCTACGGGAGGCAGAGGCTCAGACAGAAAGCTCCACTAAAGGTGCCGAGAGTGAGTGCATCGAACACTCACTGCAGAAGGCACCAGGCGAAGAGCTGTTCAGACATGATCCCTTTCCACCTTGCTACAGCTCTGTATTGTAAGTACGATTGCTATCATAGCCATTTTACAGCTGTGTACACTGAGGCTCAGAGAGGTTACATACGGCACACAGAGTCACACAGCTGATCAACTGCTCCAAGGAAAGGGAGCACAGAGGAGGACCCTAGCAGGAGCAGAGGGCTTGTCAGGAGAGAAGGCTTCCTGGAGGAGGTGGTGTCTGCATCTTGGAACATAAGGAGTCAGCGAAGGGGCAGATGTATAAAAAGAAGGGACAGCAAGGGCAAGGGCCAAGGGAACAAAGAGACCACAAACAGTACAAAAGGGATATGACAATGTAAAGCAGGAAGATAGAGGTCAGGTGCCTAAAGGCTTTGCTGCTGAGCTAAGAACAGGGCTTTTTATATAGAAGACAATGAGGACCCATCGAAGGGCTGGTTGTAAACAAACAAACAAACAAACAAAAAAACAGGACCAGATTTACAATTCTGGGAGCTCTGCTCACCCACCCCCATAAACATCCAGGCTTCCTCAGGCTCCCTTCTCCTGCAAGAGGCTAGCGGCACCTCTCAGACAGCAAAAGGCCCCTTTCCTTTAGGCCACCATGGCCAGCCCATTCCTTTGACTCCACACTACCTACTGGTGCAGCTACTTTATCTCTCTGAACCACAATTTCTTCATCTGCGTTGTAAAATACCAGCAGCCCTGGGGTTGCTCTCTTACGAACAGGAACCTGGGATTGCGACTGTAAATGCCTACTCAGCACATCAGACACGCTCAATCAAGGAGCTGCCTTCCCTTCTCCTTTTCCAGAGAGGCATCCTTCTTCTTCCTAAGCTGAAAATAAACAATTCACACACATGTTCTTTGACTGACCCAAGGATCGATGGATTGATTGGACCTTTATTATTTTCCATATGGACTGGTTTGGACTATTCATGAGCATCCCTAAAGGCCATGTAGTGGTTTGTAATTTAGCTGAGGCCTCGCTGAGAATGGCAGAAGCAATAAAGCTGGTGAGAGGAGCAAATCTTTTAGCCAATGAGAAAGTCTCCCCGTATGACTCAGGCGGACACTGAGCTGCCATAACCAAGGGGTCCCAGAATGCAATGGCTTAAACAATACTGAGGTTCTCTTTCATGAGACAGACCCGAGATGAGCCGTCCAGGTCATCGATGAGGCTCTGCTCCACGTGGTCATTCCCACATCTGGTTTCTCCACCATTCCCTAGACTAGAATATTGCTGCTATCTGCATGGCTGAGGTTGGGCCACCATCATGGTTGGGTTCCAGTTGTCAGAACAAGGAAGAAGTTTGCCCAATGACTGAAGTCTCAGACCCACTAGGGGTACACATAACTCCCACTGGCAGGAACTCGGGCACGTAGGCCAGCCAACTGCTGAGAACGATGGGAATGCAGTCTAAGTGTCCATCCACAAGCCCAGCTACAACTCTCATAGTAGAAAAAATAGAAGAATGGCTTTTGGTAACCAACTGACAGACAGCAACTGCCTCACAGGCTGCCATCAACCCTCCACACGATCCGAGACTTTGTTGTGAGTCCCCATTGGTGGTTCTCAGACACATTTTATTTACCCAACACAAGGTGCACAATTTGGGGGAACTGATGGGCCATTAGGCAGAGAATGTTCTCTCCAGTTCAGCCACAGAGCTCACCACTCCCTTACTTTTAGAATGTTGGCCAAATTTGCATAGTTGTCTCATATTCTTGGCCACTGTAGGCATTTGAGCCTAGGGCCCTTGTTCTGTAATATCACTTATAATAGTAACTATTGAGGCCGGGAAATAGTATTGAGATGTTATGCCTGAGATGCATACCCACCATCTCACCACTTACTATGCTCTATCATGTGTCATATCTTTTTATTCCCATCTGCTTTTTATTCCCATTTCCTGTTCACCAAACCCACGCTCTTCTCTTCATCCTCAGCACACAGCTAGACTAAAGCATATTTCCCAGCTAGACTACAATTCTCAGCCTCCCCTGCAGTGAGGTGCGGCCACATGACTGAGTTCTCCCTAATGCAATATGAGTGGAGGGGATACTGAGACCAGATGCATAAAACCTCCATGCACTCTTTAACTATGGGTTGAATTGGTGGCTGAAATGAGCCCCAGGATGACCTTGAAAGCTACATATTTAAGATGGCAAAGCCACTGGAAGCCAACATCCCCAAATGACTGCAGGGAACACAGCCACCACCAACTTGGGACAATCTTAGACTGTTAGGTAACAGAAAACACCCTTCTTGACCCCCGATACACATGGGGTCTATTTGTTACAGCAGTTAGCCTACCCTAACCAACACACTCCATTTTATAAATAGAGCAACAGACACGCTGAGAGGTCAAGACATCTACTCAGGGTTACCAAGATAATACGTAGGACTCAGGGATTCAAACCCACCAATTCCAAAGCCTGGGCTCAAAATGATTCTTATGACTTGTTTTTTAGGCAGGTTTATTGAGGTATTATTTACAGCAATAAAATTGATCCTTTTAAGAGTAAAGTTTCATGACTTTTGACGAATGCAGTCACATACCCCTCTGCACAATCAAGATATAGAACATTTCTGTCATCCCCCCAGAAGAGCCCCTGTGCTTTTTGGCAGTGAACCCCTGTGTTTCCCCCTCTCCCAGCCCCTGGCAACCACTGACCTGACTTCTGTCTCTATATTTTGGGGATCACAGAGTATGTGTATATGGCCTTCTTTCACTAAGCATAATGATTTTTTTTTTTTTTTAAGAGAGAGAAAGGGAGCATGAGCAGGGAGAGAGGTTGAGGGAGAGGGAGAGAGAAAAATCCTTAAGCAGACTCCCGGCTGAGCATGGAGCCTGATGCAGGGCTCCATCCCAGGACCCTGAGATCATGACCTGAGCGGAAATCAAGAGTCAGCCACTTAACCGACCCAGGCACCCCACTAAGCATAATGATTTTAAGATTCACCCATGTTATTGCATATATCAGCACTTTATTCTTTTCTGAGTAGTATTCCAATGCATGGAGGTACCACTATTTATTTGTCCATTCACTAGCTGATGAACATCTGGGTTGTTTCCAGGTTGGGGCTATTACAAGTAAAGTTGCTATAAACATTCACATACAGGTATATGTATGGACTCATGTTTTTATTTCTCTAGGGATTGATGGGTCATACAGAAAGTATAGGTTGAACTTCACAAAAAACTGCAACCATTCTCCAAAGTGGTTTCCCAGATTTTTACGAAGATGGGAGCAAAAGTGAAAACAGAAACCCTTGTCTCTCGCAAAAACCTAATCCAAAGCAAAGGCTTCGAAGACGAGGAAGACAGTGTTGAAAGGTGTCCACGGCCACCAAAACAGTGAAGATCCCCATGTCACCTACTTTCAGCCCAAGACGCTATGGCTCCAAAGGCAATACAGGTCATCTTACAACAGCATCCTTAGGAGAAACAAGCCTGACCATTATGCCACCATCAAGTACTCCCAACCATGAAGTTGGCCGTGACAATCAAGTCGCTCTGGTGTTCATCATGAACATCAAGGCCAACAAGCACCAGATCAAACAGGCTGCGAAGGAGCTCTGTGACCTTGACTGCCCAAAGCCAGTACTCTAACCAGGCCTCATGGCAAGAAGGCACATATTTGATCCCTGACTACTAAATACTTTCGGTGTTGCCAAAAAAATTGGGATTATCTAAACTGAGCCCAGTTGGCAAATTCTAAATATAATAACCTTTTTTTTTAACCATCTTAAAAAAAAAGCAGTTATCCCATTTTGTCTTTCCCCGAGCCATGTGCCTGAGTTCCAGTTGCTCTGAATCCTCACCAGTAGCTGGCGTTATCAGTCTTTTTAATTTTAGCTATTCCAGTGGCTATGTACTGGTATTCCACTGTGGTTTTATTTATTTATTTTTTTAAGATTTTGTTTATTTATTTGACAGAGAGAGTGAGAGAGCACAAGCAGGGAGAGTGGCAGGCAGAGGGAGGGGGAGAAGCAGGCTTCCCGCTGAGCAGAGAGCCGGGTGCGGGACTCGATTCCAGGACCCCGGGATCATGACCTGAGCCAAAGGCAGACTGAGCTTAAGCGACTGAGCCACCCAGGCGCCCCCACTGTGGTTTTAATTTACATTTTTCCAGTGACTAATAATACCAAGGATCTTTTCATGGACTTATTGGCCATTTATATATATTCTTTGGTAAAGTGTTTATAAAAAAAATCTTTTGACCATTTCTTGCTTGAACTGTTTCTCTTGCAAACTGCTCGTGGCTTGTCGTCTCACTTCCTTAACAGTGTCTCCCAAAAAGCATAAGTTTTCATTTCGATAAAGTAAAATTGATCAATTTTTTTGTGGTTTGAAGTTTTTTTATGCTGTCATTTTGTCTTTTAATGATTTCAAATTGTGTCTGTACCTCACCTAGAGAGAGCTTTCTTTGCAGGATGACACTGGGAAGTGGATTTGCAGCAATCACTGGGTGACTTTAGGTTACATTTACACATCAAAATTACTTTGTTGGAGGGGGTATTCATTTGGCGTGTTGTGGCTTTTTGAAATCTTTGTTTATGACAAGGGCCACCAAATGAGAAAGAAAAAAATTAAGGCAATTTGAAAAGGCAGCTCAGAAGTTTTGTGAGCCCAAGACTCTCTTGGCAGAAGCCCCATGCAAAAAATAACAGAGGAAGGAGTCTTGCCAAATGAATAGGAGAATATGACAGGCAAGACCCATGGGCCTGGCACCAGCCATCTTAAACGTGTGGACAAGCCAACCCCCAAACCTGGGCTTGTCCAAGAGAAAACTATTCTACTGCTTAGCTAGACTCCCTCGAGGTCCCATTTATTGCCTCCCATGTTGGGCAGACTTGAATAACCAAAGCACAAGTCTTCTTGCAAATGGCCCTTCCTTCCCCTGCAGTTATAACCAGCCAGGTAATTCCGGAACAATCTGACTCCCAGCTTACCAGGAGGGGAGGAGAGCAGATAGCATATTTTCCATGGCTTTCTCCGTGTCCCACTGGCCCTGGAGCTCACTGGTGCCAGCCCGAGGTATTTCAGGGCTGACAGTTCATGATATTACATGGCTGCTAATGCCCAAGCCTGCAAATGCTGACCCAGTCTAATTCGAGACCGCGTCCGTGCCTGCTGCTGGCTTATGGGCCCATTCCGCAGCTTCGAGATGGCATAAAATGTCACACGGTCTGGACTAATTGGATTTCCAAGGCCATCTGTCCAAATCTGGACTTTGCAAGAGAGAGATGCCCAGGATCATGAGAAGAGTGCCTTCACTTTGGTGTCAGAAAGCTTGAGCTTAAAGCCCCTGGAGCACCACATCCCAGTTGTGTGACGGAGGGCAATTCACTCCACCTCTCTGGTCCTCTGTTTCCCCATCTATAATGCAGGGATTCATAAAATAACAAAGAGGGACATGGGATGACACACAAGTGCCCAGCACAGGTAGTCCCTGGCACGTTGTGAGCTCTCAAGCAAGCACCTTTCCTCTTCTTCCCCCTACAGACAGTCTGACAACAAGTCCGTGAAATCAACCGCTGGGGTTAATGTGGACACAGACCTATTTCTCCACGTCTGTACGTCTCAGCTTCCATATTGGTAAATAATGCTCTGAAGCAAGAGACCTGGAGCTGGAAATACCAATCTGGGCAACATCAGTCACCAAGTGGAAGTAGAAGCAACCGTTCAGGTGGCATCAGAAAAATGGTCGGCCCGGTGGACACACCAGCATTCAAGGTCAGCTGAAGGACGGGAGACAACTTTTGAAGGCCAGTGAGAGTGGCTAAAGTGACAGGGAGAGTGTGGACACCACAAAGAGCACCAGGAAGAGAAGATCTAGCACATGCTCAGGGCCCTTGGCTTGGCTTTTGGGAGGTCATGTACTTCAGGGCAAGTGATGGGGGGTTGAAGGTGGTCGAAACGAGGTAGGCAGATGAATGAGTTCAGAACATGGGGGGAGGAAAAAGGACAACAGTTCAAAAGCCAAAGCCAAAGGGGTCGAGTGATAATGTCAAGACGGGGAAGATCGTAGCACATTAAAATGTTGCAGGAAGAGAAGGAGACCAGACAGTGACAGAAAGCTGTCAGGAACCAGGAGTTTCATTGGATCCACGTGTGGAAGCCAATGTCCAGGCTGCAGTGATGTTCGGTGCAATCCTTCACAGGGGCTGTTGGATGAGCTTGCACAACTTTGACTCATGAGTGATTGAGAGCAAGGTCAGGGCCGTAAACAGCTCTAGCAACCTTGTGACACAGTGCTGGTCCCGGGACGATCAGGCAATGCATGGATTCCTCCCGGAGTCCCAGTCTCTAGCAGTGTGCCCACAGCAGGGAAACGGAAAGTTGGAGAATCTCTATATTGGCCACATGATCCTCAGAGGACAGTGAGGATGAAGTCCAGTCAGGAGGGTGGATACTATCTCAATTCTCCCCTGGGATCTGTGAAATACCACAGGGGCCGTGAGGGACGGAAGTATTAGGTGGAGGAGCAGAGAACCTGAGACTGGAGGCAAAAGCTCGACCCTCTGGGGTTCCGTGGCCATAGTGGCTTTGACTAATATCTGTCTTGTCCTTTGCAAAGTGCTTTCATGGAGTGTATCCGAATCTGAGGAAGAATTAGTCCCATTTTACCAAATTGAGAAACAAGTTTTGAAAAGTTCAGTGGCTTGTTCAAGGTCATGCAGCTGGGGCTGGCAGGGCTGGGACCCAGCCCCCTATTTCTGGGATTCATGGTCCAACTCCGACTCCCCACCCAGGGAACTTCTGAAATCAGCCCAAGCAAACACACATTTCTTAAGCACCCTTGTGTCCTAGGCACCATGCTAAGGCATGAACGATGCATTTTGTGAGTGGTAGAGGTGTTAGCTATTTGTCCAACACCCACCCCATGCTACTTTATTGCTACAGAACTCCGATTTCACTTGGGGGAGCAATGTACCTTTGGACTAAACCAGACGTGACAACCCTGCTCCCCTGGGTCCTCATAACTTAGGGATGGTAACATGACCCAATTTTGGGCAATGAGCTATAAGGAGAAATCTGCCAGGTGGGGTTTCTGGGAGGATTCTGCTTTCTTGATAAAAAGGGACAGACTCAGCTATCTCTCCCAGTCCTGTTTCTCTATGCTCCTTCCCTTGCCTCTCTTGTGACCTGAGACCTCAGGGATTCACTCTTGACCCAAGGCCTGGGGATGGTGACCTTGCATTCTGCAATCATGAGCCCGTAACACCAGGATGATATGGAAGATGAAAAAGACGAAAAGCTCACATCTCTGGTAGCACCATGGAGCAATAGAACGAAGGCCAGCATCCACCCACCTCTAGACCTCTAGCCTTGTAAAGAAAACAAAAAACAAAAAACATCTATTTGCCCCAGCCATTGATATTAGACTTTTTATTGCCTGCAGATAAATACATTCCTAATTGACAAACAGGCCCACTCCAGGAAGGAGGCAAGCCCCAAAGCCAAAATCAATAATCCAATTCATTTATATATTTATTTGTGTGTTTACTGATTCCTAGCTATGATGGTTAATTTTAAGTGTCAGTTTGATCGGCCCACAGATATTCGGTCAAATATTATTCTGGTTGTTTCTGTGAGGATGTTTTCAGATGAAATTAACTTGTGAAAAAGTAAAACAGATTGCTCTCCCTAATGTGGTGGGCTTCATCCAATCAGTTGAAGGCCTGAACAGAAAAAAACACTGATCATCTCCCTAATGAAAGGAAATTCCTCCTACTTGACTGCCTTTGATCTGGGACATCAACTTTTTTCCTGCTTTCAAACTCAAACTGAAACATCAGCTCTTTTTGGGTCTCGAGCCTGCCACTCTTTGGAGAGGCACCACACCATCAACTCTCCTGGTTCTCAAGCCTTCAGACTCAGACTGAAACTACATCATCAGCTTCCCCGGGTCTTCCTGCAGATCTGGGAAGTTGTCAGCCTCCATAATCATGTGAGCCAACTCTAACAAATAAAAGATATGTAGATAGATGATAGATAGATAGATAGATGATAGATAGATAGATAGATAGATAGATGATAGATAGATCCTATTGGTTTTGTTTCTCTGAAGAACCATGGTTAATACAGCTGCCTTCTTTTTTTCCAACACACAAACTGTATATAAATGGTGAGAGAAGCTATATTCATATTAGCCCAGAAATGGAAATAACTTTTATGTCCATCAACAGGGGATAGAGAAACAAATTATGATCTATCCATACAGTGAAATTCTACTAAGCAATAAAAGGGAGCCACTGCTGGTAGACACAAGAACATGGATAAATCTCAAAAGTGTTATGCCCAGTGAACAAAGCCAGACACAAAAGACCACTTACTATATGGTTCTATGTATGTGGAACTCTAGAAAAGGGTGAATCTGATATATAGTGGCTGAGAGCAGATCTGTGGTAGCTGGGACCAGGTACAAGAACACTGAGGTGATAGAAATGTGTTCCACATCATCATTATGTTGGTAGTTACATGGGTGTATACATTTATGAAACTCATCAAACTATATACTTAAAATGGATGCATTTTATTTAGGTAAATTTCACCTCATTAAAGTTGAAAATGCAGGGGCGCCTGGGTGGCTTAGTCAGTTAAACATCTGCCTTTGGCTCAGGTCATGACCCCAGGGTCCTGGGATTGAGCCCTGCATCGGGCTCCCTGCTCAGCAGGAAGCCTGTTTCTCCCTCTGCTCTGCACTTGTGCTCTCTCTCGCTCTCGCTCTCAAAATAAATAAATAAAATCTTTTTAAAAATTGAAAATGCAAAAAAATGTGGTTCTTTTATTTTGAAGTGGGTCACATAGGTGGATATAATCCAAGTATATATAAATAAAGAAATGGAGGAAAGAGAGAATGAATGTAGGATGAAGCCAGGAGAAAGTCAACTCACAAAGCGCACATTGGATCACTTGATTGCAGGGAGCTGCAAACTGGGGCTGAGCTTCCCAGAAGCCAAAGCAAAAAAAGAAAAAGAAATGTTTACAAGCTTTCGTATGTCCACAAGAGAACATCAGAGTGCTCATAAAATAAAGTTGCATCTCAGAGATCCGGTGGCTTGGAAATATTATGGGAACACAGAGAAGGAAATGACTAATTCTGTTTGGGAAAACCAGGAAATGCTACAGAGATTAGAGCTGGGAAAAGAAAAAGCTAAGGTTGGCTGTTTGGGGAGTATGGATGTGCGGGGAGGGGGACTGGGCTCCTGGAGGGGAAACAATCCATTTAACTCATTTCCTAGATGCCCTTCAACTCCAAAGAGGTCGTGGTCTCAGGAAGCAGGAAGAAGGCTGGGGGCCGAGCCCGCGTCTCTGCGGGGTCCAGGGAAGGAACAGTTGCCCCAGAGCCAGGAAAGGCCGGTCTTTTCTTTACCCATCCGTTCGCCACAATCCATCCAAGCGAGGGTCAGACCCCAGCTGGACTTCGTCTGGAAGGCCTTTGCCGGGTCGGCACGAACCCCTTTCGCGGCGGGATTCAGGGGCGACGGGGTGGGGCGGAGCCCAGAGAGTGCGGCGCTAGTGCGGAGGCGGAGCAGATTACTAGCCCACACAGAGCACTTGGGTCTTTTAGCCACCGCTCTGGCTGGACTGCGCTCAATTAACAGCTGTGGGTCGTCCCTGCCCACACGGATGACCTCTCCTCCCAGCTGCGTTCCGCAGTCTCAGTCATGCCTGATTATCACCAGCTAATGAGAATTCCTGGCCTTGGTCAACTGCCCACACTCAGGAATTTGCTATTCATGAGAAATGTCAACTTTACGAAAACGAGTCCTGTGTGTCAGCTCTTTTTCCCACATTCAGGGTTTCCAGCTGACAGGACTTTGTTTCACATGATTTGCTGATGGGGAAGAGGCCGTAATCCAGGAAACTGCTCTGACAAATCATCCCTGGGCCAGCAAAGCATTCTGGAACATTCTTTTTATTTGTCCCCTTAGAAACCGTCTGGAAAGGGAAACCTTGGGATTTAAACAAGGCTAGAGTGGAAGACGGGATGCCTAAAGGGAGAGGAGAGCAGTACTGTGAGGACCCCCACCCCACGCCCCTTTCTGTACACACAGAATGGCCCCCACACCGAGAGGAAAGCCAAGACCTCCATGCCAATCCCAGCATCTGGCAGAGACGAGAGCTGCTACTCAGGATGAGGCGATTCCACGCCATGAGCTTGTTTCTCCTTCATTCAGAGGTTTGAAACTTAAAGTCATTGCTACAGAAGACGACAATCTGCTTTCTGGCCCTGGGTAGACAAATGGGGACAATATCAACAAAGCGCCAGCCCCTCTCCAGAGAGCACACCTGTTCCACCTCTAGCCACGTGACTGTCTCTTTTTCTCCGAATCTGACTTCTGGACTAACAGAGGACGAATTTCATAACTGATAACGAGCACCGTCCTGTAGACGTCCAGCAGGGCCTGTCCAGAGGACGCATATTCTAGGCCAAGAGGCTGGGAAGGGATACTTCCTCAGGAGGGACCTTCCTTAAATGTAGAGACCCTGCATTGTAGGAGGTTGGACATGGTAATTCTGGATGGAGCAAAGCACAGGAAATACTAAAGCTGTACAAACAGCAAGAACAGGAGGGCTGGGCTCCCACGGGCCCCTACCCCACCCCCGCCCCCAAGCAGTCCCAGCTCCCCCAGGGCCCATCCGGCCCCTGCCACGTTCCCAAAGAACATTGATATCATAGTCAACTACATCCTGATGGCTGTGTTTGTACGGCCCCTCGCAGCGTAGGAGGGCTCTCCACCAAGCTTCCCACAGCCCAGCGGAGGAAAGCCCAGTGGCTGTGCTGAGATTGGGAAACTGAGACCCAGAAAAAGGCCTCACATCACACAGGTAGTCAAGGGGAAAAGAGCCTAGCAGACAACAGCAGGGACTTTGCAGTCAGAGGAAACTCTCTGAAATCACAGCCAGCTGCCTTCAGCTTGTTCGCTGGCTCGCTGGAGCTTGCCTCCTCCTCTGCGTTACGGTGTACCCTCCAGGAACAGGGTCCCAGGGCCACCCTGCCAGTCTTCACAGCTCAACCGCTTGCCAGCTGAACGACTGTGGGCAGGTTACCTACCCCCTCTGCGCCTTCCTTTCCTCCTCTGTAAACCAGGAAGGATATTGGTACCTGGTGCACACACGACCCAGGGAACTCTCACACACATATGCGGAGAGAAAGAAGCCAGGCATAAAGGGCCACACTGCGTGATTCATCAATTTGATGTTCGAAAACAGGCCAGCGGCTTCACGAGTATGGGGTTCTCTTGTGGGGTGCTGAAAACGCTTTGGAACTAGACTGAGGTGACGGTTGTATAACATTGAGGATGTACTAAATACCAATGCATTGTTTATCTTAGAAACGGTTAATTGGGGGGGTGAGCCTGGCTGGCTCAGTCGGTAGAGCTTGCGACTCATGATCTCGGGGTTGTGAGTTCGAGCCCGACGTTGGGTGCAGAGATTACTGAAAAATAAAATCTTTAAAAATAAATAAATAAACAAACAAAATGGTTAATTTTGTTATGTGAATCTCACCCTAGTAAAATTTTATTTATTTACTTACTTACTTCTTTATTCAATGGGCCAAACTCACCTAACAGGCTAGAAGCCAAAAGAATGGTTACTCGAGGTTGGGGAAAAATGGTGATAACTGGGAGGGGGCACAAGGGAGCCTTCTGGGAGATGCTCTGTATCTTGATCTAGGTGGTGGGTGGTCACATGGGTAAGAACTAATCAATTTCTATGCTTGAGATTTAGGCACTTAGAGGGTTGTTGCGATAATGAAATGTAATCCATGGCAAGCTCTTTAAATTAACCCTGACACATAATTAAGTGCTCAATATTCTTTTTTTTAAAGATTTATTTATTTATTTTGAGAGAGAAAGAGAATGTGTGTGTGTGCATGCGTGCGTGAGCAGGGGGAGGGGCAGAGGGAGAGAGAATCCTCAAGCCGACTTGCTGCGGAGTGTGGAGCCCGACTCGGGGCTCGATCCCAGGACCCCGGGATCATGACCTGAGCCAAAATCAAGAGTTGGACACTTAACTAACTGCCACCCAGGTGCCCCAGGGCTTCATATTCTATCTGAATAAGAAGATGGACATTAGCTGAGCCTACTGTGGTCATCATTTCACAGTATATGTGAGTTAAACTATCGTGCTATATGCCTTAAACCTATGCAGTGATTTAAGTAAAGTATTTCTCAATAAAACTGGAAAAAAATAAAAATAAGTGAAATAAAATAAGAAAATGATAATTATCTCTAAAAATAAATGCTCAATAATTAGTAACAATCATCAGTACGATTATTATCTCATACTGTTGGAGGATTGAATGAGACAATGCACATAAGACATTTAGTATAGGAGCTGGCTTTTCATACGCATCCCCTAAATAGAAGCAGTTTTCATGCATATTAAACTGGACCCAAACCTTCTGGCTCAAGACTCAGAGCACTTCGCAAAGTACCATCCTGCCTACTCAAGAGGTTGGTTTGACATAAACCTTGGGGAAAAGAGCCAAGGGTTTAAGAATTAGAGGTTGGTACAACATAGCACAGCCTCCGGATAAGCTGGGTTACCTCCCGCAGACCAGCCTGCGTACAGAGGAAACCATTTACCCTCATACAGGCAGAACTTGAAAGGGAAAAGTCACCTCTGGGGAAAGACTGTCCTTGCTAAATCCTGCTGACAGGTGGCACCCACCTGGCTCATTAATATGCTCCCTTTTTAAAAAATATTTTATTTATTTATTTGAGAGAGAGAGAGAGCAGGGGGAGGGGCAGAGGGAGAGGGAGAAGCAGACTCTCTGCTGAGCAGGGAGTCCAACATGGGGCTCGATCCAGGACCCTGAGATCATGACCTGAGCCAAAGGCAGATGCCCAACTGACTGAGCCACCCAGGCACCCCTAATACGCTCTTTTGATGGGCATCCTACATTGCCCAATTACATTTGATTGGCAAGCTTCCTACAAACCCAAAAGAATGGCCTCCTCTCCGTTGGGCCCCCCTGTCCCAGGTTCATACTCACTTCCCTGGGATTTATGAGGTGTGACAGTTTTCACTCAGCTGCGTGTGTCTCCTTCCAAACCCCAGCTCCTTGCAGGAAGCAGTCCTGTGCCACCACCTTTTCAGCCCAAGCTTAGCTCCCAGAACATCACAGAGAATTAATATATATGTGAGGATTGGAGGGAGAGAGTCAGGGGCTCCCTGATGGGGCAGACCCTTAAGAACAGAATCATTTCCCTACCACTGATGATGAGAAGATTTGTTCAGGAAGGAAACACTGAAGCAGAAAGAGGCCAGTCCCGGGGCGGGGGGGAAGTGCACAAGCTTCCTGGCTCTTTCTGAGTCAGTTTAATTCCATTTAGAAAGGATTATCAAGATCCAGAAATTGCAGTAATTGTTGGCTTGGGGTCAGAGGGGAGAATGAAGTTAGGTGCAGAAAACATGGTTCTATGATGTTTTTTGTTTCCATCATGGCTTCAGGTCTTACTCCTTATCAGCATGGCGATTTTGCAAGCATATAATGCCAACCACAACACACTTTCATCTAGACCATATGAATTTAGATCTTAAAAATAAATGCAACTCTTTTTACCTACAAGGTCTTCCTCCCCAGAGCCCATAACTCCAGACTAGTCATGAAAGAAGCATCAGACAAATCCCACCTGGGGAATATTCTACAAAATACCCGCCCAGTACTCCTCAAGACTGTCAAGGTCATCCAAAACAAAGTCTAAGAAACTATCACAGCCAAGAAGAGCCTAAGGAGCCACAACACAAAATGTAATGTACTATTCTAGATGGAATCCTGGAATAATAAAAGGGCATTAGACAAAAACCAAGGAAATCTAAATAAAATGTGAATTTTATTTTTTTTAAAGATTTCATTTATTTATTTGAAAGAGAGAGAATGAGAGAGAGAGCGAGCACATGAGAGGGGGGAGGGTCAGAGGGAGAAGCAGACTCCCCGCCGAGCAGGGAGCCTGATGCAGGACTCGATCCAGGGACTCCAGGATCATGACCTGAGCCGAAGGCAGTCGCTTAACCAACTGAGCCACCCAGGTGCCCTAAAATGTGAATTTTAGTTATTAATAATATATCAATATTGGTTCATTAATTATAAAAAAAAGAAAAGGAAAAAAGTACCATTCTAATATAAGACAATACTGGGGAAAACCGGTTGCATGGCATATGGGAACTCTGTACTATCTTTGCCATTTTTCTGCAACTCTATTCTAAAAAATAAAGTTTATTTTTTTGACAAAAATCACTGCAGAGCATTCTTCAAAATGCCAACAACCTTGTCCCACTCACCACCCCCTCCAAAATGTACCTGCTCATCAACACTAACACATCAGAGATTTTACCTGCCTTGTGTTTCTTCCCCCCAAAGTGCTGGACCACATGCCCGGGCCACCTCCCATTTCATTATTTCAAAAATCAAAATAACTCTAGTATTTTTAGCCACAACTAAAAATTTGCCTATTTCAGGTATCCAAACTTGAAAATTTAGTCATGTAAAAAAAGCTATTGCTATTTTATTGCATGCCAAGCATCGAGAAATATCCATGAGAGAGACAAACAGGGTCCCTTCCCCCCTGGGGCTTTTAGTTACATCCTAGGATGCAGGGTAGACAAGTGAGCCAATAAGGGGATGAGGGTGTGACAGTGAACGAGAACTTCTGCTCAGGGTGTGCTCCGGGGGCAGTGGTAGGTGGCCAGAAGCCATCCTTTCCCTTTGGCTCCACCTCTCTTTGGACCAGAAAGATGGTTAACTGAGGTTTGCTACAGCCTGTGGCATTCAGGTTAGAGGTTTTTCCAGCCCTAGTGATTTGGGGCCTGAATCTTATCCTGAAGACAAAAGATTTCTTATGGAGGCTCCATTACTTCAACAAGTCATTAATAACTCTTCATCAGAAAAATTTCTCTTGAGTATCTGGGGAGTATCCAGTGCTCCGCTAGAAGATGTTTATACTATGAGAAAAGACCCAGGGAGCTCAAAGTCTAGCATCAGACATAAACCAGAAAACAGACTATAAAAATACAGGGTGGGAAGTGCTAAGGTAGAGAGCGGAGGCCCGCAAGGCATCCCAGAGCCAGATCCCCTGAGGGGGGCTTATTTAAAAATAACCTTTATTGAGAAATCATTTACATCCATCAAATGCATGTGTTTTAAGTGTACACTTCTATGAATTCGACAAACGTGTATATCTGTGTAACCACCACCACTATCATGATGTAGAATATTTCCATCACCTTAAAAATTTCCTTTGCACATCTTTATACTCAATCCCTGCCCTCCCCACTCCCAAACCCTGGAAACCACTGATTGGTTTTCTGTTTTTATACCTTTGCCTTTCCTAGAACTTTCTGGAATCCTGCAGTATGTGGTCTTTCTCATTTCTGGTTTCTTTCATTTAGCCTAATGCTTTTGAGACTCATGCATGTTGTTGGGTATATTAGTGCATTCCTTTTTGCTGTGGAGCCGTATTCTATCGTGTGGATATACCACAGTTCGTTTATACATTCACCAGTTGATGGGCACTTGGATTGTTTCCAATATGGGGCCATTGTGAATAAAGCTGCTATTCAGATCAGTCTTAAAGGACAGTGGAGGTTATTCAGTCAGAGAAAACTGTTCTAGAAAGGGACATCAGCAAAGGGAGATGAGGAAGGTGAGGCTGGAGAGACAGAAGGAACAGCAAGGGCACCAGTGCTAAGGGAAGGCAATGGTAAGACATGGAAAGATTTTCAGCAG
The DNA here is from genome assembly GCF_037043125.1 of Eumetopias jubatus. Classification (NCBI taxonomy): domain Eukaryota; kingdom Metazoa; phylum Chordata; class Mammalia; order Carnivora; family Otariidae; genus Eumetopias; species Eumetopias jubatus. The sequence continues at coordinate 123,150,004 of NW_028274810.1, forward strand.
GAGGATCACTTGATCCAGCTGGCAGACTGGAGTCTGACGATGAGCTCCTGAGGGTTGGAACTGGTTGTTGGTGATGGCTGCCAGACATCCAGGTAGGGAGATTTAATGAGAAGTGGGAAAAGAGCTGTGCTAAATTAACAGGTGTTATATAATGGTTGAAGCCATGGGCGTTGGTGAGTTCAACCAGGCAAAGCACATACAGTGAGGAGTTAGTGGGTGCTCATCCGTCTCTCCCATGAGCATGGAAGAACCAAGCTGAGCATAGTGCAGTGGTTAAGAACATGAATTCTGGATCCAGACTTCTGGGCTTCAAATGCCAACTGTGTGACATGGGGCAAGTCACTTGGTCTGTTTCTTTATCCATAAAATGGATTATAATATACCTATCAGAGGGCTGATATAAGGGTTAACTGAGTTCATTCATTCCTAGCTCTTAGAACATCATCAGACACTTGCACATAAAAAGTGCTACATAAGTTTCAGCTGCTATCAATACAAAAAATCCAGAAAGTAAGTATCAGAGAGACCTAAATTTGAATGCCATCTCCATTCATGGCAAGCTAAAAGACACTGAGAAATTTAACATCTTGGGGCACCTGGGTGGCTCAGTCAGCTAAGTGTCTGCCTTCAGCTCAGGTCATGATCCCGGGGTCCTGGGATTGAGCCCCACATCAGGCTCTCTGCTCAGCGGGGAGTCTGCCTCTCCCTCTGTACCCCCCAGCTCGTGCTCGCTCTCTCGTGTTCTCTTTCCCTATCTCAAATAAATAATAAAAGAAAGAAAGAAAAGAAAAGAAATTTAACATCTCTGAGCTGAAAGTCCCTTACCTGAAAAATGAGGATAATAATTGTTACCTCATAAAGTTACTGGAAGGAGTAAATGAGTACAAGATTAAAAGTAGAAACCACCAGAGACCTCTCCCTCCAGGGTTAATCTTTGTTTCCTCCTCTCCTCCTCTGTGTTCCCATGAAACACTATTCATGTTCTTTCCAGCACTTTCCTCACCACTAGGATAAACCGTTTGCTGATGTATTAGTCAGGATGGACTAGGTTATGCTGCAGTAACAGATAGCCCCAATTCTCAGTCACTTACAACAGCACAGGTTTGTTTCTCATTCTACCCTATGTGTCCAGTGCAGATTGGTTGCTCCTCTGTTCAGCTTCACTCTGGAACCCAAATGGACAGTGGCAGCCAGTTTGGGGGATATTGCCAGTTGTGATGAGAGAGGGAAACAAAAAATATGTTTAAAAAGGTGTTGACTTTTAAGGCTTCTGCCCAGAAGTGGTACACATCCATTCTTTTCCCATTTCATTGTTCAAAGCAAGTTAAATGACCACATGCTGGTTGACCATGACAACGATGTGCCATCTTCCTAAAAGAGGGACAGTAATACTCGATCACAAATGAGCTGCATCTGCCACTCCACTGAAAGCCGCTGGAATGAAGCACTAAGCACAAGTCACAGCCACACTCCCTTGCTTGGCATCATGCCTCTGAAGTTTGATGAATTAAGCAAGACTGAGAGTTCTTTAATCTGGCCTGGAGCACATAGGTTTACTTGGCCCCGAGGTGGAAAGTTGTCCTATAGTCACTGCTCCTGCAGAAAAGTGAATGAGAGGTCAAGTCATCAGAGGACAAGTCCCCTTTCCAAGTCACCAGAAGGTGGTGTGTCTGCTGCTGGATAAGGAAGCTCCTACAGGTGCGACCTGTTTCCCAGGGGACCGAGCACCTTTTGTATGTGGGCACAGGAACAGTTATTCAGCAAGTGCTCTACAAGCATTGCTGTGTTTCATCTTCAAAACATGCCTGTGAACCATATGATGCAGGCAGGTAGCAGCATCCCCAGGGGGCAGGTGAGGCCATGGAGACAGTGGAAATCCTTGTACATTGCTGGTCAAAATACAGAACAGGGTAGCCACTGTGGAGAAGAGCATGGTGCTTCCTCCAAAAGCTAAACATAGAATTACTGTATGATTCAGCAATTCCAGGGGGTATACATCCGAAAGAGATGGAAGCAGGGACTCAAACCAGTATTTACACACCAATGTTCATAGCTGCATTATTCACAATAGCCAAAAGGTAGAAGCAACCCAGGTGTTCATTGACAGACGAATGGATAAACAAAATGTGGTTTATCCGTACAATGGGGTATTTATTCAGTCTTAAGATGGAAGGAAACCCTGTCCCCTGCTACCACGCGGCAGAACCTTGAAGACGTCATGCTGCGTGAGATAAACCAGCCACAAAAAGACAAATACTGCGCAACCCCTCTGTGAGGTACCCGGAGGAGTCCAATGCACAGAGACCGAAGGTAGAATGGTGGCTCCCAGCAGCTGGGGGAGGGGGATGGGAAGTTAGTGCTTAAATGGGTACAGAGTTTCAGTCTGGGAATATGAAAAATATTCAGGAGATGGATGGTGGTGATGGTTGAGCAACAGCGTGAATGTAGTTAAAGGCCACAGACACATACACTTAAAAAATGGTTACGATGGGAACCATGAGAGACGATGGACTCTGAAAAACAAACTGAGGGTTCTAGAGGGGAGGAGGGTAGGGGGATGGGTTAGCCCGGTGATGGGTATTAAAGAGGGCACGTTCTGCGTGGAGCACTGGGTGTTGTGCACACACAATGAATCATGGAACACTACATCACAAACTAATGATGCAATGTATGGTGATTAACATAACAATAAAAAATTTTAAAAAATGGTTACGATGGTAAATTTTATGTCATGTATATTTTACCACGATGATAGTAATAGCAAAAGGACAGAGTCGAGTAATTGGCCCAAGGACACACAGGCAGGAAGAGGGAGACTTGGGGCTTAGGAATTGGAGGCCAGGGTTTATCCTCCGGTATTACATGGCTTCTCACTGTCCCTGGCTCCGTCTCTGTGCCAACGTGCGCACCCTGCTTCCCTCGGTTCCCTCAGCAGCCGACTATGGGATAGCTCCCTTACCCAGACCTAATCCCAGGAGCTACAACATAGCGTCCTGTGTCACTGATTCACTCATTCATCCCTTCCTTCCTTCCTTCCTTCAGGAAACAGTATCGAAACGTTTGCTCTGCATCAGGCCTTCCCTATGCTCTAGCTGTCAGGGATGAACAGAGCCCAGTCCTAGCTCCCCAGGCCAGACACTCTGTGCACAAAGTCCTGGAAAATAGGGGTGAGCAGGGAGATACAGAAATGCAGGGGAGGAGGCTCTCGACTCTGCCTGGAGACATCAAGGAAGGCTTTCAAGGGGAGAAGACATTTGATCTGAGCCTTGGAACATAAGCAGGAGTTTTCCAGGAGGAGAAGGAGAAACATATTCCATAGGGAGGGAGCACAGGGTACAAAGTTGCAGCAACAAGACCAAACAGAGGCCGAGGCAGAACCCAAGTCGCTGAGGCCAGGCCAGACACTTGGGAAGCCGAGAAGTTTGCAGGGACCACATCACATCATGGAGGACCTGCTATGTCAGAATAGACTCTCATTATCTTCTTATGGGCAGTGGGGAGTCATTGCAGGATTAAACAGGGGAATGGCATGATCAGAGTTGCATTTTAGAAAAACTATATAGAACAGCTCATAGGGGGTCAAGGCCAGAGGCAGGAAGTACAACAACAACAACAACGTGGTCAAAGCGCAGGCAAGACATAAGAAAGGCCTGAACCAGGAGATGGCAATGGCTATGAAGAGATGAAGAGATGAAGCCAACTGGGAAGTCAGCTCCACAGGACAGAGATTTTTCTGTGGCTCATTGCTCTGTGCTCATTCCCTGGCACCCAGTGGGTGCTCATATTTATTGAGTGACCAGTAAATATTTGTTGAATGGTTAACCCCAGAGACAGCTCAGAAGCAGAGGAAACAGGGCCCTGAACGAGTGGATGGACATTGAATGAATGAGGAATTAACGGAAAAGCAGAATCTAAAATGACTCCCAGGGTTTTGTGCTAGCAACCAAGTAGGCTGAAATCTGTGTCTCGTCAAGACAGGGAACTTGGAAGTGAAAGAAGTGGTAGGTTGGACGATGATGCTTGCAGCTTTGGGCTCTCCAAGCCTCGGGTGAGATGTTTGATCATCCAGGTGGAGAGGACAGACACCCAGGTGCCCTGGATTTACAGATCCAGAGTTGGAAGGTGAGATCTGGGCTGGAGAGAGGCATTTCCTCCAGGAACAGTAGGCTTTACGGTTTGGGCCAAATTTCCTTTTCAAGCTACGGAAGCAGTCAGGCCTCTGCTAACCTCTTCCCCTTGGAAAAATCCCAGAGAAGGTGGTACACACCGGCCCATGCAGATTCAGCCTCTCAGCCTCTGGCCACACTCTTCCCTCCTTCAAAGCTGGCGCCATGCTTGGCTTCCTCCTTCCATCTGCTCAGCCTCCAGGAGGATCCCACCTCCCTCCTCTGTCCTGGAGCGGCCCCCAGCCAGCCCAGCCCACAGACGTCTGACCTCCAGGGCCTACATTCCTATGGCATTTGCATGGACACCCACACCGCGCCCTTTCATGCTACAGTGGTGTCCCTTTGGGTCTGGGCATGCATCACAGCTCGTCTGTCTCCCACTGAGTGCCTACTGCATGCGAGGTGCGAGCCTGTGACGTGGCCACCTACCTGTCCCACTGCCCTCAGGGGTAAGGACATCAGCCCCCTAACCCGTCTCCCTCCTACAATCTCGCCTCCTCTCCAGATCAGTCCAGGGCATCTCCAGCCCATCTGCCAGAGCCAGGCGCTTGAACCCAGGTCGAACATCCCTCCCCTACCCGAAAACTTCCTAGAGGTCAGCAAGGCCACAGGGCAAAAGCCAGACTCCTCCGCCCAGCATATGAACTTTCTCTGGGCTAGCCCCAACCTGTGCTTTCAGTCTGACTCTCCGCTCTGCGGCCCCTGCAAACCTAACAGTCTGGCTGATTTCACTTCCCCGCCAGAGCCTGCCTCTGTCATCTACCAGCCCTGTCACCATGGGCAAGTTCTTGAAGCTTTCCGGGCCTCCGTGGAATAAAGATAGTAACAGTATCTACATCTAGGACTGCCGCAAGGGTGAAGCGAGTTAACGTTTGCAAAGTGTTAACGGGGCTAGGCTCATAGGGCCGGGTCTGTGGTCGTTATTGGCACCACTGTTCCCTCTCGCTAAGCATCTCCTTCGGCAGCACCAAAAATTCGCAGAGTACGGGCCTCTGACCTTGAAGGCCCCTCTGACATGCCGCCTCCTCTGCAGATGCCACCCAGCCCCCCACTGCCCGGAGACCCATGGCACTGTCTGCATTATCACAGGACCCCAGTGATTTCTGTTCACCCATCAGCACACAGTAAGGTCCTGCGGTTAGACACCGCGGCCTGTCCCCTTCTGGAACCCCCCATGGCCCTCAGCAGAGCTCTGGTACAGGCAGGGCAGGCATGATTAGCGAAAGTGGGGTCTGACAGTCTCAAGTGCACACCTCGGCTCCGACACCAACTAGCTGTGCAAACTCGGATAAGTTACTGAACCTTTCTGAGCCCTGATGTCTACTGACTCACTCTCACCGAGTTGCTGTGGAAACAAGTCCACTAATGGCCCAGAGGAGGCCCTCGACCAAGGTCAGTTTCCTTTCCACCCTTAATACATGTTGAGTTCAGGTCTTCCACAGCTTGAATGGAAGCATCCAGAGGGCAGGGACCATGTCTCGGTCCTATAAATGAGGGGATACGTGCGTGCTCGTCGTAGTAGATGCTCAATAAACATGTGAGCGACAGCAGTACGAAGCTAGAAAGAAGCAGCCTCCTGTGAAGTCGCTCCTCGGCCCCTGGGTCAGGGTGGCAAGGGTCAACGTCTAAGTGACCCTGGGGCGGGCAGGCAAGTTGGGGGCTGGAGGGGGCAGGAGGACTAGATTGAATTTGGTTGGTGGCACAAGCTCTGCCACCTGCCTCCTTTTAAAGAAGGGAATAAAGGCTCCTGCTCTCAGGGGGCTCCCAGAGTCCCCTTCCACCGCCACCTCCAGAGGATGTGAGACACGGCGGAGGCTCCAGACACCAGCCAGACCCGGCAGTATCTCCCTTCCGGCTACAGGAGGGAGAGAGGAAGCCGTCCCTGTCCTGGCTCCAGCTCTATTTGCTTTGCGAGGCAAGGCCATCCCTGCGGGCTGTGTTCCGTGGCCCCACGCCAGGCTGGTGTGTAATATGCTCTGCCACTCTCTCGTTACCTAATGCTTTCCTAATCTGCAATTTACGCAAGATGGGTACAAATCTCTGAGAACACCAAGAGAAACACCCCACCAGGCACCTCCCGGGCCAGCCTGCACCCCACTTCCGCACTCGTGGCTTCATCACGGACGTGCTCACTGTCCATTCCCAAACGGCCACTCGGTGGGTCACTCAGAGCTCCATCTCTCCCGTGAGGCTTCGCCCCTTCTCTGCAGTCTCTCATGATGGATCGGAAATTCTATTCTATACGGAATGATGGGCAAAGTCTTACATCTTTCTGTCTTGCTACAATAAAGTAGATCTTTCAACAAATGTTCCTGGAACAATTGGACAATTGAGATATATATATAGATATATATACTTAGTTCATATCACATATAAAAGTCAACTCAAGGTCTCAAAATGGATCATTGACCTAAATATAAAACCTCAAACTCTAAAGCTTTTAGAAAAAAGTGAATGCAGGATAGATACAAGCTTTGTAGCATTGGATTAAGTAGAACTTTTCTTATAACAGAAAATATGTAAACCATAAAGGAAACAAGTGGGAAATGGGGCTTAATAAAAATGTAACTCTTTTGTCTGTCTTGTTTCTTAAATTCCACATATGAGTGAAATCATATGGTAATTGTCTTTCTCTGACTGACCTATTTCATTTAGCATTATACCCTCTAGATCCATCCATGTTGTTGCAAATGGCAAGATTTCACTCTTTTTCACAGTCGAGTAATATTCCATTATATAGAATAGAATAGAATAGAATAGAATAGAATAGAATAGAATAGAATAGAATAGAATATACATATTACATCTTCTTTATGCAGACAAACGAAAAAACAGACTCTTAGCTAAGGAGAACAAACTCATGGTTATCGGTGTGGGCGATGGGGAAATAGGTGATGGGGATGAAGAGCACGCTTGTCATTATGAGCACTGAGTGATGTATGGAATTGTTGAATCACCATATTGTACACTCAAAACTAATATAACACTGTATACTGATTATACTGGGATTTTAAAAAATAAATCCTTTTTTTAAATGTAAAACTTCACCTCCTCCAAAGGTACTCTTCAAGAACATGAAAAGACAGGTTATAGATAAGGAAGAACTACTTGCAAAATGCATCTCAGATTAAAAAAAAAACCTTGCATCTGGAAAATTTAAAAAAAATTTCCCATAACTCAATAAGAAAACAAACATCCCAGTTGAAAAGTAGGCAAAATACTTGAGCAGAGACTTCACCAAAGAAGAGATGGAGATGGCAGACAAGCACAGAAGAAGACATTGGGCTTCAGTCATCACTAGAGAAATGGAATCTAGAACCATCATAAGATACCATGACACATCCACCCAAAACGGCTACAATATCAGTTGATTTCTCATCAAGTTAAACATACGATCCTGCAATCCCACTTTTAGGTATTTACCCAGGGGAAATGAAAACATGTATCCACACAAAGATATGTACATGAATGTTTTTTTTTTTAAAGATTTATTTATTTATTTGACAGAGAGAATGAGAGAGAGAGAGCATGAGAGGGGGGAGGGTCAGAGGGAGAAGCAGACTCCCCGCCGAGCAGGGAGCCCGATGCGGGACTCGATCCCGGGACTCCAGGATCATGACCTGAGCCGAAGGCAGTCGCTTAACCAACTGAGCCACCCAGGCGCCCCTGTACATGAATGTTTGTGGCAGCTTTATTCATAACCCCAAATTGGAAATAACCCAGATGTCTTTCAACTGATGAAAGGATAAACAATATGCGGTGTATCCATACAATGGAATATTACTCAGCAGTAAAAAAAAGCACACGCTGGCATACATTCAACAGCACAGAGGAATCTCCAAAGCATTCTGCTAAGTGAAAGGACGCAGACACGAAAGATTTTACCCATCTGATTCCCAAACTCTAGAGACAGAAATCAGATCAGGGATTGCTAGGGGCTGTGGGTAAATGAGATTTGCTACAAAGGGCACAAGGGAACTTTTATATGGAAATGTTTGATATCTGATATTTGATATCCATTTGCTTCACAAATGGAAGCATTTGGCAAATCTCATCCACCTATTCCCTAGACAAAGGCGACTTTTAGTGTAGGGACATCTTAATGAATATGACTTTTAGATAACAGAAAATAGAATAAAGTAAAATAAAAGGTAAATCTGATGGTACTAGTCCTTCACATCATGAGGATAAAATGACATCAATAATAGTAACAACCAGCGTGCAGCAGACATTGTCCTAAGAAATCTTCCCACATTGTCTTATGTCAACCTCAAATGATCCTTGCGGGTCCTCAAGCACACCAAGCACTTTCTTGTCTCGGGGCCTTTGTACTTGCTGTCCCCTTTACCTTCCATCAACAACTCCATCTCCCACATTCCTCTGGTCTCTATTCAAATGTCACCTCCTCAGACGAGGCTTTTTTTTTCCAAAAGAGTATCTAAATATTCTACCTAAAATAGTCCCTCAACGTATCACTCTCTATCCCTTACCTAGACCTAGTTTTATTTTCTTCTCACAGCTTAGTACTACCTGCCATTATATCATATACTGTTTGTTTATATCTCTCCATAAGAATGTCATTCGTTCACTCATTCCTTCTATTAGACCAACACCCTTTGAGTGCCCACCCGGGGGCATGTGTGGGCAAAGCCCAAGCTCCAAGAGGCAGACAGTTACCCCAAGGCCAAGAGAGTGTTGATCAACTTCTTGCCTGTCTCCCTCCCACAACCCCTCGCATCACCTGGGCCCACAAGGGGCTTGTCTGTTTTAGGGTCATAGAAGCTGCAGCCTGGAAAGAGCACTTGGTCTAGGAGTTAAGACACCTTTACACCAGCCCTTCCAACATCGCCCTGGAGACCTTGAGCCAGGCACCTCACCTAACAAGGTCTCAATGTCCCCGCTTGTAACATGATTTAGACACGTGTTTTTTAAATGTTAGCATGAATGGGAATGCCTTAAGGCACTGATTAAAAATGCATACTCTTTCCCCAGAAAATATGATTCAGTAGATCATGCATGGGGTCAGGGAATCAGCATTCTTAACCCTCACCCAGGACAATGTAAGGCAGGTGGTCTAGGAAATAAATTTTGGAAATTAATGATGTTCCAACTACTTTTCAGCTGCAAAAACCTTCCTCTAAATAAAATTTTACCCAGAAAAACTACATTTATAACATATAAATCAGAGAGGATCTGGGCAGGGGAAGGGAGCACAACGATGCTGGTTCCTTTCCAAGTTTTTCCTCTCACACTCCCTCCATCCCATCATTCAGTGGCCCCAGACGCCGTAGGGTTCCTTGGACCACAGTTCGAAAACCACCACTCTAGAGGCTCCCTAATTCAATCATTGCATAAATATTTGTGAACATTTATCATGTGCTAGGCATATGTTGCAGATACTGGGTATACAACAATAAACAGAACAGAGAAGTCCCTACTCTAACAGATTTCACATTTATGAGGATGGCTTGCATGGCATGGTTTGCATGTATTAGCTCATTTACCTTTTTTTTTAAGATTATTTATTTAGAGAGAGAGCGTGCACATGCAAGTAGGGAGGGGCAGAGGGAGAAAGAGAGAGAGAATCTCAAGCAGACTTTGCACTGAGTGCAGAGCCCAATGCAGGGCTTGATCTCACAACCCTGAGATCATGATCTGAGCCGAAACCAAGAGTCCAATGCTTAACCGACGGAGCCACCCAGGCACCCCTGTATTAGCTCATTTAATTCTCACCAGAACCCCACAAGAAAACTACCACTTTTGCTTTATTTTACAGAAGAGGAAACTGAGGCCCAAGGAGAATATATAACTTGCCCAATGTCATACCCCAAGGTGGAAACCCAGAGATATTAGCTCTGGCCAACATGCTCTTCCAAAATCCTGCCCAGTTCTCTATGAGCACAGGAGGTATGCGGGAGTCCACCCAGGGGAATGTGGGCCTGTCTGCCTGCCTCGTCCTGTGTGGGCTCAAACCTATCTCTCTAGCACTCAGGCCCTATGGGGTTAAGACTCCGAGCCTGGACTCCAGGTGAAACTAGATCCCACATGACTTCAAGTTGACGCAAATGGCCTTCTCCACCTGCAGGGACACTGGGAGGCTCATCTCTGGGGTATAGAAGAATGTTCTGTCTGGACCAGGTGCTGAGTTTATTCTGGTGTCCATTGCATCGCTTGGCCTGCTGTGGTGAACAGGCCCGTGTCCAGCAGGTCTGCCAATGTTCCTAAGTGGACGGGTGATATCGCTATGTCTGCAGTTAGAACATCAGCACTGAGTTAGGAAGCAGAGTGGGGACGCAGCCAACAGAATGCTGAGTAAGAAGTGGCGCACCCAGGGACAGATAAACTCTTCCAACAGGAGGTGGGGGGGGGGCACTAGAGGTCATTTACACCCAGGCCACTCACTTCCAGCAGGGAAACCGAGGAGGTGGCTTGTGTAGTATGGTCTCGGCTATGTTCTCAGGCTCCTGCCATTGCCTCCGAGATCCAGAGCGACAGGTGATCCTGGTGATCCACTGGTGATGGATTGGAAGCAAGGTGACGCAAGGCCATATCTCAGTCCCATCTTTTGCTAAGTTTTGGGACCTTGAGCGTTGAACAACTGAGTCCCAGTTCCCCCACCTGTACGGTGGACCTAAGAACATTCTTCAGCGACGCTGTGAGGATCCCAAGAGATAATTCAACACACCCGATGCCAAGCAGCCACGGTAAATAGTACTTTCTCTCCACTCCCCTCCTCCCAGATTTACCCAAAATCGACCCATTTTCAGGAATTAGCTCATCTTAACTGAGACCCAACAGGTTTCTGTTTGTAAATGGGTTTCAGCCCCACGCTGCTCTGACTGTGGTTGGCAGGCTGGCAGTATTGACTACACCTGGAAACTGCTGGGAAAAGCAGAGTCTCAGGCCCGACTCCCGCCCTGATAAAGAGAATCTGCATTTTAACAAGGTCCTCCACGCCCGTTCATGAAAAGCATTGTTTAGGATTTTTTTTTAATTTTATTTTGATGGATTGACTTGCTGCTTTTGACCATCCTTGACGCCGCTTATTGGTAGCCAACATTTGCTGAGCATTTTGTATATGTCAGGGAAATGCTTTACAAGCAGGATCTCATTTCAACGGCACATTCTCGGGAGGTAAGAATTCTTACCAACCCCATTTCACAAATAAGGCAACTGAGGCTGAGGTGGGTGAGTACTTGGGCCCCACTTTAAACCCTGGGCCTCTATGACTCCAGGCTCCTCTCTTTGCCACCCTACTGGCCAGAACTAAGCTATCCCTGCCTCAGCAGAAACTGGCCACGTGTTAATTTTTTTAATCTCTTCTGTCCTTGTGGGATCCCAGTGAGACCTCTGTTTTGGGAATCAAGGTGGTATCTGCAAAAGGGTTTCAAGTCACACACCCCCTCCCCCTTGCCCAGGGTGAGTTTCTGACGCCCTAGAGGAGCAGGCCTGCTAGACAAGGTCAGAGAAGCCCAAATGCTTGCTCCTGGATTGCCTAAGGTCAAGGTGGGCAGGTCCCCAGGCAGCAGGTGGTGGGAAGGCTGACCCCTGGGGCACTGCCCTGCTCCCTGCCACTGACCCCCCCTCCAAGCTGTCCCCCAGGACAGTCAACACTCTGACTTTGGCAAGCCTGTGGACCAGAAGGGAAAGAGTAGGGAAGGCCGGGGGGGTGGGGGGGGGGGTGGGGGGGGGGCGGGTTGCTGAAGAATGACAAGGGGAATGCTAATCTCTGACTACAGTCCCAGGCCCCGTCCCTGGTGTGATTTATCCCCAATCCTGCCCGCAGAGCTGTTGCTCTGCAAAAATGCTCATTGTCAGGTACCATTTTATGGATGAGGAAATTCTGGGTCCCGAGAGGCTTTGCAATTTGCTGAAGGTCACAGAGCAAATAAGTAGCTAGGCTTGGGATCCAAATCCAGGTCTGTCTGACCTCCCCGCCTGGGTTCTTTCCACTTCAAAGTGACGTGCCCGGCTTTCAAGACAGCTGTGTGGCACCTTGGGGCTGGCCCTGGACATACATTACTTCATGTAACCCTCACTGCCGCAGCCTTCCGAGGCGTTGTTGCTTCAAGTGAGGAAGAGGTCAGGTGACTTGTCTCATTCCTAAAGCTAATTAGCTACAGAGCTAGGATTTGCTACCAGGTCCCTCTAACCCTGAAGTTCAAACCTTTTCCTCTTTACCCCTAGCTTTGCAAAGTGTCAAACGCAAAGTGTTTTCCCTCAAGGGAGGTCAGGGGATACTGACATGAGAGGACTTTAATTGTGAGAATAAAATATAAAAGGTGAACCCCTGCCGAAAAGGGGGTAGCAGGTCACCCACGTGGTAAAGGCATATTCTTTAGAGTGAGACACCCCATGGTCAGATCCCATTCACTCTCTGTGTGACCTTGAGCAAGTTACTTCACCTCTCTGGGCTTTCACGTACTCACCTGTAAGGTGGGACAAAATGACTGCCTGTCTCACAGAGTTGTCCTAAGAATGAAACAAGACCGTGTTTATAAAGTCCTACGGCAGGGTTGGGCAAATACGACGAACTCGGTACACGCAGGTTCCTTTCCTCGCTGTTACTCGAATTATTCCTTTTCTGTGCTCATAGTGGACACCGGCTGTGGAGCAATGTGTCTGAGAAATACTGAGTGTTCGGGGGCTGCCGGGGGAAATGTCATCCACAGATTGACTTCCCCAGCAAAGAAGTAAGAAAGATGCTTATCAGCAGGAAACCAACTCTAACTCTGGCTATTGGAGAAAGAAATTTCCAGAAACAAGACAAGCATCGACTGCGAATTGGCTGTTCTTTGCCCTCTCGGGCGTGGCTTCCCCAGCTGGAACACGGGGGTGACACTGGGCTAACCTGCTTCCTGGCGGCTGAGGGGGCTGCGGCACCTGCCCGGGCAACCAGGGCACAGACTGAGCAACCGTCCCTGGGAAGGCAGGGAGCAGGTGGGCTGGCTCTTCACCTCCCAGAGACCAGACACCCTCTTGACTCGGAGCCCGGATGAGAAATGCGTCTGGAGTGTCCCGGAGCCCCAATCCCCACAGGTCTTCCTCTTCAGACAGAGGACAAGCCTTCCTTGCACGGATATTTCCCCAACTCACCCCCGCGGTCTTCGAGCTAATGAGGCGTGTAATTAAAGTTCGTGAGGGAGCCGCACAGCCCCCGGCCTGGCTCAGCCATGAGCAGATGAGGAAACTGACAGAGACACTCGTGGAGTCACTGGTCTAAAGGTCAGACCATTTTTCAAAATGTCGTGTCCTGTGGCAAGAAAAGTCTCTGACACATTCCACGGAAATGCCTCACATTCACCTCCTTCTGCTCTAGACACGTTCTGGAAGGTCACACCAGCCGGCACCCCAGGGAGCGGCACAGCAGGGCAGGGCCTGGGGAGGCTGGGTCCGCAGCGACCTTGCCTCCGGGTCTCAGCCTCGATTTCCTCTCGCTGAAAATGGGGGCAGTGTGGACTTAATAATGTGTTTTATTAATAAGCTTTTCATCTTGGAATAATTTTAGGATGTACAGAAAAGTTGCAAAGATAGTACAGAGTCCCTCACTGGGTTTGCTCCAATGTTACCACTTTACATTTCCATGGTACAGTTGGTACTTCTAAGAAACCAATACCAGCGTGTTATTATCGATTCCACTCCAGACTTTGCTTAGATCTCACTCATTTTCCCATTAATAGCTTCTTTCTGTTCCAGGACACCACACCACATTTTAAGACTAAATAAATAGTTTCTAAAGTTTAGAAAGTCCCCTCCCAGTTCCAAAAACAAAGGGACAATAGGCCTTAAGGGCTCTGGGCGTGTTAATTAGCAAATGAATGCTGTGCCGTGTGACTTTGGGCAAATCCCTTACCTTCTCTGAACCTCTGGCTCTTCATCGGTCAAAAGGGGATAATAGCGGTACTGCTTGCTTTGTAGGGGTACCGGGAGGTAATCCTTTGCTAATCCTCTTAGTACAACATGAGCACCCTGTTGATAAATCTCAGCTGGTAGAAATCATAGCCCGAAAACAGGACTAATCCAGGATACTTACACTTCCTGGCAAAAAATGTCCCAGCAAAATAGCTGCTCCAAAAAGAAGACTTTGTGTCGCTGGTCTAGCACCTGCCAGACCCAATCTACAAATCACAGGACAGGAACGGGCAAAGGCCTGCTGTTACCAGGCCGGGGCTGGAGTCCACCCCTCTCCCCCCTCCCCAACCCTCTGGCTGCGGGCTCTTGGGCAGACAGTCCAGCCTCTGCGTCTCAGCATCCACATGTGTTAAATGGGAACAGATAACCCACCTTGAAGGGTTGCTGAGTAGAATGAGGTACGTGCCGTCAAACATCTAGGAAGATTGAGGTGTGATGTTTGGCTACATCTTGCCCTTCTACCACTTCTAGGAACCACAAGTCATTGACTACAGTTGGGATCATTACAGAATCCACCAAAACCTGGTAAGGAAGGTTCCGCGGGGTTGGTAATGAGATCCCGCTCTTTTTTTTTTTTGAGGGGAGGGAGGGGGCGGTTGACTAAATACTTGCCCTCCCTTTCCCTGCCAAAGCCCTGTTGAAAAGCCAATTCCATAATCTTCATTGCTGCAATGGCTTTCCTTGCCCAGAGTGAAATTAGACAAGGAACCCAGTCACTCAGCTGTGCCGTTTTAAAAGGAAGCACAAAACTATTCCCATGGTCAGTCTGACGAAGATCATTATAGGACCTATTTTCACAGAATCACAGAATCATTCTGTTTTCCCAGAATGGCAGCTGAAAGGACGGAAGAAAGAATTGAAGGAGTATCACTCATGTTTAAAGATGAACAAATAAGAACCACAGTGGCAGATCTGTTTGTTCAAGGTCATACAGCTGAAGGGTTCAGAGCTAGGCTGAGACCCCCAGTCACAAGATTTCTGTTTCCTTGCTTGTGGTTCTCTGAGCTGCTGGGAAGACGTGCATCCATCCATCCATCCATCCATCCATGTTGGCACCGGACACCCTCCTTGTGGGAAGCACTGCGCTGGGTGCTGGGGAGCCAGGGCTGAATACGACTGTCACAGTCCTCCCTGACCCCGTGGAGCTTCCCATTCAGTGAGCTAGGACTGAGGCTGGGTCATGTGTTCCCCAAAGATCTACGGGTGCCTGGCACGGGGCGGGTGCACAGTGTTTATTCAATCATGTATCTCTCATCTTGAGTAATGCTCCCATCTTTATGACAGAACTGGGTCTTTTCGAGGAGGTTAACTGGGCTAAAGATTCAGCATTTGTATTTATCTCAAACCACCTCCTTCAATCATCATCCTACCGGAAGACTTTTATGCTGCAGTGTGCAGACACCACAACAGCATTGAGCAAGGAGTCCAAAGACCCGAGTTCAAGTCCCAGCTCTGAGCTGCTTACCCTGGAGTAGCTACCGAAAGACACTTGGGACTCAGTTTTCTCATCTACAAAATGGAGCAAGTCACATTTGGCTTGCCTAGTTCACGTCTGTGAATATAAAAGGGGGGAGGGGGCGGGCAAGAGTAAACCGTCTATAAAGTATGCTGCGAACAAAAGGTTATCGAGATGTTACTTGCATGATTTACTCCAACAACAGGTAGGTTGAGGACACAAGGGGAAATAAAGGTGATCGGTTTTCCAGCCTGCGCTCCCACACTCTCATTCCAAGCGTCTATAGTGTAGCCGGGTGAAATTGCCCCAGATTTGTTCCTACCTTGGAAGAGATTACATTTATGTATCTGCGGCATCACATGCCATCCCAGCCAATCCTGACCCATATTTCTCTCCACTTGGTACGTGTAACAACAGTACTAAGATATGTTGTAACCTTAATTGCTTGCAAAGTGTTTTGAAATCCTTAGATGAAAAAGCTCAGTGAAGTCCGAAGTATTAGCCTTTTGTATGCCCAAGGAGTTACACGGACCCTCATCTAGATTTGTTGGAACAAGGAGACACCACATTGCATATTCTGAGGCCCCAGAAACTTTGGGCTTTAAGGGTCCTATTCATGGGATGACCCTGGACCAAGCCCCGGCTTCCTAGTTTCTAAACTACTCAGGCATTTGGCCATTTCGCTGCGCCGCTTCTGATGAGCTTTTTCCATTTCTTCTAAGTTCCTGGGTCACGAGGCCGAGTTGCAATTTACTTTGGTGTCACAGGTCTGCTTTCCTGGGTGATCTCAGCCTGAGTCCTAGAAAAACGCAGTTGTGTCATCTGTGACTTCTGTTTGCCTCTTCGTTTAAACCCAGAGTTGATTTATTCCATTCTAATTTTCACTGAGAACGAGTTAAAATTCTACCCCGTGGGAGGGACACTGAGAGGGGGTGTCAGACACAGACTGACCCGGGATGGGGGTCCCAGGATCCCGGCCGAGCGTTCCTGATCCTGCTGCTGGTTATGCCAGTGTCTTCCGGCGTTGGGCTTGTGAAAATTCAGAGCTAAACACTTTTATGTGCATTTGTCTGTATGTTTGTTACGTTTTACAGTGTAAAGTCTTTTTTTAAATCATTCTCGATGCTAATTTACTTCCTTTAAAATAGATTCTGATGTAACCCAGAAGCTATAAACCTAATTATATAAGAATCCTTTCTTTCTCTTTACCTTTGTGATTCAAAATGATGTCGCTTTGGTTTTTCCTTCCTTTTTTTCCGTTTTTACACTTACAGGGAAAAAAGGAAATGCCTCAATTAGCCTTTTTAATGAAATCTAATGGGGGGGGGGCTCTTTCTCAGCAGGAAGCCTGGGATGCCCTCAGGGACACATGCAGACCTCTCACAGTTTTAACAAAATTCTGGTGGATTTGCCTGTGTCCACCTTTCTAAGTGGCCATAGCTTTCATCAAATTCTCAAGGGTCCCTGACCTAAAAAAGACCAGAGGCCAGAGGGATTGTTCCATTGCTCCTCTTCAAATGTTTCTCAGCTCTGTACCAGCCCACAGCCCTCACCCACCTGATTTCACCAAACTGGCTTCACCCATCAAAATGAATTTGCCCACTTCAATGGAAAAAGTGAATGGGTTCAATGCTGCCAAAGGTCATACATAATAATCATCAGCTGTTTACTTCTGCATTTCCCCTGTGATATTCCAAACCCGGATGCCAGGGACCTTTGCATCCCCAGCATGAAGTTGCACAAGGCAGAAGGCAGACTGGACTCAAAAGGAATGCACTGCACCTATTTACGAAACCAGATTTATTAAAATTTCTCTACAAGTCAGAAACGGTCGCCTCACTGTTCACATATATACACATGTACAGGAAGGATCTAGTGTTTCGAGCTTTCCCGGCAGAAGCCCCAGCCAGCCCAGAGTCCTCAGCCGGATAACGTATCACAGATACGAGTCAGCAACCACAAGCGCGTTAGCACTACAGAGGCCTCTGTCTCTCTTCTCCGAGTCCCATGATTCTGTCAAGGTAATATTGCCGATAATCATTCACATTTCACGTGGTTTTAGACACGCAGGTTATTCAGACAGACACAGACAAAACAAGCCTCAGAGCCAAAACAACAAAACATATCGGACAATAGGTATAAAAGGTAAAATACATACATATATATATATATATATACACAAAGTACACAGTACGTGAGGTATACACAGCATTCTCACAATGCACGTTAGGTGTTTGCCTAGGCGTAGCCCTTAAAAATGACTGCCTGATTTTGTGCCATTTTGTTTTCAAAATACAGTATGTTTGGTTTACCCGTTTAACCACCTGATTTCAGTACTGAGACATTTATTGATATTTTGTGTGTTCTGGGTTTTTTTAATGCGAGTTGCAGTTTTCTCCGTTAAGCTCTAGCTTTTGTAGGTAGTGAGCTCCCATCTCTGGAAGCGTTCAAACAGAGGCTGGATTCCCACCTGAAGGAAGATGAAGGGAGGGCGGTCAGGGGTGGGGGGTGGATTTCTGCTCTGGGAGGTGGCAGAAAGAGGAAAGAAGTTGGATGAGATAGTTTTAAAAAGGCTCTTCCGACTTGAAAGATTTGGGGCCATTTCACTCTAGATGCTGATTATAGAGACGTATTTGTAAACCACACCAAATTTAAAATACGAACAACCCGTCATGCAAAACTGCAAACACACGCACAATGCCGGAGGCAGACCATATCCGTGAAGGGTTAAAGTACAATCCTGGAAGTAGGTCTGAGAATCGTCTACGACTCTCCAAAAATTCACTTTCTCTAAAGCACGAAGATGTTTAACGTTTGCTCTGGGGAGAGGCGAAGAGAGCTTCCCCTTATCTTTCTCCTCCTAGACAAAATGCTCCACCCTGAGATGGTCTTGGGAACAAAGGCTAAATGCCAACACGTTTGAGGGGAACCAACAAAAGCTCACGGTTTCAAGGGCTCAAGTTGACTTTACCAATCTGCAGTCTCTCTGTCTGAGCTCAGAGTTCTGAAATAGCCAGGAGTTCAAATCTGTTGTGATGCTTCTCCACGGTTAGCTGGTAAGTGCTTTTCTAGCGAAGAAGGGGACGTTTCAAGGTCAGAAAGAAGGCATTAGTGCAAATGAGGTCTTGGCGGGAAACGGAGGCGAGAGTCTGGGTTTCGTCGTGTGGGCAGGCTCCCATGCTCCTCAAACAGTCTGCTCCCGTAACGGAGCAGGGTCATTGGTAAATGTGAGGGTGAAGAAAGGGTGTGTGTTAAACCAAACCCCCAAAAGAACTTCCCAACAGAGAAGTTGGGGGAGTGACAGTCTAGCTCCCAAAGACAAGTTCAACGATGGCAGGTTTATTGGCCCAAAATGATTTGTCACCCTGTTAAGATATGGTTATTGCCCCAAAATGCCACTGTACCACTCACTTCCTCTCTCTTTAAAATGTTCACCTTCCTTTCACTCGACCACGTGCTGTAGGACATCCATACTCTTTGCCACCTCTGTAGACTCGGAACGGCCCCGCATCTGACAGCAGGACAGTTGGCGGCGGGATGGATCGTGGAGAAGGGAAACAGCTTTGCAGGGCAGCCGATCAGAGCATGCGCGGCTCAGATCCATACAGCCGCTCGTCGCAACAAATAGAGAGGGCTGACGCCAGGTTGCGTTCAGCAGCTACAATCTTTACGCCATCACATATCTGGTTGGCAGCACGCCGCAAGGCTGGTCCATCTTTAGAAATGGAAATGCCATGTGTGAGAATTATGAGGTTTCTGAGGTTTGGGGATTAGCAGAAGAAGGAACTAATGTCACTGTCCTCTTGGTACTCTGGAACAATCTGGTCTGAAGTTCCTATTTCTGAGTCGACGTAGCCAGGTTGCAAGACAGACTCGAACCAGGGATGGAGTAAGATCTCAGGAGCAGTGAGTCTCTCGGAGGGCTCCCGTCGCAGGAGGCTGCGAATGAGGCACCTAGCTTTGGGGGAAATGTGGTCAGGAATGCAGAACTGTCCACGGCGGATTTTGGAGAAGAGAGCACTGGGGTCTGAGTCATGGAAGGGGTAGCGGCCCACCAAAAGGGTGTAGAGCATCACCCCTAGGCTCCAAACGTCGGCCGCCTTTCCGGAGTAGGTCCCCATGGTGTTCAGAATCTCGGGGCTCACGTAGGCTGGGCAGCCATGTTTGTCTGACAGAGCATCGTCTTCCCCCTTGATTATGTGTGTGTCTTCTAGACTTTCCAGTCTGAGCTGGCTTCTGCAGGAGAGGAAACAAGCTATTACTTCCAGATCAGCTGCTATGAAAAACAAAGCCTTGTCTATAACAGCACCCACAGGCACTAAAGGCAAAGGCCCAAGGAATGCCATTTACCCCTTCATCCAGTAAGCAGTGCCCTGCAACCACCCAGGACTCAGGATTTCACAAACCAATACAAACTGCAATAAACATTTGCAAAGTTATCAAGAGAGAGAGCCTGGGGCGGACGGTATGATGCAAAGCCCCAAATACTCTTCATTATGCTAGAGCTTAGAAGAGATATCCTAATAGGGTTACACAATTTACAAAGTTCACATTGCAGAAGTGGGGGCTTGTCTTAGGGGAATGCTGACATTTTCTACAAAGCTATCAGGGAAGAACAGTATATCCTTCTTCTGGGGGTGGGGAGGACGGGGCCTGAGCATCCTACAGGCTCGTCTTGTTCTTATCATGCCACTGACTGCCAGGGCAACTTGGGCCCACAGTCTGCACTACAGAACACAGGGCCCCAAGTCACCGCTATTCTGCTTACGCCGTCAGCACTCCTGCTCACGCTGACACGCACACACACAGAGCGAACCCTGTCCACCTGGGCCCAGGCCGGATAACTGTGACGGGAAAGGCTCCAGGAACGTTCATTACACTTTATTATTGGGGCGTTTAATTGCAAAGAACACTTAAGTCTGGACCAAGAGGTTATAGGAGCAAACAGAAGTGGCTGGTGGATTTCAGGGATGCAAGGCCTACAAACCTCCGTACACACGGACGGCCCACCAACACCTGAGCCTATTTCTTCTACGTGGGGGTTTATCTGTTCAGGTCACCGCTAAAGTCTGAAAAAGATCTTTAGGCAAAGGCTCCCTTCTGAAGCTGCAGGTGCCTCCTCATTCGGACCCAGCCACCCACGGTTCATGGATCCCCCAAAGCCCAGAGCCACGTGGGGAACCTCTATCATCCGGTGGCAGATTGTGCACCTCCCTGCTTCTCCGAAATAGCCCTGTTTCAGTAAGTCCCTGGTGGTGAAGTCAAATGCAAACATTTGGTACTGGCTAATGGGTCAATTTCTTTTCCTCTCAAAGGTCTGGTTGGTTTTTTTTTTTTTTCTTCCTGCCTTCCTGTTCCCTGGAGTGTAGTATACATGTGCTAACTTCAGTATGTCCTCAGCCTGACCTCCCCGTCGTTATGTAAAATACCCATTGGTTCTGTAAACGGAAAATATGACTCAACCGGCACTGTCTGCCCCTGATTGGCTGCTGTAGTACTAAAACCCTGCACCTGTGCTGGTTACACGAATAGCGTCAGCCTGCCATTGCTTAACCCTCGGGTTGCCAAACTCCATGCACATGACAGTCGCCTGTGCAATGCGGATTTCAAAAGCTAGTAAGGAGGTGTGTAAGGCATGTTTCAGAAAATACATCAACATATCAAAGGAGCATGTTCCAGGAATTGGAAACTTCTCCATTGCAAACACTTTGCTTTTCTTTGCTAATCGGTATGTTCCAATAAGTATTGCAAGGTCAGATATAAAGCTATGCTTTATGGCAGTTCAACCCTGTACTCTTTCCTACGATCTGGAGGTAAGGGTAAAAACACACAGGTCGGGGGCAGCCCGGCGGTAAACAACTGCAACAAAATAACGCACACCCCTCCACAATTCTGCAAGGGTTTATTGCTCTTAAACGTCCTGTAAGGAATATGGCCCACCTCTTAAAATCAGGTAAGGTTTATTTCCTGTGAGTTCTTGAATTCCCTTGCCTGAAACCTCAACTCTGAATCTTAATGTCTCACTATTCTCTTATCAAGCTCATTCTGTCCTCTATGAGGGAAGTCATGATCTATATTTAGCAACCAATTCCAGCCAACATCCATGTATTATTCAATGTGGCTATTTTCTGAAGATGTATCCAAACAAGAGGTCTAAAGAGCCACCAGAGAATGTGAAGAAAGTATTGGGGGCCAGCCCAAAGTGGAACAGGAATATGGTACAAAGGAGGAGGGCAGAAGAGTGCAAAGACAACAGTTTAGCGCCGTGATACTTTCTAGGTACAAACGAAAAAGAAAAAAAAAAAAAAGCCCCCCACCTGGTTTAAGCACGGATTTGAAACCTTCCTTTGGGCGCCAGTGTTGTGAAGGACGGGTTGACCATTTGTACCCCAGAAGAACTGACCTTTCTGACCACAATGGGAAATAAACTTGATCCTGGAGTGGAAGTGGGGAGGGCATCCTGTCCTCACGGGACATCCCACAGAAAGAAGCACCAACGTGTTCCCGGGCCACATCCACGAGAGTGCAGAATAAACCATCCTTGGCCGTGGCTCCTTGGGAGAGGGCTTCTAAATACTAATTCTGGGACAACTGAGCCCTTGGCTTTGGTGTGAACCAACACTCTGCACCTAACCGCGGCACCTGCCCTGAAAGGCCACACGGGAGGAGCTGCGGAGGCTGCTCACCTCTCCTCCGTGGAGAAGACGAACTTCCTAAGCTTCAGGTCCCCGAGCACGATGGCAGACTGGTGGCAGTGGGCAACGGCGGAAACAATCTGCTTGAAGAGCCGGGCGGCCTCCTCTTCCCGCAGCCTCTTGCGGCTGCGCACGTAGGAGTGCATGTCCCCAAAGTCCTTCTCAAAGAAGACGTAGGCCTTGGTTTCCCCAAGGATCACTTCCACGATGCCGGTGATGTTCCTATGTGAGGGCAGCTGGATGTAAGGCCGGATTTTATCCTGGTAGTGTTTAATGGGGAACACCTGCAGAGAGAAGGTGACCACCCCCCCCATTTAGGAGGCTAGGGAAGCAGAGGCTGCCTCCTGAATCCCAGACTGCAGCTCTCAATCGTTGGCCTTCGGTTGACTGTAAGGCTCCCTTCATTGACAGCCCCTTATCTCTGCCACCCCACCTTATGCAGCCCCAGGTGTCTCTAACCCACCCCCCCCACCCAGACCAGCTACATCGAGGGCTCTGGGCTAGCAAATATCCACTGGGTTACTATAGGGATGGTTTAAAATAACTGTCTTCTATCTATGTTACCTCTTTTCAGGAGGCCATAATCCCTCCCCCACCCCCCGGGGAGAGCTAAGCCCTAAAGCCCCCACCCTCTGTGGCCCTTCCTAGTTTGCAGGCAAGGCTGCTGCAAGTAGCTGATGGAAGAAGGTGTCCCAACCTTCCGCCAGCAACTCCCCCAACCCCGGGATCTCCAGGAGCTGAAAATGCCTGACCTCCTGCAGACCCAAAGCTCTCAGCACAGAGCGCACAGAATGTGGTGACTGCAGCCTCCGAGTGGAAGCAGGGGGCTGGGGAACATGCAGATCTGTCATTAGTCAGAAGGAACAGATGACTCGCAGAAAGACTGTGACAACACAGCCTTGAACAACCTGCCTACAGTCTGACTCAGGTATAAGCAGCCTGGAGTTAAAATTGTCACAGGAGGGATATGGGATGTTCTCCATGGTTTTTACATTTGTTTGTTTATTCCCCCCCCAGAGGGGGGGCAGCTCCCACCCCCACCTTCACCAGGGCAATGGGTAGTATCTCCTCTCAGAAACTAGCTGGTCTCTTTAAGCGCCTTTTGTTTGGTCCGGTTACTCATATCCTAGACTCAACTGGAAACGGTGACACATGGGCTGTCACCATCTGGATTCAGCTATTATCTGCTCAGAGGAACTGGAAGGGGTTGCACAATGGCCAGACCCACCCCACCTCTGAGGCCTGGCTGCCCTGGCCCCGGCTAGAAAAATCTCTCTGCCCACCCCTCCACCCCCACCCCCGGCCCCACACCACATATCTTCCCCAAACCTCTCTTAGCCCCAGCGACGGAGAAGAAAAGATTTCCCCCCCTTTAAAAACTGGGCTGGAGCATGCATTTGAATTTCATTCAGGTCGGACGGTAGGTGGCAGCAGCAAGCCCGGGGGAATGGGCGCGGGGGCGGAGGGGGGCTCGGGTGGAGTTCAGGTGAGTTGCGGAAAACCCAAGAGCGACTTCAACTGAGGGGTGACCCTGTCTTTCTGTTGAAAAGGAGCAGCCCGGAGGCTCCTCGGAGATGTCTGAGACGGGTGTCAGGCTCGCAAAGACTGGGCTGCGGGAATGTTCTGCGTCTACGGGCGCTGGAGGGGCACGCGGAGGATCCCGATTCCAGGAGTTGTATCTCCTCCGGAATGGAACCTCTCATGGTCAAAAGAAAATCGCTGGCCGGAAAACACAGACATGAATGGAAGCGAGGGTTCCTAGCCGGCACGGGCTTTCCCACATTTCTGCGCCGGGCAAATCCCCCGCCCTGCCTGGAAGACCGCCTCAGCCTGCTCTCTGGGGAGGACGAGGCTCTCACCCGGCGCGGGTTCAAGCCGGAATCCCCAAGCCCCGAGCCTGACACGGTCTTCCCACCCCCTCAGCGCCCACAGCTGAGCCCAGGTGCCTTGGAGCCCCGGCAAGAAAGCCGCAAGCTGCTCCAGGCTCCAAGGAGGCACCCACGGCAGGGCGCCCTTCCAGGACAAGGGGCGGGGGAAGCCACGAGAATGAGAGAAGGGGAAGGGCATGGCCCAGGAATCCATTTCAATTCCACAACTTATTTGGAACGCCGTGCGCTACACTGGGCGCTAAGCAAAGAACAGAGATAAAGCCCCCGAACACCGCACTTCCTCTTGCCTGCCGAGCCCTCATTACACCACTCCATCCGAAATCCCTCAGTCCCCCAAAGGGTGTGAACCTGGCCAAATGCCGCCCACCACGCTCAAGTCACCGCAGGCGGCATCTGAGGCCCCCGGCGCCGGCGAGGGCCAGACCCCAAAAACCTTTGCCGGCCACCGCGTCCCCGCAACCCCACGGCGGGTCCCGAGCCCCGGGCGCCTACCTTGCAGCGCAGCTCCCGGCCGGTGTGGATGCACAGCGCCCGGGACACATGCTCGCGCTCCGCCAGGGGCAGCAGCAGGTAGTCTGCGATGCGGCTGGGCCCCGGCGCGCTCGCGGAGGCGCCGCCAGTCCCCGGCGCGGCGGGCGGCGGCTGCGGACTGCAGGGTGAACCGGGGGGGCTGAGGTAGTCCGGGGGGCTCGAGCACTCGGAGAGGCGCGGGCACTTGGCCGCCACGGCCGCCGCGTCGTCCGCGTCCAGCAGGCGTTTGGCCGGGGCGCCCCGGGCGGCCGGGAGCAGCAAGGCCGGGCCGCGGGGCTGCGAGGCGCCGCTCATTGCAGAGCGCACAGGACCGACCCGCATCCCGTCCCGCGCCGGGACGGCCCCGGCTTTGTAGGTCCCGGGATCGGCGCGGGAAGGCGCTGCGGGCTTGGCGCCGGCGCCGCGACCTACTCCAGCGGGCGGGATGGACTTTGCAGACCGAGCTCAGCTCAGCCCCCACGGGGGGCAAGGCAGGAGGCGCTCCCGGGCGCTCGCGTTGCACGCGGGAAGCCGCGCGTCCGGCGGGGGCAGAGGCCGGCTTGGGTCCCGGGACCTCGGCGGGCACCGGCTCGGGGCGCCTGGCCGGAGGCGGCAGCCGCTATTGTTGTCGAGGCCGCCGACAGTCCCGGGGGCAACGGCGGCGGCGGCTGGTGCTCCCGACGTCCGGAGCCGCGAGGGCAGGATTCCGCAGGCTCCGCGCAGCGGCGGAGCCGCGGAGCCAATGCCCTTCCCAGAGCCCGAAGTCCCGAAGAGAAAGCCGGAGCAACTTTTCCGCGGCGCTCGGGATCCTGCGCGCTCCTCGGCCCCCCGGCGTGTGTGTGAGCGAGCGAGACGCGCTCGGAGAGAGTGACTGAGTGTGAGTGAGTGTGTGCGCCGCACCGATCCCGGCCAGTGCTCTCCTCCTTCTCCTTTTCCTCCACCTCCTCCGCCTCTCGGTGACTCACGCTGTATACACACACACACTCACAGGCCGGGCTGTGTAAACAGTTGGGAAGCCGGGTTGAGCAATGAGGTGGCTGCGACGACTCGGGCCCTGCCGCCCGGCGAGCCGTCACCGAAGCGGAGGGAGGAGGCCGGGGCAAGGCGGGAGTGGGGGGGGGGGGAGGAGAGGAGGTGGAGCTGGGTCGGCGGGGGCAACGGGGGTGGCCCAAAGGCTGGGGATGCTCCGGGCTGCGCGCGCTCGGGCGCAGGTGGTGTGTCCCGAGCCAGCTGGGACGCGCGCACACGCCCCCCAGGCTGGGATGGGCAGGAGGCGGCGCGCGCCCTCCCGCAGGCCCGGGGCTCAGCGCTAGCAGCCGGGGGAGGGGGCGGAGGAAAAGTTCCCGTGACGTAAGGGTCCCAGGGAAGTGGGCGGGGGGGCGGGGCCGCGGGGGGGCGAAGCGACCGCTGATTGGTGCGCGCTCCTCATTCACTCCGAGCACAATGGGCTGCGGGCGCGCGCCTCACGGTTCTCGGCACCAGCCGGTAGCGGCCGCGGGACGGTTACGCCGTTCGCCCCAGGGATCCCTCCACCGCCGCGCGCCTCGCGACCTCCGATTGGAGCCGTGGGCGCCGCCCAGGCCCGGCTGCAGCCGGAGGAAGGGAGGATAGGAAAGGTGATGAATTCCAGAATCAGTCATTCACCCCCACGCTGTAGTTCCGGGGAAGACCTGTGCGTGGTAGTGGATGTGGCTTTTTTTTTTTTCCCTTTTCCTTCCCCCTCCCAGCTCTAATCCCCAGCGTCTGTTCGCTTCCACAAATAGAACCTTCTGTTGGATGAAATAAAAGCAAACACTGGGCCTTCTGCGCTGCCTCCACCTCCACGCCCCTCCCGCGCCTGCCGCCCTCCCGGATTGCACGGAAATAGCTTCTCCAGGCTCCCCGGCCGCCCCTTCGCGGTGACTCGCAGAAAGAGCTTCCTGAGCCGGGGCCGGTAGGAAACAAAGGATGTGGGGAGCTGGCGGAAGGGGCCCACGTGGCTGCCGCCGGATTCCTGCCCCCTCCTCGGCCTCCGCACGCGCAGCAGGGCCTGGGGCCCCGGAGTCAGCCCCTGTTCCGCGGAGGGCGGGTAGAGGAGTAGAAGTCATTCTGGCCACCGATTGTGATACCCGGACATCCCTGCAGGTTGTGTGCGTACATTCGTGCAATGCGATTTGGGTGAGCATGAAATGTGTGCCAGACCCCGCACCAAAAAAACCTCCGAGAAAATAACTTAATATCTGCCGTTTTTCTTTCTTGAGAGAACCAGGTCAATTTGGAGTCTCTGGACACCCCACCATTCATAACTATTTCGGAGAGGCTCTGCACTCCCGCTCAACACTTGATTTTCTAGAAGGAGGTGGGGCCCCAAGGATAAATCCTTTTACATATTAAATCTCCATTCATTCAACAGACACTAATTAAACATCTACTAAGGGCCAGATGCTGGGGATTAGAAGATGGAAATGCAAATAATAATTGCTCACATTAACTGAGGTCTATAATGTGTCAGGCACTGTTCTTAGCACTTTACACATAATACCTCGCTTTGGTTTTACAACCAGCCTGTGGGGTTATTTTTTGCGCCGTTTCATAGAAGCCTTCAAAGATTTACGTTCCTTGCTGGAGTCGAATAGCTAGTGAGTGGTGGAGCTTTCAGGCTCTTCAGCCCTCTCCCTTAAACTCAACGGAGAGATTACAATGTGTTTGGGAGAAAAGAGGACTAGGGAGGAGTGCCAGCTAGAAGGAGGCATTTGACCTGGGGGATGTGTGGGATTGTGAGATCCTTGCTAGGGGGGCGGGGGGGGCGGGGTGTGAATGGTGGCTATCAGGGGAAGCAGGGTTGGCTCAGAGGCTTGCAAGGGTGGTGGGTGCTGAGCCTGCAGAAGTCGTGAAGGACTCCAGGGCCACGCTGAGGAGGCTACACTTGGTCCTGTGGCCAGGACAGAGCCTACCTGAGGTTTTCTTTCTTTCAGTGTATTCTGTGCCAGTATTTAAGATCCACTGAGCTACCAGCTGGGCATCTGCACTTGGATGGCAGTCAACATGAGCCATCAGCACCTTCCTCCAAGGGGTATACTTCCTTCTCTGTCTTCGGAGAGAAAGGCATCACCAGCACCCACCCCACCCACCCTCCGGGGCACTCATTTCCCCTTGAATCTGCCCTTTTCCCATTCCCCACAGCCAGGCCCTGGGGGCATCCTAGACCTCTCTGAGCCATGCCCTGCCTTCCCCTGCGCAGCCCTCTGGGGCTGCCCCTGGCAAACTGCTTCCCATGCTCTCTTGCCCCCTAGCTTCCAGCCCCATTTCCCAGTGGGAGGTCCTAGAGGGAGATGGGAAGGTGGGAAGCTGCTCCTTCTTTCTTCCCTTTGTCTCTGCTTGGGGTACTGACCGCACCTCTTCTGTGGCTCTAGCTCTGCCTAGGCAGGCCCTCTGTATGGCTCTTGGGATGTGCTGCCAGATCCATCTTCCGGATGGAAGGATTTATTCCTCCAGTTGCTGGGATTGCCTTTAGGAGGCCTTTTTTGAAAATTGCCTTAACTGAGAAGAGCTACCTTGCCCAAGGTCACACTCCCTTCCCAAGAGGGCTATATCTAGTGGTTGGAGTAAAAGGGTCCAGCCTCCTTGCCCCAACTGGGTTGGACTCTGAAGGGCATCCCAGCTTCAGACCTCCCAACTGATGGTCACCTGAGGCCTTCCTTGAGACTGCTGCACTCAGCCCAGCTTTTCCCTCTGCCCAATCCTGTTCCTTCCCTTACCTTCCAAGAGCATTCCCTGAGAAGCCTCCCGCATGCTAGTCTCCATCTCTGACTCTGCTTCTTCTGGAACCCAACCTTGGCGCCCCTCCCTCTTCACAGTCCTGCTTTACTATAGGGACTCTGGCTCCTGGGGTCAAATGACACCTCTTTTGTCCCTCCAGGCCCTCTGGTGGCAGCAGCTTCCTGATGTTGCTAATCTCTGGGTTGTCCCCCCCCCCAACACACACAAACCGTGTTGTTCTGTTCTTCCAAAACTTTTGTTAACAAATTCTCCGCTGTTCATTTTTTCCATGGAACTTCCTGGCCTGTTGCATTTCCCAACTAGGCCCCGATGGAGACCAACCCTATACTTGCTCCATGTCCATCCCCTCCTCTCCACTCTCACGATCTTTGTTCAGGACCTCCCCCTGGGTTTCTGCAGTAAGCTGCCTCCTGGGTCATGCATTCATCCCTTCAACAAACAGTGAGCACCCACTCGAGGTGCTGACACAATGGTGTACAAAACAAAATGTGCCCTTTACCTCCCCATCCATTCCCTGCACACCTACCAGAGTACTTTTTCTAAAATTTGAATCTGATCATATCAGGCCCTGGCCTAGAACTTTGCAGGGACCCTCAGATAAAATCTGAGTACCAGAGTGTGGAAATGGGGGCCCTCTTCTCTGGCCCCTGCTTCCCTTCTCAGCCACACCTTTCTTGTCTCCTTACCTCCACTCTCCCCTTTGTCAGCTCCGGCCAGGGTCCTTAAACATGCCATGCCAGTTCACACCTCTGCACCTCTGCCTGCACTGATTCCTCTCACTGGAATTCTCCACTCCCCCTGCCAATCTGATAAACTCCTATTCATCCATCAAAACACCACTCAGATTTCCCCCAGGACCACAGTCAGATTTAAATGTTCTCCTGGGTGCTGTTGGGTCCTCCATCCAGCTTTCTTTCATGGCACCTTCCACTCAACTGTGTTCCCAGAGGGCATGGGGCCACATTTTATTCGGCCCTATATCTCCAGTCCCCAGCCCAGTGTCCGTTGTAAAGGAGGGGCTTCATAAGTGTCAAGCAAGTAAATGGACTCAGGGCAGAGGGTCACGCGCAGGGAGGGTGGGGAGGGAGAAGAGGCATTTGGGCAGAGATGGGGGCTGAGGAGTAGGGCCCAGCTTTCAGAGTTGAACATCCAGCCCTGGAAAGCAATGGGACGCGGTGGTTGGGGAAGGGAAAAAGGGCTTAAGCTTTAGTGGCCTCCAGCCCAGATGCCTGGGAGGATGGACGTGGACCCTTGGTGGAGCTGAGATCAGGCCAGCCACGGGGACAAGTGAACTAAAATTGTCTTGATTTCATTGCTGGGGCTTTCTCTGCTGGCAAGTCTGGACGGAGCTTCCATCAGACCTTTTTCAGATACTGATACGAGGAAGCTCATTATGGGGCCTTAGTTATCTCACCTTTGAAATGGCATAATAAAGGCCTGCTTTTCCTCCCCGATGAGGTTCTTATGGACACAAATAGGGACCAAGATGTGAAAAGTACTTTTTGAGGTACCTACCTATCCAAAAACGTGATTATCAGGTATGGGTATTCCTTAACTTTGAACTGTGTTCCTCTAGTCAACGAATGTTCAACGAATATTCAACGAATATTCATTAAAGGTTTGCCATATGCCAGAACTGAAAAAGCCTCTGCTATGAAAATCCAAATTGACAAATACAAATATCTGTAGATAAGTAAACAAGATGTTCATTAGGAAGCAATTCTTCCCATTTTATAGAAGGGTTTACCACATGATGCCATTAGCAAGCTCCTTTGGTGTATTTTTTATGCGGCTTGGTAACAACATAGGCACCTTGGAGCAAGAATCAGGGCTGTGTGTGTGTACACGCGTGTGCACCCACTTCGCCTCAGCACAATGCAGGGCGGACACCGGATGCTCAGTACATGGTGAACTGGGGAAGAAATTGATTTACCTCCAACTTTTCAGGAACTCACATATTACGTAATACGGGGAAATCCGTATTGATTTTTCTGGACAGGGTTGGGCTCATCATGAGCTCAGGCTTGATTCGTTTTCATTCATGCCCAGGTAAGCGCCTGGCAGCAATATGAGGAAGGTGCATTCTGCCCTTCTAAAATGCTGGGAGATCCTTGGAGCTGAGACTCCCTGCTTCATGCCACACGAGGCTTCATGGCCACACACAGGATGCATGATGCTCCCTGACCCAACAAATGAACAGCAACAAAATATCAGGACATGTCTAAGGAAGACAATATGAGTGCTTAAGACAAGGTTCCTGGGGCACCTGGGTGGCTAAGTCGGTTAAGCCTCCGACTAGTGATCTCAGCTCAGGTATTGATCTCAGGGTCATAAGTTCAAGCCCTACATTGGACTCCGTGCTGGGCGTGGAGCCTACTGAATAAAATTAAAAAAAAAAAAAAGACAAGGTCCCAAAAGCCAGGCAAAAAATAAACATCTACTAAGTTCCTTCCATATGCTAGACCTGGGTCTAGTCTCTTGACATTCAAAATAATCTCTGCCATTAACTCCCAGGATGAATTTGGGCAGGTCACTCGCCCTCTTTGGACCTCACTTTTCTCCTTTTTTGCACGGAGAGGTAAACTGGTGGTTTTCAAACTGGGCTCCTGGGGACCCCAGGGCTTCAGGTTGGCCCCTTAGGAAGAGAACAGGAGCCACTGTGGGATTCCGGGCTACCCATTCCAGGTTTTATCAGATGTTCTACATCATGCTTCTTCTGTAAGATCTTGTTTGAGAAAAGTTTTCCACTGCTTTAGAGAAAACAAGTTTGAAAATCACCGGTCTGATGATCTCTGAGGCCTCCCCCCTCTCTAACACTGATTCTTTTCTTTACTGTTAAGAGTCACAAGCTAGGAGCTCACAGGCCAGATCCGATCTGCAGCCGTGTTTTGTGAGAGGCCCCTGCAGCCATGATGCCTCCTCCAGTTGTGAGGCCTGCCCTGTCTCGCTCACCACAGCCCCCCCCCTTTTTGCGGAACCCCTACCACCTCGCACTTACCTTAGCAGCCTGGCCCCGGAGGTCTTTGAGTTTGCTTCTTCAGAAATGCTCCGCAGGGATCCTCTCCTCCCAGGAAACCGCCCCCCCCGCCACTGATGGCAGAAAAGAGAGGGGTGCAGAGCCTGGAAGCAGATGTCCCCAACCTAGAGGGAGTGGCGTGGTCTAGCTCTCATGGCTGCCCCCCTTTCTTCCTATCCTTCCAGCCCAGAAGAGCACTGTGGCAGTTTGAAAAAAATATCACTGCAACTTCTCTGCCACTCTTCCCCTCGAGAGGCAGAGTGTCTCGAATCTGGGCAGGTTGATGACCAATCCAATGCCTCTGTGGAGACTTCTAAAGAAAGGCCATACAGCACCTGCTTTGTGCACTGGGGCCCTGGCCATGGGAGTCTCGGGTGGCCAGGTAAGAATTCTGTCTCCCCTGAGAACACTGTGCTGGAGAGGCCACAAGTAGGCCTTTCAGATGACAGACCCAGCCGAGCCTGTCCGGCAGCTGTCCCAGCCCAGCTGCCAGACAGGTGAGGGAGGAAGCCAGCTTGAGAATGACCCTCCAGCCTCAGCCGCCCTGCATTCCCAGCTGAGGCCCCCAGAACAAGCAAGGGCTATCCCCACCATGCCCCTTCTGAATTCTTGATCTACACAATGGTTAACCCCCTAATTTTAGGGTGGTTTGTTACATGGCAATGGATGACGGGAACAGCATTCTGGAACCATTCTGGATAAATCAGGAGGTCTATGAGCCAGGGCCCCACCAGCCCACAGGACACCTTTAGATGCTCACTAGACAAGGGTGCCCTGTCCTCTGGATGGGTACCGCCCCACACTGGGGCAGAGGGCTTGGCCAGCGGAGTGCTGGCTGGATGTCACAACCATGTGACCCCTTCTTGGTCTCAGGGTCATGAGACCCCTTCTTCTGTTCTGCCGGGATCAGTGTGAGCTATGCTGACGGGAACGGAGGCATTTTCTAAACACTCATATAATTGCCCCATAGTCCTTCGAACATCTCCCAGGATTTGGGGAGGCCCCTGTGCTCAGACTACCTCTGCCTCACCAGTGAGTCATCTCGATACATAAAGTACTCATTGAAAAAATATACGGGGCGCCTGGGTGGCTCAGTCGCTTAAACATCTGCCTTCGGTTCAGGGTCATGATACCAGGGTCCTGGGATCCACCCCCACATCGGGCTCTATGCTCAGTGGGGAGTCTGCTTCCCCTTCTCCCTCTGCCCCTCCCCCTGCTCCTTTTCTCTCTCTCTCTGTCTCTCGCTCACTCTCAAATAAATTAAACCTTTAAAAAATAAATAAAAATGAAAATATATATATTAAAATATATACAAATATGTATATTAAAACGGATATCCAAAGATACATTTATATATACACACACGCACTCACATATAGACCCTACAGCTTGCTTTTTTTCTTTTCTCATTAAAAAAAGTTCCTACTCTACCGTGATCTAATCTGAGGTCTGCAGGCTATTTTGAGGTAATTCATCTTGCCTCTTGAAACATACCATCTTCCCTCACTCGGCGTGAACCAGCCAAGCCCTTCTCCCTTCATTCTCAAAGGAAGCTGGCCCTGTGCACAGGACCGTTTGGAGTCTGGGTTTTCCATTTAAAAAAACAAAAACAAAAAACCCCTCTAAATTGGCAGTTCCTCTACGACGTTCCTGAGGATGGTTGCAGAGCGTGAACTGAAGGGTGAAGAGGTCTGGGGGCGCATCACATCGGGTCGCCAAGGGCTGCGGCACATCTCCGTGAGGCCAGTCCGTGGGAATTGCGGAGAGGGCGGGAAGGCCGCGTCAGCAGGGAGGCAGGGCGGCCACAGGAGGCCAAAGCAGGGACGTCTCTTCTCTGGACCTGCAGGCTCAGCAGGGGCAGCCAACAAGGGGTTGGCACAGACACTGTAACTCGCTCTACACAAACGAGTGGACAAAAGTCTGGCGCCCTGTGAAGGACTGCTGAGGGGTCGTCGTCCACGGAGCCTGTGGGTTCAGGCAACCTCCTTCCTCGGGAGAATGCCTGGTCAGAGACGATGTTGGGGAAGGGAAGCCCCATGTGCTGATGACACCCACTCTGTGTCACTCACCATGCTCTGCCTACAGTATCTCACTGATCCTCACACCAGCCCTACAAATACATATTATCACCTCCATTTGCCAGCTGAGGGAAGAAAGCATCAGAGAAGCTGAGTAACTTACCCAAGATCACACAGCTAGAAAGGTGGGAGCCAGGATTCAAACCCGAGGGTGGCCCATGGCAGGGCACTTAGGTTCCTTTGGTTCCTGCTCTCCACCTCCTTCCTCGGGCGCTTTTGTGCTCACTCGCTCTCTCTCACTCTCTCTCTCTCTCTCTCTCTCTCTCTCTTCCCATTCCTTCTCTTTAAAGAAGCTACAGAGTCAGTGCCTCTGCTTAAACTCTGGGGTGAGATTACACAGGGCCTCACCTGTAGGTTTGAGGGGGCACCTTGCCTAGCTCAGATGAAACACCATTCAGTTTATCAAACTTGCTCTAAGACCTTTGAAGAATACTCTTGTGTCCATTGGGACAAACCTGGACTGGGGCCCTCGACGGGGTGATTATCCTTGGCCAGAGTCATTCATCAGGGGGCCCACATTTCTCGAGCTCCTGCTATGGGCCCAGCATCAGGTGAGACACCGGAAGTGGGGAGCAGCAAACCCCCAGCGGAATGGGGAGGAAGGCCATGTTACAGAGCACTGAACACGAGCAGAATGAAGTAAATACTAGAAGAGGGACATGCAGGAGGGAGAGAGGTCGGTTCTGCCAGAAGGCCCTGCATGGACCAGACTCTGGAACCCGGAGTTGTCCTTGGAGAGGGTAAGTGCCCAGCAGAGGCAGACTCACTCAAGTTCCAGGAGCAGGGTTCCCGGAACTTGAAATATGTGAGAATGACGTTGATAAAGGCAGGCATCCAGAGACCAGGATGTATGCATCAGCAGATCAATGAAAACATGCGCTTTGCCTAGATGAGCCACCCACAGGAAGCCACATTATCGGAAAGCTGCGTGCACTAGCAGAATCCACAAAGGGGACTTGGCAAATATCAAGAAGTCTATTTCAGGCCAGGAGCTTGAAGCCATCTCTGACCCTACAGGGAAAGTCTTCTTCAGGAAACATTTGTCATCCAGTTGACTCTGGCAAAACTCCACCATTACAGAGCAAGGCTGGTAGTTAGGGTGCCATGACAAAGGCAGCCCACAGCGGTCTGAAGAATCCAGAGTCTGTTTCTCTCCCCTGTACCTTCCTGAGGTGAGTATTCCCGACCGACAGAATTTAGGGACACTGGCTCTCTCCGCACTGGGGTTCCTACACGTCATCCACATGCGGTTTCTGGTCTCAGCCACGTCAGGTTCCAGCTGGCTGGAAGAAGACGAGAGCGTGAAAGAGGCACACCCACCTCAGCCTGGAAATGGCGCGTGTGCCCTCCACTCATATTCCCATGCCACTGGTGAGAATTTGGTCACACGGCCACACCCAACATCCGGGGATGCTGGGAAATGTGTCCGGCCGGACACACAGGTCACTGGAAAGAGGAGATATAGGTGGACCCCTACCCATCTCCACTTCAAATGGCAATCGGGAAGTTTGCAGGTGTAACCAAAATCTTGACTTACATCATCATAAGTCCAACGGACAACTCTGGGCAGACTCCAGGGTTGGCTGATTCACCAGCTCAACCATGGAGAGCTCCATGTCCCCATCCCCTTGTTGGCTCCACCCTCAGGCTGGCCTCAGCATGGCTGCAGCAGGCCCAGATACCGCATCCCAGTATGACAAATTTCAAAGGAAGAAGAAAGCATCTCTCCCTGGGCTATCGTTTAGGGGAAGAGAGTCTCCTCAGAGGCCCCTTCTCCATCCCCAGCAGACATCCTCTCTCTCCATTGGGCCAGACTTGGGTCACATGCTCACATCTTACCAGTGACTGATGTCAGGGGCTGAATTGCGTCACCTCCAAATTCATGTTGAAATCATAGCTCCCAGTACCTATGACTGGGACTGTATTTGGAGATAGGGCCTTTAAAGAGGTATTTAGGTTAAAATGAGGTCACACGGGTGGGGCCTAATCCAACATGGCTGGTGTCCTTTGGGAAGAGGAGAGTGGGACACAGAAAACAATCATTCCAAGGGACAACTCTGTGGGGACATGGTGACCATCTGGAGGCCAGGGAGAAGTCTCAAAAGAAACCAACCCTGCCAGCACTTTGATCTTAGACTTCTGGTCTCCAGAACCCTAAGAAAATAAATTTCCGTCGTCTGAGGCACCCAGTCTGTGGTGTTTCGCTATGGCAGCGCTAGCTAACAGGTATGACTGATAATGGGAACGGATGGAACCAGGCCACTCCCGGGGAGCAGTCAGTGCTCAGGAGAGGGGAAATCCGAGCCCCAGAGAAGGAAGTCAATGCGATGGATGCCGAGCGCTCATGAGGTGATGCCCGTGATAGACGGTACGGCTGCCCTTCACCCCCTACATGCCGCCTGACGCTTCTTCTCTGACCAGCTCCCTGTCTGCTCACACCAGCCCATTCCTAGCTTTCTCCAAATAGACATCAGGCCAACTGTTCGACTAGATTCCTGCCCACCGAAGTACCTTCACTCTCCACTCCACCTTGCTAAGAGTTGGGGGGCTGCACAGTCTGTCCTCTGGTCTCCACCATGGAAGACCAGTCCTGCTTTAATTCTGACAACCTCATTTCCAAGTTCTCGGGGGGACCGCGGGGTGCTGGTAAATCTCTCACCATCAGTTCTGAGTTGTAATATTTGTTGATCTCCGTGATGTAAGTACCGTTCTCACGAACCCACAGGAGGTCACTGAGCGTAGAAGGGGGAAGCACACTGCTGCTCAGGGACACCTCCCCCTTGCCTTCAGCGATGACAATCACCTGAGACTCCACATCCCCAAATGATGTTGGTGGGAAAATGCTTCATGGGGTAGGAAAGGGTTAAAAATGTTTTGCGAGCCCCGGGATAGGAACAAACAGAGGGCATGGGAAAATCCCAAGGGTGCTGCATCCTGGAAGGGTCCCTCTCCTTCGCTGTTCCCAGGCTGTGAGAATAAATGCCACCCTAAAGAACAGGGAGCAAGTAGGGCTCAGCCGCCCCAGGAGGGCGAGGACGCTCACCGCCCCAGGCCCCCTCCCCCATTCACCTCTGCACAATCCTTCCTCTGTTCCTGAGCTCCGCTTCCCTCGGGGTCCCTTCCAAGCCCGAGTCATAATAAAGGCCACCATTGATGGGCACTTCCTCTGCACCAGGCACTGGGCTGGGTCCTACAGACCCATTTTCTCATTGAATTCACACCACTGCCCCCACAGACTTGGTGGGCGTAGTTCCGTCCCAAAAAGGAGGTTCACGGAGGTCAGAGGAACTGTCTCAAGGTCATGGTGGCAGGACCCAAGTGACTGAAACTGTGGATTTTCCACAGGGCTTCCGGGGTCAAACAGGCCAGACGGAGTCACAGAGGAGTAAAAACGACAGGACAGCCGTGGCTGACCCTTTACTGAGGACTTCAGTGAAAAAGTTCGGGTCCGTAAGCACATTGACCTCCCCGTGGGACTGGGCTGAATTACGGCTCCCGTTGGGCTCAGAGAGGTGGGCTCAGAGAGGGTGTGCGACTTGCCCTGCGTTACAGCTGATTGGTGGCAGGACAGGACTGTGGGCTCCTTGGGGGGTGGGGGAGGAATCTGCCCAATTCGTTCCTACCCAAACCCCCCCCCCCCCGCCCCACTCCCCAGTCTGGCTTTGGCTTCCTGATTCTCTTCATATCCGGCCCCCCCCCCAGGACTAGTACTTTGCAGGGGGTGTTCGGGATAGACCCAAGGTCATCCCCCACCCCACCCCCTGCCCCTGCCACAGGCATTTCTGGGTGGTGGGAAAGGAAATACCTACCCTTCCCCCTGGGTGCCCTACCTCCTGTTGGCCGTGGAGCCAGCACCTGGGCGGGGAGGAGGAGAGAATGGGGCCATTCATACAGTTTTCCTGACGCAATAACCATTGCTAAACCCTTGCATCCCTGAGCGTTTTATGGAGGGTGGTGATTTTGAGCAGCAGCACCCCCCAAACTCACCCAGCTGCCACAGCAAGGGTCAAATGCTAGTCCAGAAGAACAGTTACCACGAGGCTGGGCGTTAGAAAAGCAGCAGGAACGCCAGCAACCCCACTGAGCCCGCTCGTCCACACCCCTAGCTACAGTCCATCAACAAAATCCTCTCGGCTGGGAGGGGCAAACCCAAGTCTCCATTTACAGATGACAAACCTGATTTGCCCAAGGTCACGGAATGAGCAAAGGGCAGAAATGAGGTGCCAATCTGACTTTCACACTTGTGGGCTAGTGCTTACTTCGCCACAGCTGGGGGCCCGTGCTGGGGACCACGGGTGATGCTGTCAAGAGGGCTTGGAGGCCCGCAGAGCCATCAGAGGGAGAACAAGACCAGAACCCTTAGCCAGAGGGACCCAAGTGCAAACCCTGGGCCTGCAGCCTCGGGCAAGTCCCTTAACTTCTCTGAGCCGTGCTTTCCTCCTCTGCAGGCGAGCGGGGGGGGGGGCGGGGAGGTTTGTGGTTAAGAATTTGAGCTCTGGGGGTGCCTGGGTGGCTCAGTTGGTTAAGCGTCTGCCTTCAGCTCAGGTCATGATCCCAGCGTCCTGGGATCAAGCCCCGCATTGGTTTCCTGCTCAGCGGGAGGACTGTTTCTCCCTCTCCCATTCCCCCCTGCTTGTGGTCCCTCTCTCGCTGTCTCTCTCTCTCTATCAAATAAATAAATAAAATCTTTAAAAAAAAAAAAAGAACTTGAGCTCTGGAGTCAGAACACCTGATTTTTCATCCCGACTGCACTGCGTACAGCCCATGTGACCTTGGACAAGTCTTTGTGTTCACACCTCTCTGAATTCAGTTTCCTTGTCTGTCAAATGAGCATTTAAAAACCCACCTACGGCTTCCTGTGAGAATTTTCTTTGCTAATAATGCAAGTAAGGCTCTTAGCACAGGCCTGGGTGATGGTTAAGCAGTCAGTAAAGATTAGCCATTAGTACCACCTGCAAAATGGAGAACAAAAGAGCTTTTGGCGATTAAAGGAGAGAGCGCGTTCCTGGGTGTGTGTGTGTGTGTGTGTGTGTGTGTGTGTGTCTTTGTGTGTCCATGTGTGTGTCTGTGTGTCTATGTATGAGTCTGTGTGTGTTTCTGTGTTAAGGAAGTGTGGGGGATTTCTCCACAGATTGAATTGGAACCTTCTAGAAAGCAGGAGAAGGGGACCCAGGATGGCCCTGTGCCTGCTTTGGGATGCTTCCCTCTGAAACAACCACCTGGCCTTCACCTGTGTGCTCTATCAACTCTTCCCTATGAGTCAAGTGCTATGTCCTTCCAACCACTCCTCGTTCCAGCACAATCCCCTTGGGAGAACTCCCTCAAGCTGGAAACCTTCCTGGCCAGAGTAGTGAAGGGCAAAATGGAAATACACATGGGCCTCAGTGTTTCATAACTGCTGTGAGTCACTCTTCTTCACAGAAGACATGGCGAAGGGACAGAGCTCCCCATCTTATCAGTAAGGCTGGGCCCATGTGCCTCTCAGGCATCCCTCATCTGGGCCCTTTGCATGCTTTCTCTGCACTGGAACATGTCCCCTCGATGTTCTGCTGATGCCATGTCAGGCTCAGGAGGGGAAACCGAACATGACCAGGTCGAATACCTCTTCTGACTTCTTCATTCTTGGTTTTTCCCGATCCTTTCCCAGCTGCCTCAGAGGCCTGGCAACTTGCTGTGTATTCATTAGAAGTTCTTTTTTTTTTTAAGTTCTTATTTAAATTCCGGTTAGTTAACATACAGCGTAATATTAGTTTCAGGTGTACAGTATGATGATTTTTTTTAGGTTTTTTTTATTTACAATTCCATATATCACCCTGGTTAGAAAATCTTCAGTTTGAAAATAACTAGGATTATAGTATTATAATAAATAGGGGTTGATTTTCTCACATAAAAAGAAATTCAAAACCGAATAAAAACTGTTGTGATTTTGGCAGCACCGTGATGTCAAAGTCAATCATATGATACTGTTTGTTCTCCCTCATGGTTGCAAAACGGCTGCTACAGCTCTGGATAATTGTTATCTGTTCTCAAGGCAGAAAAGGAAACAAGGGCACAAAACAGTGGCGTTACTAGCATCTGTTCCTGTATCAGTCAGTCATTTGCTGTTGCATAAAATACCACTGCAAAACTTAGTGACTCAAAAGAACAATTATTTATGAGTTCACGACTCTGGGTCGGAGTTCGGGCTGGGCTGAGGTGGCAGTTCTTCTTCTGGTCTAGTGGGCTCCCTCATGTGACGACAGTCAGGTGACGGCTCAGGAGGGGCTCTATTGTCCAAGATAGCTGCACTCACATGTCTGCTACGTGATGCTGGCTCCTGGAGATACGATGACAGAAGCCGAGATCAGAGTAATGTCACTGCTGGAAGGGGACCACGAGCCAAGGCGTGTGGTTGGCCTCTACAAGCTGGAATCGTCAAGGAATGGACTCTTCCCTAAAACTTCCAGAAAGAACGAATCCTGCCCACCTTGATTTTACCCCGGTAAGACCTATTTTGGATCTCTGGCCTCCGGGACCGTAAGATAATAACTTTGTGTGAAGTCGATGCCCTTGTGGTATTTTGTTACAGCAGCAAGAGCAAACTCTCTCCCTCTGATGCTCTCTCCTTCTCGAAGGTCCCACTGCCTGATTTGTAAAGCTATATTGGAACATGGCCACCCATTCCTTCCTGTATGATCTATGTCTGCTTTCGTGTGGCAGTAGCAGAGTAGTTGTGAGGGACACTCTATGACCCACGAAGCCTAGAATATTTACTCTCTGGCCCTTTACAAGGAACGTTTGCCAGTCCCTGCTTGAGGAGGTGAGCCAGGGCTT
Source organism: Eumetopias jubatus (assembly GCF_037043125.1). NCBI lineage: Eukaryota > Metazoa > Chordata > Mammalia > Carnivora > Otariidae > Eumetopias > Eumetopias jubatus. The sequence continues at coordinate 123,190,298 of NW_028274810.1, forward strand.
CCTTGCATGGTGGGTCTTAGCAAGAGAACAAGAGTTTGCTTCAAAGTTCTTGGAAGTTCAAAGGCTTGGAAGTCCCGCAATGTCACCTCCTCTCCATTTTGGTCAAACAAAGCAAGTCCCAAGGCCAGTCACGGAAGTCAGTAGCAAGTCCCACCTCTTAAGAAGAAGCAGGGTCACATTGCAAAGGAGTGTGTGTATGGGAGATCTTATTGGGGCTGTCTTTGTGGACCGTCTGAGAGCTCCCTTTTGTCAGGGGATCAAAGCCTCCCCAGGGACTCCCCACCAGACACCCCTTCAACCTCACTGGCCACAACAGGGCAGCATGGGGAGCTGGGGAAGCAGCTGCAGGATTATCATGACTGGTTTAGGCCAAGAGTGATCCATCGCTTGGCAGTCATGCTCCGTTAGCCAGGAAAGGGGAGTAGGTGCTGAGGAGGCTGTTAGCAAAGGTGGTCCTACCTGTGCGGTCCAGGTGGTCCTGAAGGTATCAAGTTCACTCACTCCACAAATACACATCCAAATATCACGAACATGCTCTGTGCCCATTTCTGGACAGGGTTGTTGTAAGGGAAGGTGGTGTAATCCCTGTCCTCAAGGAGGTCACAAGCCCCCGGAGGAACTCTCCTCCGTGGCCAAGGAGGGTCTGCGCAAGGATTTTCACTGCCATCCTGTTTTTAGAAGGGAGTAAGGGAAAGCAACACTCCGACAGAAGAGGACACAGAAACTCGTTCTATGATGGGCACGTTCATAATAATTAAAATAAATGAACCAAATCCTCACACATCAACCTGAATAATTCATGAGCGTATCTGAAGTGAAAAAAGCAAGGTGCAAAATACTGTGTGGTGTATAATATCACTGATGTAAATTGTGAAACATAAAACAATGGTATAAATTGCTTTTGGAAAAATAGCAGGTAGTCAAAAGACGTGAACATGGGAGGGAAGGGAGAGGAGATGGGAATGTAGCTGAAGCACTAATATTTTATCCCTTAAAAAAACTAGAGAGAGGGCACCTGGGTGGCTCAGTCGGTTAAGCAGCTGCCTTCAGCTCCGGTTGTGGTCCTGGGGTCCTGGGACCGAGTCCCAAGTAGTGCTCCCTGCTCAGTGGGGCATCTGCTTCTCCCTCTCCCTCTGCCCCTCCCCCCTGCTCATGCGCGCTCTCTCTCTCTCTCTCTCTCTCTCTCTTTCTCTCTCTCTCTCAAATAGATAGGTAAGATCTTAAAAAAAAAAAGTAGAGCAATTAGAAGGATACATTACAATGGTTATAAATGGGTTATATTATTCCCTGTGTGTGAATATAAGTATGTGTGTGTCCGTGTATATGCGTGTATATATATGAAATATTTCGTAATAAAACATTTTTTAAACCCACCAAATAGTTGAGGAGCTGTAACCATCCAACATGAAGGAATCAGGGAAGGAGTCAAGGGCGATCTGTAGGGCAAGGCTGCTCTCTGTCATTCTTAGTGCTTCCCACCCTGGGCCGGAGGCTAGTAATTCAGTGGATGTCCTTGTGTCAAGTTTTCGGGGAGGCCCCGGAGCATGGAAACTTAAGTGAAGGGCAAAAACTCAGTTGTCCCAGGAGTTCAGAAAAAGGGGGTCACTGGAGGCCCAGGCTGGAGAAGGGGCTGTGGCCTGAGGCTGGCAGGACCAGCGGTGTCGTTCTGATGCAACTCCTTCTCCTTCCTGAGCAGACTACTTGCTCTGTGTCATGGCAGCCGAGGATGCTGGCAGGTACAGAAGGTTGGAATCAACAGGCCTGGGGTGGGGCCCCAAATTCTGCCCGTCCTAAGCCGTGCAACCGTGCAAGTCTTGCATTACCTCCCCAGGGCCTCAGTTTTCTCATCAGTAAAATGGGTATCAAAACCCTTGGCCTGCCCCCCTCACAGGCTTGCTGAGGGGAGTGGAAAAGATGGAGGGTGTACAAGTCCCACAAGCCAGGGAAGGATGTGTGCTCCCCAGTCTGTGTAAACTGAGGGTTTCCACTGATTTGTCTGCAGGGGTTTCTCTCAGCTTCAATGGGGGCCTTTGATAATCCAGTTTTCACAAAGCAGCATGAACTTGCTTTATTTACATCATATTGGTACTATGATCTGTGCTTAGAGCAAAGTCAGCAGCGGGGTAGGTACCCAGGGAGCAGAGCTGAGGAGATGGTTCTCATCCAGCGCCCCCACCCATGGACTCACTCATTCCACGAACATTTCAGGATGTAGGCTTGGAGGTGGTGATGCCAACAGAGTCGGCCTCTAATGAGCCCTCGGCGTCAGGGGCGTGACAGGGGTGGCTACAGCGCAAGGAGTTCTGAGATTGTCCACCACCTTTTCAGCCATATGTTGGGAAAGAGAGAGTTTCCAAATTCAGATGATGCAGTTTGCCACTTCTTCCAGAGGCTCCTTTGGGGGGGGGGGCGCGGTGGGGGGAAGACCCCTAAGGACAATCTCGGAGGCTAGGTAGGATTATCCTGGTTTGGGAGGGAATTCCAGGTAGAGCTGACAGCTTGGATAAAGCCCCAGAAGCAGGATGGCTTATAACTTATCAGGATTTTGAAGGGACAACTCCGGTGAATGTGAGCTTTTTTGTCTTTGCTTTGTTTGTTTGTTTTGTCATTTCACTGAAATTTAAGCTGGAGCTGAATTTTGCCGTTAGGATTAGAGCAGGGAGGGCCAGAGGTCAGCCCAGGTTCTCCACTGCAAATTCTTCATTCTAAGCCTCGGTTTCCTCGTCTATAAAATGGGCTTGTTGCAGAGTTGTCCAAGTAAGAAATGAGAAATGGACATTAGTTTTCAACAGACACTTATTTTTTTCAGGTAGGCTTCATGCCCAGCATGGAGCCCAATGCGGGACTTGAATTCACAACCCCGAGACCCCAAAACCTGGTCAAGAGTCAGCCGCTTAACTGACTGAGCCACCCAGGTGTCCCTCAATGAGTACTTTTATTTGAACTGCTCAAAAATGTGCTTTGCCTACCTTATTGCCAACTTCTCTTTCCTTCTCAGCGCCCTGAGCCTACCGTAAGGAGCCAACTAAATCTTCCCCCCAAAATACACCCTCTGAGGTGAGGTTTCGCTGTCGTTGCCCCAGGGAGAGGGTTCCCCGAACAACGGGTGACCCTGGGGGGCCAGGGCGGGTGGTGCTTCAGAGGGAACTGGGGGAGACTGTGAACAGCCTGGGGAGTTGGTGGAGGGGATTCCTCTGCAGTGTGTCTTTGGGAGCTGGGCAGGAATCTCCCTCGAGAAGGCCTCTTTCCCCTTTGCCTCTGACCAGCCCACGGAGTCCATTTACTTGGTGACTTCACGTGCCCCAGGCAGGTGCCATCCCTGACAAGGGCAGTGCCCCGGACGCCTGAGTCACTTGTCCCATAGCTTCCAATGTATCCCCTGAACTGGGGCGGGCGGGGGGCATTCAGAACCTTCCCAGAGGCTCCCAGGGCCATCGGGAGACCTCCCCCAGCTGCAGAGCAGGTCTCTCCATGTCCTCCCACCACCATCATGTTGGCCCCCGTCCGCGGGGCCTGCCTGGCGGGAGCCCCCTGGACGTGGCCGGCAGCTGGCAGGCACGAGGGCCCCCAGACCTCACAACGCCCTGCAAGGTGGGCTCACTGCTCCCGCCCTCGTGAGCCAGCCCAGCGTGATTAACCTGTGTGGCCAAGGTCACACAGCAGCTAAGTGACAGAGTTAGGGCTCGCCCTGTGGTGGCAGGATCCATCTGACTGGCCCTCTTGCCTCTCTTCCCCTAGACAGGCAGGATGTGGGATCGGAACGCACTTCCCGGAAGGGGCGGCCGGGGAGGCCGAGGGTGAGTCAGAGCCGGCCCTCTGCCATGTCCTCTCAGGAAACACTAGGTTGATTGTGGTCCATTGTCGCCCTCCCTGCACATGAATGAGTATGAGTAACTGCAGAACAGAAAGAAGGCAGTTCCTGGGTAGGGGGCACAGATGGAGGAGGGGGCATTCTTGGGAACAGGAGGTGCCCCTTTCCGGAGCCAGGGGGGCTGGGCCCCACCTCATCTGGGGCAGAGAGGAGAAGAGGAGAGCCAGGAGGGTCTCCGCGCAGCACTCAGGGGTGCCGGGTATATACGTGCAAACACGGAGCCCGGGCACGACGGGGGCACTGTGGAGCTGATTCTGGAGCCCAAGGACCCTGGGAGAAGTTTGGAACAGCCTCTGTGGGCAGAGCAGAGGGGACCTGGGGAACAGAGGAGGTTGCAGGCAGGGTTGTGAAACAGGTGCGCTGGCGACCAGACATCCGTGTGGGACAAGGGAGTGTCGGAGGCGATGGACGATGGGGCTGCGTTTGGAGCCTGGATGAATGGTTCCAGATTTGCAGTCGCTCTGCCAGCCTACTCCCACAGGCAGGACACACCTGTGTGGTCTCGGGGCCGAAACGAGGGAGGCTGGGCTCCAGCACAGGTGCCGCCAGGTGCTGGCGGTGGGAGTCGGGGGGACCTTGAGCCAGTCAGCGCACCCTCTGTGGGTACAGAAAACAGACCTCAAGGGCAGCATGCTTGGCCTTGGCTCAATGGCCAATGGCTCAGAGTAAAGCCTGAGGGGAGTAGGGGATGGCTCCATGGGGTGACCAAATGCACTTCTAGAACTTTTATCAAAACATGTAAAATCTTTATCAAGGGTAATAAAATTCAAACCCCTCCAAGGCTGCTCAGCCCTGCCCCTGCCTACCAGAAGTTCATCTCCTCAGCATGTTCCAGACACACCTTTTTCTCTATATAAAAGTGGCAGACACTCTCTGCCCCAGGGCCTTTGCACATACTAAATCCTCTTCTAGAAGCCTCTTCCTCGCCACTCATCCTATTTCTTCTCCCCACCAACTCCCACCCATTGTTCAGGTTTTAGCTGAAATGTCCCTTCCTCAGAGACACCTTCCCTGAACCCCTGAACTAAATTAGCTGGGTCACTCTGTTACTTCTGCTCCCAGCATTCAATGGTGCTCCCTTTTATCACTGACCCTCACAGGGAAATTATTCATGCAATTATTTGTTTAGTGCTTGCCCCCACCCCCACCCCACTAGATCACAGGTGCTGGCAGGCCCGCAACCATATCAGTGTATCACAGCCATCCTTTGTTGATAGGAAAAGGGGAAGGAAGGAAGGAAGGAAGGAAGGAAGGAAGGAAGGAAGGAAGGAAGGAAGGAAGGAAGGAAGGAAGGAAGGAAGGAAGGAAGGAAAGGAGAAAAGTAGGCTAAATGAAAGAGTGGGTAGACAGAAGGAAAGAAAGAAGGAAAAAAGAGGGAGAAAGAGAGGAAGGAAAGAAAGGAGGGAGGAAAGCAGGCAGGCCAAATGGAATGGCGGGTGGTTGGAAGGAAGCAGGAAGGGAGGGGGGAGGAGGGAGAGCTCCCCGGCCGGCAGGAGCAGAATGAGGCCAGCCCTCTTAGGGGAATGGCGTAGGGCCCCCACAAAGCACGCACCCTGTGTGCTGTCCTCCGATCCCGCAGCAGGCAGTTCCCCGGGTGGGAAGGACGAGCAAAGGCTGGTCCGCTCCCCCCAGAGACCCATGTAGAGCCCCCGGCCTACAGCTTATGAGCTCTACTCCCTGGCCGCCCCGTGTGCCGGTCCGCCTGGTGTGCCGGTCCCCCTAGCTGCCCCGTGTGCCGGGCCAGATCCTTCACATCTCAGAGCCTCCCTGGGCTCTTGTCTCGCTGAGATGAAACATCAACCGTCCAATGACACTGGGCACCAGGAGATGGACGGAGAGGGCGGCCCTGAGGTCCCCAGCCTCTTACCGGGCCCAGCAGAGGTGTTCAGCAACAGCAGGCTTCTCCCAGGTCCTGTGTCTTCACCCTCTTCTCAATCTTGCCCGTGGTCACCAGCACCCGCAGACCAGTGCGTGCCCTCAGGCAGAGCCCAGGGCGGAGGTGGGGGGGGGGACAAGAAGGGAAGGAAAGAACGTGGGTAGGGGGCATCCAAGAGTCCTGCCTATGTTGGAATCATGACTCAGCCATTCTCTGGCTGTGTGACCGTAGCAAGTGATTTAACCACTCTGTGTCTCGGTTTTCCCATCTATGAAATGAGGATGACAGAAGGGCTCGCCTCATGGGCTTGTAATGAGGACTGAATGAGTTGATATTTATAAAGATCTTAAAACAGTACTTGGCACATAATGAGCCATGTTTATAAAATAATTAACATCATAATAGCCATCATTTATCGAACTTACCTCCTGCCTAGCTCTGGATAGCATTTTCTGGCATCATTTCTGTCTCCCAGGAACTCCCGGACTCGGGAACCCATCCACAGAGGTTTAGTGACTGGCTCAAGGTCATTCCTGGCTAGAGCCTGGGTTCCCGATGCAAACGGAGTCAGTTGAATTCTTTTTTATTTCAAGCTACAGCCAAGGGTACCCTAACACAGTGTTGTTGCATCCCTGCCTCTCAGTCACCACTGTGCATGAGCCAGAAGAGATGCCAGGAACAAAGTCACTTAGGCGCTCAAGGTGGAGGTAGTCGTTACATGCTGTGTCGGGATTTTATATTTCCACGGAAGATCTGACCCTTTAACTTGAGGAGTGCTGCCTTCTTTCCTCTTTGCTCACCCCACTGACCCTGATCCCGGCAGCTAGCTCCCTTAGAGTTACTGCTCTGTGAACCCAGGCGGCCCCTAGCCCCCATTCCTTGTTCCCTTGTTGGGTGGGGTAAGGGTTTGGAGAGGAGGGCTTTAGCTGGAGAGCCTGGAAGTCCTGGGCCCCCTCCCCGCACTGGCCCTAACCCTCTTCCCTTCTCTTAAATCTAGTTCCCCCATCTCTGAAAGAAAGGGGTTTAATTTCAAACTAAAGGAGCAGTCTCCCATCCAAACTACATATTAGAATTACTTGGGGGGAGATTTATTTTTTAAGATTTTATTTTTAAGCCATCTCTACACCCAGTGTGGGGCTCAAACCCAGGAGGGGAGATTGTTTAAACACCTATGCCTGCTCCCATCTCCCCACCCGAGGTTCAGATGAAGTGATCTAACGTCAGCCATCGATACCTTTAGAGCTTCTTCCGGGTGATTCTAAGAGCCAAAGGACAAGACTTGGTTTCAGGAGCAGAGTGAAATGTTCTATTATCTGTGGCAAAATGAGAAAAATGACCAGAGTGCATTAAGTTTTCCTTGGCGATAAGTGTGTTCAATTTAAACATACCTTTTATCTAACATTATACCCTTTCTATGCTTTGGAGCCGCTTAAGCCCTTTCTCTTGGGATGATACAATGACAACAGATGGCGCTGGCTTTTTTTTTTAAACATCCTTTTTAACCAAATAAAAATTTTGGCAATATTGGCCTCCAAAATTGTGAGGGAAATATTTCCTGGCTAGAGAAATCCAAACATTCAGAAACTCTAGCCTGGGTCCGTGCTGTCCAATACAGTAGCAACTAGGCGTAAGACACGGTAGAACCCGTGAACTGTGGCTGGTCCAAATGGAGTGGTGCTCGCAGTATAAAATACACACGGCATGTCAAAGACTTTGTATGAATGAAAGAATGCACAGTAGCTCATTAATAAGTTTTACATCACTCAGGTGTTGAAATGTTAATATCTTGGATACACTGGGTTGAATAAAATATATGATTAAAATTAATCTCCCCTGTTCCTTTGCACTTTTTAGAGATATAGGCCCTCGACAATTTGAAATTACACGTACGGGGCACCTGGGTGGCTCATTCGGTGAAGTGCCTGCCTTCGACTCAGGTCATGATCCCGGGGTCCTGGGATGGAGCCCCGTGTTGGGCTCCCTGCTCGGTGGGGAGTCTGCTTCTCCCTCTGCCTTCCACTCCCCCTGCTTGTGCTCACTCTCTCTCTCCTACAAATAAATAAATAAAATCTTTCTAAAACATATAATAAATAAAAGCAAGAGAATGGAAGCTGTCAGACCCCTGGAGGCCGAGGCTCAGAACTCACCCAGCGTCCCCTTTGCCACAAGCATTGGCCAAAGCAAGTGAAGGGCCAGCCTAGATTCCAGGGCTGAGCAAACAGACCCTGTCTCTCCAGTAAGAAGGGCTGCAGGGGATTGTGGCCACTGGACAATCTCCTGACTCCAGCTCAGCGGCCCCAAACGAGGAAAGGGTATGCCTGCTCCCTGCACCCTGGTCTTTGTCAGGCCCTCACTGGGATGTTCCTGGATCCTCAGCGCTTTTACCCCCATGGGCTCCTGCCTCCCGGAAGATTGATAGATGATAGCGAGCTAGAGAGCTAGAGATTATATTTTATGATGAACGTAATGGAGGCTGGATTCGTTATTACATATTCATTATTATTATGTTCTCTTTTTTTCTGATTTCAGAAGAAAGGAAAATGGAACCCTTTTTGTGGGGCCCTATAAGCATCCCGGGCACGAGGCTTTGTGTCTTGTGGGTCACGTGGAGAAGTCGGTCCTGCGTTTTGTGGCTGATCGAGCACGGGGCATCCCAGCCCAAGGGGTTCTGAGTCCCAGCCATCGCTCAGCAACCTGGGAACTGTTCAGGGTGACAGAGGGTGCGGCAGGCGTCCTCAGAGTGAGTTACATATCTCCCTGTGAGCTGTGTTCCAAATCCCCTACAAGGACATGGGTACTTTGCCCTTCCTTAAGTGATGGGCCATAACTCCATTTCTAGGGAAACTCGTGGAAGCCAGGTGAGACCAGGAAGGGCATTCAGGGCTCCGATGGTGATAATAACATCAGAGAGCCCCTGCTTTGGTGGATGGCTTTATGGCCGGCCAAGGGCTTTCCCGCACCCCCCTGCCTTGAGCCTCGCATCTGCACTCCGAGGTGCGTGCGGCACGTGGTACTGCCCACCTTTTCACAGAAACGGACGTTGAGGCTCAGCGATGTAAAATGACTTGCCCATTTAGTCGTGGGTTCTCTGGAAGAGCACCCTCGGCTAGCTCCCTGTCACCACGTGAGTCCCACATGATCCCTGGAGGCGACTATTGTGACCGACAGCCCGGGCAACAGAAGCTCCCTGTGCCCCTGAAGGAGGTCCGGCCTCAAAGGAGCGGCCCAGCCTGGTTAGTGCTAGAATGTTCCCTGACAGCCACATAAGCCACGTGTATTTGGGGTCGGGGAGGGCTGGGTGATTCTTTCAGATTCTGGGGGACTATGCAGCTCTTCAAAATCAGAGCCTACTTTTGGCTTCTTCCCACATGTGGATGCTGGTCTGTTGTTTTTGACAAGGTTCTGTTGTTACTGGAGCCTGGGTGGCTCAGTCGGTTAAGTGTCTGATTCTTGATTTCAGCTCAGGTCATGAACTTGGGGTCATGGGATTGAGCCCTGCGTGGGGCTTGGTGCACACTGTGGAGTCTGCTTGAGATTCTCTCCCTCTCCCCCACCCCTTTCTCGTGCTCTCTCTCTCTCTCCCCAAATAAATGAAGTCTTTTATTTTTCAGTTTTTTTTTTTATTAGCATATAATGTATCATTTGTTTCAGGGGTACAGGTCTGTGATTCATCAGTCTTACACAATTCACAGCACTCACCATAGCACATACCCTCCCCAGTGTCCATCACCCAGCCACCCCATCCCTCCCACCCCCAATAAAATCTTAAAAAAACAAACCAAGATGATGTCACTACCACTATTTATTTGGAAAGCATATCAGAAAGAACACAGTCCAAAGCCAAACGGCCCTGTGTCTTGTGCCACCTTCTCTCAGAGAAGCTGATTCAGCCACTCAGACCCAGTTTCATGAATCTGAACTGAGCTGAGCGTCACCTACTTCCTGGGGCCCCTTTGTGAGGACGAACTGAGGAAAGAGGTGACAAGTGTTTAGCCCATTGCTCAGAGGCATGCTCCGGGCTCAGAGGTGCTCACGGTCCGGACTCCTCTTGTTGATATTTATCTGCCCAAGACCCACATGGAGCATCATGGAGGCCAAGCTGACCACAAAACCCTTTCCCCTGCCCTGTTCCTGGCCATCTTCCCATGGCCTCCGTGGTGAAACATGTGGTCCATCACCTCAGACCAACGTAGAACAGATATTCTAAGCCCTAAGGACATTCTTCCGTGAAAACATGAGGGATTGGGGTTCTTGCCCCTCCGAGCACCTGTCTGGAAATGGGCGGTCCAGCCCTGGACCCTGCAGCTGAGCCTGTAGGAGCTGAGATGCAAGGGTGCTGGGGCAGGCCGCGGGGAGCAGCATGGAGTCTGCCTATTAGTCACATTTCCTACATGCACCCAAAGCCATTTCCACCCACTGCTAAGGATGTGAGAAGGTTCCCCCGCCCTGGAAACCACTCTCCTCCCAGCTAGCCCCAGGGTACCTCAGTCATGGTGACAACCTGTTTCCTGCCACAGTCTTGGGGCCTTACGAAAAGTCAGCTCAATTCAAAGAGTTGCTGAGTGCTGCCAACATACCAGACTCCGGGGTACAGAGACTGACTGGACGAAGTCAGGACTCTGGAGTCATTTGCAGATGAGCTCAGCAGAGCGTGGAGAGGAGCAGGGGGTCATGGAGGCACAGGGCAGGACCACCTAATAAAACCCAGCTGAGATAGGTGTAGGGGGCGGTGAGATCAGGGAAGGCTTCCCGGCGAAGGTGATAGCTGAGCTGCGTTCTGGATGCCACCAGTAAGGGCGGCATTCCAGGCAAAGGGCTCAGCCTGAGCAGAGGCTCAGAGGAACTGTGGGCTCTGGAATGCTGGGTAGTTTGCTGAGGGGGAGGGGAAGAGGAGGAAATGGGGAGGGGGGCAGGGCTACACTGGAGGAGGCTGCATGTCAGAGGGACCCTGGGTGACAGGCAGGGAGGGGTAGAATGGCCAGCTCTGTGACTCCAGGACCAACTCTGGTCACCCCGGGGGTACCTGGCCCCCAGCAAACACACACTGCAGCCTGTGGGTAGATGTTCAGGGAGACCCTGAGGATGGAACAGAGAAGGGACAGTCTGGGGGAGGGGCAGTTCCCCAGCCGGGTCACTTGGGTCTACCAAAGCAGCATCCCCAATCTGAGGTGGTGCTTGAATGGATCATTTTCATCTTAAGAGTTATGTGTTTGTATTCGTGAGCATTAGAAGAATACGGAAAGGGGCGCCTGGCTGGCTCAGTTGGAACAGCATGTGACTCTGGATCTCCAGGTCGTGAGTTCGAGCCCCACACTGGGTGCAGAGATTATTTAAATAAAGATTTTAAAAAATACAGAAAGAACATCATGCCCTTTAAAAGATATCCCTTGGAATTGGAATTCTTTAAGTCGAGGAAAGGGTGTATTGATGCCACCAAGTGCCAGTGAGGACTGGGGGCCACGTCTACTGATCTCAAGGCCTCACGCAACAGGCTGTAAGGGCTCAGCGAAGAGCTGGTGAATGAATGAAGAGAACAGGGAACAGGGGCAACGGGAGGGCTTGGTTTGGGCTGGACGCGGTGTGTTCTCAGCGGCAGGAACCCCTCACGGCCCCCGCTCACTGGCCCTGGGGACCAGTGCTGGCTTGGGTTAGCCGGTGGGAAGGGAACCAGCTCAGCCCCTCGGGCCTGGAAAGGGCAACCCGGGAGCCTACACCGAGGGTGTGGATGGCAACAGTGAGCGATGAACTCACTACCTCCCCAGTGTCCTCGGATGCCCTGGCAGCCATCCTTGGGTACGCCTACCTGAATTAAAGAGTCAAGGGGAAGAAACGGACAGCAGCCTCGGCCGCCTTCCCCCTGGGTGGTCGGCATCACTGTTTAGGGGCCGTGGAGAGGGGGCTGGGAAGCTGGTTAGAACCCACTCCTCTGCTTCCCGAGAAGGTGCAGACCGCTGCCCAGAGCCGTGGAGGAGCTCCCACCACTGAGAACACACAGCAGCCCACGCAGACCAAGCTAATAATAGCCCACATCAAGCGTCCCCTTTCTGTGCCAAGGATTTTATGAGCCTCATCAAATTTATCCCCCAAACAGCCCCGGAAAGTAGGTAGGCAGATTGTCTCCATTTTATAGGTGAAAACACTGAAGTTCGGAAAAGTTAACTAATATTCCTCAAGCTCCCGTGTCAGCTTAGGGGTGGGGCCAGGATTTAAACTCAGATCTGTTTGACAGACGCCAGAACCTCTGTGCTTGACCCTTGTGCCGCATTGCCACTGTTTGTTATTTCTGGAACAGTCTTGTTGAGATTTAATTCACATATCATGGAGTTCACCCTTCAAAGTGCATAATGCAATGGTTCATAGGGTCACACAGCGTCACCATAGTCAGTCTGAGAGCATTTTCAGCATCCCCCAAAGAAACCCCATACCCGTTAGATGCCCCCGCCCCTGCAACACGCTGCCACCGCCCCCTGCCATCCCCTCCCAGCCCCATGCAACCACTACTCTACTTTCTGTCCCCTTAGAGTTGCCTATTCTGGGTGTTTCACATAAACAGAATCATACAATAGGCCATCTTTTGTGGCTGGTTTCTTTTCCTTCGCATCATGTTTTCAGAGGTCATCCAGGTGGGGGCGTGTGTCTCTCCTTCATTCCGCTCCACTGCTCAGTAATTGTCTGTTGTACGGATACGCCACATTTGTGTATCTATTCATCCACTGAAGGGCCTTTGGGCTGTTTCCACCGTTTGCCCACGACGAACAAGGCTGCTTATGAGTATTCACGCACAAGTGTTTTGGTGGATGCATTTCTCTTGGGCAGACACCTAGGAGCAGAATTTCTGGGCCAAATCATTACTGCATGTACGTGGCCACTGTTTGGAGAGAAACAGAATCCGTCTGTTTGCAGATGAGAAAACAGAGCCTCCAAAAATCCCAGTGACCTGCCCAAGTTGTACAAAGTCTAAGTGGCCAAGGAAGGCTTTGCTTTGAGTTACATCCAATTTCAAAAGCCGAGCTTTTTCAACGTACTCCACTGTGCATGGTAGGAGCTCATTTCCTACAACTTTAAGGTAGGTGCGGTGGGCGGGGGGGCGGGCCGGGGCGGGGCGAGATGCTGTCAGAATTAAGCCGATGAGAATTAAGCAGGATCTCTGCTTCTGAGTGACTTACCATGACTCGGCTATTCACACCACACCGTGAACCTTGTCCAGCACGTGCTACGTGCTGAGCTTTGCGATGGGCATGATGCCGACCACAAAGATAAAGGCTGTGCCATCCTGACCCTCAAGGAGCTCCACCTCTACTGAAGAAGGCCCTGGGCTTGTCAGTGAACAACACTGGTGAGTGACAAGTGCTGGGGCCCAGGAAGGAGCTCAGGAAACATGGCAGGGCTGAAGATGACCTCCCAGGGCTTCTGGCTGGTGGGCTGGGAAATGGACAATGAGCATAAGCAAAAGGCATTTCAAAGTGAGGGGATGGTCTGTTTCGAGGCCTTACAGTGTTGGGGGGTCTGGTGGAGGGTAGAGGCAGAGACCGGGATGAGAAGCTGGGCAGCTGGGCAGGGCCTCAAACACCACACCCGGAAGATTGGACTTGCTCTTTTGAAGTGTCTGAGGCAGGAGGGATACAAGGAAATTTGGTGGTTAGCAAAATCCCTCTGGAGCAGTAAAAAGAATGAAAGATGAAAGTGGAGCAGGTTAGAAGCCTACTGCACCAGTCCCAGCAATAGAAGAAAGGGCCTGAATAGGACAGTGGCTCTTGGGATGGAGAGGAAAGGACAAATGGCAGAAGCCTCTAGCAAGGAGGGGAGTGTCTGTGCCACTATTTGGCACTGGCAGAGGCAACCTCTGAGAGGTAGGGGCTGAATGGTGGCCCCCCGGAAAATATTTGCCCACTGGGAACCTGTGAGTGCGACCTAAGGGTCTTTGCAGATGTTATTGAGCGTCTTGAGATGATCTTATCCTGGATCATCCCAAGAGGCCCTTGATTTTGGACTTCTGGTCTCCCGGACGGTGAGAAAATAAATTTCTGTTGTTTTAAGCCACCAATTTTATGGTAATTTGTTACAGCAGCCCCAGGAGACTGATAATCCACAGGGTGCTGCAGGTTCCCGGGGTTGGGAGACCCAGCACCTCATTTCCACATCTCTGGGCTCCGGGGAAGGAGGTGCCCGTCTCCCACCTGCAGACCCAGACAAGGCAAGGCTGGAGAGAGAAAAGCTCTCACTCGGCCTCGTGCTAGAAAAACAGTCTCCAGTGTGTTGCCACATGAGGATTAGTCAAATAATTATGAGCTCTGACTTCCCCTGAGTGATGCGGTGGGACTGAAGGCTGAGGCCTTGGGAAGAGTGAGTGGGGTCGTCGCGTGGTCAGGGAGGAAAGGCAGCATCAGTCGCCTCCCAGGAGAGGCCGATCTCCGTGGGAACCTACTAGAAATCTGACCAAGTTCACAGGTGACACACCCCGAACATGAGCCAGTCAGGTGAACCAGAGGCCACTCGCCAGCCACCAGCCTGACACATTCCACTCTGCATGGTGAGCTCACCCTTTAATCGTCCACAAAAGCCCTCTCAGAAGCAACACTGCTGGGAGCAAGGTCAGGCAAAGTCACCCTCTCGGTAGAGGCTGGGGAGCCCAGTGTGGCAGCAAACTCAGTGGCTTCGGAGTCTAATGAGCCGGGTTCAAAGTCCAGCACCGCCTCTTCATAGTCCTGTGTGTCGGGATCCCGTAAGTCATTTCACTCCGCCTCAGTTTTCTCATCTCTAAAATGGGGATGACTAGACCCACACTGCAGGATCGTTTAGAAAATTAAATGAGCTGTCATATGCCAAGTGCTGAGCACATAGTAGATGTTTTTGAGCAATTGGCAACCTGTATTGAACACCTATTGTGTGCCACCTGCAGACGCAGCCCCAAGTGGGGAGGCTTTGATGGGAGGGTCAGGGGTCAAGGGGAATTGCACAGGAAGTTAAGTTGAAGTTAGAATCATACTCCTGTGGGATTCAGGGATCAGCTTGAGGTCATAAGACAAGTAGTGGCCAGGTGAGTACTCAGACCCATGCTTCAGACCCCCACTGGCTGCCACCTCTGCTCTAGGGCCTGGGCAGTCTCTGAGGGTCCAGTTGTGCAGGGTTGGGCCAGCTCTAGGTCAGAGAGTCAGCCCCCTCGGAACCTGCAAGCCTCCACCTTGGGTGCTGGGCCTTCAACCCACTGCCCAGGGGGCCCCCCACGGCCTTGGTCTGGGCCTGGTACTCCATGTGATCGAGGTACCACAGTTTGTTTGTCCATTCACATGTTAATGGATAGTTGGCTTGTTTCCAGTTTGTGGTTATTACAGATAAAGTTGCTATGAGTATTTGTTTACAAGTCTTTGTGTGAGCGTATGTTTTCATTTCTCTTGGGCAGATTCCTAGGAAGAGAATGGGTGGATCATGGTAGATATAATTTAACTTTGTGAGAAACTGCTAAAGTGTTTTCCAAAGAGGTTGTACTATTTACATTCTCACAGGATATGAATGTTCCAGTTACTCCACTTCCCTGACAACACTTAGTATCAGCAGTCTTTAATTTTAGCCACTGTCATAGTCTGCTCGGGCTGCCATAAAAAATGCCAGAGACCGGGTGGCATAAACAACAGAAATTTATTTTCTTATACTTCCGGAGGCTGGAAGTCTGAGGTCAGGGTGCCAGCATGGTCCAGTTCTGGTAAGGACTCTCTTTCCAGTGTGCAGACTGACACCTTCTGTGTCCTCACCTCATTGGGGGGTGGGGGAGGGGAGAGGGAAACAGAGTGGGGGGGGCAACCAGTGGTCTCTTCACCCCCTTAATAAGAGCACCAGTCCCACAATGGGGCTCCACTCTCATGACGTCATCTAACTTTAATCACCTCCCAAAGACCCCACTTCCAAATACAACCACACTGGGAATTAGGTCTTCAACATATGAATTTGCGGGGAACACGAACATTTCGTTTACTAGAGCCATTCTAAAATACGTATCATGGTATCTCGTTGTGGTTTTAATTTGCATTTCCCTAATGATTGATGACACTGAGCATCTTTTAATGTGTTCACTCGGCATCTGCTTATCTTTTGTTGGTGAAGTGTCTGTTCAAATCTTTTGCCCATTTTTTACACATGTGTTGCATGTTTTCTTGCTATTGAGTTTTGAGAGTTCTTTATATATAATGGATATAAGTGCTTTAGCAGATATATGATTTGCAAATATTTTCTCCAAGTCTGTAGCTTATCTCATCCGTCACTTAATAGTAACTTTTAAAAAGCAGAAGTTGTAAAATTTTGGTGAAGTTCAATTAACCCACTTATTTGATGGGTGACACTTTTGAAGTCACACCTGAGAATCTTTGCCTAACCCAAGGTCACTAAGTTTTCCTCTTATGTTTTTTATTCTAGAAATTTCATAGTTTAGGTTTTGCACTTATTATCTATTTTGAGTTAAATTTTTTATCTGCCACATGGTATGGTCCAAGCTCATTTTTTGAGCCTAGGGGGTATCCAAATGTCCCAGCATTATTTGTTAATAGCCCATCCTTTCTCCACAGAACTGCCTTTGCACCTTTGTTAAAAACAAAAAAACAAAACAAAACAAAAAAAACAAAAAACCAGTTATCCGTATATGGGTAGATCTGTTTCTGGACTCTCTTTTTGTCTATCATTATGCCAATACCACACCGAGCTTTACCACAGGACTTGAAACCAGGTAGCATTAGCTTTCCAACTTGGTGCTTCTTCAAAGTTGTTTGGCGGATCTAGGTCCTTTGCATTTCCATATGAATTTTAGTATTGGTGTGTCAATTTCTCAAAAAGAAAAAAAAAACATGGTGGGACTCTGGACCTGGTAGTTGCCCAGGAAACTGTCGTGGACAGTGCTGAATATTCACCCTACGACTGTGCTTAATGGTTTACTGGACTTTTTCATGTCTTCCCATTAACTCTCAATAACCCTGAGACAGAAGCAGGTGTGGCGTTTCCCACTATATGACAAGGAAAGCTGAGCCTCAAAGGCCTCGCGCATTCCCCGTAGTCACACTGCTGTTGTCATCCTGCTAGCGAGTGGTAGAAACAGGTTTTGAACGCATGAGGTCAGGACTCCAACTCCGGGGCTCTCCATACTACCCTACGCCTAAGGCGGGGTCTCCAGGATCTCCCTAATATTCTAAAAGTTTAATAAGCTGGACAAAAAAAGGCACTCATTGTTTGGGTTACCTTAAAAAAAAAAAAAAAAACACAATTCCAAATGTTGGTGCCATGCAAATGTATTTCCGTTGCCCTAATTTGAGCTCTTTCCTCTGTTCTCCTAAAATGTGGGCGTCAGTCTTAATAGGAAATCCATATGTCTCTGTTCCCTTTTAACTTTCTTTCTTGGCAGGAATACAGCTCCACGGAGGAAAGGGGAGAGGAAATGGGGATACATCACAGAAGGAAGGATTCCAGTTTGAAGTGAGAAAGAACTTCCAGATGGTGGAGGCTGCCAAGCCCTGTGTGAAACTGCCAAAAAGAATGAGAACATTTCCAGCCTGGAAATCCTGAGGTCCACAGCACCGCAAAGAATAGCGATGGCCTTGACTCTCTCTTTCCTCTGAATGATGCATCCTCCCAGGGGCACGATGACAGTCACAGGCGTCCCCAAGTGAGCCCACACTGCCAGTGGGACCCACAACGGAGTCGATGTACAGTGTACGTAGCAGTTCTGAAATAGAGGGTTTCTTTTGTGTCGGGTTCCCTGAAAAGGGTTTCCGAGATGGAGATTTGCATGGAGGCGTGTTGAGAGTGCTCTTGGGGCCAGCATCTGGGTGGGGGTGCAGGGAGAGGAAGCAGATCAGGACATTGATGTGCCATGCAGCTACAATGGAGGCCTCAGCCCATCCCATCTCCGGGGCTGGCGTGGCCCTCAAGAGTTGACCCCATGGTAACCCCCTATCAAGCAGTCTTTATTTGGGAGGTGCCCCTCGGGAAGGCAGAGGGACTCAGCTGTGAGCTCTCAGCGGCCAGCACTCCCGGCAGCTGGGGAAAGGAACGCCTTGGTCCTAGACATCGTGTGCGCAGCAGGTGCACCAGACAACCACTGCTGGGTCTAAGATTGCTCTGCACCCTCCCTGTGTTCTTCACTGTTCCATGGAATGTTCCAACCTCGAACACCAGGAACACATCTCCAGATGTCCCTTGTGAGGCTGCAAGTCCATTCACTGTTGGCTTCTCCAGGTAGGGCAGAGTTAAATCTTGTCAGTGCAACAAAATCACCATCTAGAAGTTTTTCTGGGCCCTTTACAAGACTCATCTGCACCCACTTGGATCCACACTTCAAGCACCCACCCTCCCCGTAGGACAGGGACCTTTCCATCTCTCCACGCCCAGGCCCTTGGCAGGGTCTGGCAAGAGGCAGGTCCCCAGCACATGCGTTGATGAAAAGGTGAAGAAATGCTCTAGCTCTGAGCTCACAGGGATCTCTCAAGGACTTACTCTCTTTTCTCACTTTTTCTCACTTGATGTGCTCTGAGCTTACACTTCCATTTTCACGAATCTCAGGGTTCCTGTTGATATTAATGAAAGACCAGCTAATTCTAGAACTCTGAGATTTCCTTCGTGTCACCCTCAGTGATTGAGAGAACCCCTTGGCGGACCCGTGGACCAGATAACTGATCAACCCCAGGAGAGACCCCTCTCCTGTCCCCTCCCCTTGGGAGGAAGGTTGCGCTTCTTCCTTCACCCGTGCTAGCAGGAAGCTTCCCAAGAAAGAGGAAACACCCCACAGTGTGATATCAGCGTGGCCCGGCCGGGGTGGTCAGGAGAGAGATCCCAAGAGAGGCTGGAGGGAGAAATGCCCTCGGGGAGGAGAGCTTTTCTCCTTTAATACAAACCCGTGGTACACCTGCTATGCGCCGAAGGGCGCGCCGTGTTCTGTGCTGTGGTGGGGGCCACGTAGGCTGCGGTGGGAGCCCAAGAGACCAAGCGCTTAAGGCCGACTGCAGGGTGGGGGCTGGAGGGTCAGCAAGGCCTGGAGGAGGAAAAGAGGGCTACGCTGAGACCCTGAATGAGGAGTGGGACCCAGCCCTGTAAAAGGAGGAGGTGAGGGCACAAGGAAGAGTTCAGGCCAAGGGAATGGCACCTGCGAAAGCTACAGGCAGGCTAGGGACCTGGAGCTTTGGGGAGGCCCGCGGGCAGAGTCATAGCGAACATGGAGACCGATGGGATGGCGTTGACAGACGGCCAGGGCCTGGGTAGGGAGTCAAGGGCGCTGGGCCAAGACCAGCGGCATCTTCAGGCACAGCTGGGGGGTCCTGGGAATGTGTGGAATGAAATATCGGCTAAGACAGAGCCCCTTTGGGAAGAGTCCAGAGCAGCCCCCAGCCTCCCCCAGTCCCAGTGGGAATGGAGGCCCAGAGTCAACAGCAACAGCATTTTGGGGGGGGTGGGGGGTTCTCTCCATGGAACCTGCTAACCTCGCGTGCGCATGGCCAGGGCTTCCTCGCCCCCTTCAGATCCTTGCCTAAACAGCTTCTTTGCGCGCATCGCCCCCACCCCCATTACTCTATTTGCAATGTCTACTCTTTCTCCTGCCTGCTCTATTTCTCTCCTTGGGCCTTGGCACCACCCACGCCCCTGCATTTGCTCATCTGACTGTTCGTTAGCCATTTCCCCTCACCTCTTGTCTGTTTTGTTCACTGCTGTATCCCCTAGAGCCTAGATGCTGGGCACCCCGTAGCTCCCCAGTGCCCAGTTACGGAATGAAACTGCTAATAACTCCTCCCGCTTTCATATGTCCCATCCGTTCTTTCCTTTATCCTCATAACGACCCCCATTGTACAGCTGAGCAAACTGAGGCCAAGGGACGTAAAAAACACAAGTAGACATCTAGCCAGTGGCAAAGCTGGGGCTTACACCCTTGGATTGGGAGTTGCTGCTGCCAGGTCTCTTCGGGAAACTGCTTTAGCATCTGCCAGAGTAGACGATATCTAAGAAGGGTAGGTATTTTCACCCCCCTCCCCGCCATGTGCACACGCACACATTCGAAAAACATAAACAAAAAAAACCAAACTCCAAAAACCACATGCTCAAATTCAGAGAACAGATTTGCAAATCCAAAGTGACGGCGTTGGCTAAGTTATTGGCATAAATCTCTGTCTCACACAAGTGGGTCACGAGTGTGTTGGTAAATCTGTCGGGGGGGGGGAACTCCGGGAAATGGGTATCCTTTCCCCCAGCCCATGTGGGGTGACCAGCTTGGGAAGCGTGTTAACTCCTGCATCCCAGGCCTTGAGCCTGGAGGCTCAAGGCTGAGAGGGGTCAAAGGACTCGCCTCATGGTGAGTCTCGGGGCTCCTGGGCCTCTGAGGGGCAGAGGGAGGCTGTGGCCCAGAGCACCAGCCGTCAATCTTGTCTGTCCCCTGGCAGTTCGGGCGGGAGGGGCATCCGGAGAAGGTGGGAAGCTGTTGGTCTTGAGCTCCAAGTGCGTCTCCTGCAAAGCTCCTTGGTCTGGGTGGGAAGAGGTCAGAGTTCATCCCCCGCGCAGGTGCGGCTCCCCCCCACCCCTTGCTTCCTCCCATCAGCCAAAGCCCACAGTTTGAGTGGCTCTTGGTTGACTTCCTTGGGGAAGAAAATGATGATACAAATGACTCCATCTTTCACTTCCCAGACCCCACCCAGGGCACTTTTTAAGAGGTGGAAATTTTATTAAATCCCTGAGCACAGCTTCTTTCTACATTTTCTGTGGTTTAACTCTCCCTGGGTCTTTTTGCTTATGGTTTTGGCTTTTTCCCCCCTCTTTAAATCTGAGAGTTTTCTTTCTCCATTGTCTCTTAAATGAAACAAGTGCTAACATTTCTAGTATTTTCTACAGGCCTTGCATACTCTGACAGTAAGTACGTACTGACCTGGCAACCAGTACGTCTCTGTGCATGTGAATCCCCAGTATGAATCTGGGTTCTCCTTTACCTGACTGCCCCTGTCCTTCACTCCTTCCTTTGCAGACTGGCCTCAGGACCTTGGCTCACACTGGTCCCCTGGGAGAATGGCTTTCTTCCCCCCCATTTACCCAAATTGGTCTCTTCCTTGCCCTAAGCAAGGTTCCCCTAGGCAATAAAAATCTTTTCTGAGCACTGTAGCCCCTCTTACCCTCCTCCCTCCTGAAGGACTGGGCCTGCCTCCCCGATCTGGTAGTGCAGGTAGAGGTGAATTCACCTCTGGGCGATCGTCTTTGAAAAATATGAAATTAACTGTAAAGATATGAATATGCATTTTAGGAAAATGAACTGCCCCACCCTCAAACCTGGTTCCTCCTACCACTGCCCACGCCCCAGGTAGCCCACTGTGAGTTTGGTTGATACTTCCAGGTTATTTAATTCACATGCTTTCACACATATTCAAATAAACACACTTGCCTCAAAAGCAGGAACCTGGGCTGAGACGTCCAGCCAGGCTTCTGCGATTAGTGCTCAATTTCTTCTACGTGTTTCGTCTCCCTGGATCTGGGCAGCCCCAGGAAGCGTGCAAAGTAGAGGGTGATCCCTCCTTTTCACAGGTGAAGTTGCAGAGGTGCAGAGAAGTTAATGGGGTTGCCTCAGGTCACAGAGCTAGTAAGAAAGAGAGTGAAATTGGAACGCTTGTCTTCTGACATGCCCAGCTGTTCTGGGAAAAGCACCGAAGGACGCTTGACTTCCCTAAACCTTACTCCCTGAGTGCCCAGCTCTGCAGAGCTGAGGTTAGCTAAAAACATGTTGCAATCCCTTGTTACTCTCTGAGTAGCCAAACCCGGGTTCTCAGCTGTGACTTGATATGTGCCCTGGGTGGCAGCCCCTTTCACGCCTGTGGTTCAGTGTCCACTTGGGTGAATCACGAACCATCAGCCAGCTGTCGCCTCACCTTTAGCTCCGTGAGGTGTGAAGCTTGTTTTCCTTTGCTGGCATAAAATAGTCATCTTGGACACGTGGTCAGATGCAGGACACTGCCTCAAAGGCAAACACGGACCCACAGGAAAAATCGATTTGTAGAATGCAAGTGCTTCCAGTGCCAGGAGCTGGCTTCTCCCTAGGAAGCTCCCATGGCTGACAAGGATGTCACCTGCCTCAAGGAAACAGATGGGACATGCTGGTGAGCTCATGGCTACTGACCCCGGGAAGGGGAAAGGGGGAAGAGGAATGCCTGGTTGAGCTCTGTGGGCGTGAACCAGGACGGGCAGCCCCGGAGGCTCACAAAGATTCCCCGGCTCACACTTCCCAAGTGAAACTCGGATCATTGGTCAGCACAAACCCCCTCCTGGGCCTGTTCTTTCTGCCAATCCATGCTGAAATCCCAACCACAGTGGGCGGGTGGGTGTGCCTTGATGATTAATAGCCAAAGCTTCATGCTGGTCTCAGTGCACTCTCAAGGGACTTCTTTATTTCAATGCTGGCAGTGTGTGGAGGGAGGTTCTTAAGAGAACCTGGTAAGTGTGGGAAGGCTTTGGGTGCTGGCCTGGACCCCTAGCAGGACTCTATGCAGGAGTTTCCCAAAAGGCCACCCAAGAGGCTGGTAGGTGTCTCAAGAACATGTATTTCTTTTATTTTAGTAATTACATATTTACTTTAATATGCTTAAAATACACTTAGCACATCTAACCTGTAATTTCATGTAATTATGTAATTTCATGTATATTATTATTTAGGAGAAGGCTAAACATTTTTTTTAAAGTGACTTGATTAAAGTAAAAAACTAGGCAAATAATAACACAGGCCACAAGTCGATACGGCAAAAAACTCCGATGAGGGAGTTTGAACCATTGGAATTTGAGAAACACTACTTTCTTGGAGAATCCAATATTCATGCCAAAAATATCAACTGAACCTAGATCCAGCAGAGGGAGATTGTTAGAGATCTCTCTCGGGAATCACACTAGTTCATTTCCATGCTTTCAATGTGTATGAACTTTTGGAAAGGGAAAGGTGCATGAGAGGTTTTTTTATTCTGGTTTGTTTTAATTGAGACTTTAGCATATCCACCCAAGGCCCTGGGGGATTGGAGATGAAGAGCTGCTGCCAAATGGGGTAATTAAAAACAATCCACGAAGTGAAATCTGAAAAGGCAGGAAGGGAATAATAAATGGAATTGGGATGAAGTGGGTCACCAGGTTTTTGACTCATCAGAATATTGTTTAAAAAGAAAAGAAAGAAAAGGATGTGCAACTCTTTGTATTTATCTATGATCTTCTGGAGCTTTTGACCTAAGAATATGGTATTTAGATAGCTATAATTCTAGTGTATCTATATGTTGTTCTGCTTGGCTTTATGAACTCATCATTAATTCGTTTGGGCTTTTCTTTGCATGCCAGGTGCATACAGTCTTCACATGGAGTATGAATCAGAATCAGCTGGAAAACTGGTTAAAATGCAGACTGTTGGATTTGCCTCCCAGGATTCTGACTCAGTGGGTCTGGAGTGGAGCCTGGGCATCTGCATCTTTAAAAATATTTATTTATTTAACAGAGAGAGTGAGAGAGCACATAAGCAGGGGGAGAGGCAGAGGGAGAAGCAGGCTCCCTGCCGAGCAGGGAGCCCGACATGGGGCTTGATCCCAGGACCCCGAGATCGGGACCTGAGCCGAAGGCAGACGCTTAACCGACCAAGCCACCCAGGTGCCCCTGGGCATCTGCATTTTTAACAAGCTCCTCAAAGTGTCTGATAAAAGTGGTCCTGACCTCACTCAGGGAAACCTTGATGCATAGGAAATATACAAGATTCAGATGTGGATTCCGTCCTCAAGAGAACACTGCCAAGGGGCGCCTGCTCAGCGGGGAGTCTGCTCCTCCCTCCCCGCCACCTCCTACTCTCTCACTCTGGATCACTCTCTCTCTCAAATAAATAAATAAAATCTTTTTTAAAAAATGAGAACACGGCCAGGGGAGGGAGATGACACACACACAAGAGGTCACAAGGTAGAAAGTACGCTGTGTGGTAGGAGAACAGAAAGTGCACGGGAGCGCCCACCACCATCACCCAGCCCATGGGTGCTGAAGTCCCTCTGTTCTTAAAGGTTCCATCCTTGTGCTGTATTGTATTCCAACCAACCTTGAATTATTTACTCATAGTATTACTCCTACATCTAGCAGAAGAATCATTTCAATGATGTAGGATTTTTTTTAAAAAGATTTTATTTAATTATTTGAGAGAGAGAGAGGGCATGTGCTTGTGCTTTTGTGTGTGTGTGGCGGGGGGGGGGGAAGCAGTGGAAGGGCAAAGGAGGAGGGAGAGGGCCAAGCAGACTCCGCACTGAGCACAGAGCCCGATGCAGGGCTCGAACCCACGACCCTGAGATCATGACCTGAGCTGAAACCAAGAATGGGATGTTTAACCAACTGCGCCACCCCAGTGCCCCTCAATGATGTAGGGTCTTATCTTTCATTCTGGTGAAGGGTATTGGGGAAAAAAAGAATAGTATTTTGTGGCATGTGAAAATTATATTAAATTAAAATTTCAGTGTCTGTAAATACAGCTCTATTGGAACACAGCCACCATCATTCATTCATTCACATATCGTCTGAGCTGCTCTCATACTATCGAGGCAGAGTTACGAACTTGCAACAAAGAAGGTCTGTCCTGCAAAGCTGAGCATATTCAGTGGCTGCCCCTTCCCGTGAAAATTTGCCTACCCTCGCTTTTGGAACTTGCTTTTAAGTATTGTTACACAGAATGAGCGCATCCTTTAGTCCAGGGCTAACTTTGCCCCGCTCTGGCTGGGGGGATAAGGAACATTCTAGGGCCTGTGTGAGTTTAGATTTTTGTTCCCTCTGATCTGGGAGGTTCTTTCCTGGCCTGAGGTAGTTTTCTCACTGGCTGGAGCTGGTGATGACTCAGCTGAGGACTCCAGGGGGACCCTCTGCACATCTCCAGAGCTCGCTCTCTGGGCCGCTGTCTCCCCCCAGCTCTCTGCTCTGTAATTTCTGCCTCCCTGAACCTTCAGCTCTGTCACCTACCAGGTTCCCTCTAGGACCACCCCCCCCACCCTGAGGGCGCCTGGGAACTCTCCAGGTGCTAAACAAGGGCAAGGTCCAATATCCTGTTGTCTAATGTCTGAAAACCACCTTTCATACATGCTGTCTGGATTTTTAGCTGTTAAAGGTGAGAGGGCAAATCCCATTTCTGTTAGCCCATCATTGCCAGAAGGGAACGAAGTACTAGATTTTTAAAAGAGGTGAGTATAAATTTATCTTTACAGCAACAGGACTGCAACATGAAA
Source organism: Eumetopias jubatus (assembly GCF_037043125.1). Taxonomy (NCBI): domain Eukaryota; kingdom Metazoa; phylum Chordata; class Mammalia; order Carnivora; family Otariidae; genus Eumetopias; species Eumetopias jubatus. Next base: position 123,215,265 of record NW_028274810.1, read on the forward strand.
ATATTTATCATTTTTATGGATGACAAAGTCGCAGGTACTGCTAATTCGACTGTAGTCTGTTGCTTACCTTTTTTTTTTTAATTTTTTAAAAGATTTTTATTTATTCATTTGACAGACAGAGACACGGCAAGAGAGGGAACACAAGCAGGGGGAGTGAGAGAGGGAGAAGCAGGCTTCCCGCGGAGCAGGGAGCCCGATGCGGGGCTCGATCCCAGGACCCCGGGATCATGACCTGAGCCGAAGGCAGAAGCTTAACGGCTGAGCCACCCAGGCGCCCCTGTTGCCTACATTTATAATTGTAGGAAATGCTAAGTTCCAATTAGAGATTAGTAAAAGTAAAGACGTAATTTTTATTTCCCCCATACGAATTCATAAACCTTCTGAATTTTATCCATAGTCCCCTGGGGGCCCATGGTTTCCCAGAGGAGAGCCTGGCACTAAGACACTAATAGTAATTTTTCTTTGGAGTACCGAAGATCCTCTAATCGGCCCTCCTGCAGCACTTACTGTCAATTGCCTTGTAGCACCTTCCTCACAGTTACCATGTTTTGTACAAAACAGAAGGTTCAGTTTTTTTTCTCTGTGCCAAAAACATTCCAGTTCCTTTCAGCATAGCGTCCATGTTTCATCATCCTTAGCCTTGTTGTTGCTGTTCTCTGGGCTAATCAGAGTCTCCACATTCTTTGTGAACCGTGGTGACCCTAAGTAGCCTAGAAGCTCAGCTCCGGACCCCCATGTGGAGCCTGATGGCCCGGGTTCCCCGGACTGGAATGACAACTTTCCTGAACATTCCGGCAGCATGCTGACTCCCTTCTTAACAGCACTCCATTTCCGGTTTGTATTCCGTTTATGATGAAAGGTGGTCCTGGGGTTGCTTCCTTTCATAATTGTATCTTGCTTTTTCTTTTTGTTTTTGTTTTAAGGCCAATTCTGTGTTTGTTCATTTAAAAAAAGTCCCCACTAAATGTTCCTTTCTGTGGTCGTAAATGTTTATGACATTGTTATATTGGGTCGTTCTGCCATCCGCTGAATGAATCACAAGGTCGTCTTTAGGGAGTGAATGTCTTCCTTCCCAATAGCAGGATGAACAGAGAAAAGAAATGGCCAGAATTTTCACCCCATTATACTTAACAACAACAACAAAAAGTAGTTAATTAGAACTATTGGTTACTATTAGGGATCACTGCCTATAAAATGCATATACAATTGGGACATAAAAAATAGAAATAAGTAAAATTAAGTTCGTTAGAGCTATTGGTCATTATTTAATCTTATCCTCTCATTAACCCGGAATGATTTTTTATTTTTAAAATTATTTCATGTAGGCTCCACACCCAGTGTGGGGCTTGAACTCACCACCCTGATATCGAGGGTTGCTCTACTAACCGAGCCCACCAGGCGCCCCTTAACACTTCTTTAGTAATTGCTACTTCTAATCCTGTGATTAGGGATTGAGTCTTGAACAGAATTCTTAAATATATATATATATATTTTTTTTAAGATTTTATTTATTTATTTGAGAGAGAGAGAGAGAGAATGAGAGACAGAGAGCATGAGAGGGAGGAGCAGACTCCCCGCTGAGCAGGGAGCCCGATGCGGGACTCGATCCCGGGACTCCAGGATCATGACCTGAGCCGAAGGCAGTCGCTCAACCAACTGAGCCACCCAGGTGCCCCTTGAACAGAATTCTTATTTCACTCTAATCTTTAAGATTAAGTTTCAGAAACACTTCCGAGAGTATTGATAGAGGTTTGATCACCGGTTGAATTTAGGGCTTTATCTGACTGTGACCATGACCATGAAGAAAGGCTCTCTCTCCTCCCTGTCCTGTAAAGCAATCCTCACTCAGCTCGTTCGTATCATTTATACACCGTAAGATTCGCCTGTTTGAAGTGTTGAATTCAGGGACTTCTAGTAAATCCAGAGTTGTGCCATCTGGTTTTAGAACGCGTCCTTCACTCCAAAGCGATTCCCTTGTGCAAGTTACTCCCTGTTTCCACCCCCACTGGCCCCAGGCCACCACTAATCGACGTTTTGTCCCTATGGGTTTGTCCCTTCTGGACATCTCATGTGATGAAATTAATTCAGACACGCTATGCTCTTTGTGACAGGCTTCTTTCACCCGGCATGGTGTTGGGCCATGCCACGGTGCGAGTTCGTAAGACCTCATTCCTTCTGACCCCCAGGTAACAGACCACCGTACGGAGCCCCAGTTTTGTTCATCCACTCCCCAGCTGGACATCTGGATGGCTTCCACATTTTTGCTCTTAAAAGTCATGCTACTTATGAATGTTCATACACAAGTCTTTGTGGAAGCGTGTTTTGACTTCTCTTGGGTAGACACCTAGGAGTAGATTTGCTGGGTTGTGCGGTAACTTCTATGTTTAACCCCTTTCTCAAAAGCCAAACTTTTCAAAGTGGCCGCACCGGTTAGCATTTCCCTAAGCATGGTGTGAGGGGGTCCTGTTCCGCTGGTTTAGCTGACTTCTCGTCAGAGGTTAGTCCCTTCCCCTGAGTCCGACACAAGCTGGTAGGCAGATCTCCCAAACGTCAGGAGTTTCCAATAAAACCCTTGTGATTCACTCCCTATTCTCCCAATCAGGTTCCGCAGACTTCTTGTTTTGAATCTTGTTACCTGATTTCCTAAAACACAGTTGGGGGTTACTCAAGAATTTTCCTGTATTTCCTTCCTCTGCCACTGTCCCCTACACGCGGCCCTCACATAACCTTTTGTGGAATTTGTTTTTCAAGTATCTGTCGGCCCCAACTAGACAGTGAGTCTTCCAGAGGGGCGATTTTTATATCCAAAGAGACTAACACAAACCATAGCATAAAGTGGGCCTTAAAAAGTATTTCTTGGATGACTAGCTGACAAGGCGACGTATACATTTGGTTCAAATTTATACTGATTTCGCTGTCAGCCTGTTTTCCTTCAAAAGGGCTGACACTTCCCTCAGGACCGATTCATTGAACACAAGACACAGAATCGTAGAGTTCGCGGAAACCTTGGGGTGAAGTCCAAATCTTTTAGTTCACCCGAAAACTCTAAGGCCCGGCGGGACGGAGTGACTCCCAGCCAAGGTGGCCGGGAGGAGCCAGCCAGGAAACCTCCCCTGCCATTGAAAGAGGGGGAGGACCAGAGCGCTGGGGAGCCCAGGGGCTGTGCCGTCAACCTCTTTCCTTAGAACAGGAAAGTTTTTGAGTAGGATGTAAGATAACTCCATGGGTTTTCTAGTAGGTTAGTAATAGGGCAAAGGGGGAGGATGAGAGGTCAGAGAACAGTCTATGTGTGAAGCAAGGAGGGAGGGCTTGGACTGGGCGGGGTGTTTGCAGAGGGAACTGGGAAGGGAGCACGGGAGTCTGCAAGCCAGGGAAATGGTGGCCTCAGTGATGGCAATAAAGCCGGGATAGAAATGCAGCTTTGATGGTTTATGTGCCCTCTGCGGCCCCGGGGCCAAGAGCCTAGTGGGTCAGAGAGCTGCCCCTGTACTCACCATTCTGTTCCAATATGGGCCCTCCCCCACACAGGCGAGTGACCTTGGACAAAGGACTCCATGACTCTGAGCCTTGGTTTTTCCCATCTGTAAAATGGATGTGGTTAACAACGGCCTCCTAGGCTTGTAGGGAGGATTAACTTAGGTGATACATTTGAGGCACTTAGGCTGGAGCCTACTGTGTAGCCAGAGATCAGTTCACAGTGGCCTTGGAGCCGGCCCGTCCTGTGATTTATTTCTGTCCTCACACAAAACTTCAGTCCGGGAGTGTTTGGGGGGAAAGGAGCACTCCCTGCAGGAGCCGCTCAAAGCTGGACGCTCCATGTTTGAGGCTCCACATAAGGCGACAGATAAATTATCTTATTTTTTGGAGTCTGTGGGAGTGTTTTACACTTAATTGGAAGTTCTTGAAAGGAACTGGCATCTTTTAAAAAAATGCCACGTGGGTACAATTGTCCAAGTCTTAAATCAGTCATATCTGGGAAAAAAAAAATTGAGTTAGCTACAGTGTCTAGTAGGGTTTTCAAATGTCACTCCTGGGGCCTTGTGTAATCTCAGGACTCCGGGGCTGCCCTGGGCACAAGGGCATGGAAACTCCTCTTTGACTAGAGCTGCCCCCCTTTCAACAAGCAATACAACTTCATTTGAAGAAAAGGCTTCACTTTTTGGGAAAACTCCTGTAACAGAAATTTAACAAATATGCCAGACTGATAATGACAACCAAATGGCAAATTTTCAATGAAAATAAATTCTGTATAAAACGTCCAAGTCTTTAATTGGCTAGACAAATTCATGAAACATAGCTTCTGAAGACTAAACGAAGGAAAAAACTTCACAGGGTACAAAGACTGTACCTTTGCCACAGTGGAATGGTGTCATTTTGCGTTTTTCTGATTGATACTGGTGTCCACACCAAGAGTGGGGGAAAGCAAATAAAATCTTGGGTAAGTATTTCATGCTTGTCCCTATCTGTTTAGGAAACAAAGTATTTCACAAAAGAACCACATTACATTAAAAGTATGTTTGTTCTGGCTTAAACATAATCATTTCCTCAGGAAGTCTGATTCAGATGAAGCATCTTAAGAAATTCAAATTGACTTCACTTGTAGACAACTGCATGTCACTCTCATTTCTGAATTCCATGAAATGTTTTCAGAATTAACTCTGCCATTTTAGACTATGCTTTTTTTTTTTTTTTTAAGATTTATTTATTTATTTGAGAGAGAGAGGTGGGGAGAGGGCAGTGGGAGAGGGAGGAGCAGACTCCCTGCTTAGCAGGGAGCCTGACACAGGGCTCCATCCCACAGCCCTGAGAGATCATGACCTGAGCTGAGATCTGAGATCAAGAGTCGGGTGCTTAACTCACTGAGCCACCCAGGCGCCCCTAGACTATGCTTTTAAATATCAAATATGTATTATTTCATGGCCTTCACTCCCTAGTAAATGTCAACTCCAGTTGTTTCCTCCATTTTAATGAACTCTTTTGTTTATTTACAGAAGCTTCACTTCTTAAATGTGAACTTTTGAGTATATTTCTAGATATAAATAAACCAATAGGGAGGAGGAGAGTATAGGATTAAGAATTCAGACTCTGGGATCAGGCTACCTGAGGTCCTGCCCCAGCTCAGCCATTTATGAGCTCTGTGACTTTCGACGGGTTACTTCACCTCTCTGTGCCTCATTTTACTTATCTGCAAAGTGAGAATAATAATTGTACCTTTTGGGCACCTGGGTGGCTCAGTTGGTTAAACATCTGCCTTTGGCTCAGGTCATGATCCCAGGGTCCTGGGATTGAGTCCCGCGTCAGGCTCCCTGCTCAGTGGAGAGCCTGCTTGTGCTCTCTCTCAAATAAATAAATAAAATCTAAAAAAAAAAAAACAAAAAAACTTGTACCTTTCTCAGCAGACAGTGAAGATCACAGGAGTGAACATATATATGTGAAGCCCGGGGACTAGCACCTGGTACACAGTAAGTGCTCAATAAATATTAGCCCCTGTTAGCTCTTCTTGGTTTCCTAGTGTAGGCAGGGTACGCTTTGTCTGGTTTAATTAAATATTCTAGTTGATAAAAGGTTGCTATGGAGATTATTTAATAGATTAGCACTCTTGACACAGAATATAATCAAAGATGTTCAACGTAAAGACCTGGCTGGTCCTAAGTCCACAGACGTTTGGGGCTGAAGGGACATGAGAGAACATCTTGCTCAACATCTTTATGTCACGGTTGAAGACCCCAAGGCCCAGGAGCCTGAAGCCACTTGCAGAGAGCCACCGAGCAAGGCGGAGACAGTCAGGATGTGGTTGTTTCTAATGATACTTCAGGCTCTCGGAGGGCCATAGCGAAATTTCCATTAGGGGCACCAAGTATCATTGCACCGATAAGCCTGCTCACCAGAGCATTCTGTGCTGGTCAGTCAGGATGACAAACAGACGCATTTACCTATTGGGAACTGTCGATACACAAAGTAAATATAGGTCAGTAAGCTGGCTCTGCTTTACAACCTCATGCTCTTGTTTATGATGCTGCTAGACAATGCTAGCCGTGGGGGTCTTTCTCCATGTTTCCCTGTTAAATATCCTTCGAAAGACATTGTTTGGTTACAACCATAATAAAAAACAGCCTGAAATATTAGAAGTAGGAAGGCCTGGCCAGCACCACGCCCACACCACTGGAACAATTTATACCTCGGGAGGTGCAGACAGGACACGCTGCAGATAATCAAAGTTTTATTTAAAATTATAGAACACTCAAAAATAAACAATATCATATGCTTGGATTTTTGCTGTGACATAGAAAAAGGCTTCCAATTACACTTAAAACTTTCAAGTTTTACCCCAACAAAGTACGCTATGCAGCCAGTCAAGGTGCTCTGAGAAACACTGCTGTCTCCAGGCGGCTGGGGTAGGAGGTAGGCTGCGGACATCCCTGCAGGGAGGTGTGCTTTTCCTACTCGGACGGACGATTTTTCTTCTTGTTGTGGCTCTCAATGGCCCTTCTGAGTGCTTCATCCTGGATGAGATCAGACATTCTCACATCCGTGTGGCTACAGCCAATTTTGGGGCAACTGTCAAGGAGAAGAAAATCACTTAAGTTGGATGCCTTCGGCCTAAACTCTTCTCACATACAAGTATTTACATGAAGACGTTTTAGCCAAAAGGAGAATGTTCTAGAAATCGGGACTGATGTGCCCTGACTCATTTATTCACTGACGGCCTACCTGAGCCTGTCCCTGCCCAAGGCTGAGAGCACAGGCAGGAGTCAAACAGGGCCCACTTCGCCTTCCAGTGAGGGACAGAGATCATCACTAAGTCACCAGGGAGCATGTGCTGTGAGTTCACTCGCATTAAGTGCTCTGAAGACAAAGAAGCAGGGTCAAGGGACAGAGTGTGGGGTGAGGCTTCTCTAGCTGGAGTCAGGGCAAGCCTTACTGAGATCTTATCTAGAACAGGTGCTGCGTGTGGCCCTGGCAGAGGCAGGAGCCAAGAAGGCAGAAGCTTGGTGGCCTGGAGTAAAAGAGCAAGGTCAGTGTGGCTGAGATGCCCAGGGAGAGACGGAGGGCATTTGGAGAGGGTCAGGTGGGCTTTGGATTTTATTATTAAAAAAATTTTTTTAAGTTTATTTATTTAAGCAGTCTCTACACCCGACATGGGGCTCGAACTCACGACCCTGAGACCAGGAGTTACACACTCCTCCGATGGAACTAGCCAGGCGCCCCTGGATTATCTTTTAAATATGAAGAGAACACCCTGGAGGGTTTGAGATAGGGGAGGGACGCGATTTGGTTTATGTTTAGGAACCCCGGCTCTGGCTGATGAATGCAGAAGAGTAGGAGAGCCCCGCCGCAGTGCGGGGCAGGGGGCTGCAAGGCCGGGGCTGCAGGCGGTGCTCGGCTTCAGGGCGGAAACAGAACCTCTAGGACTTGCTGTGGGGTCAGAGGCACAGTGTAAGGGAAGAGAAGGGCTGAGCTTCATCAGAGTTGGCCCCCAGCCAACGGGCTCATTGGGGGTACCCTTTATCTCTACGGGGAGCAAGGGGGATGGAGTCAGGAGTCCCAGGTGGTCTCTGTTCCCTCCGAAATGCCCACCCGTCCTCCCGGTGGAGAGACTGTGTGGGCTGGCAGAGACTCGGGAAAATTGTGGCTGAAGAAATCAGTGTGTGTGAGTCACCCATGGAAGTGGGGGAGGTACTTAAAGCCGCGGCTCTGTTTAGATGTGGTCCCCTCTGAAGGCAGCGGGCCGGAGGAAGTCACCTGATTTCCTCTCAGCATGAAGCGGACTTGGGTAGGGTAGAGTGCCCAGGGTCTGGAGTTAAGGTGACCTGGTTCTGAATATGGCCAACACCTACTTGCTCCTTACGAGACCACAGGCAACAAATGTTCCCTTCCTGAGCCTCTATGCCTTCAGATTTGAAGTGGCGGCAGAATTCCTATTTCCCAGGGCTACAGGCAACACGGTGCTCAGTATTACCCCGTGCCCCCTTCACTATCTCCTAAGACTAGCATCCCTGACCATCATTCTTCTGATACATTTTCGAGTGGCTGATCTGTCTGTATCGTGCACATACCCAACGCATACATGCACACATTTGTGCAAGCACTAGACCAGCCCTGTGCTGGGTTCTGAGCACCCGACTGTGCAATACAAATTTAGACTCCTGCCCACACAGAGTTCCGGCCCAGTGATCTGAGACAACTCTCCGAAAAGCACAGGTATATTAAGACAAAAAATAACAGCTATAAGACAAGATCAAAAGTAATAAATACAAGACAAAAGACAGAAACCAGAAGGGGAAGGAAGCTGATCATGGGAACTCTGATTTGTCCAGCGGTGGGAAGCCCGGCTGTTCAACATGGAGAACAGTCTTCTTGGCTGCTCTTTCTGGACCAAGGCATCTTTATATAAGAAAGGCATTAATCAATGTAATAGATAATATGCGTGCTAACAATATTTATTTTTAAAATGATGAAATGTGCCCGCTGTGGGCAGGGATGTGTATTAAAATGTGATGGTAAAAAGGCCCGCATGGGAAAGAGGATCAGGCGGTCTGCCCAGCTATGCGTCCTTCTACCCGTCGGGCTCTGTGTGGGGGTAAGGCCTGGAGGCGCTTGAGACATGTCCTACACTGGTTTCTCAAAGTGAATCGTTTCTTTAACTGTGAAAGTAAATAGCTGTGATTATGAGAGGGATACGGACACTTTCACGACTTTAGAAAGGGCACTTTTTTCATTACTTCAACGTTTGTGATGCGGAAATGCACCTCAAAGTGGGCCCCGGGATGACATGCGCTGGGGGTCACCCTCACTTCGTACTTGTCACTTGGTGACCATGCACTGCGATGGCCGGCCTGGAGTCCTCCCCAATCCCGAGTACCAAGTCTTTAGCCCCGATGGCCAGGTGGTGAATAAGCGTAGAGGGGGACGTGGAGACTGAGGTGCGGAGGACTTCCTGGTGACATCAGTCGCCCCGTCGGTACGTGAGAGGACTCTGAACATGTCTGATGCGATCAACCACACGCTGCAGGCTCATTCCTCACAATGGGACAATGGGATGGAGCCGAGGGTGACCTGTGTCCCGAACAAAGAAGTCTGACCTCACCTAAGGGATCAACCCTGGGGGACAGAGGCATTCACCCAAAAGCCCTCCCAGGGGGAGCTGATGGCCTCTTGACACAAACACAGGCTCAAGAGTGAGCGCGACGTGGGCTCAAGCCTCTTGGCTGTGACCCTCTGGGCAAGTGGCTTTAATTCTCGTGCCCCAGTTTCTTCTGCCATGAAGATGACATAGAACGGGGTCGCCGGGAGAAATAAGGAGGGCGATGTGCAACAAGGGTTGAGGACTTGACTCTAGTCCACAGCTTCTGCTCCCAAGAAGCCCGTGGAGGGGAGGCAGCCCCACTGAGGGGTGCTGGTGGGACATGGGCGAGGTACGATGCAAGGCTGCTATGGCAGCCTGATGAGGCGCGCTCTGCCCAGCCTGAGTGACGGGTCAGGGAAGACTTCCTGGAGAAGAGGTCGATTCGGGAGCGGAGGGAGAACCTTGTTTCTCACCCTATCTAATAAACAAACACAAGTTTTTCAGCTACAAAGGATAAGACAAGCCCGTAATGACATGATACTGAATCAGGGCACTCCTCCTCCGGAGAAATAACACTCTATATAAGCATTTGTGCATTAATCCCCAGGACGTCCTGGTGAGCAAGTTAGGTGTGGCAATACCCAATCCTAAGCTCTCGCATCATCACTGTGCAGCAGTCAGACCTACAGGCCTCGAAGGAGAGGCTGGGTCTTCAAGTCGGGTCACTGACAGGGCAGAACATTCCATCAGAGCATCGAGCAAGCATGAAAGTGTCTACTGAACAAAGAGAGCCCAGGTCTCAGGGGTCCCAGAAGGCTGCGGGGAACCTTGGCCTCAGCCTCAGCTCTAACGTACAAGATTTGGAGTCCTGTGAGCTCCTGGATCTGGGTCCCAAGAATTCCAAGGTCCAATCCAGCTCTGGGAGGAGGTCTACGGATACCTCCGGAAGTCTGAGTGGGACGGGCTCCGGTCAAACCTAAATACACCGAGTAACTCTGTCCTCCCTCCTCTGAGTCTAAAATAACGTGTCACTAAGCGGTGAGGTAAATAATAACAACACTGACAGTCTCGACCTTTCTAACCGCACTGCCGATTTGTTTAGCGTTCTGCAGTTCCAAAGGAGCTTTCGCTTAAGTGGTTTGCTCCTCCACTGCCAAGAAATGTGCTGGTCCAGGCCTAGATTGGAATTTCCCCACCGTTTCTGTAATCCTAAGATCTCGGGAGATGCTGTTATTCTTTCTGCTCTGCCAAGAAGACATGGGGGCTCTGAGAGGCGAAATGGCCCGTTGGCCAAGAGTGAACTAGGGACGGTGAGCACAACGCCAGTGCTCCGCTCTTCACCGACACCTCCCTCCTCAACTTCATTGTACTCCACATGCTGTTCAATGGGACTGTTGGTAAAACACAGTTCCTGTTCCTCAGCAAAAAAGGAACGACGTGACTGTGGAACACTGGAAATATCTTATTACTGGGGCAATCATCAGGCAGCTCTGTTAGGGAGATAACGCACGGCCCAGTTATTCAGGAAACTGTTTTAACTACCGTATTTAGTGAGGGCCAAAGTCTCCACAGTTCTATCCTGACTCAAGCCAGGGGAGAGAGATCTTCGCAGACACCAAAGCATGGCCAGGACGATTCCAGTCAGCGCCCAGTCATACAATGTACCTGGATCTCCAGTCTGACAAAACGTAACGTTAGAGCCATCTAGGAGGAAGGACTGCGATTTCTCAAACTGGATGTGTCACAGACATTTTTAAACAAAGGGGACCCAGAACTGCTCCTCGGGCTCACATGCATCATGGGAAATGACACTGCTTCATGCTCAGTCAGGAAGCTCTGGAGTAGCTGATGAAGAGGCCCTGAGGTGTAATCCGCTGCCAAGTGCAGCCTGTCTCCAGGACTCTGCCCACAGCCCCGCTGCTCCTGGGACACGCGCCTCCCCTCCTTCTTCCTGTCTCGTCGGGCTACGCCTCAGACGGCTTCCCTGGGGTCTTCTTCCTCCGACTGCCTTCTCTTTAATGCGTGCAATGCCTTTCTGAGGGTCCACGGGCGCTGAGGGCGAGGCGGTGAGCAGAGCGGGGCTGGCCGCGGGCCCCGGGCTGCCCGGAGCCAGGCCACGGTCCTGTCCTTGGTGGTTCTCGGCCGGCTTTCACCTGCCGCCCAGAGCTGCCCCTGGGCGGCAGGTGAGTGGGTTTGCCTCCTCTAGCCATTACCTCTCAAAGACGTCTTGAGCTCAGAGCTCTCTCCCGGGTTCAACACCTCACATTTTCTGGGCTTCAGGGGCACTTCCAAATGGCTGTGTCGCTAGGACCCCAAGCTTCCCAGGACCCCAGCTGCGCCTCTCATAATCCTTCCTAAATGTGTTTGTCACTCCTGCCCTCTCTGTTGGCTAACGAGCCCGCTACCCTTCTGGAAATATCCTCCATTCCTTCCTCCTCCCTTCAACTCTCAGTTGCCAAATCCTGCTAGCTGTGCCCCCAGTATGGGCCCCATTCTCATTCCCTTCTGCCTCGGACTCTTGCCTCAGTCAGGCCCCCATCATCGGTAACTTAATCCCCTGCAAACACATTCTCACTGATGCTGTCACCTCATGCCTTTTTTATCCATCTCTTGAATTGTCTTGGAGTAACTTCCTAACCTCCAACTTGACTCACCTGACTCCCTCAAAACCCTGCAGTGTTGTCTCATGCCTACGGAATAATGGCGGCAAGAATAAGGGTGGCGGTGGGGGGGGGGTAAGGGTACCGTTTACCGAGTCTTACCATGGGCCAGGGACTTGAAAGTACTTCACATAGATCATATTCAAATTTCAAACATACCAGGGGGCAATTACAATCATTACCATCAATTTATAGATGAGGAAACCAAAGAACTCATGACATTTAACATCTCTATAATGAATCTTGACACCACTCTCCTTACTGTTCTACTGTTCTTGTCCAGAGCATCCTTCCATTCTCCCGCTCACAAAGAGTAACCACGACTGTACCTTCCGACCACCAAGTAGAACAGGCTCTGAATGGGGCGAGCCTGTTGGCCAGAAGGACTCTTCTTCATCATTCTCTGAAATCCTTCTCATTTTTTTCAAGGCCCAGTAAAAATACTACCTTCTCTCTGAATCTCCCACACTTCTTCCACTTGGACTTAATTGTTATTATCAAGCTACGAGAACCTGCGGTTTGCAGAATCTGCGCTCATGTTATAGAAGCATGACAGGAAAAAGACACTTTTCTAACTGACAAATGTTACTCGCATGCTTCCGACTAGCGTGTACAATTCAAAAAAGCCAAAGGACATTAGAAAGTCGAACGTGTAATTAGGAAGATCCATTTACACGTGAGACTGTTCTTGAAGTCACCATCCCCATCCTGGGACTTGTGAGAAATGTACTTTGTTATCAGTGCCTGCTCTTTCCAAATCTGACTCTGGGAGAATATCATAAACTTTAAGAAAGTAAGCGTTGTGAAAAAGAACTATCTGGGAATATCTATTCTCAGCAATTACCATTTCCGCCAATTAAAAGGTTGTTTTTCAGAGAATGAACACAGAAAAAAGTCAGTAGAAAGGGAAGGCTCAGAAGTCCAGAAACAAAGGAAATTATATTCACAGGGAAAATGGAAGGTTCACTAGGGAAATACAACATCTCAACTCTAAGCTGGGACTCAAAATGGATACAAATGTACTCAACACTCTTAATTTTGCAGTCATGAGGGCATTCTTCGGGGACAAAGAGGGTAAATGACTTGACTGAATGACCATCAAGATATCTAGAGTCTCAAATACCCTATCTCTAAGTCCACGCCCACAGGAGGAATGCTGGGGAATTCCAATTCTGGGTCTGGACCAGCAAATTTCTGGGTGATGGAGAAGCGAGCCACACATCAAAGTGACTGTTATCAGAAGTCCATTGAGAACTGGTCACACCTGCAATTCCATTCCTACAACAAATTTGTGATAAGAGCACGAGAAATGCCAAACTGAATTATAGTGAGTCTAGCCAACCCAGGATTCCATGTTATCACAGGAATGGAGCCACGGTCCTCCAAGGCTGTGCACCATGGGGGTAGGAATGCACAGGTGGGGGGTTGGAAATACATATAACATACAGGTAAAAGGAAGATTCTCCAAACATTCCAATTAAAAAATTTTTTTTTCTCACTGAAGTGATTCATAAATTTACTTGAACCTTTCAGAAAGTTATTTAAATAATTAAAGATAGGAAAGGTTTTCCCTGACAATTCAATCTCGATCAAGACCTCTGGATATAAATCTCATCTCGGAACGTTTTAACCAAGTTAAGCTGTATTGCAGGATGCAAAAAAATTTGCCATTTCTTCTTGTGTAAGTTCATACAGAAGGGGAAAAAGAAATCTCTTAGTATCACAGTTCCCCTTAATCTTTTCTCAGGCTATAGCACAATTTCATGAACATTCCTATTAATTAATGATGAAACTTGCACCCAATTCCTTTTTCTCCTGTTTCGAAGGTGTGGCTGAAGTTGCTTCAGCTTCTTCCTGAGCAGACTACTCATTTTTCCGTCGTGTATTGTTTTTCCAGAAAGCCGGCTTCCGTGCTTACACCATGAGGGAGGTGGGTGGGCTTTATGGGGGACATGGAAGTGTCTTTTCCTCTAGCGCGAGCACACCACCTCTGACTGACCACCACTGGGAAGGCTCACTTCCCTTCCGGCGCCGACTCACCAGGCCTTTTTCTTCCGCCTGTGCTTGGACTCAATCATGCGCACAATGGCTTCCTCCTCATAGGTGTGGCCACACACTTTATTTTTCACCGGCTTCTTCATTTCCACCTGCAATCAAGGAGACATTCAGCTTTCAGGAATGATAATGATCCACTTCCAGAAACTTCTCCAAGTCACCAATTACTTAGAACTGTTTTTTCCTCATCTGGGGGCTTCCCGTGCTCAACCTCGCAGTGTCGTGGCTCTAGATCACTGCTGGGGCAGATGGCCACAGAGGAAAAGGCAGGGAGACCGTGGCACCAATGTCAGCTGGCTCGTGGGCCAAGAATGTCCTCCTCGATCCCTCAGGGCACGGTTGACTGAAAAGTCTTGCCAGCCCGGGGAACCTCCCCCACAGCCTCCGGGACTTCATCCCTTTCCTCTCCTCTCTCCTTACCCGAGAAGTGAAATCAAGCTAGAAAGCAAACACGAGTCTTCTGACTTTATGAAGTGAATTGCTTTGTCTTTCTGGGAAGGAGGAAGGAGACAATACCTGTGTAATGGGGCAGATGAAGTTGGTCTGACTTTGGGTTACAATCATATCTTCATCAACTCCTTCTGTTCCATCAGCCTCTCTGTCGGCTTGAAGACCATCTAGAGGGGAAAAGGGAAGTCGCTGAGCCACGGTGGTCTAACGTTGTGCTAAGGACAGGAGGGAGTGGAAGGAAGGAATGGAAGGAAGGAAGGAGGTTAATGGTTTCTCAGGGTCTGTTGGGTGGTAGGCAACCTTGCTAGGCACTTGGATGCACGTTAACTCTTCTGCTCTTAAGAGAATCCTGCAGGGTAGGTAGGATTCTGCCCATTTTTGATAAGGAAACAGACTCAGAGCAGTGAGATACCTTTTTCAAAGAATTAATTTGGGAGGGAGTACTGTCCAGTAATCCAGAGTGTGGCTTTGGAGTCAGAAGGGCCTGGTTAGGCTGGGAGACCTTAGGCTAGTAAGATCTTTTTCGTAAAGCCTCTACTTTATAGCTTTGTTGCAAAGATTAAAAGAGATGACAAATGTAGCATGCTTTGCAAAGCCCCTGGCACAAGGAAACATTCAATAAAGGGTAACTACTATTAGCTAGCTCAGGGATTCTCAAACTTTTTGGTCTTAGAATACTTTTATACTTTTTGATATTATTGAGGACCCCAAAAAACTTATTTGGGGTTATAGTGACCAATATTTGCCACAGCAGATATTAAGACTAGGGATTTTAAAAATATGCATTTATCAATTCATTTAAAAAAACCACAACTCCTGGGGCATCTGGCTGGCTCAGTCGGTAGAGTATGTGACCCTTGATCTCAGGGTTGTGAGTTCAAGCCCCACGTTGGGTGTAGAGATTACTTAAATTAATAAAACTTTAAAAAACCCAACAACTCCACTGCATGTTAACATAAATGTTATTTTCAAAACTAAAAGTAATTATATTTTCCAGAACAACAACAAAAGAGTTTGAGATAAGAGTGGCATCGTTTTTACATTTTTGAAAATATCTTTGCTGTTTGGCTTAATAGAAGATAGTTGGATTTTGAGGGGCACCTGGGTGGCTCAGTGGGTTGAGCGTCTGACTCTTGATTTCGGCTCGGGTCATGATCTCAGGGTTGTGAGATGGAGCCCTGCACTGGGCTCTGCGCTCAGCAGGGAGTCTGCTTGAGATTCTCTCTCTCCCTCTGCCCCTCCCCCCACTCTCTCTCTCTAAATACATAAATAAATAAAATATTTTTTTTTTAAAGATTTTATCCATTTATTTTGACAGAGAGAGACAGGGAGACAGTGAGAGAGGGAACACAAGCAGGGGGAGCGGGAGAGGGAGAAGCAGGCTCCCCGCCGAGCAGGGAGCCCCATGCGGGACTCGATCCCAGGACCCCGGGATCATGACCCGAGCCGAAGGCAGACGCTTAACGACTGAGCCACCCAGGCGCCCCTAAATAAAATCTTTAAATAAATAAGAAGACAGTGGGATTCTGATATCTGTCTATGCATTCAGTCTGTTGTGACGTCATGTCATGTAGCCTCTGGAAAAATACACTTATGGAAAGAGAGAGAATGAAAAAGACAAGTGACATCTTAGTATTATTATGAAGATAGTTTGGACCTCGTGGGTACCTGCAAAGGGCCCTGGGAGAACCCTAGGGGTCCCTGGACCACATTTTGAGAACTGCTGAGCACACTCATGGTAAGGCTGCCTTTGGAGAGCCTATGTGATTCTGAAATTTATGTTCTTTTCATTTCATCACACTTGCTCCTTACTGAGAGCAAACAGATGATGGATGGCTTCTGAATGGGATAATGAGAATGAGTATCTCATGTGAAAGCCTTTCTTTCTGGAGCAGGGAGACATCATTTTGCACAGACATCAAAGATCAATAGCTTTTTAAATGTAAGTGTTGACAGTGTCTTCCTTCCTCTTTCTCCCCCGCGCGCACCACCCCCCCCCAGCCTTTCCTGTCCTTACTGCCTTTTCTTTCCCCTTCCTTCTTTCATTCTGGCAAAATAACATCAATGTTAACGATTGCTTTGTTTTTAATGTGGGAGGGAGACCCTTGTCTCAGGTTCAGATGGTCCTGCACACCGTTCTGTTCCTAAAACTGACGGCCCGGGCCTCCCACCTTGGCCAGATGGAATGCCTGTCCAGAAAAGGACCACTGGGGGGCAGGAAAAGGGCCACAGAGCACTCGTTCAAGGTCACCCAGTGAACTAATGGCTGGCACCAGGGATTCTGCCCCTAGCTACTCTGGTTTTGTAGGGGTTTCACCTTGTTTTATAGACTACTGCTACTTGTATGTCAGCTTCTTGTGTTTTCCTAGAGAAATGTCCCTCAAAGCAGCTCTCATTCCTTGAAGAAGGCAGGAGTGGAGACCTCAGAGCATAGGACTTCCCAGGCAGGGCATTTTTAACCATTGGCCACTCGGGTACTGTGCCTTCTAGCTTTTCAAGGACCTGTAAAAATGTCTGAGCCCTTGAAAATCATTTGTTGGCTTCAGAACAGGAGAACCACAAAACTGGATTAGTAAGTGAAAAAGGTTGACAAAATGTAATGTTAGATTAACTTCATTAATTGCTGACTTGGGGGGCACCTGGGTGGCTCAGTTGGTTAAGGGTCTGCCTTCAGCTCAGGTCATGATCCCAGGCTCTCCGCTCAGCGGGGAGTCTGCTTCTCCCTCTCCCTCCGCCCCCCCACCCCCACACCAGCCAACTTGTGCTCTCTCTCTCAAATAAATAAAATAAAATCTTTAAAAAAATTGCTGACTTGGTAATCAAAAATATTTCAATTTGGAAGCAATATGTAGGCTGGATTTAGGTTTGAGCTTAATAATTCCCAGGTATGCTAAGATAATTGCTGATAAATAAATAGCCAATCATAAGGTACTTGTAACCAACCTATTTCCAAAGCAAAACTATAAAGATATTTTCAAAAAATTCTGTCAGCAATAAAAGTATATTTAATGTGGAGGTATGTTTGCTGTGATGTGGGATGGGACCTACGAAGGGTTTTTATGTGTCCCAGGACCCGTCTTTGGCATTCACAGAGCAAAGAATTAGACTCCTAGAGGAGACCTTCCTCAACCCAGTGGTTGCTCACAAGGGCTCAGGAAAGGTGGACAAGGAGCAAAGTCAAGGAGCAGAGCTAAGAGCATTCTGTCTCTTTAATTCACTTTCCAAAGCCTCCGCCTGTGGGCGGCTACTGCCCACTTCTGATTGTGTGTTTGATAGTCAAAATTCAGGTCCCTCTTTGTCCATTTCTTACAGAGCTTCTTCTGAGCTGATGGCAGATTATTTTTTTCCCTAATGGCATTTTTCTGACTGTAGATGTGATACTGTGGAAGTCACCAGAAACTCTGTTAGATGAATAACAGAGTTCTGCCAATGGGAAAAGCTGTGGGTTTGTTTTTTATTTTCTATTTTTAAAGTAGAAGGTAGAGGAAGAAGCAAAGCACAACTCGAATGCAATGACAATCACTAAGGAAGGCTGAGTGGAGAACTCAGAAAACTGTAGGCGGCTATCAACATCCGTGATCATGAAAGAAGGTAACAAAAGTAAGACAGAGGAAGAACGCCGACAGTAATAGTTCACGGGCTGGGAGTCTAAGAAGAGACAGAGCCTCAATAGCTAAACCTCTCTTGAGATGGAACATTTCCTCACCCGAAATCGGTATTTATAGAAAGTGATATTAATGTTGGGATCTCTGATGTGCTAATGGAAGGTCACATCTGGCAGTAAATATCAGTCACACTCATTTAGTTGATCCAAAGATAAGACTTTTTGATAAGCTTGGTAAAGGAAGACTGGAGAGAAAAATATAGATCATCTACTAGACCCACATAAGTTTTATTTATTTTTGTAAGATTTTATTTATTTATTTGACAGAGAGAGACACAGTGAGAGAGGGAACACAAGCAGGGGGAGCGGGAGAGGGAGAAGCAGGCTTCCCGCTGAGCAGGGAGCCCGATGCGGGGCTCGATCCCAGGATCCCAGGAACATGACCTGAGCCGAAGGCAGACGCTTAATGACTGAGCCACCCAGATGCACCACATAAGTTTTAAAGCTGAAGTTATCTATCCTAATTCTCTCAAACACCTGAGAAATCCGAAATCTAAAGACATTATAGATTTTGTTCAAAGGTAGGCAGGGATTTAGTATATCAGCGCATGGCTCTGTTTTCTTGGCCTGCTTAATTTGAAGACTAAAACCAGTGTGTAGGTTCTGGGAGCCACCCTTTCCTCCCCCAGATTATTATTTTATTAATAACAGCACCTCAAGTTTACCGCCTTCTACACTGCAGCCACTGTACTGAGCACTTTAAATATATTATCACATTTAATCCTCACAAAATACCCTCTGGTATAGGCCAGAAAACTTAAGCCTCACAATATTTTTAAGGCAAAAGTAGGAAATAGTGATATTATAATAAATAAGTGGATTAAATCAATTTAATCATTATTAAAGAGGTCACAAAAAGTTTTCCTTATTATAAAGTGAAAAGCAAGAAAATTAGTCATACTGCGTTCCACGTACACACACAGGGTATGTTGTTAGAAGTACGTGTCGGCTGTCAACTTGTGATCTGGTGGGCAAATCTCAAATCCCCCCCTTCCGTCCCTGCCTGGGAGGGAGGGTACCCAAGCCACATGCGGACGGTGGAAGTGCAGACAGGAGTTAATGTTAGAGAGGTACCCATAAGGGATGTGTCAGGGTGTGAGTTAGTAACTTGGACGTGATTGCTTCGGATGTCATAAAATGAACGTGAAGCGGAAAGAGAAACCACGGAAATGCCTGAAGTAGTAACCAAGTGCACAAAGAATTCCAGAAGTCTATGAATATTCCCCTGGGACGTAAGTTAGGGGGTAGTGAGGACATCTGTTGAACCCCAAGATGTGGGTTCATCATCAGTCAGTTATGACGGGGAATGAGCTAAACAGCTCTGCCTTCAGTCGTCCCCAGTCAGCCATCATCCTTCTAGCTGCTCAAGCCAAGACTTTTGGAATTATTCTTAATTACTCGTTTTCCTTTGTTCGTCACATCGAGCCTTATTGGCAAGTTCTGTTGACTGGTTCTAAACTATATTCCCTAAGTCTAAATCGAGGAAATCTAGCCCTTTCTCTCGATTTCTACTATATCCCAGTCCAAACAATGGCTTCCTGCCCAGACCGCTGCAGTAGCCTCCTACCTAGAATCTCTGCTCTGAAAAGGGTCGTAATGCTCCCACACTGCTTCCTGCAGCGGCGCTCACAGCCAACCTCCCCGACCAGTCTCCCTCTCACCCACCGTGCTGGACTTAAAGTGGTCTTTTCTCTGTTTCTGGAACATGCCACTCTTTCCTGTCTTTGGGCCTTTACACTAACCTGACTGGAATGTTCTTCTTGCAGATCTTTGCTTTTCCTACTTCTTCTTGTCCTTTTAAAACGTTCATTTAAGTGTTCTCTCTCTGGAGAGGCCTTCTCTGATGTCCCAAGCTAAAAGAGGCCACCCAGGCATGCTCTCTCCCATTACTGGGTTGTGACTCCACAAGGCACAAATCCGTAAGTGCTGTTTTCACCTCCCTCCCTCCCTTCCTCCTTTCCCCTCCCCCCTGTTCTCTTCCCGGAAAGCAGGGACTTTGTTGTCTTGCTCACTGGTGTTTCCGAGAGTCTAAATGTCCTTGGCATGTAGGAGTAGTTCAATAAATATCTGATTAGTAAAGCGCTTCATCTGACAAGGCAAAGGTGGGCATATTTTTCACAAGGATGTACTTAACATATTTAATAGCGGTGGCAACACACACACACACACACACACACATCCTCGCACAATGATGATTTTTATAGCTTTTAAGCAAATAACAGAGACTACTTCACTCCAGCTTGGGGTACAGCCTTGGACCCTGAATTACATGTCAAAGGCAGGAAGTAAATATAAGTTTTACAATTATAGTAGGCTGTGTGGTAATTATAAAGGAGAGTCCAGACATGGTCTTGTGGTCAGAAAATACATTTGGTCCTGGCCACACACAGCCCTAGTATTAGTCATTTGTCTGTCTTCAGGCATCCCAAATTTGGCTACCAGTAAGACAGCTTTATGCCAACTGGGAATAAAAGTTGATTACTGTGTGCTTTTTCAATTAAGCCTGAACATTTTTCTAAAAGTACTTTTCTCTTGAACGTTAGTAGCATATGAAGAAAATACTTTACAAATATTTCCTGCCTGCTCGAAATGCTTATTGCCCTGTCCAGATTATTTTCCTTGCATGATTCTAGTACAGCATATTTGGAGAGGCTGAGCCAACACAGGGAAGATTTGGGGGGCCTCCCTAATTGGGCAAAAGAACATAGATTCCAAGTTTGAAACCCTGTAGCTATCTAGCTACAGCGTTTCAAACTGTTTCTGCACGTGTGTCTAGGCCAATTCCTGACTGTTTCTCATGCCCGATAACCTGTAACCTACAGCTGGGTCTAGGAGTGGCCCCACCTGTGAACTAGGGCTGAGACTCTAAGTAGAAAAAGAAGTATGTCAGCATGCCCAGTCCTTTCGGCTTGGAATTAAGAGCAGAGAGAGAGAGAGAGAGAGAGAGAGAGAGAGAGAGAGAGTGTGTGTGTGTGTGTGTTTGTGTGGTTTTGTGGTCCACTCCACTGTACTATTGATTGTCCAGCATTGTCTCTCAGTTTCTTCCTGAGACAGGTGGCCTGTCCTGAGCACTAGCGGTTTGGTTGGGCCAACCTGCCACTGAACAAACGGATTCCTAGTTTCCAACAGTCTCTGGCTCTGGTTCAGACTGTGTGTGTGTGTGTGTGTGTGAGTGCAGCTTTTGCAGAATTAAGATGCAGATTATGTCCAGAGAGGGTCTACATAATTAAAGATTTCCAAGATGTCATAACCTTCACAGGACGGCAAAATTCAACAAAGACTGAATTGATACAATTCAATCAGAACACTGGCTAGAACATAATAAGGATCTAGTAAATGTCATGTATCATAAATATATATATATTATAATCAATGTTACTTATATAATTGTAAATTGTTACTGCCATTGTTATTTTGACCACTACCATGTGCCAGGTACTGTCCCTGGCGTTGGCAAAAAACAGTCCTTGCCCTCAGGGAGCTCAGTCACACAGGATCTTCTATATATAATATAAAGTAGTCTTGGGAGGATTATGCATATACAAGATACCAGCAAAGAAGCTCCCAGGAGAGAATAGGGTTTGCCTCTCTGAGGTGCTCATATCTGATCTGTATCCCTGAGAAGGTACTTTCAACCTATATTTCTGATGCAATTCCGCTGCCCCCCTTCAAAGTGAGCATTTCACTCACAGCCACCTCAGGTCAACATTCTGACCAATGTTCTTCCTTTCCTTAGCTGTAATCTGTATTCCTCTCAGATTCTGTGTACTTGGAGAAGCTATCCAATCCAACCCAATCCAAACTGGTCCCTGCAGCGAATCTCCTTCTTTGAAATCTGGTAACACCTGCTGCCTGTACTGTATTCTTAGCTTGAACTTCTTCATTCTTCGGTTGTTTCATGGAGATAGAAACTGTTTTCCAAGTAGGCCGAAAGCTCCTTGGGGAGAAGCACTGTGTGTTCAAGTCAAGTCAACTCAACACAAGCTGCATTTATTGAACATCTGCTCTGTGCCAAACACCACAAAAATGCCAGGCGCAGATGCAAGGAGGATAAGATCAGGTCTGGTAGGAGAGACAGTTACAAATACTAGCATTTTGCGCAATGAATGTAATCATAATAATGTGTTTTGAATAAAGTAGGCGCGTAACCGAGAGGATCTCTGAAGGTGGGGTGAGGAACGAAGCTGAACCTCCAGCAGAAAGTGATGACCAAACCAGATCCTTCAGGGAGGTAAGAAGTGGGAACTACTGTAATTGGGAACACGGGCTCTGGAGACAGCCCACCTAGGTTCAAATCCTGGTTGCATCGCTTTATTAGCGGGGTGCTCTTGGGCAAGTTATCTTTTCTTTGCTTCAGTCTTCTCAGCTGTCAAATGGAGCTAATAATCATAACTACTTCATGGAGTTGTCTGAGGATTCAATGAGTTGATCTCTGAAAAGTTCTTGGACCTTGGAATGGGTATCTGGCAAATAGCAGGTGATCAGCAAATACTGTTATGATTATTAATATTATTATTATTCAGAATGCCCACAGAGCTAGCATAGAGCGGGTGTGTGCAACATATATGCTCAATTAAGTAAAAATCACGTGCTATGGAATCACCCCAAGAGAAACGACATGACCGTCCAATCCAGGACTCGAAATGGGATGAGCGCTTCCACGCCCCAGGGCAGAGTGAGGCCTGCACAAGCCCACTTGTAGTTGGCTGACACAGCACTATCTACATCTTCAATCTGCTGTCCGCTTTCACTTCCATGGCTCTTTCAACACACTCTCCCAAGATCGTGAAAGCAAACCGAACGAACAGTTTCAGATTATTTCTTCCAAGTGAGCTGACATTTTAATAAGACGGACCCTTTCACATTATCATGTACTTGTTGATTTACCTACTCTTGTTTTGGACATATCCTTTGTCCTCAGCTGACATCAATGTGTTAATTTGCCTCCATTTATTTAAATACAGTCAAAATATGGCATATGTCAAACTATGAAGGTTTTATTTTTTTTAAAAGATTTTATTTTATTTGAGAGAGAGAGAGAGAGAGCGAGAGAGTGCCCATGAGCGGGGTTGGGGGGCAAAGGGAGAGAATCTCAAGGAGACTCCCTGCTGAGTGCAGAGCCCGATGTGGGGCTTGATCCCAGGACCTTGAGATCATGACCTGAGCCGAAGTCAGATGCTTAACCAACTAAGCCACCCAGGCGCCCCACAAAATATGAAGGTTTTAAAATAACAGAACCCAGTGCATTCTACCGGTGGGGCAAAAACCAATCAGTCAAGATCTGGTCATACAGTATCCATTTTAAGCCAATAAATACTGAAAACCGCCCCAAACTCTGTACTTGCATTTAGTGCTTCTTCTTATAGGATAAGGTTTATAAATGATTTTCTCTAGGTTACCAAGCAAAATCAGGGGGCCTAATGTACACATTCTATTTCTTTGTTTTGGGCAATTAACTAGAAAAACTTAGGATAGGAAAAGCCTGACTAGCTAGCACTGGGAGGGTCTACAACTCTTAGTTATTCAGATCCATGGTAGAGTACGAAGCAAGCACAGATCAGAAGGTGAGAAATCCCTTTCAGGCTCATCTGATGTACTCTTTATTTTAGAGGATTGGAAACACAACCCATCCAGGCATCCAAGATGGTACATGCGATTTGTTCTTATACCCTTTCCCATCTCGGTCTTAAAACTTTAAACAAACTTCACTCTGTCTCCTCCCCTCTGTTCTCACTGCTTCTGTCCTAATTCAAGCCCCTGGCATTTTCTATTTAGAATATTACAAAAAGTTCTTCATTCATCTCTCTGCCTCAGCCTCTCTGCAATCTAGTCCCCCTACTCTCAGTAGTTACCGTTCTAAATCCATGGCCTCCTAAACGTGACAAGACTTCATTAGCTGGCCCAGAGCATCTTCGCCTCCTTCTGCTATCCACCTCGGTTCCATCCCGCATATCTACCCCAAACTGACGACTGTTGGCCCACACTTGCCATGCTGTTCTGCACCTCTGCTAGCCCTTCACCGAGCAACCCCTGACTACTCTTCAAAGTCAGCATTTCCTCGGTCAAGTCCCAAAGCAGATGTGATTCCTCCTTCAGCCTCCCGAGTGTCTTTGTACACGTGGTGATCATCTGTTTGCTTCTCTACCCTCCTCTCACACTGAATTCCTTAAGGGAAGGAACTCTGCCTTATTGATCTTCATATTTTCAGGGAGTCCAGGCAAGGTGCAAGGCCTTAATAAATGTTCAGTGAATGGGCGGTTGCTGAAACAATTGGTTTGACTATTATGATATAGAAATTGATAAGATGAAAACAGCGAAGAAGACTGCTTTGAAGGCAAATAGTGTGGAAAAAGACAACCTGGTCCTTGATCTCATTACTAATTTTCCAGAAGGGAGCCACAGGACACTGCCTAGGTCATGCCACTCTACATTTTGGGTTCCACGTCTGTGCAAAAGCAAATTACCAAAATGCAAGAGGATAGAGGTCATAGTCCAAGAAAGAAATCATTCCACATGATTGGTTCTGATTCTGTCTGTCCTGAGCCATCTACGTTCATAGGAAAGTATAACAATCAGTCATCAAACATGTGAAAATTATCTTGCGTTTGCTGAATTTCCCCAGGTAGGGCAGAGTGTGCATGCAATCGTGTTCAAGTCCAGCAGTTCTTCGAGCAACACTGGGGAAATCTCCTTACCTGATGGACTAAATTTAACTGAACTATGGCCATCATCACCACTCACAAGATCTGGTAGTTATTGAAAACTATCTTTACCGTCAGAAAATGCTTATTTTATAACATGCAGTGGAAAAATGAGATTCAAACTATATATGTAGTATGATTAATTAATTTTGAAAAATGGGATATAGAAAAAAGACTGAAAGGGAATGACACGACAATGTCCCTCATGTCCCTGTGAGCGGATGGTACAGGAATCAGGGAAGACATCTAAGATTTCTGAGGAATAAGTATCTAGCTCTCACTTTCCATATCTAGCACTCTTCATGAGACCAAGTAATATGTATGAGATACGTGGAACCGACAGCAATGGGGATGGGACGGATTTGCTTATTTGATTTGTCAAACTGAAACAAATTATGAAATCAAGTCCAGAGATCATAACATTAAAAAAAGGAACTTTAGAGTTTATACTTGCTCAACTTTAAAACTGCAGAGTTTCAATTTTGGGTAACACAGGGACTATGACACCATTGCAAGCCCTGGTATTTTCTAGCTGTATGATCCTAGCATTTGTACTATTTCAAACTTGTCTGCTCCCCTACAAGGCAATACATGGCAATTTCACGTCTATCATATCTTTTCCCCCCCGGCCTCTCATTTCAGAGCTCCAGACAAAACAATAACCAAATACCTGAATAGAACAGGAGGCTTTAATAATAGAATAAAGCTAGGGCTACTATCGTACTTTGTTTTATAAAGTTTCTCAGAATTCAATGATACATTTGTATCCCCCAAGGATTAGAGGTGAAGAGCCACTAAAGGCATCCATTTAGGGAGAAAGCTCAGAAAGGGAAGCTCTTGTGTCACCAAGTGACGCCCAGGCCTGGAGTTGGATCACATACCTGATGAGCTCATTACAAAATGCCACAGCATCTTGGTGATAATTAAATATGCTTACTTTTCCTTTTTACTTGCATTTGATGAGGAGTACCAACATTTATTTTTGATACATTTAAAAATTCGTTTTTTATGATGGCACAATGTAGTCATGTTAAAAAAAAAAAAGAAAAGATAAAAAGAATGAATGAACAATCCCCAAAGTGCACTCAATATGGAAGAAATTTAAAAAAGGTCAGAGCCCGAGGGTCCAAATCTAGTGAGGCTTAACGATGCTGTCAGCCACAAAGTCAGCGGAGCCACCCAAATGTAGCTCAGCTCCCCAGCTTGCAGAGTGCTCAGAGCCAATCAGGCCTTTAGGAAGGCCTAAACTTCCAACAGTAATGAATCCATAGACGCTCTGGTCGGCCTGGACATCTGTTTTCAGTTTGCAGGGTCTTGTCTCAAGTTAGTCTAACAGAAAACATACCAAAAAAAAAAAAAAAAAAGCCTGCCAAGTGGAAAGAAGAGAGAGGGAGAGAAAGGGAGAAAGATGAGGAGGAAGAAGAAGAAGGAGAAGGAGGGGGTAGGGAATGGAGGGAGGCGGGAGGAAAGGGAGAGAAGACAGGAAGGAAGGAGCTAAGGGATGTGGGAAATCTTCAATACCACAGAGCCCAAGGAAAGGCACCTCCGCTTACATACCCTAGTACCAAGTCCCGGTCTGTAAGCCTTCCTTCCTCTCCCCACGCCCACCCCCCCTTCACTTTCCACCCTCTTGCAAACCTTCCCCGAATGCAAAGGAAGACATGACTTCAAAATCGGGATCAGCTTAGGACATAGCTCTTGTGAATGTGTACAATAGATCTGAGTCATTTGTTCGTTTTGTAAACATGAAGAAATCACACTTTTAAAACTTCCTCCTTCATGACATTCATAGCACTTGACGATATGCTTAGCATGGAACATTTACTCTTTTCCTTATCCACACCCATAGTGTCAAGAGGGACAGACTTTCTTTCTCACTGAGAACTCACATACTGCAGGGCAGGTGGCGAGAGGGAGCCGGAGCGGGAGGAAGAAGCAGCCTTCAGAGCACCCGTGGTGTCCATGAGTCTAGGCCGAGCCACACAGGAACACAGAGAACTGAGGAGCGGCTCAGGAGAGCGAATGCCTTCCTTTGGGGAACCTTCCCACTCAGGGACCCCCCCCCCCCAGCCCCACCCTGGACACTTAACACATCATAGGTAATTATCCGTTTATGTCACCACCGTCTCCCACAACTCAAAACCAGGGACCACTTCTGTTCATCTCTGTATCCCTAGTGCTTGGTACGTGGTAGGGGCTCAGTGTCAGGACATGGAGTTCAATCTTAAGGGGTCCCCGGTACCTTAAAAATTGTTCTGTTCCTTGCCTAGCTCTTTTGCAGAGAAGGGTTTCAATGCACAACCCAGAGAAGAGTTCTGTAAGGCGTGGACTTCAGGAGGGTGGGTCAAGCCCAGATGTAGGTACCACTTGGCTCTGCCATAAATTGAGGGATAGGTCTTAAATTTCCTGGAGGCTGCCACTCTTCGTGTCTATTTCGTTAGGACAGGGGAAGAGGAGATAAAATGCCTTGCCCTCATGAGAGGAAAAAACCTAAATGCATCAATGCAGTAACAGAAACATCTTGGGTAAGGAGATGGTTTCTGAAAGCGCAAAGCAGGGTGACTGGATGATCTTGGTTTTCATTTTCAAAGCCCAAGGGGAGTCAAGTCTCTGCACTCTAGTGTATAGTCCACATCCATTCACAAGCTCCAGAAGATCGCATTAATGTGAGTAAAAGCAGAGAGTGGTCAGCAGGGACGAGACAAAGGAAGTAAGGAAAGAGAACAAGAGGAAAAATGAAGGCTCTTGGGACCTGCTGTACAAACTCGACAGAAAAATATAAAGATCTCAAACAACTCCCTTTCTGAGCTGAGGACGATGCTGTGGGCTTAAAGCCACACTCTCCGGCTGGGAGTGGGGGTCTAATCTAGATTGGGGGTGAGTGGCGAGATAGCACCAAAGAGTGGCCCATATCCCCCAACATCGCAGGACAAGGTTATCTTACAGCTCTTCCGTTGCCCTGACTACAGTTCTCTTCCTTTGCTAAAAAAAGTCTCTTAAGACAAAAGAAAAACATGGTGGGGCTACTGGTTGGGTGACTGGAGAAGCCTCTCTCTCTCACTCTGACACCCCTGACCATGAGGCCCTCCAGGGAAAAGGGAGCAGGGGATTCAAGAGCAAGTAAAGGAGGCAGCCTCAGAACACATGAAGGGAGAACATCAAGGAGGCAGAGAAATTATGTAGGGGAGGTAATGAGCACATTAATTATAGGGGTCATAATGAGGAGCAATGGAATGAAATTAAGGAAAGGAAAATGTTAATTGTCAGGAAAAACTTTCTTGGGCCCACTGAGGGAGAGGTGAGTTTCCCGTACTCTTCACACAGACCGGAGGCCATTCAGCTTAACAAAGTTGGTTCAAAATGAGCTAGAAATAATTTAGAGGAAATTTTATTTTTGTTACCAAAAGCAGACTAGGTTACTTGATGACACACAGAGGCCTCTTGTATCTAATTTTATCACTCTGTTCTCTAGTCTAAATTAAATAGTAAAGTAGCAAAAGATAAAAAAGCCTATGACTATTTCATTCCAGAAATATGATTCAACATCTAAGGAGATCAAAACTGGCAAAGTGAGAACAAGTAAGAAGAATGGAACACAGTCAAACATGCTTCAATTTACAACAGATTTACAGAGACCTAACTACAAAGGAATACTAAAAATAGGGCCTGTTTCTCCTACTTTCCAGAACAAATTCAGTTACTGTATTTTTCAGAATCGATACCAAGACGGCAATTAAACCTAATCACTGTCAGGAGCCGGTAAAGAGCATTAGCTTCAAAGTTGAACCCAGTTTCACAATGACATCAAGTAGCATTCTCAGTGCAGTTGGGATAGCTGAAACCTGGAGACTACAGTACTGGAGGCTTAGGGTCAGGAGTAAAATGTAAAGAAAATGTCTTTTCTCTTCCTCATTTAGGAGCTCAAGGTGTGACTCATGCAACTTTCATCTGGTAAATGTCTGCCAACCTCCAGATTTCCTAGGCCCAGAGGATATGAAGTCCGGGGGGGGGGGGGGGGCTGAAACAGACAAGTAAACACACGCCAGTAGCCTAGTGTGCGGCCCCACAGCAGGGCTGTGAGCAGGGGGGGGGGGGATGGGAGCCCAGGGGGCGACAGTGGCCCTGAGAGGAATCCTGAAGGAAAAGGAGGCAAGATGAGCAAAGGCCAAAGTGTGAGAGAAGGCGTGCTTGCCTCTCTGTTCTTCTCAGTGACTCCGATCACAGGGACAGATATACCTGGGCATGCACGTTAGAACAAATTAAGCAAGAAAAGCATTTTAAAGTCAGGTGTTCTGATATTACTTGGTATGTTCCCAGTATTCTGTGTGACTGAGGAGCGCTGGAGGGAGGAAGCTGGGAGTGGATGGGACACATGCAGACCTGAATGACACAGGTACTGCGAAGCAAGATGTCAGGGCACTTTTGGAAATTCAACCTCTCCGTATGTGAATTACAAACATGTAACATTTTTAATAAGAGCTTAGGGTAAGTCCTATCTGGCGATGCTCTGTGCCCTCCCCAGTTTGTCTGCTCATCCTTGCCCTTCATGTCAGCTATAAATTCAGGGCTAGAGCTATAAATACGTTTTCAGAGAATCCTTTAAAAACCTTTGGTCTGATTTCAAATCCTAAGACGTCTTAAGCACTGGGATGGCCTGATCAAATCCTTATCAAAAAAACTTTTCCATAAACATTCAATTTCACCATACATACTCTATTACTCCTGTAATACATTTCACTTATTAAAATTCTAGTACTGACAACAGATACTGTATTTTGAAAGGACAGATAGCCCGCAGGCAGATTTAAAAGTAGAGTTTACAACACTCAGGGTTTTATAATGCAGGCTTTCATCTTGTACCATATTAACTATATAACTGCTAACTTGATTTTTCTTTCTTTTCTGTATTGCTTCTGAGACTCTGATGGGATGTTCGCTGCCGTTGCTAATGAAATTCAGGAAAGGACCATCGGTATTTTTACTCTGCTTGGGAATTTTGATGCAATAGATGTTTGCATATTGCTGTCAGAACAAGTAAGACTCCTTATTCCTGCGTGTAAAGGGAACACGGCTTTTCAGAGGAAAAGTGAGAAGAAAAGTCAAGCAGGAAGAAACTTTTGTGTTCTGTTGATCTGATTGTATAAGAAGTATTTTCAAGAGCTTTTATATAATAGGCAAATTTTTATTTTTTTTTCCAACAAACATCTAGTGTAGAAAAACACTGCCTCTAAGTCAACTGTTTGCCAGTTACAAGAAAACAGTAGTTTGGTGGAAAGTGCACGGGAATGACTGGCAGTTCCCAGCTCTGCCACCAGTCAGCTATATGACCTGGGAGGTTGTGCCACTTATGTATTGTTTTTGACCTTGTTCTCTCTACTACCTGAAAAATAAAGGGATGAGAATAGGAGGGAGAGGGTAGAATCTGCAGTCTCAAAAACTTATCCGTTTTCAATCCTTTATTCAGAATTTTACCCAGAGAGGAATCAGACTATGTTTAAAAAAACAAAAAAGGGTTTCATGGAACATTTAGGTGGCCAACTCAAGTGACTCCTCACACTGATCTCAAGGTTAACTTGTTGCTTTCAAGAGTCAATCTATTTGCAAACCAAACTTGCACAACCTCCTGATTTATGTTACAGAAATAAGTGGCCATTAATAACCTAGCAAATACAATTTGGATTTTAAGTGATGAAAACATGCTTCACTATGACCAATATTAAGTATAAATTGAGCAACAGAGATGGTCACACAAGTACAGCAGGTAGGTGCAATGTGGTTATTACTAACATTTTGAAAATTGTATTCAGGAAACCTTATAATCACAGCATTATTTTACAAGAGTCAATGGACTACAAAGAAGAATTATGTTCAGACCTGTCATATACTTAGAGGAGGAGGAGGGTTGTAAGTCAGCAACAGTAACAGAAATTAAATTGGTGGCTGGAATATGTTTTCCCAGTGAGATGAAGCAGACTTCTTACTGAGCCATGGACTCTTACCTTTAAAGCAAAAACATCTGCCCATTCTTCTTTTCGTTCCTCATTATTGCAAAACCCTCATATAGACTAACCCCATTTTTCCAAATTAGAACTGTTTTTTCAAAGGCTCCTAGGAATTACTTGCAATTCATGCAAACTCATCATCTCACAAATATTAAGTAGACCATCAGTCATTGAAAAGGGTAAGAAGATCAGAGCTGGGGACATTACTCTTTGTAGATGGCCAGACCATGGTATTAGCTGGGGCAGAGGATTCCCTTAGCTTCCAGGTGACTTGTTGGTGTAAATGTCTATGTTGCCAACAGGACCAACAGCTGAAAAATACGAAAAACCACACACTTGGAACCAGTGTTTTTCTGGGAACTATTATTTAAAGATGCACCAACCTGGAAGCCCAACCTAGTTTTACAAAGAATTTTCAAACAAGGAACTCACATTCCCCAGAAGAGCGACCTGCATGCAGCTAATATTTAATCCTCCGTGTTGCAGACAGCAAAATGCCACCCATGGCAAATGAAACTGTGTTACTGACCATGTGAATTTCCTTGCGGTCTGCTTTTCCCATTTCCTGTTTCACTCCGCAAGACCACCAGTGGCCTCCTCACGGCTCTGGGTCCCTTCTGATCCTCACCAGCCTTCCACTGCTTCTGACTCTGCACATGACCAGTGGTCCCCTCTGCCCCATGCCCTGTTTCTGACTGAGGCAATGTGCAGTGCAGAGCGGCGGGGGGCTCAGAGTCACAGTGAGGGGAATCCTGCCTCTCCTCCCCTCCACTGTCTGACCTTAGGCAAGTCACCACCAAGATCCCTGAGCTTTCGTTTCCCCATCTGTAAAATGGGACTATTGTAAGGACTGAGTATTCAACTGAGTGCCTAGTTTAATTTAATTGAGTCATGGATTATTTAATGTACTCAGCACATAATGGTCCCTTTCCCTCCCCACCCCTTCCCTTGTATTCTAAGATACTGGATGTGTCTGCTTTTACCTTCTGCTTCAACTCTGTCTTTCATATCTTCTTCAGAACCATTTCAATGACCCATTCCTGCTGGCACTGGGGTCCTGCCGGACTTAACTTTGGTCTCCCTGCATTACCAGGTGCTGTGTGATAATATATGACCTCGCCCAGTGGGTCATTTTCCTAGTCCTGGCTATTTACTTCCTTGCTAGAGTCTTAGCACACACAGAGCCATAAATGATGTTCTCTGAGGACCTATCTCCCCCAGTGCCACCACAGTATCTGTTTAGATGACACATCAATCTACCTACCTACTATGAACTTTCCCCTTTGGTGGAGCAATACCTGGTTCTCAATCTTAAACACCCTCAATCATCAGTAACTCTTTTTATATATGGCACATGTTTATCTTTCTTCTGTGAGCCTTCCTCTTTTCATTCTCACTGGGTCACGTCACCATGTCAATGATCTGCCAAATAAGCAATCACTAGTCATTTTCCACTTGTCCTTTTTTGAGCATAATTTGGATGACTGCCAGAGCTTGCATTCCCCCCCCGCTCCCCGCCCAAAACTTCCTCCCCAGCCCCTGGCCTGTGAAATATTCCTCATTTTGCTCCTTTCTTTGTTTAGAGACAAAAAGGGAAAATGTTGGTTGCCTCCTGGCTGGCTATCTAGAACTTTCCTCCCAATTGTCTCAGAGAGGCCTCACGGAGGGAGACAATACGGGTTTAAATCTTGCCTCCCTCAGTGCCTCTCTGTTACCTAATTTTCCCAAGTGTGTTTCCTCATCCACAAATGGGAAAACAACACCTGCCTGGTAGGCCTGCTCAGAGGATAAAAATGTTTTAGGCAGAAAGCTAACAACAGGGCTTAGCACATGGTAGCTGTCGAGAAATGGGGGCGAAGCGTTTTCTTAACCCTCGGCAGCTCCCTCCTACCAGCCAGTCCCTCCATCGAGCCCCTTCCCAGGCCTTTCGTGGGCGGGCATTTCTAAGGGTTGGCCTCCCTTTTGGAATCCCATCCTGACTTCCCTCTGCAGGACAAACCCTGCCGGACAAACTCTGCCCAAGAACCTCAGCCACTGCTTCAAGACTTCCTTCTAGGTTGCTTTAAGATACTTCATAGCCCCTTTGGGCCAAATCCTGACCTCCAACAGCCTCATCTCAAGATGTCTTTGAAATGCGAACTCCCCAGTAAAGCCTTTTCTGATTCAATATAATGATGCTTTTAGATTCCGACCTTTGAGAGAAACAATTCCACCCCAGCCTGGGGAGAGGGAGGAAGAACTCTGGTCAGATCAGGCAACTGGCTCCCAACGTGCTCTGTGAGCAGAGCCAAAGCCCTTCAACTTCTCCCAGCCAGGGAGGCCGACTGGGTATCACCAAGCTCCTTCTAGGCTGGAAGGCGAGATTCTCTGAATGCGGGATGCTCGGAAGCCTGAATGCCCGGTCTCCTCCACACCCCCCCAGGTTGTTCTGTTGCTGCGTGAATAACTTTTAGGGCCCTTACCCTCATCTGGCTGTTCTCAAGGGCAGAGACCATTCTTTGGGTAACTCAGCACACCCAGAGCTCTGTGCTGGAGGCAGTACTTAAGGCATGCACTTGGATGACAAAGATCAGAGCACGTCCACTGAGGCACAGACAGCCACTGGATGACTCAGAGCTCTCAGCAAAATGGCTTAATTTCGCACCGTTTCAGTTGTCTCAAGAATAGACTCTCAAGAACGAAGTGAACGGAACACCCTTTAACTAATGTAACCTCACAATGGCCCTTTAAGGTCAGGAGTTTTTATCTCTAGAATGCAGATGAGAAAGTACAGACAGACAGCTTCATCCTGAGTCAACAGTGGACCCTGGGGCCCGAGGGCATAGTGGAGAAAACCAAGGAGTGACAGCCAGTAGCAGCGAGGGGGATCTGAGTCCCAGGCCAGGCTCTGCCATTAACCACGTTTATGATCTTGGAGGAGGGCCTTCTCGGACCTCATTTCCCTCATCTGGAAAATGGCCTTGGGCAGTGGTTCCCAAGCCTGGCAGGGGATCAGCATCACCAGGAAAACTATATTAGAAACAAATCTGCATTCTCGGGTCCGCTCCTGAAGATTCTTTTTTTTTTTGAGACTCTTCTGTAAGTCTGGAGTGGGGCCAGGACTCTATTTTCTGTATATGCACCCCACCCCCAACCCCCAATATGGGAACAAAGGCAGCAATAAGTGCCCAACCCTGGAGTCCCAGGTCAGGGTTCCACTCAGACAACTTTGTCTCTCCCCAGTTCCAAAACCCATTAGGTCATCTTATCCTTCACTCCCTCGAGGAGAACCCAAACTGGACTACTCCCAAGCATATTGCACGGTAGCTTACCACATTCATGAGAACTCAAAGAATTTTGAAATCAAAGACTGGTTCTTAAGACTCACAGGGCAAGAAAGAGGTAATCTTGTTTTGACAGAAATCTAAGCTCAAGGGCAGGAACTTCCCCCAAGCTTCTTGTAACTGAACATGGAACAGCAAAGAGGGAGGGACGAAGGCACTAGCCTTTGCTATAGCAATAGACAAAGCTTCTTTTAAAAAGAAAACCTGTAATATACCTGGTTTTGCTTGACCCAAGCTTAAAGAGTCAGTTAAAGTCCTATGAACAAGAGAAGAACCAACCTAAGGACCTGTTTGCTGTGTAACGCGAGAGCTCTTACCCACTGAAAGCTCTCACTGACACAACTCTGTTGCAAGTACTAATTTTCACATCTTATTGAAAACCGAAGTTCACAGAGCTAGACAAACCCATGTATATTTGACTCCAGAAACCATGTGGTACTACAAACATGACCTTCATAGCAAATGCACCTATGGTCAAAATCTCTAGAAAATCTAACAATGAATAGCAAAGCTCAGCAAGTCTGCCAGTTTTGGAGGAATCTGTGAATTGGAGACATAAGCATGTCCTTTACGGAATTCTCAGATTTGCTCTACTTAGGGGAATTTGGGCAAATATAACCCAGAAACTGGAATCCAACTCCCGTTCTTGATGTTGGTTTGCTGTGTATGTGCCCTTGAAAAGTCAGTTCTCCTATCTGGCTGTGGGTTCCATATCAGCAGAGTGAGGATGATAGGAGCTACTTACAAGGCGGGGATGCTGTGAGATTAAACAGATTGTGTCCACAAAGCAGCTTTGATCTCCTTAGAGAAAGGTACCAAACCAATGAATATGGAACTCTTGCTTGTCCTTTAGCAAAGGCTGTACTGACTGAAGCTTACAAGAAGCACCTTGGAGACCACACTTCATCCACTGTTCTCTGAACTTTCCAAAAATTTTAAGAAAGATTTATTTATTCATTTATTCATTTATTTATTTTAGAGACAGAGTGTGAGGAGGGGGAGGGGCAGAGGGAGAGGGAGAGTCTACAAGCAGACTCCCCCGCTGAGCATAGAGCCTGATGTGGGGCTTGATCCCAGGACCCCAAGATCATGACCTGAGCTGAAACCAAGAGTCAGACGCTTAACCGACTGAGCCACCCAGGTGCCCCTGAACTTTCTGAATTTTACCCCTGCAAATACATTTATGATTGCAAATAGTGGGCCATCCTATCTACTGCAACTGTGCTGTTGATTGGAATTTGAAATACTGTAAGCTTGTCTTAGATTCCTTGCAAGGCAATTTGAGTTCCCAAACAGTGAAGTGCCTTCTTATATTGTGATCTGATTTTCGAAGGGAGTCCTCAGACTGTGCTATTATAAAGCATTAATTAAGGGGCTCTTGGGTG
Source organism: Eumetopias jubatus (assembly GCF_037043125.1). Classification (NCBI taxonomy): domain Eukaryota; kingdom Metazoa; phylum Chordata; class Mammalia; order Carnivora; family Otariidae; genus Eumetopias; species Eumetopias jubatus. The sequence goes on from NW_028274810.1 coordinate 123,250,572, forward strand.
GCTCAGTCGGTTAAGCGTCTGCCTTTGGCTCGGGTCATGATCCCGGGGTCCTGGGATTGAGTCCCGCGTTGGGCTCCCCACTGAGCGGGGAGCCTGCTTCTCCCTCTGCCTCTGCCTGCCACTCGCTCTGCTTGTGCTCTCTTTCTCTGTGTCAAATAAATAAAATCTTTTTTAAAAAAGCATTAATTAAAAAGTATATAGGGGCACCTGGGTGGCTCAGTCAGTTGAGCAACTGACTTTGGCTCAGGCTGTGATCTCAGGGTCCTGAGATCAAGCCCTGTGTTGGGCTCCCCACTGAGCGGGGAGTCCGCTAGTCCCTCTCCCTCTGTGCCTCCCCCTGCTTGTACTCTCTCCCCCTCTCTCTCTCTAATAAATAAATAAAATCTTTTTTTTAAAAAGTATATAATAGGAGCTCAGTTGTTTCCTGTTAAAAAGTAAAAAAAAATATGTATTTTTTTAAACTTTAGGAAGTAGAGAATTTACAGTTCTCATTGGTCACATGTTGAGTTTTCCTACCTCACCTGAGGTTACTCTTTGCTATTACACAGCACCTGGCATTTACACAGTGTTTTACAATCTGTTTACTATCTGATGTTCATGGGCACCCCCCAGAGGGAGGGCCCTGGGGACTGATAACTGCTTTATAGGTGAGGAAACAGAGAAATCTTTTTTTTTTTTTTTTTAAAGATTTTATTTATTTGTTTGAGAGAGAGAGAGAATGAGAGATAGAAAGCACGAGAGGGAAGAGGGTCAGAGGGAGAAGCAGACTCCCTGCTAAGCAGGAAGCCCGATGTGGGACTCGATCCCGGGACTCCAGGATCATGACCTGAGCCGAAGGCAGTCGCTTAACCAACTGAGCCACCCAGGCGCCCGGAAACAGAGAAATCTAATAACTTGTTCAGAATTGTGAGAAACCTACCTTCCTTCCTTCCTTCCTTCCCTCCTCCCTTTAGCCCTTCCTTCCTTCCTCCCTCCCTTCCTCTTTTTCTTTTTCTTTCTTTCTTTCTTTCTTTCTTTCTTTCTTTCTTTCTTTCTTTCTTTCTTTCTTTCTTTCTTTCTTTCTTTCTTTCTTTCTTTTTCTTTCTCTCTCTCTCTTTCTTTCTCTTTCTTTCTTTCTTTCTTTCTTTCTTTCTTTCTTTCTTTTTCTTTTTCTTTTTCTTTCTTTCTTTTTCTTCATATTTTATTATTTTTTTTAAAGTACTCTTACATCCAACATGGGGCTGGAACTCACGACCCTGCGATCAAGAGTCATAGACTCCACTGGCTGAGCCAGCCAGGCGCCCTGAAACCTTTCTCCTTCATAGATGACATTTACCACCTCTTTCAGAGTGTGTGTACAAACACAAAAACCTGATGCATGAAGGGAACAAGGCTTGGCTTTCTCTTTGAGTGGACTCAGTATCACATGAAACCTGAAAAGAGCCTGGGGTCACCCAGCACAGACCGTGCATTTGGCAGATGGGCCCTGGGAAGGGGTGAGGCCGCAGCTCGCTGGACCCAGTGTCCGCATGCCCACCACACATCCAAATCTGAGACTCCTATGTTCCATGCCAACTGTCCCTTCTTGGTGGGATGGGCAACTCTAAAGCGTTAGATCTACATTCTGTTTTCTTTAGCACCTGCTATGCACTCAAGGCTTCAGGAATGAAATCACTAGACATGGCATTGAACCTAGAGCCTTTTGGGTGCAAGTTCACCATTCCACCCACGAATTCCTCAAACCTTTAGAGTAGATCTGTGTTTCTCTGAGGCTCGCCTTCCTCTTTGAGGTTGGATGATGATCGAGTTCCACACTTTTGCATAGTGGGTCAGAACCTAGTTCTGTTTCCCCTCTCACTGGGGAAGCTTTATTTCCATCGCTCTGAAAGCCACATGCCCCGAACACTTAAAGCTGCCCTTTTCCTGCCCTTCCTAGGTCATCATCCCTCCCCCACTTTAGGCTCTAACCCCCAACCTCACAGGCCCAGAGGTCAACGGTTCTCGGTAGCGGTGGTTCTTTGGGACAGGCCTGGACCAAAGCAGCAGTAACAAAACCAGTAACCACTCTTATTACTAATATCCCTGCCATGGGGACCACGGTTACCCATCATTTTAGTGAGTGCTCACCATGTTTCCAGACCCTGTGCTAAGTGGCTTAATGCGATTAACAATGTGTCTCACTACAGCTCTATGAAGCAGGTTATCAATATCATACCCATTTTTACAGGCAAAGAAACTGAGGCACAGAGAGGTAAGTTTACCCAATGTCACACAGCTCATAAGTATGGTCCCAGAGGCCATCCTCGTTACCACTCTGTACTGTGAGGGGACCAGAAGATAAAGAAGGGCCTCCAGACTCCCAAAGTTTGTGCAGGGGTATCAGGACAAGCCAGAGGCATGTTGCTGGGCAATAAGATCATCTGGCAGTGAGTTGTCTGTAATCAAGGGCAGATGTGGATCCATGTAAAGATCAACATTAACACCTAACCCCAAAATGTAAACAAAGCACAGTATTTGTTCAAAAGGAAATGTTCTTATTAACTAAAAAGAAAGGAAACAGGATATCAAAAAAAAAACAATGGCAAATCAAAGGTTTTGTGGCGGCTTTGAAGGAAGAGCGAGCTGATATGGCCAGCCCTACTCCTGCAGGGGACACGGGCTCCTGCAGCAAAACTATTGTCATCCCCACACTGAATGAACCAGGGGATGCGACAGCAGGGCTGCATCAGGTTTTCAGATATGTCCAAGAACACCTTAATTTCTGTCCTATTATGAGAGGGGGCCCCGTTGTGGACTGGCGTCAGGCTGGCCTTGCGCTCCTCGGTGGGGGTTGTCACTAAGGTATGAGGCCCGCCCGTGTCACTGCAACAGGATTCAAGAGTGGTTTTCTCTGGATCTAAACTCACAGCTCAGTCTTGGGTGCATTTGGACAATGCTCCTCGTGCGTCTTTGGTCTGCAGACTGTTTGAGGGGACAAGAGCGGCACGGGCATTCGAGAAGGTGCTGAGCGTGGGTCAGGAGATCTGACTCTGGGTGCTACTGAGGCAGCCACCAGACGGTTTCCTCATCTATGAGAGGTTGGGGCAAGGTGACCTGAGATATTATCTCCAGCCCTAATATTTTACGATGATAACACCCAGCCACTAAAAAGGAAAAAAGGAAAACACCAGAAAACGGAAAGCCAGCCGGCTGGAATTGATGGACAGGCTGACACGGTTTCTGATGAAGCACCAAGGATGGATATCCCATCACTGATTCATGCTAGAAACCGAACAGTGAGGTTGGGATTTTGAATCATATGGAGGAGGAACCTCAAGACCACATTTTGAAAATCTCTGAGTTGGGCTCTCACAAGAGAACTACTCATCATCCACTTCTGGCTTGGCAGGGAATCAGGTTCCCAAACCAGCAGGGCTCAGCATATACATTTTCTCCATTGAAAATGTCTATTGAGATACTCCTGGTGCCTGGCACCAAACCCAGCCCCGCCCGGGCCTCAAGATGCTCAGTCATTTACACGCCCAGAGCTCTGCACATGCCTTTATACACACTTGTTTTCACGGAAGCGGATGTGACAGGCATGGAAATTGATCCTTAAATGGGGAATATACTGATTATAGTTAGCTCTACTTGACCTTGCACTAATGCATGATCTTGTAAATGACTTAGGCATCTCTTCTAAAGACATCCTGAGGGTTCCTACAGCCAGGTTTAGTGTATGCTGCTTGCAGACATGATTCTGACAGTCAGTTTCAATGTGATAACTAAAAATATGAGTGACTTCTGACGCTTAAAAGTCACTGTCCAACTTGGAAAAATGACCAGTGCTGTTTCCTTCAAAGTTAGTCCTCCTAAAACAAAGTTTTTTTTAAAGATTTTATTTATTTATTCAGAAGAGACACAGAGAGAGAGAGAGATTGGCAGAGAGAGAAGCAGGCTCCCTCCTGAGCAGGGAGCATGATGAGGGACTCGATCCCAGGACCCTGGGATCATGACCTGAGCCGAAGGCAGACGCTTAACCATCTGAGTCACCCAGGCACCCATAAAGCAAACAGTTTTAAGAAATGTTTTTCCTTGTGCTGGAAAACCTCACCCACAACTATGCTACTTCTTGAACATGGAGATCTTTTATTAAGGAGGAGCTCTTTAATACATACTAATCTCAGAAGACTCAAGAGCCCCAGATTATCTATGCATCAATCCACTCAGACCCACTTAGAGATATTGAGAATCTTTGCAAATCCATTCATGATAATCCCTGTGATAATTAGTTACCTCCTATGGTTTTGCCTTTAAATCCTCCAACAATTAGATATTTTGTGGTCACACATACCATATTGGAGAAATGGGGTCCTACAGGTCACATGTTCAAGTCTATAATACTCCCAAAGAAATCTTACTTTCAACACCTTTTATTTCTTTACAGTCTGTGCCCAATACTTGTATGAAAAATACTTCTCACCTCCTTAGTTCTGTGCCTGCTGTCTTGTAATACGGTGGTAGCTCTCATATACTAGGAAAACTTTAATTTTTAGCTCAATTTGTAAGGCCTTTTGAAAAATAATGCTCTCGGGCGCCTGGGTGGCTCAGATGGTTAAGCGTCTGCCTTCGGCTCAGGTCATGATCCCAGGGTCTTGGGATCGAGTCCCGCATCGGGCTCCCTGCTCCTTGGGAGCCTGCTTCTCCCTCTGCTTCTCTCTCTCTCTCCCTCTCTCTCTCTGTCTCTCATGAATAAATAAATAAAATCTTTAAAAAAAAAAAGAAAAATAATGCTCTCTTACTTCAATCTGATCAAGAAGTGAGGCATAAAATATTTTTGTTATTTGGGACAAATGCATAAATTCAATTTTTTAACCTAGAACAATCTTTAAAATCTCCCCACAAGATGACATTCTATAATGATTGAAAAGAATGAAAAACAAACCAGATTATTTCAATTCTATTCTATCTTTCACTTGGCAATTATGTTTCAGTGGACAATTCCCAACTTTTCTTTTTGTGTTTCCTTCTCTTTCTTTCTCTCTCTGTATCTTTTTAAAACCAGAGTTTTCTTTTTTTTTTTAAAGATTTTATTTATTTATTTGACACAGAAAGAGAGAGATAGGGAGAGAGCAAGCATGAGCAGGGGGAGCAGCAGGCAGAGGGAGAAGCAGGCTCCCCGCTGAGCAAGGAGCCCCATGTGGGGCTCGATCCCAGGACCCTGAGATCATGACCTGAGCGGAAGGCAGACGCTCAACCTACTGAGCCACCCAGGCGCCCCAGAGTTTTTTTTTAAACTTAAAAAAAGAACTGTGCACACATATGGTTAAAAAAATTCAAAAGAAGTGAATAAAATGAGAAGTAAAAGCCTTGCTCCCTTGTCCACAAACCCACAATCCCAATCCTCAGAAATTACTGTTAGGTTCTTTTGTATGTTTCAAGAAATCCTCTACACACACACACACGCACACACACACACACACAGTATATACACACATATAAGTGCATGTATTTGTATACACATACTATATATATATTAAACATCACATATGTACACGCACATACATACACACATATATAATGCCTATTTTTTACTCAAAAAGGGATCACATGTTAATATATATTGTTTTGCACCTTGCTTTTCACATCTAATAATATATCTGGGGGATCATTTCATGTTGGCATATACAGGTTGGCTTCATTTTTTTAAAAATAACTGCTTAATCTGTTTTATAGGCATCTAGAATTCATTTAATTAATCCCCTAATAATGAACCTTTAAGTAGCTTTCTGACCCCTATTTTATGGAGGTATAACTGACCTACAATAAACTAACATTTCAAGTGTATAATCTGATTAATTTGATGTGTGTATGCATCCATGAGACCATCAGCACAATTAAGATAGTGAGCGTATCAATCATCCCAGAAGCTTCCGTGTGTCCTGGGTAATCCTTCCCTTCTATACCTTCCTGCTGTCCTGCCCCTCCCCCAGGGCAACAACTGATCTGTTTTCTGCCACTTTAGGTCAATGTGCATGTAAAGAATTTCATATAAAGATTTATATCTTTTTTTAAAAGATTTTATTTATTTATTTAAGAGAGAGAGAATGAGAGAGAGCACATGAGAAGGGGGAGGGTCAGAGGGAGAAGCAGACTCCCTGCTGAGCAGGGAGCCCGATGCGGGACTCGATCCCGGGACTCCAGGATCATGACCTGAGCCGAAGGCAGTCGCTTAACCGAATGAGCCACCCAGGCGCCCTATAAAGATTTATATCTTATGTGTCCTTTTTTTTTTTTTTTTTGGTCTGTCTCCTTTCTGCAGGTATCAATAGTTTTGTTCCTGCTTTTTCTACATAGTATGATATTCTATGGATAGAGTGTCTATCTCTTCATCAGTTGATGGACATTTGGATTGTTTCCAGCTTTGAACGATTATAAATAAAGCTGCTAGGAACATCTGTGCAGTAGAAGTTCATTTTTGGACATTATGCTTCCAATGCTTTTGTGTAACGCCTAGGAATGGGAGGCATGGGGTCATGTGGTAAGTAGACGTTTAATTTTTAAAGAAACCGTTCAACTAGCTTTCTGAAGTTGTATCCTTTGACATTCCTAACAGCTGGGATGGAGAATGAGCTATTCCATATCCTTGCTACCACCTGGTATGGTCAGTCGGGCTTGTTTTGTTTTAAATTTTAGCCATTCTAACAGGTGTGTACAGTGGTATCTCATTATGGTTTTAATCTGCATTTCCTAAATAACAAAAGAGGTTGAGAATCTTTACTTGTGCTTATTTGTCACTTGCTTCTGTTCTTTTAAGTATCTATTCACTTCAATATTTTTGGCCCATTTCAGTATCTTTTTTTTTTCTTCCTATTTTTACTGGATTATTCTCTTACTATGGAGCTTTAAGAGTTCTTTTTGCATTCTGGATACAAGTTCTTTATTAGATTTGTGATTTGCAAATAACATATTCCGGTCTGTCACTGGCCTTCTCATTCTGCCAAGAGTATCTTTTAAAAAGCAGAAGTTCTTTTTTTTTTAATTTTTTTAAAGATTTATTTATTTATTTGAGAGAGCGAGAATGAGAGAGAGAAAACATGAGAGGGGTGAGGGCCAGAGGGAGAAGCAGGCTCCTCGCCCGACAGGGAGCCCAATGCGGGACTGGATCCCGGGACTCCGGGATCATGACCTGAGCCGAAGGCAGTTGCCTAACCAACTGAGCCACCCAGGCGCCCTAAAAAGCAGAAGTTCTTAATTTTTGATAAAGTCTAACCATTTTTTTTTCATGGATTGCTTCTTTATGCTATATCTAAGAAATCCTTGCCTAAACAAATGTCACAGTTTCTCCTGTTTTCTTCCAGAACGTCTCCAAGGTTTTAGGTTTTACATTTAGATCTCTGACCACTTTTGAGTTAGTTTTTACAGATGGAGTGAAATGTGGATCAAGTCTGTTTTTTAAATATACGGATAGCCAATTGCTACAGGACCATTTGTTGAAAACAGTTCGCCACTCAATTGTTTTTGCATGTTTGTGGAGAAGCACAGAACTGTCTTTGCACTTTTGTGGAAAATTAATTGGCTGCCTATGTAAGGATCTATTTCTGGACTCTTTCCTGTTCCATTAACCTGTTTGACCCTGTCTATCCCACTATGCTGACTTGCCTACTACAGCTTTACAAGTCCGGAAGTCAGGTAGAGTACATTCTCTAACTTTGTCCTTCTTCAAAATTATTTTGGCTGTTCTAGGTCCTTTGCATTTCCATATGAATTACAAAATAAGCTTGTTAGTATCCACATTAAAACAAAAACAAAAACAACTTGTTGGGAGGTTGATTGGCGTCACTGGAATCAACAGATCAATTCTGTGAGAAATGACATCTTAAGTACATCAAGTAGTCCATGGTATCTCTCTCCATTCTTTGATTTCTCTCAGCAATATTTTGTAGTGTTTAAACTTCTTGCACATCTTGCACTTCATGCACTTCTTGTACATCTTTTGTCAGATATATTCGTAGGTATCTCATATTTTTTGATACTATGAATGGCATTGAAATTTTTCAATTTCTCATGGTTTGTTGCTGGTATGAAAATAGAATTAATTTTTATTGATTTGTATCCTGCAAATTTGCTAAACTCATTTATTAGTCCTGGTAGCATTTTTGTAAGTTCCATTGGATTCTTTTGCACAGATGATCAGGTAATCTGCCGATAAAGACAGTTTTACTACTTTCTTTCTAATCTAGATCCTTTTAATGATTTTTCTTGCCTTATTGCACTTGTTAGAATCCTCAGTGCAATGCTGAATAGAAGTGGTGAGAGTAGATGCCCTTGTTTGTTTTCTCAGAGAATAAGCTTTCAGTTTTTCACCATTAAGTATGATGTTAGCTATAGATTTTCATAAACGTCCATTATTAGTTTTAAGAAATTCTCTTCTATTCTTAGTTTGCTGAGAGTTTTTATCAAGAATCAATACTGGAGACCTAAACATGAGACCTGAAACCATAAAAATCCTAGAAGAGAGGACAGGCAGTAAGGTCTCTGACATCAGCCGGAACAACATTTTTCTAGATATGCTTCCTGAGGCAAGGGAAGTAAAAGCAAAAATAAACTATTGGGACTACATCAAAATAAAAAGCTTCTGCAAAGCGAAGGAGACAATCAACAAAATTAAAAAGCAACCTACAGAATGGGAGAAGATATCTGCAAATGACATATCTGATAAAGGATTAATATCCAAAATATATAAAGAACTTATACAACTCAACACCAAAAAAGAAATAATCCAATTAAAATATGGCCAGAAGACATGAACAGACATTTCTCCAGAGAAGTCACACAGATGGTTACAAGACACATGAAAAGATACTTAACATCATTCATCATCAGGGAAATGCAAATCAAAACTACAATGAGTATCACCTCATACCTGTCAGAATGGCTAAAATAAAAAAACACAAGGAACAACAAGTGTTGGTGAGGATGTGGAGAAAAAGGAACCCTTAGGTGCTGTTGGTGGGAATGCAAACCGGTGCAGCCACTGTGGAAAACAGTATGGAGTAAAAAATTAAAAAAAGAACTATCCCATGATCTAGTAATCACACTACTGGTTATTTACCCAGAAAACACAAAAACACTAATTTGAAAGGATATATGCATCCCTATGTTTATTGTAGCATTATTTACAATAGTCAAATTATGGAAGCAGCCCAAGTGTCCATCGACAGATGAATAAAGAAGATGTGGTGTATATATAAAATGGAATATTACTCAGCAATAAAAAAGAATGAAATCTTGCCATTTGCAACAACATGGATGGATCTAGAGGGTATGCTAAGTGAAATAACTCAGTCAGAGAAAGACAATTACCATACGATTTCACTCATAGGTGGAATTTAAGAAACAAAACAAATGAAAAAAAAGAGACAAACCAAGAAACAGACTCTTAACTATAGAGAACAAACTGATGGTACCTAGAGGGGAGGTGAGTGGGGGGATGGGGAAATAGGTGATGGGGATTAAGGAGTGTATTTGTCATCATGAGCACTGGGTGATGTATGGAATTCTTGAATCATATATTATACACCTGAAACTAATATAACACTGTATGTTAATATATTGGAATTAAAATTTAAAAAACTTAATATGTTTTTTTAAAAAAGAATCAATATTGCATTTTGTCAAATATTTTTTATGCATCTAAGAGATGATCATATGATTTTTCTTTTGGTTTGTCCATATGATGAATTACACTGATCAATTTTCAAATGCTAAATCAATCTTACATGCCTGAAATAAACCCCACTTGTTCATGATTTTTCTTTATCTTTTTCATAAATATTTGGATTCTATTTGCTAAAAATTTGTTTGCAATTTTTGCATCTATGCTTGTGAGGGATATTGGCCTGAAATTTTCTTGTATTAACTTTGGTTTTGATTTCAGGGTAATACTGGCTTCATAGGACACATTGGGTAATATTTTCTCCCCTTTAATTTTCTGTAAAAGTTTTTGTTGAATTGGTATTATTTCTTCCTTAATATTTGGTTGAATTCATTTTGAAGCCATCTGAACCTGGAGTTTTTTTTTTTTTTTGTGGAAGTGTTTTTAACTACAGTTCAGTTTCTTTAATAGATAAAGCACGATTTTGGTTACTGATTTCTTCTTAAGTGATCTTTGGTAGTTTGAGCCTTTCAAGGAATTTGCCCACCTCATCTACGTTGTTGGCTTTATTGGCATAAAGTTGTTCCTAATATTAATTGGTGATCCTTTTAACCTATACTGAGGTAACTTCATTCATACTGGTAATTAGTGTAATCTTTCTTTTTGTTTGATTTGTTGATCCTCTCAAGCAGCCCTTTGAAAAGCTTTTGGCTTTTTCTGACTTTTTATACTGATTTCTATTTGACTAATTTCTGACCTAATCTTTAATTCATTTAATTAATTTAATTAATCCTAATTCTCCTAATTCTCTGGATTTCATTTACTCTCCTTTTCTAGTTCTTAGGCTGGAAGCTGAGGTGACTGTTTCGAGACTTCCTCCTTTTCTAATGTGGGCTGGTATTTAATGCTATGAATTTCTCTTTAAGCATCGCTTTAGCTGCACTTCATACGTTTTGATATGTTGTATTTTCATTTTCATTTAGGTTTCAAAATACTTGTAAATTTCTCCTTTGATTTCTCTTTGACCACAGGTTATTTAGAAGTGTTTAGTTTTCAAATATTTAGAAAATTTTCAGGTATCTTTCTGTTATTAACTTCTAATTGAAATCAGAAGTCTGTGGTCATGGGGCACCTGGGTGGCTCAAGCCGGTTAAGTGTCTGCTTTTGGCTCAGGTCATGATCCCAGGGTCTTGGGATCGAGTCCCGAGTTGGGCCCCCTGATCAGCGGGGAGTCTGCTTCTCCCTCTGCCCCTCCCCCCTGCTCATTCTCTCTTGCTATCTCTCTCTTTCTGTGAAATAAATGGATAAAATCTTAAAAAAAAAAAAAGAACTCTGTGGTCAGAACATACTCACTTTTATTTGAATCCTTTAAATTTACTGAGAAATGCTTTATTGCCCAGAAAGTCATCTCTTTAAGTAAATCCTGCAAATGCATTTGAAAAGAATGAGCATTCTGCTGTCGTTAGGTAGGATGTTCTATAAATGTCAATTAGGTGAAGAGTGGAGATGGTTTTATTCAAGTTTTCTATATCCTGATTTTCTGAATACTTGCCTATCAATTGTTGAAATATCTGTCTACAATTAGGGATCTGTTTTTTCCTTGCAGTTATATTAGTTTTTGTTTCATGGTTTTTGAAACTTTATTATTAGGTACATCAATGTACATCCTCTGGATGAGTTGATCCCTTTATTATTGTAAAATTACCCTCTTTATTGCTGGTAATATTATTTGCTCTGAAATTGATTAATATTGTCATTTCAGCTTTTTTTTTTTTATTAGTGTCAGCATGTGCTTCCATTCTTTTACTTTTAGTCTCTTTGTGTCTTTACATTTAAAGTGGGTTTCTTATAGGCAGCAAATAGTTAGACCTTGTTTTTATATCCAGTCTGATAATCTCTATCTTTTAACTGCTATGTTTAGACCACTTATATTTAATGCATATCAGATGGTTGGGTTCAAACCTACCATCTTGTTATGTTTTTTATTTGTCCCATCTGTTCTTTATTCCTTGTCTTTCCTTTCCTTTTGGCCTGGTAACTTCTGGATTAACTGAGTATTTGTTATGATTTCATTTTATCTTCTTTGTGGACTTATTAACTATAATCCTTTGTTGTGGTATTTGGTGATTGCTTTAGATTACAGTACACATCTAACTTCTCACAGTTTACATTCAAGTGATAATATACTACTTCATGTATAAGAGATTTAAAATAGTATACTTCCATTTCTCCCCTCCTGGTCTCTGCTATGTCATATATTTTTCTTCTACATGTGATATAAAATTTGTTATTATTTCTGCTTTAAAAAGTCAATGATCATCTAAACAGGTAAAATAATCAGAAAAAAATCCTCTCACATACCTATATTAGTTATCATTTATAGTGCTCTTTCTTTGTGTAGATCCACCTATACATTTTCTTTCTCCTTTCTTTAATGTTTCTTGGAATGCAGGTTTATAAGTGATGAGTTCTTTCACATTTTGTAGGTCTGAAAAACTCTTTATCTCATCTTAAAAAAACAAAACAAAACAACCCATATAATATATTTTCTGGGTATACAATCCTAGATTGATAGTTCCCCCCCCTTTCAGTACTTTAAAGATTTTACTCTGCTGTTTTCCAGTTTGCATTATTATTTTTGTTTTAGTTTGCATTATTTTTTATGAAAAATATCTGTCATCCTTATATATATATATATTTTTTTTTACTTTGTCTGTAACATGTCTTTTGTCCTTCTGGTTGCTTTTAAGATTTTTCTCTTTATCACTTGTTTTAAGCAATTTGATTATAATATGCTTTCATATTGTTTTCTTCCTGTTTCTTGTGCTTGGGTTTGTTGAATTTGGTTCAATGGGTTCACAGGTTTCATCAAATTTGGGATATTTCCTGCCATTACTTCTTTAAATATTATTTCAGTCTTCCCCTCTCTCTCCTCTTCTTTGGGAACTTCAGTGACACATATATTTGACCCCTTAAAGTTGTCCCATGTCATTAGTGCCCTGTTCACTTTTTTAAATCTTTTTTTTTTCTTTGTATTTCATTGTGGATCATTTTTTATTGCAATGTCATCCAGTTCATTAGTCTTTTCTTCTGCAATGTCTATGCTGTTGCTAATCCCATCCAATGTGTTTTTCTTTTCTTTTCAATCTCAGTCACTGCAGGCTTCATCTTTTTAATTTAGGTCTTTAAATATATGTATATATATCTCCATATATATATCTTCCATGTCTCTACTTAACAGGGACAGTCTTTCCTCTAGCTTTCTAAACATATAGAATATAGTCATAACAACTGTTTTAATGACCTTGCTTACTTATTTTTAGATCTGTTCAGTTCAATTTCAGTGGATTGATTTTTTTTTCCCCTCATTATGGGTTCAGTGTCAATGGATTGATTTCCCCCCCTCATTACGGGTTGTATTTTCCTGCTACTATGCTTGCCTGGTAGTTTTTGATTGGATGCCAAGCATTGTGGGGTGATGTTTATTTTTGTCTTCTTGTAAACATTCTTGAGTTTTGCTCTGGGATGCAGTTAAATTAATTGGAAACAGTTTGATCCTTTTGGGTCTTGCTTTTAAGATTTGTTCAGGGTGACCAGAGCTGTGTTTAATCTGTGATTAATTTTTCTCCACTACTGAGGCAAGACTTAGTAACTAATACCCCTTAATTATGAAATTTTTTCTTTTCTGGCTGTTCAGGACACCATTTCCATCCCTCTGTGAGTTTCAGGCACTGTTCTCTCAATCCTTTAGAATGTTCTTTCCCTGGCCTTGGGTCATTTCCTTACATGAATGCCCTCATCTGTACTCAACTCAATACCCCAGGGAGATTTCCTCAGCTCTCCAGATTTCTGTCTTTGTGCAGCTCTCCATTTTAATCTAGCCATCTTGGCTTCCTGGACTCCTAGCTACATCTCTTCCAATCAGGGAGACCATACATTGTGGCCTGGGGCAGTAAGCTAGAGTAATCACGGGGCTCATTTTGTTTCCTGTCTTCAAAGATCATTGCCTTCTGATGCATGATGTCCAGTGTCTCGAGTACTACTGTTTCATACATTTCGTCCTTTTTTTTTTTTTTACGGTTTCATGTGGAAGTTAAATGTGGTCCCTTTTACTTCATCTTGATCAGAAGCTGAAGTCTTGCTTCTAGTTTTGGCTGATAAAAAAAAATGCTGCAGTAAACATCACTGCATATATACTTCTGGTCAATATGTGGATCTATCTTTTGAATAAATTATTTAAGGTGTTGTTGTCAGACTAAAGGATAGGTGCATTTTAAGCACAAACGATTCTGCCAAATTACCCGCCCAAAATATTTTACCATTCAGTACTCCTACTAACAGTTTTTGAGAATGCCTACTTCTCCCTATATTCTGTAACACTAAGTACCATCAAATGTGTACATCTTCACCACTTTGATAGTTTAAAAAGCTATTTTATTTTCATTTCTTTTGTAAGATGTTTTGATTAAACATCTTGCTACATGCTTATTGGTGATGGGCACTGCTTTTTCTGGAACTGCCTATTTATGATCTTTGAATTTTTAGAAAACTGCTTTTTCATTTTCCTATTGATTTGTAAGAATTTGTGTGGGAGATTAACTCTCTATCATATGAATTACAATTCCCCCCACCTTGTTCAGCTGATAGTTTTGTTTTTTGACTTTCCTCAGGGTGTTTTTGTTTGTTTTTTGCCATGAATAATTTTTAAATTTTGTATGTAGTCTAAGTTATCAATCTTTACTTCTGTGACTTTTGGATTTTGTGTATTTTCTGGAGTACATACGTACATGATAGTAATAGGAGTTTCCTAAATTTAGTATCCTAAATTCATAATTAGTAAGTGAGACAATGTATTTTCTTTCTTTTCTGTATAAACTAAAGTTAGGTAACAGTGTTGCTACACTGAATTCATGTAACTTATGCTGATTAAGATCTCTGATGGGCAACTTTCTTTGATTAATAAAACATGGAAGATATAAATTATTACTTGTGAAAGCAGTTTGGTATGGAAGAATCTCAAAGCATGAAGGAAAGCAGAGATATAAAAGAGGAATCTTTTGGGGGAACCACTGGCTTTAAATCAAGATCTTATTTTTCCCAGAATGGACTCATCTTTAGGGTTTGCTGGGAAGGTGGAGGGATGATATGAAACCAAAAGCAAGGGTTATTCTAAGACATGTTCGTTGGTGATAAGCTGGTTCCTAAAGCGTAGAGCTTCCCTTGAAAACTCCAGCAAATTCTCCCTCCCCTGGGTGACCAATGTACCTACTGCTAGTACCATAAACATACTTAGAACAGACTTTGTACCTTGTCATATACTTTCTTCATATTGTTGCCTAAGTTATATTTTCCCAACAAGGGAGTTAGTCACTTGAAAGCAGAGCCTTAGTCTGTTTGCTCCCCACAATATCGAGCTTAGACATATATACAGTTGAACTGAGTTGTACAGAGCCTAAGCATGTGCTCTCGAAGGTAGGAAAATTGTGTACAAACTACCTCAAATTAGGAGATAGAATTCAAGAGGAGAGTATGCTACTCATGTGCTTGCCTGGGAATGGCATCTGTCATCACCTGGCATTTGACAAGATGAAGCTACTCCCCAGCAAAGGAAAATGGTTGCAGTGAGGCCTGAATGGAAGATCCCTCCTTGGAAAACATGACTGTTAAAAAAGGTCAAGTTTTCTCTCGGACTCTCTTCACAGTTAGTGAAGAAATTACTGAGGGACTTAAAATCACGAAGTGTCATTTTTCTTTAGGGGGAGGAACTAACCTTCAGTGATGATGAAGGAGGAGGAGAAGAGCTAGCTAACGTTTATTGCTTAGCATGTACGCAGCACTGTCCTAATAAGCACTTTTCATGAATGAGCTAACTGAATGCTCACAAGCCCGTGAGCAAGACAGTATCATTCCCATTTTATAAGTGAGAAAACAGACATTCAGGGACATGCAAAATTACGTAGGTATCACAAGAAGGCAGAGCAATTTGAACACAGGTCTAGCTGTGTTCCGAGGCCAGCCCCTGACTGCTACAGTGCACCTCATTTCATCCTCAGAGCAACCCAGACAGAAGCTTTCCCATGGTGTCCATGTGGACATGAGCGCTGAGGGAACAGAACTGCCTGAGAGCTGTCCAGGTATTTCTGACTATAAAACTCATATATTACTGCTGCAATACATGGAGCTTCACACTCCCTACTTTATTCCACTTGTCCCTGCCCATCTCTGTAACTCTCCTCCCACCTCTTCCCAGCACACGCATGCACGTGCCCATGCACGTGTGCACACACACACCACACAAAAAGGAGAAAGAAGAAAGGTCTGGCCACATGACAAAAGTCACATTAGAGAAGCTATGCATGGCCATTCTTCTGTGTCTGTCGTGGCTCATGTGATTCTCTGTGCCTAATTATATCTTCTTCCTTTAAACCGTTCAATGAGAGCTTGGTTACTCCTTTGAGCCCCTCCTCGATTCCTCTCTTGAGTCAGTTGCTCTCTCTCTGCCCTCACACAGTTTGTTTATACTTCTGCAATTACAGTACATCTCACGCTCTGCCCATTTCCGCACGAGACCCCACCTAGCATCTTATTTAATTGAGGTATCGCTAGCAGTGGGCACACTGTTCAGGCATGGTGCACAATGAATGAACTCGACAGCCTGAATGGAAGTCTGTAGTTCTCTACACATCACTTACTATTAAGGAAGAAAGCTACGGCCAGACACTTCTGGAGATGTGAGAAAGATAACCGGCAGACAACCAACACCTGGGTCTGGTTATCGTCAGGGAGGGGCTGAGTGTTGAAAAATGCAAGGCTTCTTGAAAAGAAACTACAAACCTAAAAAAGCACATTACTGACTTAGGGGATCTGTATAAGATTTTTAGTGGCAGGGAGGAATTAGGCCTGCTGTTTCAATATCCATTTAGACATTAAAAACTTTGCTTCTAGTTCCTAAATTATGTTGCTAAATTATGATGAACACATCATCTACACACATGCAATTCAAATCTCGGCGTGTTTGCTCCCCTATTTGATTATCAGTCCTTGAATACCTCATGCCTTTGAATACCCTAATAGGGCCTGTCTTTTTCACTTCCCGTGATTCTAAATGACTATCCTGGAAATGCTGTATAGCTTGAAGCTGGTCACACAGGGCCGCCCAGGAGGCCTTCGTGGTTGCAAGATGACAGTAAGAAAGCATGAGCAGCTTTCTGCTACTATTTCAGCGTAATAGCTGGTAGACCAGATCTCAGGTCTATCATTTGGGCTTCCTTAGATTTTTCATTTTGTCCTGCAAAACCAATTTCTCTTACCTGTTGAGAGAAGGAAAGGAAAATTGTGGGTTTTTTTCCCTCCTTTGTCACCAGACTTGCTACCAGGGTAACACTGTCCACGAAGGAATACGGGGCATTAGGAGACTACTATGCTGGGGCTGAAGATGGAGGAAGGCCAACAGTCACAAGATGACCAATTTTGAGGATTTGTCTCAGTCTCCTTAGTTTATGTGCAAGCTGACAACAAGAAAAGTGTTAGCTGGCAAATTGTGAGGTCCTGCTCTTTAATGTTGAGCACAGCCTATCTGTCACTGAATACAGATCCGGAGCTTGCAGCTGGCTCAGCCTTGACACACAGGCCCCAGCTATTTCTTCAAAGTGCTTTTCACCTGCCATTTTTAGAGTTGGGAGAATTCTGAAACACAGTAGTAAGCTTTCATAAAATGAACCCAAATGCCAATTTTTGTCTCCCTGTAATGGGCTTTTATCAGAGCTGACCCTTCCTACCTTTCAGGTCCTATCCCACCACTCTTGCTTTATGCTCCAGCTACATCTGCCTGCTCAAGTTTCCTGAACAGCAATTCATTCCAGCCCCAGGGTCTTTGCACATGTGGTCTCCTTTACTGTGTATTTGAGCCCTTCCCTGCTGGTTCCTTCTGGTTCAGCTCAAAGGGTCATTTCTTCAGAGAGGCCTCCCTTGACCACTCTTCTCAAACAGTACCCCCCACTCTATCACACCAACCAGCCATCTCCTACTTGCCTTACCCTGTCCTGTCGCTGGGCAGAAAGCTCATTACATAACCCTTACACCTACAATGGATCTCTCTTGCCTTTTGCCCTGTCCAGTATACTTTCTACTACCCTGGTCCACCATCCTTGTTCTGGTGGCACAATGAATGCAACATGGATTGGTACTTCAGAAGTTTTCCTAACAATGCTTTAAAACAAAACAAAACAGAACAAAACAAAACGAAAAAAGGTTTCTGTTCACTGAGTAAATCAAGAAATCAAATTAAAAAAAAAAACTTTCCAAGCATGTGAAATTTTATTTTACTGTTTCTATTTCAGTTTAGCTCCAAAAATATAACAGATACATCTTTTGTAAAGCACAGAACAGAGACACTGACGTTTATTAAATGTTTTAGACTTTATTTCTAACGTTTTTACTATTCCCTGTGACTCTATCATCTTTTTTTTTCCAAGGAAAACAATCATCTCTTGATTCTATTTCACCATTTAAATTCACATGAACTATTCCAAATTTCTTAATTTCCAAGCAACACATTAAATTCTTCAGATTTCTTTCAAAATAGCTCTGGGGAAATCCCTGATGATTTCAGCTGACAATTCCTTAATCAGGAAAAGACTTTAAATGCTAATCATCAGAAAAGTTACAATTTACAGGAAAGAAAGGGGAAATGCTGACATATTGCACAACATACCACGAATAAAGCATGGTTTATTAATTGAATGGCATACTCATGCTGACAATTTTATCAAGAATTTCTAGTGACATCATAAACTATGTTAGAGCAAATGAACTCTTTCTATTGTCCATGTTTCTGACAAGTCCAAGGTGCAGTAAGATTCCCTTCTTTGGAGATTTTATGGGAAAAAGGAAACAACAAACAATCTGTGAACTCCCCCCGCCCCCCAGCCCCCCCCGCCCCCCGGCCACCCCTGACTTCTACAAAGATTCTAGGTTTTAAATGAAGCAAAGAACTTAAATAAAGGGAATTCTTATTTGGTGTCTAATTCCATCCATAACTGAAGAGAGTGCTTTTCTTTGTGGTTTCTATTATTTGGTAGAGGAAAGAAATGATTTGCTTCTGCTTCTAGCTGTGGGTACAAGGATCAAAGTTCTCTGCAGGTGGGCAAAGACAAAAGCTGCAGTAGGACCCCCAGATCCCCCTCCCCCCAGCTACAAAAAGAAGAGTTTGAAGGTAGTAACTACCAGCATGTAACTCTGAACCCCAATTTATCTGGTAAAGTCAATTAGGTTTCAATTGTAGTAATTATGTAACATATTAAAAATGAAATCACCATCCACAAGCACTGGGATTTCCCCCTTGTAGTTTATATAAATTCATCAATAAACTGCAGTCTTTATTAATGCTTTATTGTAAGTGATTACAAACACAAGGCATTTCATAAACATATCTCGTTAATTGTTACATTGTAATTCGGCAGTAGGTATGATGCAAAATTCATCATCTTCAGTAAATGAGTAGAAAACAACAAAAGCTCCAGAAGGCTGAAACAGAGCTCAGTGACTCATCCCAGAATCAGCCTCAACCTTCATTCCGATGGGTACTTAAGCATTTATTCATTAGACTAGGGACTGGCTGAGAGTAAAAATCCCTGGAGAGGGAATGAGATATACTGGTAGGTATACAGAAGACTGAGGAAAGGGGCTTTAAATGCCTGGGGATTTAAGTGGAATTATGGAAACCTTAGAAATAACACTACCTGTGATATTGGTTGTTATTTTGAAAACCATACTGAATATCCAAACAAGTGATTCCGCATTTCCATTTAACCTGATAGCACTTGCTAACATATGCTAGGTACTGCTCCAGGAATTCTCCACCCATTATCTGCCTTCATCCCCTGACAATTCTATCATGTTCGAATTCCCATTTTTAGGGATAAAAACATCAAGGGGCAAGAAGGTTAAATAATGTGCCCCAAATCTCATAGCTAGCAGGCCAGGAAGGAAACTCGCTCCCGTCCAGCTCATCTGAGTTATTAACCGATGATATATCTTCTCTCCTTTGCCATTTTGGAGCTAGTTTCCCCCGAGGATCCTTTGGGACCCTGGCCAAAAGTTTCAAGTATTTTCTGATTAGAGTTTCCCAAAAGAAAGATAGCATCTAATGTTTCTGCTCAACCACACCTCATTCTGCTTTAGCGCCTTGGTTAAATATGCCAATGTCCCCCCTATCACAGGAAAAAGACAAAAGAAACGAGCTTCCAACCTAACGTGTTTTATTATCTTTCTGAGGTCCTCTCCACAGAGCTTTAACACTTCCTTCTTCAGAATCTGGTCACCACAGCCGGCTGCTTCTTGTTCTGACAGTCCAGTCTTATTAGATCATGCTGTAGCTCAGCACAGGCCTTGCTCAATACTCTGAAATTTCAGACCCACCAAAGCTACTAAAAACTCTTCGATCGAGGAGTCCACGACCTTATGTGAAACCGGAGTCATGGGTATTTGAACAAATGAACCAAACATTTCCAAGGTAAACTGAGACAACCCTGACCACGGAATGAATGAGTAATATCCATAGATGACTTTCTATCCAAAGCCCCCAAAGTGTTTACCAAATTTCCGTAAACACAGTACTAACTACCCTTTGTATTTTCATGACACAATTCTTTCCTGGACTGCCGTGCGCTGACCTCAAGTTATCACACTCAGATTGCCCTCAGGTGGCTGGCAGCTGGTAAGAGGAATGACCTCCTATTTCCATCTTCAGAATAAAGACATGGCACAAAGGAGGGAGACTTAGAGCCCTGCAGATGTCACCAAGTGAAGTGTGCTGGCCTGGGTTGGGGGCCTACAGAAGCTGGGGGAAGAAGCTGGTCGTGCACATCCGAAGGTGGGAGGCCAGTGGCTTCCCAGTACAAGTAATTTACAACTACTTCTGCACTCGGTACTTTTGGATCGTTTGGCCCCGTGACTCAGTGTTCAGCCCTATGCAATCTATTTCCCCTCTAGATCTTCACACTCCCTTCCCCAGATATAGCCCATAATCTCAAATCTCTCAGCAGCCAAAAGTAGATGATGAAGGACAAGGCCAGAGGGTTAGTCTTTGGGTTGTTTAGCCTCTATTACTGGCAGCAACCAGAACAGCATAAAAGGCCACCATGAAAAAGGTCAAAGGAAAAAGACTGTTCTTTGACTCAGGAAAAACATCAGGTGAGGATAATTTTCAACCATGTGACTTCTTAAATAAATGACACACAGAACGCTTTATTTGGGATTTTTCCTCTTACCTCAGAGAGCAAAGGCCTGGGACTCAGTATTGAGCATCTTGTTCAATTTAGGTCATGGAGTCTAAGGAGAAGAATTTTCACTTTTCCTTTGGGATTCTCTTATAAAGAAAATAGCACCAGGCTTGAAGAGATTTAAAAACTCCAATGCCTCTGGGGCTAGGAAATGAGCACAAGGAGAGGAAGTGGGCCAGGTGGGGCTTCAGTAAAGTGGAGGGGCGAAGGGGCACTACCCCCCCCCACCGCCGCTTAGGCAGACTATTCCACAAGAGGGGGAGGGAGGAACCAGCATTGTCAGATCTCGTGTTTTTATAACCAGAAGTTGGAAACGCAGATCGTTATGTGAAATCTCCCAATTTTTGTATGTTGCAACTAACTGATATATGTATATACAACTACATGGGCCAAACCAAACACATCTGTGGGGTGGCTCTAGTTCACAGACTCTGGTGTCTGACCTCTGTGATCAGTGTAATAGTTTTTAACCCTTAAGCAGTTAAAAAGCAACAAGATCTGACACATCCTCCAGGGAGTAAAGAATTCTGTTGCTTGGTCAAAAGGCCCGTTATAATTCTACCGTGTGGGGTTCTAGAAAGAAGTCGAAGGTGCTGATGAGTTTATCCCACTAACAATTTGCAGTCTACAGCTTTGCAGCTTCCTGCTGGAAGGAGGTTGGTATCGGGAAATCGCCAGGGCAAGTTAGGGAAGGTGCTTCGTGAGGGAGATGTACGGTGGCATAAGGACATGAGGTCTGACCAACTGATTCTGGGCTGGAGCTCACGTCACCTATTTAAAAACCCAGCGTTTGTTCTTCACTGCTGCTAGAGACAAGTGAGCCAGAGAGATGTGTCGACCAAGGTCTTCCAACCGGCAGCTCAACGGGACTGATGGAGAAGTTGAGCTACAGAGAAAACAATCATATCCCCTTCCAATCTGACAACAGATCACTGAACAGAGACAACAGGCTGGCTGGCTGGCTGCCTATTTTTCTTATCATACACAAGGCATCATGCCACAAAGCACACTTTCAGCTCTCTTCCCATACTGCTCCAGGAAGATTTCTACACATGGCTGTGGCACATGTGTTGGGAAGGAGGGGGTTTCTATTTTAAAGAATAGAAATTTCCTTGTCTCTGGCTAGGGGGCTTGAGTACTGAGGACTCACTCAGTTCTACCACCGACCGGTGATCCTCAGTGTTGAAAGAGGAAGAGGAGACAGATGCTGGACTCTTCCCTCCACACCAAATGAAAGGCGAGCCGACCTGAGACTGATTTACAGTGGGTTGGGGAACTCTATCCTCACTGGCCTGGCTACTGTCTTACCATCATGTTATTTCATCTACTGGCATAATCAAGTACTAGCACTAATACCTAACCTTTACAGATTGCTTACTATATATATGTGAGGTTCAATTCTAAGTGTTTACATGTATTAACTTGTTTATTCCTCACAAACCCTAAGGAGGCAGGTACTATTATTACCTCCATGTTACCTCTGCGGAAACTGGAGCACAGAGAGGTCTAGTATTTTGCACAAAGTCACACCAGGATTGGTGGAATACCAAATGTCGACAGTCTGGCTCAAAGGCCTATGCTCTTAACCACGAAGCTAGACCTCTCAGAAGACTGGATATCAAGGTAAAGGCCATAAATTGAGACTGGGCTACTTGGTGTACAATATGAAGGCTCGGAAATTTTCTGTGCTGATGGTTAGTGGAAAAGAAATTCGCTAACTTTGACATTTTACGCAGGTCTTGGAGCAATTATGCATTCAGGGGGAAAAAGAAATTGAAGAAACTTCAGCATGGGGCACCTGGGTGGCTCAGTCGGTTAGCCATCTGCCTTCAGTTCAGGTCATGATTCTAGGGGCCTGGGACTGAGTCCCACATCAGGCTCCGTGCACAGTGGGGAGTCTGCTTCTCCCTCTCCCTCTGCCTGCTGCTTCCCCTGCTTGTGCTTCCTCTTTCTCTCTCTCAAATAAGTAAATAAAATCTGTAAAAAAAAAAAATTTTTTTTTCAGCATGTACTTTTGGTTCAAGTATTTGATATAGTGGAGCTGCATCCTATCATTATCCATATAGATTCAAGCATACTCATTGTGGGGAACAGAGAGAGAGAGAGAAAGAAAGAGACACGGAGACAGAATTTAAACATGCAGTGGGGTCCCAGAAGGGGAGTGGGGGGAAGGAAGAGCTGTTTCCCAGCTCCCTCTAAGCCCTCTTGCTGTGCAGGGCGCACTCTTACTGGGTGGAGCACAAGTCTGTGATTAAAAGATAAGGGTTTTTCTTTTCCTATAATCTGGTTCCTCAAGGCAAGCCAACTACTTCATCTGGTGCTCAACTGAAAAATAGTTGCAACACTTGAGAAAAAATTGTGTGGGACTGACTTGGAGATGGTGCCTCAGCCTCCACAGGGGCGCGCAGAAGTAATCTGCAATGTATTTCATTTTTGCCTTCCACGCTTAGAAACCCCAGCCTCCTGCATAAACTGTAGCCAAATTAATTTCGGTATGTATGATCTCCATTTGTCTCGCAATCATTCTCAAGTATTTCTCTACAGATACCATCTACGGTGATTTGGGAGCCCAGCAATTGTTATTTTAAAATAGAAACTTACTCCATATTATGACCTGTGATCCTAATTTCTCTGGCTCTTGACTCTCCTGTCTGGCTTTGGAGCCAGTCTTATATAGGACCCTAAAAAGAGCACCCTATCACAACACTAAAGCCTATGCTGTCACTGATAATGGCTTGTTACTATGGTTTGATCACTTTTCAAAATTAGGGCTCCCCAGGAGACTACAAGCTCTGTGAAGGCTAACAGTGACTGACACATCCTGGGCACTCAATACCCAGCTGATGAAAAATAAATGCCGTGCAAATTTACATACCAAGCACAATGTGATGCTTGGGTCACGAGAACTGACATTGCATATAGCTATCTGAGTGCTGCCAAACTCCTAAACCAGGCATTTAGAGCTTTTACTCTTGAACCTTCCTTTACTCAGGGTCTGGTTCTCTTTAGCTCTACAGGCCTTGCGGGGTGATCTCATTTGCTCCCCAAGATCAACCATAGGACACCACGTTCTCCTATCTCCCCCCAACCCCTCCCCTGAGCTACATGTCTGATTTTCCAGCTGCCTTCAAGACATCTCCAACTGCCTTACATAAGCAACGCAAGGTGAACATTTCCAGGACTCAGCTTTATCTTCAGCCTCCCGACCCTACTCCATTACCCCTTTCCCAGACTGAGGGCTTGTTTCCTGCTGTAGTTTAAAGTGAGGCTTCAGGGCGCCTGGGTGGCTCAGTCGGTTAAGTGTCTGCCTTTGTGCTCTCTCTCACTATCTCTGTCTCTGTCTCTCTCTCAAGTAAGTAAAATCTAAAAAAAAAATTAAAAAAAAATAAAGTGAGGCTTCAGAGGTGTCAGAGAAATCCATGTTCAGATCCTAGGGAGACAATCACTGGCCCATCCTATGACACTGGGCTTCTCTGCGTTTAGGTTTCCACAACAGTAAAATGGCCCCGTTATTACCCCATAGAGTTGTGCTGTTGACTACATCCAATTATGTATTAAATTCCTGAGCTCTGGGCCAGGTATGCAGTGTCAGCCTGTAGTAAAAAAGGGCCTCTTCTGATTTATTCTACCAGTGAATTCATTACCTCCATCTACCCAACCTCCTCTGCTGGATGACTCCGAAGCCTTCCCTTACTTCTGATGATAGTTCTATTGCTTCTTAATTCAAAGAGTCTCTAACTTCTGCCCATTCTACTGGCCACACTCCTCCCGTGCGCTCCTCCTCTCCACAGCCACGGTGTCCTTCATTGCCGTCTTTGTCTTCATCTACAGCACTGTCACCACTGGCTAGTTCCTTTCTGGGTTTCCGGCCTCCCTACACTTCAGCCCATACAGCACAGTGACACCAAAGTCTCCGTTAAACCCTCCATCAATCTTGTCACCCCTTGGCCTAAACACCTTCCATGGCTCCCACAGGTAAAGTCCATGGCTGCCCTGGTAAGAAGAGGGTGGGGCCTATCACTTATTATGATAAAGAACTCCCCGGGATCTTGACTTTTTTTCCCCCACTTAATCACCGCAGCAATGCCAATGAAATAAATATAATTATCCTTGTCTTAGAGATTTAAAAAATGAGGCTAGTCAGTAGTCCAAAAATCCACCTGCGTCTAAATCAGTCAGAGACTGAAATCCGCAAGCTGGTGTGACTCTAGCCTGCCCATCTGTCAGTACAATGGGTTCACATCTTATTTCAAGAATACACTCTAAAGTCAAAGCATAAAATGAAAATCCCATATAAATCAAAGACAAACTCTCAGAGGGGCTCAACACAGCCAGTATTTCTTTCAGTGTTGGAAAGAAGGCTGTTTCTTTAGCTGACACGGGATGAAGAACTAGCTGGCGTGCAACACCCACACTGTTCAACTGTAGTCTTTTTCTTGCGTTCCATTTTTGTGGAGTATGTACAGTTGGAACCATGTCTAGTAACTAGGATATCTGGCTAACAGAGCACTTAGAGTACACCATAAATATTTGTGAAACTACTGGTACCCCCAAGCAACTGGGGGAGGGGGCAGAGACCACTCGACTTCACATTCTTAGCGTGTGGCTTTATACACTGCATGCAATAGGCAGCTAATTTATACACGTGTTGAAAACAACGAATACCCTCTCTTCCTCATCTTACAGTTCAGCTCCCTCAACAGTCAGGACGCCTTTCAAATGAGTTGAGTAGGAATTAAGATTACCAGGTGGGTCCTTATTTGATTCTGCAAAACAAATAAGCAACCTGACTTTGGGGTTTGAGAATAACATCTTGCAGAGTAAGGAGTATGACAGTTCCCACAGACCCTGAGTCAAAGCCGAACTGCAGGTTCATGGGCGGAGACAGCTGTGCTGAAAGCTGCCTCATTTTCTGGTTTAGTGTGGTCAGGAACAGGAAATTGAACCTTCGGTATTTTGGGCTTTGATTCTGTGCCCTTAACAAGCACACAGCAACCCTGGGGTCTTTGAATATGGAAGTGTGCACATGTAATGTGTCAGTTGGAAAAACAGAAGATGTTGGAAGCCTGAGCTTTGACACTGTGTCCACCTGCCCGGGAAGAAACATTTGGGTGCTGAGCCCCATCTACCCAGAGTCTTTATCCCTGATTTCCAGAGGCCTTCGGAAGCACAGGCATCGAGATCATTATACCCAGTTCCTCAGAGTGGTCTTGTGGTGTGGACAAGTGGAGTCTAAAATTAGTCTTGCTACAACCAAACTGGTGGCAAACACATTTCCTATATTCACTAAATTACAGATACGCAGGCAAGCTCCCCAGGACCTCTTGCTTCCTGCCTGGGGACAGTGGCATTTGCTTTATATCATTGTTCTAATCTGCTTTTTTATCTGATTAAGTCAGATAACACAGGTCAAGCACTCAACAGTGCCTGCTATATCCTGTAAGCTCAATAGTCAGCAGTTGTTAGAATTCCTCTCTCGAATCTCATCCCCTAGTGACCTCAAAGTAAAAGCCAAAGTCCCCACAATGGCCTATGGCCTAGAAGGTGCTGCAAGATCTGCCCCTTGTTACCTCTCTGATCTCACCTCTTCCTTTCCTTCCCCTCGTTCATTCCATAGGGACCTCTTTGCCATTGCTGGAACATGCCAGGCCCACTCCTACATTAGGACCTTTGTATGGACCAACTGTTCTAATTCTTCCTCAGTGCTTGGCATATAGAAGACGTGCACGAAGTGTATGTTGAACGAGTGCTGAATGGATAAATTGGCTTGTGGGGTAAACCAGTATCTCCCGGCGAACTGGAGTTCGGCGCTAAGTACTTCACTAATGGCAGAGGTCTTGACATGTTTGGGTCTCCTAAGGGAACTGGGACTCTGCCCCCTAGCAGCTAACAGAAACTTCCGAGTGTTTTTCATGAATTAGTTACTTTAACCCTCACCCCACCCCTACCCTGCTGCAGTGAGGTATAGTGAGGTACTATTATTAGTCCTTATTTTAGAGAAAACAAAGCTAGTAAGTGATGCGGGCTGGCTATCACAAGCCATTGCCTACTATTATTTTTCACCAGGGAACAACCTTCAGGGCTGATGACTACTTTGGATGTTGCTTCCTATCCAACTCTCACTGATTTTATGATCCCCTCTGAATGCCAGCTAGACGGGCTGGGGATTTTCCTCAGGGACCTGCCTTCCCACCAGCCCGTGCTGCTGGGGCTTCTAGCACGCTCCCTAGCCAATCCTGCTCAAGTTATGATGGAGGAGGTCAGGCCAAATGGGTAAGGCATTGCAGGGGCAGAAACACCCCAATTTTGTTTTTGTTTTTTTTTTTCCCTTAGAACTTATATTTCACAGAACCAGCTACTCATTAAGGCACAGAAATGAATCTTTTCTTTAACAGTCAAATAATAACAGGATTTGAAGTCAGTGGGTCAGACAGGACATTATTTGGATCTGATGCTGCTGGTTAGGTAGGATGACTAAGAACTGCTCAAGAGGATTCGGACACCGGCTGGAATGCCCGCCCTTCCATCCCTCCTTCACCTTGCTCACATCAATCCAGCCTGTAAGACTCATCTCAGCACCCTGCTCCCCAGGAAGCCTTCCTAGACTAGCCCTTCCATCACTCTCCTGCCTCCCTCCGTCAGGCTAGATTAGGCGACCTCCTCTTTCCCCTCAAAGCACCCTGTATCCTCCTCCAGCATAACGCTTGCTGAAGTGTACTAAAGCCACCTGTCTTCCCGGCGCCCCACAGACTATAGATTGGAATGCAGGAACAATGTCCACCGCGTGTTTGTATCCCCAGTGCCTAGTGAAGGAGAGGTGCTCAACAAATGACTGTTGAATGGAAGCAGTACCACCCTCCTGAGATAACACAACCTCTTAGATCTCCAAATCTGCCCTGTCATCTTTGGTCTGACTCAGACTGAGAGGTAAATGGCACAGCCCTTAAAGTGACCACATTCCAGCTCAAGAAAGCCAAAATGATGTGCCTTCAAACTGCATGGCATTCTCTTGCCTTACACTCAAAAGCTCACCAACTATTCTCAATGAAATTAGTCAGCCCTATTTCTCGTAAAATAAATGTATTAAAGGAGTCATTACATTTTCCATAAGCCTCTTCCTTTCTCTTCAAAAGAGAAAGGAAGCACGGCACGATGATAAATTATCTCCTTTTGATTCAGCCAACACGTTTAATGTTTAGAAAGCCGGTATCAACCAGAATATTTATAACCTCTTGAGTACCACTGGGTACAGATTTAAAAATGCACGATGTCTGTAGGTGATGCTATTAATATTTTTGAGCATCTACTTTCAGAATAGTCCACTGGGTTTCAGTAAAGAAATAGCACGTACAGGGAGAATAACAACACATTCCTTTTTACTAGCATCAGCTATTCATGAAATGTGCTGCCTTGAGTATGCACACAGATAAATATTTCAGCAATCAAAGAGGCAACAAAGTGCATTTGAAGTATCTGAAGAACAGCCCCTAAGGGATTTATGAAGTCAGACTCTTTAATATCACCCCAAACTTAATCCTATCAATGCTGACTAATGCGGTACTGAATTTTGTAGCTATCAAAATTAAAAAACAAAAAAACAAAAAAACACCCTGCTTCTTCTAAAGCAACATCGACCTAAGTCTCAAATCGGTGACAACAAACCACATGCCACAAAGTATTTAAATGAATCAGAAGTTCAGGTGGAGCCTAAAGTTAAAAAAAAAAAAAGACAAAAGAAAAAAGCACACAAGTTGAAAACCACTGGTCATGGTCAGTGGTATTGCATTTTAATTCTTATAATGACCTTGCCCATTTTTACAG
The DNA here is from genome assembly GCF_037043125.1 of Eumetopias jubatus. NCBI lineage: Eukaryota > Metazoa > Chordata > Mammalia > Carnivora > Otariidae > Eumetopias > Eumetopias jubatus. Next base: position 123,279,291 of record NW_028274810.1, read on the forward strand.
ATGAGGAAACTGCAATGAAGGCAGTTGAAGGAAATGCCCTGCACTGCCTGGCTCATCAGGTGCAGCTGCAGGATTGGAAGCACGGGCTGAAGGTCAGCGTAGACAAGACTAGGTTCTCTGCGGCCAGCCTGCCCGGGGTCAGGGGCTGGCTCTGACCCTTACTGACCAGGCAATTTTGAGCAAGTTTCTCAACTCTGTGACTCAATCTTTTCCTCTGTAAAATGGAGATATTAGTAGTATATACTTCAGAAGGCTGTGGTCAGGACTAATGAGTTAACTTATATAAAGTGCCTGGCACCCAGTCAGCATTATTTTGCTCTTATCTGACTTCAAAGCTTAAGCTTTTTCTTCCACATCAAGGGTTGATGTGATGAAGCACACACAGTAGTATCTCCGAGCATAATTGCTTTGCATCTTGTCTGCAAATGATAAATGTTTGTGAATTAAGATCTTACCCTAGTTTTCACTGTGTCTCAGTCCAGAAGGAAGTGTTCGTGGTAGAAGCAGGCATTAAAGGACACAAAATCTGGCTCAACAACAGAAATCATTTCCCCCACTTAGAACTACCTGCCTGTCCCAGAAGGTGCCTCAATTGAAGGTGACTATTCAGTGGAGACAAAGAGCAGATGAAAGAACCACTACTTTTGCAAGGGAGGGGAAGAAACTCCAGGGATCTGCATGTTCTTTGGAGCAGATTACTGGTTTCAAGTGCTGCCTCTGATATAGGAAGGTAACTTTCATTACATTACATGCAGACACTTACCCTGAAAAAAGGCATGAAAGGTATTATATAAAGGCAGTTAAAGATGGGCATGTAGGCAGTGTGTGTGTGTGTGTGTGTGTGAGAGAGAGAGAGAGAGAGAGGTGAATTCATTGACTGATTTTGGGATATCTCTTATAAAACGGCCAGGGAAGTGATGATAGCAATTTAGTTGAATAAGTGACTACGAATAACTTTTATGCTTGCAACGGGAAAACAAATACTTCCTGAGCTTCTAAATATATTCCATCTTCTATGCAAAATAAGTAATCAGAGGTGTTCGGTTTTCTGAAGGAAAACTGGTATAAGCAAAGTTCGTCTTTATTCTAATTTCTTAACAGAAAGAACAAGCAATATCTCTGATTCATTGTTGGTCCAGGGAAGATACACCTTGGCCATTTTCCTACAGGAATAATCAGCAGTTTTTACCTCAGGTTTCTGTGCAAGAGTAAGAAGGAGGAAAAGGAAATCTTAAGTTTTAACAGAAACCACCAGGACAAAAATAAAAACAAAAACTCTACCGCAGCAAAACTTAACTTGCTTTCCTGGTGGAAGTGTGCTCTCTCTCCTACATTCATCCCCTCATCCATATTTTCTCTGTCCCCCATACCACTTCCCCATTTCTCATATGTGAGATGGCATTGGAAAGGTGGGCTCTGTGCATTAAATATGTATACAGGGGAGGCTGCTTGTTGTGGGGCTAAGGGGGCAAGCTCTGGACGAGGCAAGCACTAAATGTCATTAAGACTCAGGTTGTAGAATAGGAATAATAACAGTACCTATTCCAAAGGGCTACAGAAAGAAGTATTAAACAAGATAACCAATGCAAAAGCTATTAGTAAGATGCCCTGAACATAATCAATGCTCAGTAAGTGCTAATTATTATTTTTTCTAATTATTACTTGAGGGATAATCATTTTGCAAAAATAAAAGAATCTGAACTAGAATTCCTACTAATACTTTAGTAAATACTATTGAGTTTTCTTTGATGATTCTAAAGGCACATGCATCAGGGTTGTACAGTGGTTTAGGATCTTCATTAGAGGAAAAAATTATCACTGGGCCATGATATGCTCAAGTTTTTGCCAAAATAATATTTTAGTTAATAAAATGCTCAAAACAATTTACTGAAGCTTAAAAAAAAAAAAAAAACCCAATCAAACCCAGCTCTGTAAATGTATAGTTATTACTTCCCCGTACTTTGGAGAGACAAAAGTCAAGCTCTTCCCACAAACCTAATTGATCCTTCCAACAATACCACCCCCCACCCCCATCCCTACCAAATTCAGCTACATAAATGCACATTAAAAGTTTAAGGAATAAATAAGGCAGAACATCTGATGACATATTATGAAGGGATTGATTATCCACTCTTAGTTCTTTCCCCTTTACTTTGGCCCTCCTGGACCTTCTCAGAGCTGTGCTAACTGGAGACAGATGAGTAGAGCCCAAGAGGGAGAATCAAGATCTGGGCGGGCATTCTTTCTTTGGGGCAGGGAGGATGATCAGTCTACCCTTAGGGTCTCCTTTTGGGGGATGCTCTCTAGATCTTGAGACCTTCTCTGAAGAAAACATCCTCTGAATTTTGATCAACTTTTTACATTTTTCTTTTCTCACCAAATGGCTTTTGTGCAGGCCCTTTTTACACATTTGCTAGCTGGTGTAATCAAGATGGTGGAACTCTGAGCCCTCTTCCAAGCCCCATATCGTTCTCTTCCCTTGATAGAAACACAAAGACAACCACACTGGAAGCTTCCACAAGGGAAAGAGATGGAAGGTACAACTGGTACAGAAAAAATTCTAGGTATGAGCAAAGGAGCTAAAAATCACATTGCTTGTCCTGGACACAAGGGACATGGAGGCAAATAGAAAGTCATGAAAAGGTGCTTTCCCTTCTTCTGCAACAGCAACACAGCATTCAAGAAAGTCCAATCTATTTTAAGTAGTTTCAGGTGACAGATTATTGGCCCACGACGAGACACAGACTGATGGATCACAGAGGAGAAAAAGCTCCCTGTGCTGTGAACCACTGCTAATCTCAACTGATAGAACTAGAAGAGACACACATCTCCACTTTCAAGTGTTTACTGGGTGACATCACACTGTCAATTTAACCCAAGTGCTGTCTGGATTATCCAGTAAATGTCACATAATAGTACTTGAGTAGCTTAGATAAAGGCCTCACAACACTGTGAATGAATACATGCCGCAAAACAAATTTCCCAGATGAGTACATAATCTTAACTCCATGTCAGTCTACTTGGTGTTCTTTCAGGTATAACCCTAACCTCATTAAGGGACATTTGTCTTGTATAGAGCTATGGTTCTGTTTTAGAGAGTCAATCCAGTAACGTCAGACAGTTTCCATTATGTGTTTAAGAAAGTATAAGATTGAAGCTGTTGACTTAGGTTGGCAAAAAAACGATTACAATAATCCATCAGGGAAAGGCATATCAAAACAATGAGATAACACTTCACACCCACTAGGATGGCTACAATCAAAGAGACAGATAATAACAAGTGTCGGCGAGGACGTGGAGAAATTGGAACCCTCACACACTGCTGGTAGGAATGTAAAATGGCGCAGTCGCTTTGGAAAACAGTCTGGCAGTTCCTAAAAAGGATAAACATAGAGTTACCAAATGACCCAGCAACTGCACTCTCAAATACCACAAGAAATGAAAATGAAAACATATGCCCACTTGTACATGAATGTTTATAGCAGCATTATTCATAACAGCCAAAACACAGACACAACCCAAATAAAAGGTGGTATATCCATACAATGACATGTTATACAGCACTAAAAAGAGTGAAGTTCTGGTACATGCTGCAACATGGATGAACCTGAAAACATGCTAAGTGAAAGAAGCCAGTTACAAAAGACCACATATGCATGTTTACACGAAATGTCCAGAACAGACAAATCCACAGAGACAGAAGGTAGATTAGTGGTTGCTGGAGGAAAATAGGAAGGGAATGCAAAGGGATACATACAGGGTTTCTTTTTGGAAATATCCTAAAATTGATTGTGGTGGTGGTTATAGAATTCTGTGAATTTATTAAAAACCAATCTTTGTGTACTTTAAATGGGTGAACTCCATTGTATGTGAATTATAGCTCAATAAAGCGATTATGAAAAGGAATATTAACAGATGAGATAGAAGGAAATATGATTGTCTACTAGGACAAGGATTGCTTCTTTGGGGACCCTAATGCCATCCTCCTTCACAACATTCAATGTGTAACCTATCAGCTAAAGGCTCAAGAACTAAACAATGGTCTTCCAAAGTCTCAGTGACTTCACTAATGTTCAATGTAATCCTGCTCCTTCCACTAATCAGTACATTGACGATTAAGCTTTCCTCCTATTTATATTTCCTACTATGGTAAGAAGCATGGAGCTTTCCACATAGTAGATGCTCACTTATTTATTGCATCCAATTTAAATACATGTCCAAAAATAACCAACTGGAGTCAATAATTAAAATCAAACCAATAATACTTTGCCCTGTTTAGGGACAGCTGATCAGCACCACTATCAGCTACATGGCCAACTCAATCTGGGGCATCTGAAATGCAATTATGTCCCTCTAATCTTAGTCAGTCCTGGTTACAACAATAAGATTCATGCTCTTCAACTGCCTGGTGTGTATCTCCTTTGATAAAATCTGAAACTTCCTGGGCAGGAGGTACTTCTCATGTGGATTAATTGACAAGATCCTGGAGGGTACAAGGAAGGCAGCATTCTGTTTCTCTGATATGTAATGCCAGGAAATCCCCAGATGGTCCTTTGGTTTGTTATACTACCTACAGTTTGATATTGAGGGGGATGACTTGTAGAGCTAGTCTGCCTGGGTTTAAATTCAACCTCTGCCATGTATTACTAGCTGCTCAACCTTGGCGCAAGTTATTTGACATCTCTGTACCTTAGTTTTACCATCTGTACAATAAGGATAATCCTAACACACACCACTGAGATTTCCGTGAGGGTGTAGACCACTTAGAAGGATGCCCAAAATATAGTACGTGCTCAGTAGCTTAAGCCGTCAGTGTAGTAAAACTTACATTTGCAGAATCCCTGACACAGACCTCAGGCATCGAGAGCCATGGTTATAAGAGAGGACCACAGGTTATCAGATATACACCAGGGCCACTGGGACAGACTGAAGTAAAAACTATAAAAATACACTCTTTCCTCAGTTCCTGGCTGGGAAATGCTACTCCAGACTAAAGGAAGTGTTCAACAAATACAGCCTACCAATATTGAAATTTTGTTTTTCGTGTTGCAGAACCCTCCTGGAGGAGAGGAGGATCTTCTTTGATAGGTATGAGAGGAAAAGAACTACCACCACTGTGATCAGACACCAGTAATTTTCAGAATCTGTATGCTTTTAGTCTTCTTGTGGACTTTCCATCACTGACAGGGAATCACAGGTGGTTTGTAGTGGTCAGCAACGTTACCAGTGGTAAGAGGCTTCTGAGAGACATCTCCTAAATTCCTTATCTTTTTTTATTTTTTGAAAGATAACTTGTTTGAAATCATTTCAAATTTTATCAACAACATTCTTTTGAAAACACAAAAGTCTTTTTCACCATATTTCCCTTCCCACATGCTTCCTACAGCTTCTCGAATCTACGTATTGCTAGCGTGGCAGACACAGAATACTCACCAGTATGCACATTCTCTTCTTCCTCCTAACTATACCTTTTTTTCCCAGCCTTACCTGTAGGTAGGTGTGGTACATGTTGTGGCCAATGAAATGGGCGTGGAAGTAATAGGCTCTTCCTTATGTAGACCTGGCCGAACCGCACTGTTTCCCCATGGACCAGCTTGAAAGGAGGGAACTCAGGAGAGAGCCACAAGGTGGAAGGAACCTGGGTCCTTGCATAACTTTATATTATAGGCCTCACCCCCTCCTTGCCCATCTGCACTGAACTTCAGATGAGAGATTTTATGGTCTGAGAAAGACCTGAAAGCCCATTTCATATGTACTATCACCAAAGTATGCTGTACTTTTCACTTCATGTGTCCTTGGTTTTAGGTGGTAGTGGCTCTGTCTGTCCAGCTCATGATGGCCCAACCTACCTGAGAACTGTTTCTTTTGCATAGGGAAAAATACACAGTAGTAATAAGCCACTGGGGTTTTTGAGTTGTTTATACAAAAACTCCTGTTACTTACTCTAATTAATATAGCTAGGTCAAAGCTTTGTTAATTATTGTTTAGGCGATCTGGTTTGCTCCTAGAATAGTTCTATTTCTGCTAGATATTGGCAACAAGTACACTCATAAAACACATTTCTTTTTTTGTTTTTTTAAGATTTATTTATTTGAGAGCGTGCATGCATGAGTGGGGGGAGGGGCAGAGGGAGAGAGAATCCCTAGGCAGACTCCCCACTGAGCACAGAACCCAACATGGGCACGATGTGGGGCCCAATCTCACGACCCTGAGATCATGACCTGAGCCGAAACCAAGAGTAGGATGCTTAACCGGCTGAGTCACCCAGGAGCCCCAAATGAAGCACATTTCTTAAATCCCTTTGCCTTTAGTTGGTTTTTTTTTTTTTTTTTACTATCACCAACATCACGGGATACATCCTTTCCATTGTATTGATGAAACACATCCTGGTGAACCATCTGATCTTGACACATTCCTTTTCAGAGAACATGTCTTTTGCATTGTGCTATTTGTAATCTTAGTTCAGATCTCTTTGCAGAGCTGGGCAAAGTATATCTGCTACTGGGCACTTAATTAATCATTCACTATCTCAGAGAATTATTTTATAATTACACCAAACTCTGGGCTAGGAGTTGGCCAATCTAAAACTGTCAGATAAAAATTAAAAGATATCAGCAAAAATGAATTATATTTATTTATAATTTTCAGGTAGCTCTTTATAGCAATCTTTTAGTAGCCCATACATTTAATATAAATCACATTTTTTTGTATTAAATTTATGAAAGGAATGAAGGAATCCTTTCTGATTATTATCTCCAGCCTCTTGGGATGAGGAGGCAAAGTCAATACAGCAACCTTGAGTTTTAACACCAGTAAGTACCTTCTGAAAGTTTCTATTCTTGCTTAGTAACTCCTTTCTCATCTTTTAAAAATGTTCTTAGTATTCACTACAATTACAGCTATAAAATACATGCTTGTATGTTTACTGACGGCTTTCATTATGAGACTGTAATTCCTAGGAAGACAGAACTTACATCTGTTTCTGTTCATCCAATAAATATTTACTGAATGTCCATTGTGAGGCATTGTTCCAGGTACTGGGGAATTAAACATAAATAAGGTATAGTACTTGGCTTCAAGATGTCTGTAGTTTGGTGGAGGAAACAGACTAAGCCTATAAATAATATAAGTCCTACGCTGTACTTTTCACTTCATGTGTCCTTGGTTTTAGGTGGTAGTGGCGCTGTCTGTCCAGCTCGTGATGGCCCAACCTACCTCAGAACTGTTTCTTTTGCATTCATATGGGTGTGAATGTAACCATATTTGTATCACATGACTCTGTGCCCTTGACCACAATTGCTTGGACCACAGTGGACTACTGACCTATGCTGCATCAACCAACTTCTCTCTTCTGAGAGGTTGGAATTGGAACTAAGAGACTCTAATTCAGTCTGAGCTCTTTAGTTGAACTGAAAGAGGATCTATAACCTAGAGGGCTATACAGTGGTCATCTTCTGCCAGATGGCCAGGGAAACTGACAACACTAGTCTAAAGAGAGAGACAAAAGTAGCAAGTCATGGGGCGCCTGGTGGCTCAGTTGGTTAAGCGACTGCCTTCGGCTCAGGTCATGATCCTGGAGTCCCGGGATCGAGTCCCGCATCAGGCTCCCTGCTCAGCAGGGAGTCTGCCTCTCCCTCTGACCCTCTTCCCTCTCGTGCTCTTTCTCATTCTCTCTCTCAAATAAATAAATAGAGTCTTTAAAAAAAAAAAAGGAGCAAGTCACGGAAAGAAGTAAAGATGAGAGATTTTATAGTCTGAGAAAGACCTGAAAGCCCATTTCATATGCTGGTTCTAGTCCCTTTTCCCATGAGACACCTGTACTTTATAGCTTTTCTCTCTTTTTTTGCTAAAGCTATTTTGCTAGTGTCTTATGTTTTCAATCATGTCTTAACTGAGACATTTCCATTTGATATGAAATATTTATAATTCTACTTAGTCTCACTTGTTTTCATAGTGTAAGACGTATGTACTATCACCAAAAAATGTAGCTTTTTCCCCCTATGTTATAAACATCACATCTGTTGGATTTTAATCCTTGGGAATTCTAGCAACACTTCCCAGGTGCTTGCCTAGAAGTTTCCGTGTTTCCTCACTGGTGATTTTATAATGCAGACTCATTTCTATTTAAGGGCAGAACATCAAAGGCCAACATTCTTTAAGCTCCGTGAAAAACACTATCACATGTACACCCCATCTTTTGTGGCTAGTTAACATTCAGGGGAGAAACTAATTCTTCTTACAAACATCAATGGTGTGTTTGTACTCATAAACAAAAAGGCTTTGATAATGAATGCTTTGATTTCAGCTCAGTAAGTTGATCAGCTAGTCTGATTAACAACTGTTAACTGGAGCCACCAGAATTTGAACACACCTAAAATACGTGGCTTTAAGGTCCTACCCAAGAAAAGGAACTTAAGATTTTACATAACGTAAGCTTCACATTAATATTTATGTTACATTTACACTTAAGCTTTATATTAGACTCCAGAGATTTCTGTAACAGCACACCCATAAACATCTGCTACTTTTAAAATGTATTTCTTCTTTATTCCTCACAGATAGGTCAGGCACTGTGAATGTAAGGGGAGTAAGACCTGGTGTCTGTCCTAAGAGAGCTCAGTTTACTGGAAAAGACAGACAGGAAACAGGAAACCGTCATGCCATGCTCTGATAAGTGCCACGCTAGAGATACCAGTACGGATGAGAGGCATCTAATCTATCCTGAGGTAAGCCTTTGGGCTAAGTCCTAGAGAAGCAGCAGGAATTAGGCAGAGGAGAAGTAGAGGCTGAGACAGATTTGCTGAGAAAGGAGCGTATAATGCTCATGTACATGGCAACAATGTGAGGCAGAAGAGGGTCTACATGTTAATACCCAGTGCGATAATTGCCTACATTTTCCTCCAAAGCTCCTGTTTCCAATGCTTTTCATGTGTTCTGATTACTCTAGAAATTCTGATTCAACTCAACAAATATTTAGTGAGAACTTAGTAAGTTTTAGGTACTTTTTTAGTCCCTGGGAGTACACAGATTGAGTAAGACTAAGGGAATAGTACTTTCCTAAAGAAGCTCGGTCTAGTGGGGAAGGCAGATACACAGCATCTGGAGAGGGTTAAAAAGGACAGATGCATATAAATAAACAGATGATAAAGCCTGAAATGAGTCTTTAAGAATGAATAAGAACACGCTAGCCACGTGAACAGTAACAAAAGTGAGAGAAGCCTTTCGGAACACGGGAAAACATAAGTAACAACTGGCAGGGAAAAGGATCAGGGCACAGGGAGAGAACAGATTTGTGAAATAGCTAGGAAGCAACAGAACTGAAATGGGATGACTAAGAGCGAAGGAGGGGGTTAGTCTATTATGACTACGGGTTTTTTTGTTTGAGTGGATGATCCATTAACAGAGGCAGGGACTGCAGAAGGAAGAGCTGATTTTGGAAGGAAAAAAGGTCACGTTGAAGGTGCAGTGCAGCCACCTGCAAGTGGAGAGAGAAGTAATAAGAACAGGATTATGGCCTGGGGCAGCCACTCTGGAAAACAGTATGGAGGTTTCTCAAAAAGTTAAAAATAGAACTACCATGTGACCAAGCAACTGCATTACAAGGTATTTACACAAAGGATACAAAAATACTGATTCGAGGGCGCCTGGGTGGCTCAGTTGGTTAAGCGACTGCCTTCGGCTCAGGTCATGATCCTGGAGTCCCGGGATCAAGTCCCACATCAGGCTCCCTGCTCAGCAGGGAGTCTGCTTCTCCCTCTGACCCTCTTCCCTCTCGTGCTCTCTATCTCTCATTCTCTCTCTCTCAAATAAATAAAATCTTAAAAAAAAAAACCCACAAAAATACTGATTTGAAGGGGCACATGCACCCTGATGTTTATAGCAGTATTATCAACAACAGTCAAATTATGGAAAGAGCCCAAGTGTCTATCCACTGAGGAATGGATGAAAATACACACACACACAATGGAATATTACTCAGCTATCAAAAAGAATGAGATCTTGCCATTTGTAACGACATGGATGGAGCGAGGGTGCATTACGCTAAGTGAAATAATTCAGTCAGAGGAAGATAAATACCACATGATTTCACTCATATGTAGAATTTAAGAAACAAAACAAATGAACATGGTGAGGAGAGGCAAACCAAGAAACAGACTCTTAATGAAAGAGAACAAACTGAGGGTTTCCGGAGGGGAGATGGGTGGGGGATGGGCTAGATGGGGGATGGGTATTAGAAGGACACTTATGATGAGCACTGGATGTTACATGTAAGTGACAAACTACTAAATTCTACTCTGAAACCAGTATTACACTATATGTTAACTAACTAGAATTTAAATAAAAACTTGAAACAAAACAAAAAAGAGAATTGAAGAGCTGTGTAAAAAAAAACAAACAAAAAACCCCCACAAAAAAACCAGGATTATAGCTAGGGATCTCGCTCAGCAGCACAAATAGAGGGTGGGAACTGAAGTCATGATGAATGAGATGAAGCAAAGAGAAAGTCAATGTAAAGTAGGGCAACTGGCTAGAAGCAGAATCCTCGAAAAATAGTAGAAGAAGCTCACAAAGGAGATGAAGTGAGGAGCAATGAGCTTCTAGGAGCATTCAGTAGTCAAACATTTTAAACGAAGCAGAGACTTGGTAAGATACAGACTGAAAAATTTTGTGATCTGGAGATCTTCTGGAGAGGATTCATTGGAGTGATGGAAGGATCAGGCTGCCATGATGGAGGAGTGAACAGAAGAAAGGAAGTGGTCCCTGGGTATTCAAACTACTCCTGTAAGAAGGCTGCAGGAGAGGAAGTGAGAGAAAGGGCATGAGTTGATGCAGGACAGTCTCAATCTCTCTCTCTCTCTCTTCATTTTCTATCAATACTTTTAAAGGAAAAGATGAAAAGACTTGAGTGGGTTTCCAGGCCTAGAGGAAAGCCAGCAGAGATGGAGAGAATAATGATATTGGTGAGAGGACATATTTAAGGAAATGGTGCTGGAGGAGAAAGTTGTCCTAATGAAGCAATCTATTTTATTTTTTGTAAACACTTTTTAAAAAAGATTTTATTTACTTATTTTAGAGAGAGAGAGAGAATGTGACTGGGGGAGCAAAGGAGGAAGAGAATCTCGAGCAGACTCCCCACTGAGTGTGGAGCCCAACTCGGGGCTCAATCCCAGGACCCTGAGATCAGGACCTGAGCCAAAATCAAGAGTTGGACGCTCAACTGACTGAGCCACCCAAGCGCCCCTGAGGTAATCTACTTTAACAAATTTTAGCTTCTAATCATCTCTAGCCAGGAGAGCTGTCAAGCAATATACATCCCAAGGCCAAGTATCTGTGGAAAGCATTTGTAGCAGACAGCAAACAGTGGTGTTGGGCTTGGAGCAACACCAGGGAACAGGAGACAAATTCACTATCTTATTCATCCTAAAGGCTTCTGGCTTGCTTAGTAAAACTCCATAGAGGAGGTACCTGTAGTGAGATTAGAGAAAGTTCACCCCCTCATCTACGTCTCCCGAAATGCTGTAATCAACAAGGGACCAGACCCCTCACTCCCGGGGATTACAATCACTGCACAAACATGACTTTCTGAGGCTGCAAAGGAGTCAGATTTGAATCTGAGTCTCAGCTTTGCTACAAATTAGCTACTGGCTTTGGGCCACTTCGTTCCTGTAGGCCTCAGTTTCTTCACTTACAAAATGGAGCGAAGCGATTGATGCTACACAGACCAGATTGTGAGGCTTGAACAAGTTCACAGACATGAAAGTACTTGGTAAAATATAACGCTCAATGCAAATACATGGTGTTCACATCAAGATGTTATCTGAAGTCTCAGAAAGTTGGGCAAAGCGGGAAGAGGCTGCCCATAAATAGTTTCTGTTGCGATTGTTGTAAAAAGACATATTAATACAAAGGAAAGCGTTGAAGCAGACCTTCAGCTTTCACTGATGACTAACTCCTCTCTATTCTCTGGTAGTCTTGCAATCCTGAGGAGCCAGAGGGTCAGGTGTTGGGAGGGGAATACAAATGAGTCATCCCAGGCACTGGAGGGGGAGAATCCAGTGCTACTAGTGGCACTGGCCCTGGGGGTAGCGTGCAGCATCGCTCGATGGAAACCGTACACATAAGACTCCAAGGTGCATCTTCACAGTTAAGGGCTCAGGTTTGAGTCAAGACAAACCTGAGTTCGAATCCTGGCTCAGCTGCTTATTAGCCATGTAACCTCAGACAACCCAATTTCACTCAGCTGCAGTTTCCTCATCTGTAAATTGGGATAACAACATCTACCCTTAGAATGTCGTAATGATTAAATACAACAGTGTGATTGTATCTATGTACGTATGCACACGCATGCATGTGTGTAATCCCTGCCATACTGTAAGGGCTCAAGAAATGGTAGCTGTCATAGTGGGTCTGTTGTCAGACGATTCACAGAAGCTTGTTTTCACATACAGCTGCTATTTATTGATACTTATCGAGAGCTTTATAGGCACAGTGTTATCTAAACATACATGTTTAATCTATTATGCCTCTTGATGGGGCACCTGGGTGGCATAGCCAGCTGAGCGTCCAACTCTTGATTTCAGCTCAGGTCGTGATCTTGGGGTCCTGAGATCAAGCCCTGTGTAGGGCTCTGTGCTCAGTGCAGAGTCAGCTTGGGTTTCTCTCTCCCTCTCCCCCCACCCCACTCCTGTGTGCGTGCACATGCTCTCTCTCTCTCTCAGATAAATAAATCTTAGAAAAAAGTCTTTAATTAAATGGATTAAATGAAAAATTTACAAAAAGATGTTAGTTGAAAGACACAAAAAATAAAACAAATTAAAAAATTTTTAAAAATCTATTATGCTACTTGAACTTTACAACTCTGAGAGTAAAAACTATGTCGATCCTATTTTTCTCTGGATCCCAGGGCATAACAAAGTACCCAGCACAGAGTGGGTATTTAAGAAATATTTGTTGAAGGAAGGAAGAAAGAGAGGGAGGGGAAAAGGGCAGGAAAGATGGAGGCCAAAGAGAGGGAAGGAGGGGTGGATGTTGAGAACGACTGACTGAAACTGCCATGAAACCCAAGGACTGACAAAAATAGAAACAAAGCATTTCTGAGCTACCGAATGGATGGAAGCCTCTTATAAAAAAGTCACTTTCTGTGCTGATGTGATTTATTTTTACTCCTCTAAGCTCTGGTATAATCTTTCCCTCCATCTGGCAAGTGGGAACGGACCAGCTATATTTCAAGTTTGCTAACAAAGATTGCTTAAGGTAAATATTTGTTGCTTGCCAGAGCAAACCATACCATTTTAGTTTTAGGTTATTTTAATGATAAGCTCCTTCAGATCTAGTTCCACTGATACTTTGTAGTACAGCATGGAAGTACATTTCACTCAAATCCCAACTATATTTAGAATCCCTTTCACACTGCATCATTCAAGCAGATGTGGGGCCAGCTGCAGCTAATTCTTTCCTAGAATCTTACTGAGACGCAGATTTTAGTAAGGTTTTTAAAAATAAGTCACACAGGTGTCATCTCTGAGTCAATTAGCACGTTAGCTATAAAAAGAATATGTACAAATTAGGCTCTCTTTCCACAAGCTCCAAGACAGGAACAGGGTTTTCACTGTTTTGATCAATCTGTTTTTAAGTGGCTGTATTAAGGTATTTTTTCCACAAAACAAAAATAAAGTTCTCCCTGGACTGTGGCACTACACTTTTTTTCTTGTTGTTGCTAGTACTTATTTTAATATTATCACAGAATAAAGTGATCCAATAAAGTCCTTTCTTTGGGTTCAGATTCAAGGAATATTGATCAAGCACGGCACAGGAACTCTGCAAAGTACTTTGATACCCACTGTTCTTTTTCCCTGAGCTATTTAAAGATACGAACACAAATGTGAATGTCCTGTCTTCAGATATGTGGGAAGTCAGAGAAACAGTTGGAAATCCTGAAAACATCCGCATCTAGGTATCTTGGGGGCAGTCACTGGTTCAGTGGTCCTAGGCAAGGCTGGAATGCCTCTGGTCCAGTTTCCTCATTTCTAAAACAAGGATTCATGGACCGGATGGTCGCAAGACCCCAGGCCGCTCGCTAGAACCTCTTGCGCCCTGCAGTGGACCACAGTCATGGCTCTGCATCTGCATGCCACTCCGAGTCTCAGCCACAGCAGGGACCTTTTCGAAAGCAAGGCAAATAAAGTTGTTGAAAGTCGAGAAAAGTCTTCTCTCTTTAGGGGGTATTATTATTATTTTTTTAATAAAGTAGGAGCACCCAAAAGTCAGATTTTCATTCTGCGAATTTTTGTTTTAGTCTTTCTAAAGTCAATAATGTTCTAATGCTGTGTTGTGGCCCAGTGTGCCTGAGTGGAAACCAAGAGATGGGCAAAAGTGGCCTCGGGTTCCTCTGCGGTGGTCCACAGGTTGTGCCGTGTCCTGCGCCTTCCCCACGCGGTTACGTTGACAGCCCGCGCCCACTGTTGAACCGCAATTTTCATCTGTGCATCTCTTTCTGTGTTATAATACTTATTTACATTTAATCTTCATATTATCCTAATCTTATTGACATTTGTTCATAGAGGTTAGGTGGTTTCCAGCTGGTCACAGCTACCCAGAGAGACAGAACAGGGGCCTGAGCCCGCCTTCCTTGATTCCCAGCTCGGTGCTTTCTGAATCAAATACAACAGTAGCAGCACACGCATGCCCCGTGTGTCAGGCATCCAGCAAAGAGCTCCGCCTATAACGCTAGCTTATTCCATCATCGTAATAACTCTATGAGGTATCTGTTATTATGATCCCCACTCACAGATGTGGACAGTGAGACTACAGAGAGGTTACCGAACACGCCCAAGGTCACGCAACAGTCAAGAAGCACAATCGAGATTCCAATTCAGGCAGTTTGCTTTCTCACTTCTTTTTCAACAGTGATGCCAGATTGCCTTCTTACAATAGGCCGCTGCTGCCATCACGGTTTCCAGCCATAATTCAGGGGAAAATATTTGCAAGAAGAGTCCAGGGCTGCCTAACATGGTTCTTCCCTGGAACTGCAAGTCATGCATGAACGCAGTCACTGGTGTCAGGCCATCCCGCTCTCATCTAGCCCAGATACTGTGAGGGCGTGGACTGCATAGCTTTATTCCTAGTGCCCAAGCACAACTGTCCTATATAGAGAGGATTCATAGTAACTGCGTGTGAGCGGAACCCAATGGAAACTACCAAGTCTTCATCAACATGGACCTAGTACCTTCATTGGCTGCAGGTCAAAATCATCCATGTTGGTGTTTTGTTGTGCCCCGCACAGTTGGGGCAAAACACCGAATTTTTTTTTTTTTTTTTTAAGCCATCTTAATCTGCTTATAATTATCACAAGGATGTAGGCAAAAAGTTGACATTTGCATTAGCTGACTGGTTAGGTGCGCAGGGTTTTCTTCCTGAAAAATTCTGTGGTCTCTTGCTACTATTCAGCAAGACCACAGGTCTGCAGAGCAGCAACCAGGGAGGGTAATTTGCATTTGAGAAAAGTCTTAAATTACTAACTTAAACAGGTTTATACAATCCAACTATAGTCACAGATGAACAACGATGGTCTAAAATGAGATTTGCCCTTACCAAAATTTTGGATTTTATAATGTAAGAAAAATATTTCCTCAATTAGTCAGTGGATTGCTATTGAATCCTAGGCCTTAAATAATCTACAGACATTTAAGGGCTTTCTCCTGTCTGGGTGGGTCCCAAACGAAAAACTAAAAACCTCTAAGGGGTCAAAAGTATTGCTAAACTTACACACCCAGTATCATTTTATATTACAATCGGCTAGACTTCAAATAGACTTTTAAAAATGAAGTTAATGGGATCATTTCTGAATAGGATTTTTTTAAATGCTATGTATGATAGGAAATATGCAGTTTCTTTCACTGTTAAAAAATAATTCCTGCTTGTTAGAAAGTCTGCAATCAACTCAGCTTTATTGCTTCAAATAAGCAGTTTGCACACAGAACAATAAAACTGTTTAATAAAAGAACATAATAGGCTTAGCAGATGTTGCAATCACAGAACATTTTAGGTAAATGGTTTTAAAAGGACATTTCCTCAGTTTAGAAACACACTTTGGAAAATCAAATTCAGTTGTTGAATTTATGCAGGCTCTCTCTGAGGGAATATTTGGGCCTATTTTTCTCTAGCAGAAACACAAGACTGAGTTTACAATGAACCAGCTTCCAGCAAAAGCAGGCCGGAGGGAGTGTAACTCCTTTAACTAGCTCACATACCCACGTTCCTGCTTGTGTTGCTAATAAAGACATCTTGGTGGTTTCTTTAAAAAAAATCTTTACCATTTGTTTGCTGACAGCTTTGTGGAGTATTAAAGAAAACTGTCATTTTCTTAGCAATGAATCCTTCAACATTAAACACTCTCTAGATGAGGACAAGAGGATGGTACCTGCCTTCAAGGAACTTACGCTCCACTGGAAAAACAAACAATGACAAATAAAATTCAAACTCATTATTATATAGTTCCAGCCATTTCTTGCTAATTGATGGAGAGTATCAAAGACCGCTGGGTTTACTATGTCATTCCTCTCCTAATAATGCCACCTACATAAGGACAAAATTTTTAAGGCTGATGAAAGACAGGACTTCAGCTCAAGGGAGGAAAAAGTGTTACAATTTTTATTTATTTTTTAAATTTTTTTATTGTTATGTTAATCACCATAGATTACAGCATTAGTTTTTGATGTAGTGTTCCATGATTCATTGTTTGTGCATAACACCCAGTGCTCCACGCAGAACGTGCCCTCTTTAATACCCATCACCAGGCTAACCCATCTCCCCACGCCCTCCCCTCTAGAAAAAGTGTTACAATTTTTAAATGTCACTTAATGTAACCTATCTACTGAGAAGATAGGCAAGCATGGCAAGTGGCCAACATTTTAAAAGGGCATGCTTGGGGCGCCTGGTGGCTCAGTCATTAAGCGTCTGCTTTGGGCTCAGGTCATGATCCCAGGGTCCTGGGATCGAGCACCACATCGGGCTCCCTGCTCGGCGGGAGGCCTGCTTCTCCCTCTCCCACTCCCCCTGCTTGTGTTCCTGCTCTCGCTGTCTCTCTCTCTCTGTCAAATGGGTGAATAAAATCTTTAAAAATAAATAAATAAATAAATAAATAAAAGCACATGCTTATTTCCTAACAAAGTTGGATGATATAATTTATTAAAATAATCAAGTACAAGTTATGATTTAAGTCTGTAATGTCTCAACTCTTAGCTTCAAAAAAAGAAAAATCAAAGTAGTGATCTTCCCATCTTAATGCATCCAACCAATAAATGCCCCAACCCTAAACACTCACCTTGTATCTGCTACAAGTCTAAGCAGACTTTACTTAACACCAATTTAGTGACTTGATTCTAGTTAGTACTCTTAACAAAATGCTTGTATCATAACATACACCATTACAAATTTATTTGGGAGAAGTCAGCATGGTCATTATCATTCTTAAATAAGACCATTTTTCACAAGGAAGCTATGCTTCTGGCAGTGGCATAGAAACTGTTAATGTTCATGCTGCCACAATCAACCATTTGCGCTATTTGGGGGGGGCGGGGGACAACCCTTGATATATTTCAGGGCTCCATCTGTGCTAACTGCCTCGGGCCCAACCATGTCTCAGCTCCCAGGTGCACTGAACCACATCTATCAAAATATTTACCCCTAAAATAGCTTTGTAATAAGAGTGGAATGTCCTTTTTGATGATTTCCTTTGAAAAAATCCATATGTATTTAATTGGCAATTCTAAATTCTTGGAGATGATAGATCACATGAATCTACATATTTAAAGAAAACAACAACCCCCCCCATGGTGATTAGAGTTAATGTATTATAAATAACTATACAAACACATAATATATTTAATATGCTTTACAGTTTCACCTTTGACTATGGCTCTAATCTCCAGCTAAGTGTGCCTCCTTGCTAATCCCATCCTGGTTCTCACTCTGCACTGAAGCCTTGCTAGATGGGTAGTAGGGAGACAATGTTAGGTATGAGCCTTCAGCAGCACTAGCCTACCAACATGATACATAGCTCAAGAAAGCTATGAAGGTCTATAGCTGTTTCTGAACAGGTTAAAGCTGGGACTGCAATTTATGTGGCAGAACGAAAAACAAAAGAACACACACACACACACACACACACACACACACACACACACACACACAGGGGAGGGGAATTCTTCCTCATGAAGCAAAAACATACCAAAAATCCACCTAACTTTTAAATATTCAATGCTCATTGCTGAGGAAATACCTCTACCATATTGTCCACATGGTCACTGCATAATCAGTACTTAAAACAATGGTTCAGCACTTTGAGTCACCCCCAATGTGAAGGGCAAGTGGAAAGGTCAGTTCCGGCATGCCTCACAAAAGCCAACAATGGAAATGCCGCATTCCTGTGCTCCTGCACAGTTCCCAGGTCCTGGCCATGGCATCCCTTTGCTTCATCTGCTTTAGCACTTTGCCCTGCCTTCTGTGCCACCCCCAACTTCCTAGCCTTGAAAGGAACCAGACAGGGGGGCAAGTAAATCTGAGAGGAGGGCCAACACTGAACACTCAGGAGGCTCTTTATTGGTACCACCTGGGGGCCCCAAAGATTGCTCAACATCTCCATAGGAATGTGGCACTCATGCTGCCTAAGTGGGGAGAAATTCCCTTCACTCATTTTCCTCTCTGTCAATAAAATAAACAACATAACAATAACAAAATATCCATGCTTCCTTCCCTCCATAAGAACAACAAAGATCATCATAATTTAACTACAATCAATTAATATCCAGCAAACTTTTTTTGGGGGGGGGCTACGTGCACAGTATTGAGAACCCAGACAATCTTTAAGATATCAAGTATGTTTAATTTTCAGGGCCCCAGCCCCAACATCATATCAAACATACTAAAAGTTGTATTCATAACCCACATTTAAAACTAACTTTAAAGGGCGCCTGGGTGGCTCAGTTGGTTGGGCAACTGCCTTCGGCTCAGGTCATGATCCTGGAGTCCCGGGATTGAGTTCCGCATCGGGCTCCCTGCTCAGCGGGGAGTCTGCTTCTCCCTCTGACCCTCCCCCCTCTCATGCTCTCTCTCTCTCTCTCATTCTCTCTCTCAAATAAATAAAATAAATAAAATCTAAAAAACAAAAACAAAAAAAAACTAACTTTATGGCCTGGGCACCTGGCTGGCTCATTCGGAAGAGCATGTGACTTTTGATCTCAGGGTTGTGAGTTCGAGCCCATGGTGGGTGGAGAGATTACTAAAAAAAAATAAATAAACGTAAAAAAAGAAATTATGGCCGAAACATTTTCGAAAGAATTTTTGTATTTGTTTTTGACATTACTTGGCTACTCCTCATTTACTCTATAGTTTGCTTTGATTTCTCAGTAATCACTGCTAAATTTAACATCTAATGAAGAAGACAAAATATCTGAGTTTGTATTTCTTTGCTTAAACATTTATTTCTGATCCTGTACTTTTTTGTGTGTTTCAGAGCCACTAGTTTTTCTTTCGAGATCTCCAACACTTTGGGGGTTTTTGAAAAGGACAACGTTGTTTAGTCATTGTGCCCCTAGTGCCTTATGAATACCTTATGAATGGCCTTGACGATAATAGTTAGAGAGGCAATTTGAGGAGGAGACGCCTTGTCAGGAACTGGCAGGAAAGACACAGGGTGAGCACAGAGGGAGGGAAATGTAGGTAGAAAAGAGGATGGCTGAGAGAACGCATGTTGCAGAGGCTCCAACTCTGTAAACACAGCAGACAGGATATATGACCATTCCACAGTCACCCTGCATGGGTCTAACACACGACACTGACGAAGAAAGCACTTTCCTCTCCAGGAATTCACAACGTAGTGGGGGAAATAGGACTTTCATATAGCATGGGAGGCAGGGTGTGAAAACTGTTGTAAGAAAGACCTCAGGTACCATGAAAACATGGAGGAGGGAGCTATCACCAGAGCCACCAAACTGCACAAGTCCACGGCCGGGGGTCACCATGCACATGGTCATCTACGTGAACGGTGTCCCCCCACAGCTGTGCAGTGCTGCGGTCATGGCCGAAGGGATAATAAAAGGCCTGCCAGAAGCGATGGCATTTGGGCAGGTCCATTTACTAGCAGCGCAACCATGGGCTTCATTTGCTCACCTGTAACCGGGAGACCACTACTGACGTCACTGGGCCAGGAATCAAAAAAAAAATATGTACAGTATGCTACCTGTGTCAAACGCATCCCCCGTCCGTTTCCCTCTCCTTCCTTCTTTATAGGAAAAGGGGAGCTTTTACCATGTGTCAGACACTCTACCAGGCACTGTATATGCAAGGAACGACAATACACACCAGTTTGCCTTCATGAAACTTTTTTTTTTAAACTTATTTGAGAGAGAGAGAACATGAGAGAGAGAGAGAGAGAGAGAACACAAGCAGGAGGGAGGGGCAGAGGGAGAGGGAGAAGCAGACTCCCTGCTGAGCAGGGAGCCCGATGCGGGACTCACTCCCAGGACGCCGGGATCATGACCTGAGCCCAAGGCAGACGCTTGACCGACTGAGCCACCCAGGCGCCCTGCCTTCATGAAACTTCTATCATAGAGACTATTCTGTTACTAATTATTCTACAGTGATAGGAAGAAGGTGGGTCACGTAGAAGAATCAATGCAAACAAAAGCAATGGTGTGTCAGGAGAGCGGTCAGTCATCCAGTTTTTCAGGAATAAGGAAGAGTAAAGGTTTTAGGGGGTTTGTTACTCAGTTAGTGGTAAGACCAACAAAGAGTAGGAAAACCACCCAGCAACAGCAGTTAGGGGGTAGAGCAGAGTGGCAAACAGGTTGTATCTGCTCTATCAGTTCTCATCAATTGGCAATGGCTTCCTGCAAGTCCGGATTAAAAATAAACTCATGACTGTCATTGTCCAACATGGGCATTGTAGGGGCTAGGGGTGATATGCGAGCGGCAGATTGGGCATTCCTTGTCTACATGAACTTGAGCACTGTCTTTGTAATTACAGAGTCACATCTGGAAGAATCTGTGTCATTTCCTTAGCACACAACTAGAGCACTAGAGCAGGACAGAAGACCCAGTGGGAGAGGTAGACCTCTGACTAATCGCCCAGCAGAAGGCCAAGAGATCAAAGGAATATAGGGTGGTGGTGACTGCTTTAATGAATTGGCTTAGTGTGGAATTCATGCTAGGTTGAGTCACGAAAATGGATAAAATGAATTGGTAAAATGAAAATGGTTCCATTTTGGAGGCAGAATCCCATGTTCAAATTACAGCTCCTCCAATTATTAGCTTCTTGTGATCCTTACTTCCTCATGATAAAACATGTGGATATTAATACCTACCTCAAAGGGTTGTGGGAATGACTAAAACATACTGTAAAGTACCTAAAACACACTGGGTGCTCAATAAACAGTACTTCTCTTCCTCTTTTCCTGAAGTGACTGGAGATCCATATATAGAAAATTGTGTAGGTCTACAGAAAGGGAAGGAGTTAGAAGGTAAATATCCACCGTGGCTGGGCTGGGCAGCAAACGAAAATTACAAATGCCTAGAATTAAGAAGTCAGGGAGTGGTGAGACCAGAAACCACTGGTTTGGCTGGCTGTCTACAGTCATGGTCTTGTATGTTACCCGGAAAGATACAAGGAGGAATATGGAGTGGAACGCTGCTGGTGGAGTTCACAGCTCACTGGGGAAGATCATTTTTAACCACAAGTTATAATAAGTGTGCCCAAGAATTAGGCACGAAAGACATGAGAGTTAGGGGACAGGGGACAAGGTGAGAGAGAAATTGGGGAAAGTTTCACAGAAGCTGCAATGAGAGTTGCATTAAAGCACATCAAATTTTTTTCCAAACGCAGTGAAAGAAAAACATTCTTCTGTGAAGAAGGAAGAATATTTGGGAGAGAAGAAAATGTGAAGAGTTTTAGGGGCCCTTTTCAGTGAAGATGTCAAAATCACACAGAATCAAGGCAGGAATGAGGAAGATGGGGGAAAACAATGAGTCAGGTGATGAGGTCACCTAGGATAACTTATTATTCCGCTGTTATTATTTTTATTAACTTCAGATTGCCCAAGAAAAATTTTAAGACCAATCAAGAACAACAAGAACAAATAGATTCTTACATTAGATTCTTTTTGTTTATTTCCCGTTTTTATTTAAATTCTAGTTAGTTAACATATAGTGTAATACTGGTTTCAGGAGTAGAATTCAGTGATTCATCACTTCCATACAACACCCAGGGCTCATCACAACAAGTGCCTTCCTTGATACCCATCACCCATTTAGCCCATCAACCACCCACCTCCCTCCCATCAACCCTGAGTTTGTTCTCTATTGTTAAGTCTCTTATGGTTTGCCTCCCTCTCTTTTAACCCTAGTCAGTGAAACTAAACATGTGTTTATCCTACACAGAAAACAATCTAATTAGCCTAATAAATATGCAGGCAACTGGAAATGTTATGGCTCATATGCAAAAACACTTGCCCAACTGAAAACTGGTGGGTGTTGTCCAGTTAACTGAGAAAAGAGCCTGACTCACAACTCAGAAAGCAACTAGTTTATAAAAGCTAGTATTGTCTTTAAAAAATTAAACGAACTTAAAATCACTAAATTGATAGGAACTAAAATGAATGCAAGAAACCTGCACTGGATTTTTAAAAATCCTGTTTTGCTAACTTACTTTAGAACCTCATTTTTAGTAAATAAGTTGAGACATTTTTTTGTTTCATTTTCAGTATTTTTCTGTTTTGCAATCTTGAATGCTTGAAGCCTTCCCTTGTGGTTAGGACCTCCAGTCTGCCAAACAGCGTGTATGGATTCAGCTTCACCTGTATTTTGGGGGTGGGGAGGAGGGGGTGTACACCGATAGGTCTTTTTTTTTAAAGATTTATTTATTTGACAGAGAGAGAGCACACAAGCAGGGGCAACAGCAGAGGGAGAGGGAGAAGGAGGCTCTCTGCTGAGCAGAGAGCCCAATGTGGGGCTCAATCCCAGGACCCTGGGATCATGACCTGAGCCGAAGGCAGATGCTTAACTGACTGAGTCACCCAGGCGCCCCCCCCCGCCCCAATCAATATACCTTTCTTAAACTGTTTGAGACGCCCTTGTCTTAAGAGCTCTGGAAGTCCTCTGAGAATGACATCATCACTGAGGTGAATCATCTAGAACACATTCCACCTCTCAAAAGGAGAGGTACCTGAACACAGCCTGAGTTATGCTGAATGGGGCAGAAGAGGCAGCTGGTACAGGGTGTTTAGAAAACCCAGGTTCCTACCAGTTCCAGGTTGCCCTTTCAGGAGACTTCAGATTCTCATCAAGAAATGACCCCAGTGATGAAATCTCAGGATAATAAGATTTATAATTCAGCAACCCAATTTCACAGGTATAGAAACTAAGTCACAGGAAGGCTATCAGCCGTCCCCAGTCTGCAATCGGGGCCAGGAAGGGAGCCAGAAGTAAGGGACTGGTCTCCAACTTTACCGTTCATTTCTAAGCCCACTCGATGAAGCTGAGACACACTTTGGAGGACCATCTGAGAAATCACACGATTGTACTGTGGTCTGAAGAAGGAATGGAATAAAAACCAGTTGCAACCTCAAATAGGTCCATAAGCTGAAAATCGGAAAGGTAGTTTTAAAATACACTTTCCAATTCTTCTGAACTAAAATCAAATTTGGGACGCTGCAGGAAGGCAGTTGAAACAAAAGCTAATTTTGTTTAATGAACTAACCAGGAAGGCATTGTGAAAGTATTGTGCAATGAAATGCTTAGCTAATTACTGAGAGATCAAATAACTGTTACCATAGTTACTGCACACTGTTTTCCATAATAACTTTTATCGCTTCAATAAATCTTTGTGACGCAATAAATATAAAAAGTTTACTGTAACATGACTATAATGTTTTGGAAGGCACACGCTGATGACTGGCCTACTGAAGTTACCTTCCCATATTTGTCAGCCAACCAGGGGTGATACCCCATCTCCTTGACTCAATATCACAATGTTTCAATGGCTCCTTTCATCAGAGTCTGTAATTCCTCAAAAGTTGAATTTACCTGCTCCTGTCATTCAGCAGAAAAGTCAGAGGGCTCTTTCAGCACTACATCTTGTTGTTGAATGGGAACAAAATTATTGACAGCAACGGCAAGCAGGAACTGTCAGGCTGCATGCTGGGCAGGTGCATATGTCACCATCTGATCTTTCCCACACGGCTGTGGGAGAAGGAGCCGGCCAATGTCACCCAGCTTCCTCTTGGAAGACATTTCAACCCAGGTCTGTCTAGCTCCAAAGTCAGTTCTCTGTCCAACACACCACACAGCCGTGTGTGTGTGTGTGTGTCTGTGTGTGTGTGTGTGTGTGTGTGTATACACAGTCTTTATATAATAGTTTCTATAATAATCATCTTCTTGCTGCTGGGTATAGTGTTCAATTTGCACCAAAGTACCATAGAAGACTGGCTGGTCTGTTAACCAAGATGATGTCACTGCTCCACTGGAAAATGGGCATTCTTTCCCCGGATACACTGGAGTTAAGACTTGCTTATATTCCTATTCCTGGCCCCTCCCCACCTCCACATAGGCAGGGCTGAGTCATTTGGCCACTTTCACTCCTTCCTGTACCTTGCCTGCCCTTTTCTATATCTGAGCACTGAGATTTCTGAGTTAAGTGAAATGGTAAACGTGATCTAATAGGTTAAGACTGACAATGAGCACAGAGTATGGGCGTGTTAAGATAAAGGTGACTGCAGATGTAGAATTCTGCTGATGTGAGACCAAGGAGCCTCGGCAGGTCGCTAACCGAGTGTCTCCCTGGGTTTTCCCATCTGGAAAATGGGGCAATAACCACCTACTAACTCCCAGGGATATGATGCAGAGTAATTATTTAATGTTGTTGTTTTTTGAAGCCACAGAGTACTAAGTATAATAATCATTATCAGGGTGAAATGTAAAACAGACAGAGGATCACGGAGTTATTAAAAAGCACGACTGAAAACCACCATCGGACGGGTATCCTACTGCAATAAAAGCAAGTATGCATCCTCCTGATGTAGAAACTCGGGAGGCTCCTGCCTATGAAACCTGATTCATACCTATTCAGCACTGTTCCAAAGGTCTCAATTTCAGAGAGGCCAAAAGCCATTTATTTCATGGTTGGTTTCAAAGATGAACAGGTAGGACTCATGTCCGGGACTGAATCAGCCTTGGATGACTCAGCTGCTGTAATCTCTCTCACGGTAGAGATAGCCAAAGGCTGACCCTTCTGTCTTTTGCACCCCGTCTTCCCCCATTGCCTGGGCATTTCAGCTGCAAATGTGTCCTTGACTCTACCCTGCCTCTCACGCCCTCCTATCTTTTCCATTCAACCGGTTACTGCTACCTCCCAAAGATCTCTCGAATTCAATTCCTTCTCTCCATGCCCACCTTAATAGTATCTTCAAAAAGACAACTGTCTTCCTGCCTCTAGTTTTCCCTCCTCCTTAAATCTTATCTGTCATTCTACCCCAAATGTAACATAATGCTGATCATGACTTGCTTCTGTTTAAAACAATTCGTGCACCAGTGCTTTCAAGATAAAATTCAGATTCTTTAGCAAGTGACGTAAGGATCTGCATAAACTGTATCCCATCTACCATTTCCAACTTTTTAACTTCTCTCTCTACCATGCTCTCCTCACACTTTCTCTTCTTGCAGCACCCTCTGCTTACTACTACTTAACATCTACTACTGAGTCATATTGGAAACTGTGTTCTCTGTAAAGACACTAGTCCTGAAGAGCCCTAAGGGCAGTGACTGGCCTTTCCTTCAGCCTGGCATGAAGTGTCTGTGTACTAATGAATGACAGAATGAATTAACAAAGGCTTCCGTGCACAGGTTAACCAGTTATGCTCCTTATATTTTGTTGTGCTCGCAGCTTGGTAAAGGGCTCTTGATCGATTAATTTGATTGTTTTTAACTATAGATGACGATGACAGTAACTGATTCAGGATGTCTTACTATGAAGACTCAAGTGAATTAAGTTATCCTTTGTAATACAGACCTAAATGATTCAAGTTTGCCTTGAAGCTCTTAGATTCAGTCAGATTCTATGAACTCCTGCCAAGAAGCAAACACTCAAAGCATAAAACAAGAGTGTTAATGATTTTGTAGAAAGCTGTGATCATGGAATGTTCACATCTATCAAAACTCCTGCTGTAAAAAATCTCCTCTTCCAAAGTTATGTCAGGGACAGGAAAAAAATTAATCAAGCAGTGAGCAGAATACAAAGGAATGCCATTTTAGGATGGTATGCTTTTGTTTGCTCCACAGATAATAAGAGAAAAAAAATGAAAGAAAACAGCATTTTACTTTCTTGCTCTGGAATGCTATTGGACACATAAAAGCAAGTCAGCCATAGGTAGACCAGCTTCTCTTACTCAAAGTAAAAGAGCCAAATTAATCTTAATCTATTTTGGGGAATGAGCAAAGATAAGCTTTTGTCTAAGAAGCTCCTATTTTGTGGGAATACAAAAGATCTCTTCCCAAATATCTGGCAATTAAAAAAAAAAAGTCTTCGAAACTGATAAAACATCAGAGATTTAAACGTCATCCATCAAGTTCACTTTATTTAAAGCTCACACAATGGACTTCAATAGAATCGCCTCTTATTTTAGCTTCTAACTTCTTGGCCCTCTTCCTCTTCTTGGATTTCAATTTTTATTCTCTAAGCTCTAGACTACTCCTGTGATTACTCATTAGTTTTCATCTGCAGGCCCGGGCACTGCTGGCCACACCATTCCTCCTGAAATCATTTCCGCCCTCGGCTCCCACGCTACTTGGGATCTCGCACCTCCTCCACCACACACCACCTCCTACACCGCTTCTTCCTCTTTCTAGCCAGTGGCTGTGTGTCCATCTCAGCCCTCTGTGTTGTGCCTGCTAAAACTTCAACATTATATCAAAATTATATCAACATAGTATCAAAAATAATTATTTTTAGCCTTCCTCTTTCTCCCAGTCCGGGGTCTGCATCTCCAGCAACCTTTAATTGCTCATCACACGAGTGCTTCAAAGAGAACGCGTGTGGAACTGAATACACTATCGATTCCTTCATGCCCAATCGGTTCCTTTTGCATTTGTTGGTAAGGAGTGACTGTTCTCTAGGGCATTCATGAGAAAACCTTGGGGTCCCCTCTCCTTCCTTCTAACAACCAATGTAAGTCCTGGTGACAAATGCCAATTTCCTCTGTCACTTATCTCATGGTCCCTTACATTTCTCACTTTTAACCAACCAAAAACAGTGCTCAAAATACTTACTGTTTTCATAGACAAATTAGTATTGTCCCAGTCTCTGGTTTCTTCTCTTTGTTTCATAACGCCACCAGATTAAACTGTTTGTGTATCTAAACTTTTTTTTGGCATACATTGTTGTTTATACCGAAAGTCTCCTATATAGTTTCAGTATCACCTATAAGATATCCATTTCCTAGCTTAGCCTTCAACTTCCTAAGCAGTTTGGCCCTGACCTTGTAGTCTCACTTCCCACAAGCTCTCATAAAAATACCACATGGATGGAAGCCCTTATACATGTCTGAGCTCACTAGAGTAAGGCAATAAAGAAAACATATGCTCTGTCTGGTCCTCAAACCAAATGTTCACTGCCTTTGTTTATAAATCAGAGTTTTTACACCCTATGAAATTCCCAGGGACACGGTAACTCCTAACATCACTCCTCCTACTCGACAGACACTGAAACATAAGTAATTCCAAAGTCTGTTTCCTTGCCCTCAACTCCCTTTACCTCTGTTAAGACTTACTTGCAAAAACAAACAAAAAACAAAAAACAAACCCCCCCCACACAAAAACAAAAGCAAACCCAAAGTCTACTACTGCTGTCTTTTCTTTTCCCTTCTATTTTTAATCTCAAATTGCCAGTACTTTCTGTTTGTTTGCCACCCACCTGCCGACCCCGCCACCAACAGGTATGCTAGACCTGAAATTCTCAAGGATGCCTGTAAATTATTCAGAAGTAAGGCCAAGCACAAGGAAGTTGATCTGTTCTTCCCAACTAGATAGCAGGACCAACTGATATATATTTTAGAAAAACAAAATCTTCACAGAAAAAGATAATTTATAGCTCCGTATAGTCCTATGCACCCTCCTGCCATAGAAGGTGAACAGGGACAGTGCTTTTTGTTCTTGTTGCCATGGACTGTTTTCATTATCCGAGAAACTTCACTAAAGAGCAAAGTCTGTAGGCATTTTGAGTTTATGGGACATGCTGCTGAATTCCTAGTTGCTATCCTAATCACTATGTCGTTCTATAACTTGAGGGCGTTTAAAAAAAATAAAGCATCTCTCCTAGCTCATGCAGAATTAACTATACTTGGGGCGCCTGGGTGGCTCAGTTGGTTAAGTGTCTGACTCTTGGTTTCAGCTCAGGTCATGATCTCAGAGTTGTGAGATTGAGCCCTGCATTGGGCTCTATGCTGGGCATGGAGCCTACTTAAGATTCTCCCTCTCCCTCTGTCCCTCTGCATCCCCTGCTTTTTCTCTAAAAAAAAAAAAAAAAAAAAAAGAATTAGCCATACTCATAGGTTCTTAATCTGTGTCACAGAATTTAGCTCTAAGCAAGGCAGCAATTTCCTACTGTGCCCTTGAGATAAGATTCATCCAGAAATGTTTGGAAGTCAAAGAACTTAAAACAACAGAGGTTACCTAAGAGGCATTTACAGAAAAAAATACATGGAAAGATCACGGGGGGGGGGGGTAATTAAAGAGACTCTCCAATAATGGGGTTTATTTTAAGTGTAAGAAAATCTAAAGAACAACAACAGCAAAAGACCAATGGATGTTCAGAGACAAATAAAATTAGGCATTCAAGTGGCTGCGTGGTGGGACAGAAAGAGGCAGAAAAGCCTTGATTCAAAAGCAGGCTCTGCTACTTACAGGTGTATGTATGACCCAGGGCATCTTTCTTATCTATCTGTGAGGCAGGCTGGATGGGGGAGGTGGGGGAGGCAGTGGCCTCAGGGGCAAAATTGAAGAGCCCACACAGAAACTCACCAATCAGAAGAAATCATATTTTAATGCAATATTCCAAATGTCAAAATTAATGCGCCACCCCCCACCCCCGGGTCAATGATGAACAAAACAGAATTTTAAATGATGACAGAACCCAACCCTGCACTTACTACCTGTCTCACACCTCCTCTCTCACCTTCGTCCTGGCCCTGTCAGATCCTGCAAATTTTAATTTTGTAAATACTGCATTAAAAGTTATTTATCTCGATTACTGAGTTGTTGGCAGCCCCCTTACCCTCGTTCCAGCCCTGCTCCTGGTCTGCTCATTTGTGTGATAGTAACACTGCAAACAAAACAAAACAAAAAACCCATCACTTTCACAGGGTTCCTGAGAAGATCAAACAAGATACTTGCAAATGTCAAGGTACTGGAGGAGGTAAGGACATTCTTTGGTATTATTATTGCTTTAGGAAGAGTTTAAAGAATCAATGAGGTGGGGAGATGGTGTAGTAAGACTCCCAGAAAGTAACTGTGGCTGGCTGTCCCACTTCTCTTTCCTCTCCTGGGCCTTTTGGTCTCTTACATAGTTCTGAAGTGGCTTCAAAGAACAGCCCAGCCTCTTCTGGGCCATTCCACGTGGACGAGCGCCACTACGTGCAACAGACACAGATGCGACTTGGCAGAGGATATACCCAGGGTATCTTCTTGGAATATCAATGTTATCCATTCTGCTGAGGATTATTTTTTTTAAAGGAAAATGAGTGGAGTAGAAAATTTCAAACAAAACAGCAAAGATTAGAAAAGACACTCCAGACCAAAAGACACGAAAAGATGCTCAACATCACTCATCATGAGGGAAATGCAAATCAAAACCGCCTTACACCTTACACCTTTGGAAAGGCAAGGAAAAACAAGTGTCGGCAAGTGGAGAAAAAGGAGCCCTCGTGCACCACTGGTGGGAATGCAAACTCGTGCAGCCATGGTGGAAAACCGGATGGAGGCTCCTCAAAAAATTAAAAATAGAAATACCACAGGATCCAGTAATTCCAGTACTGGATATTTGCCCAAAGAAAACAAAACACTAATTTGAAAAGATATCTGCAACCTCTTTGTTTACTGCAGCATTATGTACAATAACCAAGATATGGAAGCAACCCAAATGTCCATTGATAGATGGACAGATAAAGGTGTAGTCTATACATACAATGGAATGTTACTCAACAATACAAAGGAATGAGATCTTAATGTTTGTGACAACAAGAATGGACCCAAAGGATATTATGTTAAGTCAAATAAGTCAGAGAAAGACAAATACTACTAGATTTTATTTACATATGAAATCTAAAGAACAAAACGAAACAAACAAAAAAGCAGAAACAGACCCCTAAATATAGACTGATGGTTGCCAGAGGGGAAGGGAGTGGGAGGATGGACAAAATGGGTGAAGGGGAGAGGGAGGTATAGGCCTCCACTTATGGAATGATGGAAGTCCCAGGAATCAAAGGTGCAGCGTAGGGAACATAGTCCGTGGTACTGTACCAGTGCTGCATGGGGACAGGTGGTGGCCACACCTGAGGTGAGCACAGCAGAGTGCAAAGCTGCGGAATCACTATGTTGTATACCTGAGACTAACAGGACACTGTGTGTCAACTATACTTTGAGAAAATAAAACAAAACAAAAAGCTTATGAAAAAACAAAACAAAGAAACTTCACATTTGTAGCAGAGGCTGCTTTGGGTTGTGCCTCAGACTTCGTGGGAGTAGGTCACTCTCTCTCTTTTGAGGGCTTACTCTAGGGAGAGATCAGGAATTCCTCATGTTGGGGCATCCATCATAGTCTGGGGTATGCTTGTCCATGTGTTCATTTGACAAAAACGCAGAACACCAACTATGTGCCAGACACTGGACATCTTGAGATGAATAAATATAGCCCCTGCCTTCAAGAAGCCATCTGGGATTATCAGGGTATCAGAAGGACTCTAAATGGTAGACTGAAGCTCTTATTTATTCAAAACATTTTTAGTGAGCCAGTCATTTGGCACTGGGAGATAGCAGTGAGTAGAACACAGTAATCTCTCTGTACTCTAGAGCTGATATCTGACAGCAATTCTTAAAGTGAGTCCAAAACTGGGTTTGCTCTAGGGAAGATTGGACCTCTTGTCTCGTCCTAGGGCACCAGCATGGGAGACCTAAAACCTGGCAGTACATCAAACATGAAGCTAGAAGTAAGTTTTTAATTTCCTCATAAGATGATCTGTTCCACGATCCAAAAGGGATACATGGGCATTCCAATGTCTAAGAGAGAGGGCCCCTGGAAACATTATAGGGCCAACTGGACATCTCTGTACAGATCCTTAGGAACCTGCAATTAAGGTAATGATTTCTATTAGGCCACCTGGAAGACAGATGCCATCTCATCCCTTATGCCTCTCTCTGCCCACTTAGTCTGGGCATCTAACCAATATTTGTTGATTTAATGCAATATGTGGATTGAATAATATTTTTGAAGTAACTTTCACCAGCTATAGATATCATTTCCCCCAGCTACATCACTGGCAAGTCTCTGCCCCATGGAGGAGAGGCAGCATGGTTGTACATGTGGAAATGGTGAAGGCTGTCTGTCATAACACACAGATCTAGTTCAAGAGAACAATAAAAATTTACTCATCCTTAATCCTGTCCAAAGAGGCAACAAAGTCATCAAAACCACTACCACAATCATAAGATTACCACTTGTTTTTATGTAATGCCTGATCCTTTTCAAGTCTCTTTCAAAATTACTAATTCATTTGATTCTTATATCAAAGCTATGATGTAAATAGGGTGAGCAAAATTATTTCAGAGATGAGGAAACACTCTCAGAATGGGTCTCGCCTCAAGTCACACAGCTTACCAGTGAGTTTAAGAAGACAACTGAACTCCCAGTGTCACGCTTACTCTATTACACCAGATAAGCATAGTTCCCAAGTTTCAAAGTGCCTGGCACACAGTCAACGCTGTCTTTCTTATTTATCTCCATTACCCCAGTGTCTAGAGCAGTATCTGGGGAATTAATAAGTGAACAAGGAATAGATGAATAATGAATGGATGAATAAGAGACTGGCAAAGCTAAAGGAAGGTTTGATTCACACTTTAGGTATACAGATGGCAGCTTTCATAAAATTACAAAAAACTGATTTCACAAATGCTTTTCAAAAGCTTCTAAGTTGCTTTTCTAACTGCCTCACCTGACTAGATTTAAACCAAAGTAGATGTGTCTGCCTGACCTATTTTCAAAGCTCATCTTTTTTTTTTTTTTTTTTTTTTTTTTTAGGATTTTTTTAATTTATTTGACAGAGAGAGACACAGCGAGAGAGGGAACACAAGCATGGGGAGTGGGAGAGGGAGAAACAGGCTTCCCGCCGAGCAGGGAGCCCGATGTGGGGCTCGATCCCAGGACCCTGGGACCATGACCTGTGCCGAAGGCAGATGCTTAACAACTGAGCCACCCAGGTGCCCCTAAAGCTCTTCTTTAAATCCCTTGGTTACAAAATCATAAGGACTAAATATTTGTTCTGAAAAAATACATAATGGTTCAGGCAAGAAAAAATTTCAAAGAGTCAGTATTGATTAAATTCCCAGAATTGAAGATACTAATAAGAGTTATATTAAAATGCCTTCTGTGTGATGAATCTCCAATGAGAGTTTAACTGCTGGTATTTCAAAAGCCACTCAAGTCATAAACCCAATTGCATAAGAATAGTAATAGAGCAAAGAAGCCAAATGAAAAAAAGTAAAAACCAGATGCTTCCACAAACAATAAAAGCCTTATGATGTTGGAGCTAGACTGCATTTGAATATCTAAGTATAGTTTTCTGGTAGAAAAGAAAAAGTTCAGCATTTCCAACCTTCTGAACTGGACCACCTTCCCATTCTCTCCCTGGATGAATAGAGCTGGGGTTCAGCCCACATAAACTGGCTCGGGTACACGATCCAGCACCAAAGTGGCTATCCATAAATGTTCCACAATGAATTTGGATAATTCCACAGAAAACTACAGGTAAGAACATGATTCTGTGATAACTACAGAGCGTTTTGGTTGATTCACAAGATAGTGCTTTTCTCCTCTTCCTCACTGTAATGTCAATATCAGGGGTTTCTTGGCCAGAGCTACTGAATACTTTTCTCCGTGGGCTCTGTTCCACACCTGTGCTCCTCTGAACACACAGAATAAGATCCTTTATCTGGGGGATGATGTGGCCACGTTTTGTCTTCAAATTTAGCTGTGCATTGTAGTGCCGGAAATTAAAGAGTTAAACCATGCTAGAACAGGAAGGGGCTCTCCGAGATCCAAATCCTCATTTTAGAAAGGAAACTCAAGCCCAGAAAGAGAATCATCCCTGGTTCGACATCTAATAAATGAAGGAGACAGCAGGACTAGAATCCAGATCTGCTGAGGAAAACAACCAGAACTGGTAGGAATGCACAAAAGTGCAGTCATGTATTATATACATGCGCAATCATATATATAATAGATACTTAGTGCCAAGGAATCAAAGCAACCTGTCCCAAACTGTAATCATCATTTTGCTACAGTGCTGTTTTGATGGAATCCTGCTACTTAGATGACTTCATCTTTAATTTTATCCTCTTGGTTCCATTCTGAAAAACGCATTTTCATATTGGGCTAACACTAGTGGTGCAGCCCAAGGCATCAGACTCCCCCAGGTGAAGTCGTGTTCAGGGGCCCACTCCCTTCCACCACACTACTCTGACTTCCACAGAGGTATCTCTTCCCATATTCCTTGATTTGAAACCCAAACCAGACAGTAGTATGGTAGGATGCATTCCAGCTCTGGCTTTGACATAGACGTTGGGCTCCAGAAAATCACTGACGCTTTCCGGAACATTTTTATTATTTATTGAGCAACTTTCATGGCAAATATTACGTATCTGGCACTGAACTAGATACTCTACATATGGTAAAATAATAACTAATTTTCTAAAAATGATGGGTACTCTGGGAACTCTTATGATCTCACTG
Source organism: Eumetopias jubatus (assembly GCF_037043125.1). Classification (NCBI taxonomy): domain Eukaryota; kingdom Metazoa; phylum Chordata; class Mammalia; order Carnivora; family Otariidae; genus Eumetopias; species Eumetopias jubatus. The sequence continues at coordinate 123,313,336 of NW_028274810.1, forward strand.
GATCCTCTTAACCTTCCCCAAAGGTTGGTACAACTATTCTTCCTATTTCCCAAATAAGGAAACCCAAGGCTTAGTTCTCACGTGATTCTGCCTATTTTACAGTAGAGGATCCTGAAGCTTACAGAATCCTTACCCAGAACGTGCCTGACATAACTAGCTTAGTGAGTGGCTAGGAGGTGGCAGAGGCACGATTTAAACCCATGTCCAGATAACCTGAGTCCACCATGGCGGACACTGGGAAGCGCCTTCCAGAGGCTCCTCAGGAATGAAACAGTCAGGAGTCCTGCTGGTAGCAAGTGCCCTGCTCTCAGCCCTCGCTGGAGACCACTTTAGTTAAGGAGTCACCTTGCTCCAGACCATGCCCCTTTTGGGAATGACTGGCATCTGATGGCTGGTCAAAGAGATATAAAGGCCTGGCCTTATTTTCCCAACTCAGGAACAGCTCTGAAGGGTCATCCATCTTCAGAACTCTCTGCAGGGTCTGCTGACGCTTCTGGTGGAGACTGGATCATCAGCTTGACTTCCCCCTGCCCAATCCTGCTTCCTTCCCTTCCCTTCCCTTCCCTTCCACAAGTGTTGGTCCCAAGAGCACTCCCTAGGGGACTTCTGCACCTCAATCTCCACCTCAGAATCGGCTTCACAGAACACCCAACCTGTGTGGTATCTGTGCGAGGTTTTTTTTTTCCCCCCACTTTACCACCAGGCTGCTGACTCAGTTGCTTCATCTATAAGAGGGGAGGTTGGTTTAGATGAGCCTAGTCTAGCTTTAGCTCCAAAACTGCAATAGCTGAAAAAAGTGAAAAGTTACAAGATCTACTTTCTATTTTTATTTCAGCCACTTATTAGCAGTATGAACTTAACCCCAGAGATTCACTTTCTAGTCTGTAAACTGGAATAACATTATCTACCCCGTCTTTCAGAGTTGTTGAAAGCATCCGTTTACAAACTACAAAGCCTGTATTAATATAAGCTATATTTTCAAGAGGATTATTACTGTTCAGTTTGTGGGAGGAGTAGAGCAGCAAGGAAGGAAATGCTGTTCTACAATCCTGGGGAGACCCAACCAAGGCCCCTGGCACCCCACTGCAACGCCTGTGGCAGCCCTTGCCCAGAGGGAGCCCCCATCTCAACCAGGGTCCACGCTGTTGCTCTGAACTTCATGAGTCTGTCCCTGATGGGTACAGGACTCTCACTTCCTCTTTCCAAAGTTCTGTGAGAAAGCCAGAAGTTGGTCGGGACCATCAGTCAGTTGTATCACCACAATGCCTCATACAAAAGATACGTCAGGTATTCTCTTCCAACCAAGTCTCTTTGTGTCACCCTCTGGCCACCGACTAAAAGGAAGTCACATCACCAGCCCACATCCCCCCACCTCTCTCCTTCACCCCAACCTCTTACTCCTTGGCATTTTCTCATCTGTGGCTTTTCTCATTCTTGATTCCTTTCCAGATCTTTTCCATTTTGCTGTTGGGAACTCTGATGTCATTATTAAAAAAAAAAAAAAAAAAAAAAAGCAATCATTCCCCAGCTTTACCCAGAGTACTCGATCTCACTGTTGTAATCAAAACTTCATTCTTCCTGGAGGCCTTGCTTTCTTCTTTGTGGAAACTGAAGATCATAGTTGAGACCACACCATTTTTCCCCATTTCTTCTGCCAATGGGGCCAGTTAATGGGGGGGGGGGGTGTCCTGTGTTGAGTGGCTTAAGGGTGAGGGCATTCCCCTGGATAAAAATCAAATAACCATGCAGACGGTTGCTAGTACAAAACTATGGTTTTCAACATCAACTGGGCCTTCAGGGTCTCCTATCAATCCCTCTTGCTTATTGTAAGCCAGTCCTTGTTTCCATTTCTCTAAAACCTTATTCTAAAACAAATCACTTTCTTCAATACAACTATTATTCCTGCTTTGCTCCCTTCTCTCAGTGGACAAACTTGACTCCTATTTCACAGAGAAAAATTAAGTCCCTCAACTCTGATCTTCAGTTTCCTGCCCTGCTCCTATAAAATAATGTACCTCTATACCACCCTTACTGCATTCCTCCGATCTCAAAGGACTGCCCTTGACTCTCTGTCCTTCTGTCTCCAAGTGGATGTTACCGCATGAGTCCCGCCTCCCCTTCTCTCTTTCACGTCTTCCTTCTACCGCCATGGATTCCTTGGGTCATAAAAGCATTTACACATTTTCCATCCCCCCAAAACCACCAGCACCAGCACCACGGACCTCCTCGTGCTCTGTGTTCTTCTCCGGCTTGTCTCCATTCCCGCAGCTACATCACGTGGGCCTACTTTCTAACCTCCCACTCACTCGCCCGTTGGAACCTGGCTTTGTCCAGCTTGGCTGAAGTCAGAAGCGACTTCTCATCCCTGCCTATTCTTCCTGACCTGGTTGTTTACGTTTGACACAAAGGATTTCCCGCCTACCTGAAACTACTTATTTGGTTACTGAGACAACTCCTTCTTGGTTCTCCTGGAACTTGTTGGATCTTTCTTTTCCATCTCTTTGATGGGCTCCTTCTCCTTTGACCACATTTTAAATGTCAGGGTACCACTCCCAGTTATAGCCTCTTCTCGTCCTTCTCCTGGGGGAGCTCATCCAGCAAGCATTCCAGTTGTCACCTTTGTGACAATACTTGTCCCAAATCTTTATGTCGCTTAAATCTCCTCTCATTTTGCTCCCTTCTGGGGGTACGAGCATCCAGCCAGTCACCCAACTTAGAAATCCAAGAGTCTTCCTCTACTTCGCCCTTTCTCCCCACAGTTACTACATATTTTCTTTTTACCTCCTAAATACTTTCTTTTTTAACCCCCTAATGTTTCTTGAATGTATTTTCTTTTGCTGCTCCCCATCACTGCAGTTAATTCAGGCCCTCGTAGTCCTTGCCTGAACTACTGCAATGGTCACCTAACTAACTGGTCTTCCTGCTTCCTGTTTTAATACCCTCAAAGTCCACTCTCCCCACAGTGAAACTGAGGGATCTAAAACACCAGTGTGATCAGACTGCTCCATCCACTACCTGTGACCATAACAAAAACCCAACTGTCTGAATGCCTTCACTTGGCATACAAGGACCTCCATCCAGGACTCAAAGTCGGCCGATCTCTCTGGTTAGATCAATCAGTACTTCCTCCTATCGCCAGCTTTATGCTCCAGCCACCCCTAAGTGCTCCTAATTCCTCATGCACATCACGCTGCTTCCTGCCTCTGCTTCTGACTACACTGTTGTCCCTTCTGCCCAGAACACCTCACCCTTGTTCCCTCCACCTGGCTAACTCTTACTCAAGACTCAGTTCACTTGTCTCACTGAGGAAGTCTTCCTTGATTCAGGATTAGCTGTCTCTCCTCAGGGTTCTTGTGAGACCTGGTACATACTGTTGCCCATCATAATTCTACATTGCTTCAAAATGGCTTATGTGACTATGTCCTTGCTCCGGCAACAAAACTTAGTGGCCTAACCCAACAGGCTCGGGAATCTGCAGTTTGGGCAGGGCTCCACGAGCATGGCTTGTCTCTGCTCCACGCAGTGTCAGCTGGTGCAGCTCTCCCAGAGCTGGAAAATCTACTTCCAAGATGACTCACTCCCTGTGTTGACAAGCAGGTGCTGGCTGTTAGTTCCTCTCTGCCTGTGTCTTTCCACAGAGCAGTTTAGGTTCTTCACGGCATGGTAGCTCAGTTCCAGGTGCAAGTGTCCCAAGACACAGGAAGTGGACGCTGCTAGTTTCTTAAGGCCTGGGCCCAGAAACTGGTAGTTTCTAAGTAGGAACTGAATAGACTTCTGCCATAGTCTCCGGTTAGGCAGGCACAGAGCCCAGATTCAAGGGGAGAGGGCGTAGCCCCATCAATTGATGGGAGGAGTGTCAAGGAATTTTGGGAGCCATGTTTTAAAACCATCACCTTCCTCTACTGGACTATGTGAGCTCTTCTAGGACAGACATGGCATGTATGTGCTGAGTGAATGGGTTCATTCCTAGACCAAACTGTCCACACAGAACTTCACAATCTCCATCAGTCACTTGCACCACAGAGGTTCTATTCTGGACAAGTGAGCCACATCGATTAGCAGAAGGATTAGGGCCCAGAGGAAATTAGGGTTAAAGTCACACAGCCTTAGAAATGGGAGGGTGGTTTGGGGGTGCTTGGGTGGCTCAGTCAGTTAAGCATCTGACTCTTGATAGATTTCGGTTCAGGTCATGATCTCAGGGTCCTGAGACTGAGCCTCTCGGTGGGCTCTGCGCTCGGCATGCAGTCTGCTTGTCCCTCTCCCTCCACCCCATCCCCGCCCTCAAATAAATAAATAAATAAAATCTTTTTAAAAAGGAGGATTTTATGAGCTAATCATATTATAATCCTTCATTGTGCCAAACAAAACACAAAAAAAGACACACACGCAAACCAAGGCACATAGATAAAAAAATATAGCAAAAAAATCTATGTGGGTCGTCAGTTATAGAAAAAATAGCAATGACTGAGAATTTGTTATATATGGGAAATACACGCTCGGCTTTTTTTTTTTTTTTTTTAAAGCAAGTCAGAGCTACTTAAACCTAAGAATCTGAATGATGAGTACTGTTAATTCTCTTTCTCTTAAAGGGGACACTATTTGCTTTTGCAAATTGGGTCCCATTTACAGCTATAGTTGTAATTTAATTATTTGATGATGCACATGTCTTGATAAAGTGTTTTGTGGCACACTGATGACTCAAACACTACGCACTGACATGCATCTAGCCATTAAATAGAATATGAAAGAATGCATAAGACCTTAGTTATTAGACATCTTTAAACATGACTGAGTCACGAATGTGAACAGAGGTACTGGGAGTTTGAATTATTAAATGTAATTATTAAAGTCAAAGGAAATGAAATAATTGGACATCAGTAAGGACCAGATTGTAAGCCTAGTTCCAAAAGGTAAATCTTGACTAAATAAAAAACTAAAAATAAATTAGCTGGCTGAATTCAGAGAGATACCTAATTATAGCTTTAGAAGCACACACTTAAACAGACCTGAAAATATTTGATCTCTTCTAGGCTTTCTGAGGAGCTTCCAAAACACTAATCTAAAAATAAAAAAAATAATAATAATTGGTGGGATTTGTCAATTAACTGAATACATCGTAGCATTTTACCAAGAGAGTAAAATCAGTTTTCCCCAAGAGAATGAACTTTTTTCTCAGGATTCTTCTTGTGTGGAGGAACATTTAGGAAATCTAATTTCCTATATGCAATAATTACCTTGTAAATCAGACTGCCTATATGACTTCATTTTAAGCAATGTGGAGGAAGGGCACAATATTAATTTAGCAATTCCATAATGAAGAGAAGTTAGATGGGATGCGGCTTCTACAAGACAAGCTATGAGGCTTAATTATAACATGATCTGTACTGTCTACCCAACGTTTATGCAGCTACTACTTCTCACCCAGTAGAACATCTGAGAAATCGAAAAATCTCCTGAAACAGATCACAGATAAGGTAGAAAGTAAAACCAGTGAACAAAAATCTCTTAAACTCAGTATGTTAAAAAGCCAGACTCAGTATCATAACCCAAGCCTGCTTCTCTTTCTGGGGTCTTTGTCTTGTAGTAAAGGTATAGTGTACTATTCTGTAGGGGAAAAAAATTTAGACTATAGGTCCAAGTTCAAATCTCAGCTCTGACACTTTGCCCCTGTCAGATCTTGGGCAGCTGATTTACTGTTGCTTAAAAAGGCAGTTTCTTTATCTAAAAAAATGGGGTTAATAACTTTCAGATAGCGGTCAAGATGAAATCAGCTAATTAACAAAAAGAACTATCCCACTGACTACTATATAACAGGCACTCAATAAAAGCTTCTAATAATGCTTGAATTTGTTAATGAGCTCCTCTTCTGTCCAGCTTAAGTTGGAAATTTGGAAATATCACTGTCCCCAGCACTTCTCTGAGCTCCATAACTACTCAGGCACTACATGTTACTGATTCTACTCAACGAACTACCATTCCTTCCATTGTGTGAAAGACTGAATTTTCTTCTCTTTGCACTGGCAAAAAAAAAAAAAAAAAAAAAAATCATGTCTTCCTACTGAGCCCGTAATATAATTTCCCACTGTGTCAAGCACCTCAGAAAAATTGGTCTGCTTTTGCTTTTTGAAAAGATGTACGTATTTCTTAAGTTTCATTTCTGGGCATTTTATGTATTATGTTACTATTGAGAATAAGATTGTTTGTTTATTTGGTCTTCCCCCCCCCACCATTATACTTTCTAAACGGTACGGCTGGTAGGTGAGACAGCTACTGACATTTGTCTCTTTTGTCCTAGAGCTGACTTTCTTACTCCACTGTTAATTTAAACTTTTAAATTATGGAAATAAAACATTTCTCCTATTAAAACTTTGGATATACATATAAATAAAAACTGAAATCACTGGTAGTCTCACCATCAAAGGTAACCACTTTAATAGCCGTGTATATATCCTTCTAGATTTTTTTCCATATGGAAGTATCTTAGATGTATTCTACTTTATAAAAAAGAGATACTGTACATGCTGTTTTATTGTAATACACATCTAACTAGTATATGCAGGCTAATATTAGTGTTATAATCAACACTGTTATCAGGTATCAACATACATCTCATTTAAAGATCAGGATTCAGATTGATTTAAAATACAGAACCTACTAAGTGTCTGGAAGAGACATGACAAAATAAATAAAAGTCAGAAGAAATTATAGCTATAATAATTGCAGACAAACCTGAATTCATGAGAATAAAAGTAAAACACAGTAGTAAAAGTGGGTTATTTTTCAGTAAGTATTCACTTACGATGAGGAAATAGATGTTTTATGCTATAAACATTTCCACATTTCAAATTAATAGAGTTACACTAAACTTATTCTTAAAAAATAGAAGGGTAACTAGAAATTCAATGGTATCATTGAGACTCTAATAACATTTCAGTCCTTTTCAGATTAATTAAAATAAGAAGGCTAGGAAAATCTGGGAGGATACAGAAAGGCGTGCTGTTTTTGAAATACACCTTGTGAACATCTTAACATTCCCATACTAATATAAGTACAAGTGTAAAACAGTGTTTCTCAGTGTTTTTAAAGTCCATGCCATCTTAAAATAAACTTAAAAAAAAAATCCCACACTTCAAATATTAAAACAATGGCAGATTTTGGGGGGGGAAATTTGCTTAAAAGTGTTGCTCAGCATAAGCACTGAGTCTTCTCGCTTGCCAGAATCTTCTGGCCTCCAAACCTCTGTGGTGTGGGAAAGAGAACGGAATGCGGGCCTTGCTGATGAGCACAAACAGAGAAAAACCAGCCTTGCAAACACTTTTTGATGAAAACGGAGTGACATTCGAAGTCCACTCATTTGTTGTGGGGTAAACAGGGAAATCTTTTACTCAAAAATTCTTCAGGGTGATTTTTCTGGAAGTTATTTTGGCAACTGAATGAAACCCGAATTCCAAACCCTCCCCACAAATATCTTCTGGCAAAGACTGGATGCAGGTGAGAAAAGCACCCCTCACAGGCTCCCAGGGGATCTGCAGCTGCGAGGTGGGAAGCTATCACCCAAATTCATTCTTCAGACAGATTAAGTTAAATTTCTTCCTTCCCTGAATTCATCTTCAGAAACCTGTTTTTTGAGAACTACAGTAAGTCAGAAAATTAAGACATGTTTGGTACAGCATTAAGGATTGAGAAAACAGACTTTGGCACCAGATGGGGTTTGAATCCCAGCTCTGCCAATTATTAGCCTGGGTGCCCTAGAGACCTAAAGCTAGAGACCTTTCTGTGCCTGTGAGCCTTCCCTGTAAAGTATGCAAAGTACTACCCGTCACTACCTCGGATGACTGTTTTGAGTACTACGTGTAAAGCCTCAGAATGCTATCTAGCGTGCAGGAAGCATTCCAGAAACCTTAGTCTTGCTGGTACAGCTGGACTTACGTTATCAGTGCTGTTGCGTTTGCCCCTGGATATTTCAGTTCTTCCTAGATGAAACCCTCCAATAAATCTTGCCAACATGTTATGCTTTGTTGAATGTTTGCAAGTCTGAAGTAGGTGTTTTTGTCCTGTCTCGGGAGCAATGCAACATTATCCTTCAGGTCATAAATCTTTCCAAGCACTTTGACTTCTGACAGGACTGAAAAAGATCTGACAGAACATAATGTAGTACAAGTAGTCACTGTTGATTTCTTCCCATAGTTTGGTTTCAATTTTTAACATTTAAACTCCTCAGTTCATCTGGAATGTATTTTAATGTAAAGTCTAAACTTGGGATTTATGTTATAAAACATTAGCCAATGGTTCCAAAAATTTTTCTTGACTAAGCCAACTTTTCCCCCACTGATTTGAAATCTGTTATACATCAAAATCTTATATGTGCTTATTATAACAGTTATCTATTTATTTTTGTTCTCCCACCGGAACTAAGTTTTACAAAGAAAGGGAGTGGGTTACTTGGGTTCACTGCTGGATCACCAGAGTACTGCTTGGCTCACAGGAAGGAAAAGGCTTTCCTCTGTAGATCCCTCAATGTGATTACCATATTACTGATTTTCTAACGACAAGCAAATGCTACATTACTGAAACAAGTCTGAACTGATCATATTTTCCATTTCTTTCAATAGGCTCCTAGATTTTATTTGCTAATATTTGATTGAAGATTTCATACATTTAGTTTTAAGTGATAGTGTTCTTACCTTTGAAGAAAAAGAAAAAACAGAATTTGGTCACAGCCATTCTACTTTCATAAAATAAACAGGACCATTTTCCATATTTTTCCATGCTTTGAAGTAGATTAGAAAGCAGAGGAAATACCTGCTCCTTTAAGATTTGACAGAATTTACTGATAAATATGTCTAGAATTTGTACTTTGGGGGGGGAGGAGTCTTTCTTTTAATCCTATTTTTGTCAATTTTAGCCATCTAAATTTTTTATAAATTTATTTTTGGTCATTCATTTTGTAGGTTGAACTTACTGTCATAGGGTTAAAAATATTACTCTTTTCAAATATATTTTTAAAAAATTCCCTCTGCATCTATGGCTATATGCCCTTTTTTTTTTTTTTTTAAGGCATGACTCTGGATCAAATTAATATGGTTGGATTAAAAAAAAAAACACAACAATTTGAATACTTGTCTCCTAACAGAATAGGGTTGTTACTGTGTGGTAATGAATACGTTCAGTTTTAATTTAAACTATATTCTGCTTTTTATGCTTCCAAATTGTTTTCTCCTTACTACCCTCTCCTTAGCCATATTAAGATGTTCTATCCCGACTCGTGGCCAAGAAATTTTTCATCTCATTTCCACACTAGTACTGCTTAACTCAGAATTTTCTTCATCCTCGATTTCTTTACAGAAGCCAACCCTAAAACAGCACCGAGTCTCCTGGCACTCCTTCGTCTTCCTTCTGCCTGTCAAACTGTTGAAGCACTGTATAATTGTGGGTCCCCATTACTACTGGTCTGTTATATTAGTTTTTTGAGGAATCATTTATTGTTAACATTATGGCTTACTACTACATTAACAACTGTTATTCATAAGTAATTCCATACCACTTAAACAAATACTCTATTTTGATTTCCTCCCCTATTGGGTTCGTAATTCTAATTACTTGTTTGGCTCTAGATCTCTTTGCATTTTTGTTGTTCAGGACAAGGACATGAATGGGATGTTTTGCGAGTCATTCAATGTCAAAGATGATCTTTTTGTTGCCCTTTCAAGGAATGATGCCTCCGCTGGCTGTAAAATGTGACCAGCACACTCCCTCTAATATCTAAGGTGCTGTTCCACTGCTTTCGGCGTGCGATGTCAGTAGGTAACTGGGTACAAATTTATTCTCCCTTTGTGGACAACATCTCCCTCACTGCCCCCATCCTCCCCCCAACACAGATGGATGCTTATAGTTTATTCATTTTTTAAGTATAACAATGATGTTAGAATACATTTGAAAGAGAATTTTTCATCATTCTTTTTGTTAATAACCGCTTTATTGAGACAGAATTCACATAGCATAAAATTTCTTCATTGTTCTTTGCTGGCCCCCTCTGAGCCCTCTGACGTGGAGATTCCTGATTCCCTTTAGCCAAAGTGGTGGTGAGCGTGTGAGGTCTGGCGTGCAAGCTCAGGCTCCCATCTTGAGCCAGAAGCCTACCCAGCACACCCTGCGGCGGACTGTGGCTGCGGCACGGCTACCCCTCCCTCCTGTCCCTCAGGCTCCATCTTGGAACATCTTTTACTTTCTCTGTGCTCTTTGGCTTTCTCATCAGATTCCTCTTCTTTCTCTGTGGTTTTGCCAGGTCCAAACCTCAGCGCCCCCCTCTCATTCAACATATTCTTCCTGGCTCCAACTACCCTCTCTATCAGTGATTCTTCGGCCCCCCTCCCCGAATACTGTTCCTGTAGAAACTTTCTCCCATCAGCAACACATCTGTCATTAAGCATGGTGATTCTCACCTACAGGGACATCCTGAAACTTCAGGAGGGGCATTTACAGCCTGAAGGAGCACTGCTGCCCAGGGCCTTTCGTCTGAGACACATCGGTTCCATCTCTGGCAAATGGCACCATCATGCCAGAGGCCTGGAAGTCGCTGCCACTGGACTTGAGGACAGAGATGGCGTCTTGTCTACTTCACTACCATTCATCAGGAGGTACTGGATAGGCTTCTGGTTCAAGATGGTACCTTGAGCTTCCATATTAAATTTCACACATTCCCCACCACCTTAGCTAAAGGGAATCAGGAATCTTCACCTCAAAGGACTCAGGGGTGGCCAGCAAAAGAATGAAGAGGGCCCAACACACAGCAGCACGACAAATATTTGTTGAAGGAGTGAATGCAGTCAGTCACTAAATTCTGCGGTTTCCAATTCATTTTCTTTCCACTCAGCCTCTTTCCCTTCTTCGATAGTCAGTAGTTTAGTTAAAATCACTACTATTGTCTGCCTGGCTTCCTGCCAAAGTCTGCCAGCTTCCAGTCCTGCTTCTCCCAACCTGTTCTCTGTAGGCTACAGTCACTTAGCTTCCTCCCAGATCGGTTCTCATCCCCTCAACTTAGGGCCTTTTAAAATCAAATCCAAATTTCTCAACGTAACGTACAAGTCGATAATGCCCTTGACGTTGTACACAGCATTCCTTCTACTTGGGAGAATAACTCAGGTGTCACTGTAAGGAGAATTTCTTGATGTCCCAAAGCTGAATTAAACACCCATCTGATGTGTTGCCCCAAAGTATCCCGTATTTCCCCTACTATTACATCTATTCTGTACTGTAATCGTCCGTTTCCTCGTCTGCCCCCTCAACTACAGTGGAAATTTTGATGCGTGGGCCACTGTCCTTTTCACCTTACCCCAGTGCCCTGCATGGGTCCTGACACGAAGTAGGCATTTAATGGGTATCAGGTGAACGAACGTATTTTCAAACCCCACAGGGGTCCATGCAGGTAGACAACTTGGGAATTCCATCATGGGAGAGGGATTCTGAATCTAGCTGAGATCCATAAACAGACATTAGGAGTGCATGAATACCACAGAATTGCACCCAAAATCTGATGCACCTACACATTTGTCAAGGGTAATTTTTAGACTGCCTCAACAGTCAATCCTAAAATTTTCAGAAATGCTTGGTTAGAAAGGACTATTCTAAAGTGTATTACAAACGAACAAAACCAAAACGTAGATACACACACACACAACACACAGACACACACAGGGACTGACCCAATGACATCGAGCCCTAGGGTAAACTCTTCCTGAGGCAGAGACTCAGGCTGCAGAAGAGCTGAAGAAAAACACACGCCAGGAAAGAACTGAGGGAGAAAGAGGAACTTCTGTTTCCTCGGCCATTTTACGCAGGGTCCTCATGCACTCAAGAGTGTGGAAGGGTGGCTTCCATACAAAGGGTCTATCAGGATCTGAGGAGATCTGTACAATTCTGAAAACTGGAAACTTCAGCTTGCCATAATGCTACCCAACTTCAGGCAAGTTCTATTCTACAACCCCGCTGTCTTCTCCGTTCTGGCTAGTGAATCCCTATCTAGACTCTCACCTTCAACAGAAGGAAAGAGAAAAAGGAAAAGGAAGGCAGTCGCCGGCTGGGCTTGTGACAATGGAGGGGCAGGAAGAGGGGGTCAAACCCTCACCACTTCTCAGGTGACCCTCCTCCCCTGGCTCACTCTACTCCTTTATTCACAGTACAGTGTATGTAGTGCCCTATTTGGAGGAGTCATGAAACTGTATCAGGCACTTTGGCAAAATGACAAGATGTATGTAAGTTCTGAAAAATACAGGTAATTTTCAAAGTGCTGGGTGTTTTTTTTTTTTAATAAATGCTGACCACGTGCATCCTCTCCCTAGGTAATTAAACATTTAATAAAGGAAGGGAATATGATCTTTTGGTAAGCTCTCCTATCAGCATATAGCATACCAAACCGCCAGGTTTGCTTGAGAAAATGTTCACTTTTGTCTAAGCTGCTGTACTAATCCACAAATGTAGGACAGGTACACAGAGTGGTGACAGGCTTGACTAGTTCGTGTTCCAACGCCACCTGGCCTAACTTCCATTACTGTGGGGTCCGCAGGGTGGCTACCGATCTCATGCCCACGATGTCTCTGGCTGTGAAACAAACCTTGCTCACAAGGGGCTGGAAACTGGACCCTGTCCGCATCAGTATCATCTTTCATCCAAAGAAAGTGAAAGCCCATTTGGCAAACTGGGTCAAAAGGCTTGGTGAATTCATTGGTTACTTAATTAGCATCTAGGTAATCAGGAATGGTCCACAACTACCTGTCTAGCAATTCAGCCCCATATCACTGAACAGCACACAAGAACAGCTCTGTCCTGATGTACATGGATAGAAGCCTCATGAATTTATTATATATACTTACAATCCAACAGTGTCTAATTCTGCTACAGAACTCCAATTGTATAAATGGAAAAATTGTGACTGTTAAAAAAAATAGGTTTTAAAAACCAAGTCTGTAAAAACATCTTTTTAAGATTCTATATTAATCTATGCTATCTGGAATTTTGGTGAGGTTTTAATCTACGCATAAAAATGTGTTATTTTAAATAGTAGTGACAACTGAGGATTGCTCTGGGTAAATTCCTGACAAATTTATGGTGAAATTTAGTGGTCAGTCATGCTGGCTGGAAGCTGGGGTGAAAAGGAAGAACAGGAGAAAGGGGGAAAACCGCAGTTTAGTAAAGTCCCTCCCACCTGACAGTGTCTTATTTGAGGTAATAGTCACTTAGAAAAAAACTCCAGGATTCACTCAAGAGCTGTGATGGGTTTTGCCCTGTTATCTACTCTTGATATCCTTCTTGGCAAGAAATTGCTGTGAATGATTTATTGAAATCTGGCCTAAGTTCCGTTACATTCATAGATGAGCTGAACATGTCACATGTGTGGTATGTGAAACCCTTTCAAATGCTATGGGGGCTGTTTTGAGGAGAGAGAGAAAGATGAGAATGGAAGAAAAAAACTCTATAACCTCGTTCATTGCCTGCTCTACTTGCATCCTTATCCTTAATCTTGTCGACCTCATTGTGTCCTCCATCTTCTTTAGGTTTCGCTGCTGCAAGAGAGACCCAGATTAGGAAGTGACTTGAGAATGACGCCAGGATTGATGTGGACAATGAGATGAGAGCCAGAGTGAAGCCAGAAGAGGCTGAGAAGCCAGAATTGGAAATGAGTTGTCAGAGATCCTCATGATGTGGCATTGACAATATATATACTCCACCCTCCATACAGGTGTGAAATTTGCCAAACCAAACAAGTAATACTCACCCAGAAGAACAGGGTCTACTCTCACTGACGTAATATTATTTGGTACTCTCTAACTGAAATGTGCACGTTATGAAGATGTTCTTAAGAGATTACTTCTCGGCAGAATTATTCTGGTGACGTGTGGAATGGAAAGGCAACATGAAGCATGACGACATGGATGGGCATCACCTGGGAAATCCAGCAGTCCGCTCCAACAGATGCTCTCAAGGTAGCATTTACCTTGATGAGCCTCACAGACTCTGATACCCGATCTCTTTGACTGGACCCAGGAATGCAGACTCATGCTAACAAAACTCACAAGACACTGATGTATTAAAAAAAAAAAAAAGAAGAAGGCGACTTTATTATTTACAGTGAACAGCAGAAGATTCAGGCTACTGAATGTCCATCAGCCTGATAGTGCATTATCTCCGTGGGAAGGCAAATTATTAGAGGGAAGCTTGGTGGGCGTGGAAGCAGAGCAAGTGGAGTTAATTACACAGGATTCCAGCACAAAATGGCATGAGGCCCTGCAGCTTTCCACAACAGGGTTATCCACCTGCCAGGCAGGCTGCCTCAACCTGGCAGGTGCTACTGGTCAGACAGTGCTTGGTTGGGTATCACAACGCTTTAATTGATTGCTTTTCCTTTTCTCTGTTTTGGAGACAGAGAAAATGCTCTTCTGATGGAGATTTTATATGTTTGGGAGTTTTTAAGATGCCAGTACCCTCAATTATAGTCAAATCTTACTGTCCAAGGAGTCTTTATGTTTCTTAGGTTCACGTTGGCTCTCCTGGATTTAATCTAGTAGATGTGCATTTCTTAGTTTAATTTTCAGAGAGTATTTTCATTTTCCAGCTTCTGAGATCAAACGGGGCACCACACGGTGGACTCCACACTTGCCTACAGGTTCCACAAAGTGTCAGTTAAAGTCAAATCAACCTGTATTCGCTGTGCCAACTGTATGCCCACTGCTGTGCCAGCTACAGAATAACATTCAAAAGAGCCTCTAAGGAAATGTATCTCCTGGATGCCTACAGACTTTTGCTCTCTTTAAGGTACAAGAAATAGAAAGATAAGCACAACATTGTCTTGTTCCCCTTAAAAGCTCCAACCTAACAAAGGAACAAGATATGTGTTTTAAAAAAAAAAAAAAAGGTACTGTGCCAAGTGGCATGAAGCACGGCAGCGGGAGTACCTTTTATACTCATAGGCAGAGACAGAAGCCACATCTTTCAGTAAATCTGATTAAAAAAAAAAAAAAGACCTAAATAATAATGATGATTACTTTAAAAACATTTAACAACAGTGAAGCACGAAGTATAGGTTCCTTCCTTTCTACTTCCCCACCCCTGTTCTACCTTTCAAGGTTGCCCTCAGTAGTTTGGTGAACACTCTTCCAGATCTTTTTCTATGTACATGAAACACACACACACACACACACACACACACACACACACACACACACACACACACACTCTTGCAGCCCCAAACACATATTTATATATGTATACATAAATTTATATATTCTATCAACATGTAAAATTTACGTATTACACATCCCATTTACGATATACACACACATGCATGCATCCATTGATATAATATATACACATGTGTGGGATCGTACTATATACATTGTTTTACAACTTATTCTTCTACATTTAATTCTTTGTTGTCAATTATGACATGTATATAGCAAATTACACAAAATAAATAGGCTGTTTAGAAACTAAATTTCCCTGGATAGCTGCCACCAGGTCAATAAATAAAAAATTCTGAGTACCCTAGAAACTCCCTGCATCCACCGCCCCCCCAACCAAATCATCATCCTGAATTTTATGTCAATCATTTCCTTAGCTTTCTGTACAGTTTTACTACCCATAAGGCAGGCAGAGCTCAAATTTACCTGCATTGGCAAATGCCCGTAGCGCTACAGCAGCTTGGTTCTTTAAGCCTCCATGCACTCCCGTGTTCCTTAGATTTCCTTTGATTTTCTGCCCTTTGATGCTCTGAAGATGTTTTCTTCTACATATTCAACAGTTTAGATGGTTTTCAGCAAGAGGACTGTTCAAATAACCCGATGGGCCATGTTTCCAATGACAGAAATCTGTGTCACTTCTCCATTCAAACCTACTATATCCTAACGCCTGAGGGGTTATGAGAAGCAAACATCCTTAATTTTCCACAGCACAAACACTGAAATATCCAGTAAGTGCACAAGGAGTAAAGAGCAAAGGAATGGACATGAGAATGAATATATGGTTACTTCTGCTCTTGTGGGGTTGCTGGTTTCTTTCTTTGAAGGAAGATAAGAATGTAGATGCATAAAATGATCTGACTTCAAACAATATGAGGCAATAAAGCAATGTGTTTAAATGAAATCACTTCCACTCACCAAACACGGAAAGATTTCCAAGATACACTGTCAGGTGAAAAAAAGAAAGTTGTGGATGGTGTCTGTGCAGAAAATAGATCTGTATCTATCTCCCACATGCGTAAATAGGTGTGTGTTTATGTGCCCACACACATTCTTGTTTATGCACAGAAATATGACTGTAAAGACAGGTAACAGTGGTTCCTTCTATGAACTGGGATTGGGAAACCAGGAGTTATCTTTTCACTTTTAAATATCCTATACAATATTTTTACATGAAGCAATGTATTACTTTTATAGTTAAGGGAGAAAAATTTTAAATTACATTCAAGGGCAAACATATGTTTGGACAAAGGAAATCATGAAGAAAAAACAGAGAGGAAGACATAAATTATTGGAGAAGGCTTCTTCAAAAAGATGGGACTTGAAATGGGCCCAGTAGGGCTGGTAGAGTTCACACTGAGAGGACAGGGATAGGGGGAAAGCAGGTGACATGGACAAGAGCTGTGTCTGAACAGATGTGAGGAAGAGATGAGAATGGTAACTGAGGGGGACCATAGGGAAGCTCACCTGGCTAAAACTAACTCCAGTTTACACTGAGAGATATGATTACATGGATACAGCAGAGCCATAGCACAAAATGTGGAATGTCATCAATATTAAGAGTTTACCATTGGTTTGATGGGAAATAGAAGCCATTACAGGTTACCTACAAAGTAGTAATAAAATACTAACCTCATGGAGTAGTTTGTGCAAAATGAAATCAAACGTGAAAAATCCCTAGTAATTTGTAAAGTGCTGGGCAATTATAGGTTTTATTAGGCAAGAGTTACATTTTAGGGAGATTATCATGGTTATTTTGATACGGAATGAACTACAGGGGCAGAAAGACTCAGGGCAAGGAGATTCCTTAGCAATATAATGATCCTGTAAGAGCTTGCCCAGTTTTCACAACCTGAAACATGCGGATAATCAGGTTTGTTAAGGATTAAATGTACATAAAATGTCATGGCCACCAAGTATTAGTTCATTTCTTCTCAACTGTTATTATAGTCCAGACGTATGTTGATAAAGATCAGAACTGATGCCCTGGTCACAGGAATGAAAAAGATAAAGCCAGAGGTACCAGAGATGCCTGGGTAGCTCGGTTGTTCCGACTGGATTTTGGCTCAGGTTATGATCCCAGGCTCCTGGGATCAAGCCCCATGTTGGGCTCTGTGCTCAGTGGGGAGTCTGCTTGAGGATTCGAGATCTCTCCCTCTCCCTCTGCCCTCTCTGGAATAAATAAATAAATCTTTAAAAAAAGAAAAAAGCAAAAGATAAAGCCAGAGATTTTTCTAAATAAATAACATATAAGAATCTATTTCTTACATGAAGGGAATGAAACAGGAAAAGATGATTTCTAGCTTTCCAGCAGGGGAGACCGGTGGAATGATAAAGTCCCTGACAGAAATCTACTCAGATCTGTGATCCACAACATCTTTAGAGTCAGGACACTCATACCATGCACGTGACTTTCACCTCCTCCAGCTGGCACTCCCGACCCACAATCCTCCCCACCTGGGTTTGGGGTAACCGCCTTACATTAGTACAATATGTCTTGAAATATTTTATTTTTTTTTAAAGATTTTATTTATTTATTTGACAGAGAGAGACAGCTAGAGAGGGAACACAAGCAGGGGGAGTGGGAGAAGGAGAAGCAGACTCCCTGCTGAGCAGGGAGCCCGACGTGGGGCTCGATCCCAGGACCCTGGGATCATGACCTGGGCCGAAGGCAGACGCTTAATGACTGAGCCACCCAGGCACCCCATATATATGTGCACTTATATTTACTTTATTTTGGAAAAAAATTTCAAGGACACATTAAAAACTTCAAGACAATGGAGATATGCAAACTCACTACTCATTTATTGCAATGGGCAAAACTTAGCAGTACCTTATTAAAAATGAAAATGAGCTCCACGTTTGACTTTAAGGATGAAAAATTCCACATAATTCATACATAAAATATTTGGGAGAATTAAACATCTTTAAAGTTTAGGGTACCTGGGTGGCTCAGTTGGTAAAGCGACTGCCTTCAGCTCAGGTCATGATCTCGGAGTCCCGGGATCGAGTCCCACATTGGGCTCCCTGCTGAGCAGGGAGTCTGCTTCTCCCTCTGACCCTACCCCCTCTTGGGCTCTCTCTCTCTCTCTCTCTCTCACTCTCTCTCTCTCAAATAAATAAATAAAAAATCTTTAAAAAAAATAAATAAACATCTTTAAAGTTTAAAATTATTTGTATTTAGATCATATTAAGGCCTGAATCACAAAATTATGAAATCAAAAAAGATCAATAAAAATTAATAACATATTAAAATTCTTTTCTTCTAAGTGGACTATGACTTCTGAGGTCCATGTTACAACCCTGGGCTGTAGTCTTAAAGCAGAGTTTACTATACCTTTACAGTATTCCAAAAGTCTCCGCTGGATACACTTTGTTGCCTAGCTAAAGGTCAAAGGCTTGAGGACTATTACATGATACAAAAGCTTAAAAGTAATCTATCATGCTTTAAACTCTCTACTGTTCTGTAAGGTCACATCTCTGCAGAAGATAGCAGAGTTGGCAATTGTGTAGCTAAGCCTCCAGAACTAGTTAGAACTCTGGAATGTGATCATGTTTTGTAATGTACTTGGGTTACCATCATATGAAAATCTTGGTAAGTAATATACCTTGTTTACCTGCTAGTTCCGGTCAGAGAATAACTCATTTAAAAGAATGTTAAAGGTTCTACATACTTTAGGGGCACGTGGGTGGCTCAGTCGGTTAAGCGTCCAACTCTTGGTTTTGGCTCAGGTCATGATCTCAGGGTCGTGAGATTGAGCCCCTGCATCGGGCTCCACGCTCAGCAGAGAGTCTGCTTGGGTATCTCTCTCCCTCTCCCTCTGCCTCTCCCCACTGCACTTACTCTCTTTCTCTCCCCAAAATAAATAAATTAAAAAAAAAAAAAAACAAGAAAGAAAAAGTTCTACATACTTGAAAAGGTAAAAAGAAAGAGGGGGAAGAGGGAGGAGGGGGAGAAGAAAAGAAATACATTATTCTTTCAGTACGATGGAAAGGGAATATAGGAGAGGATGCAGATGAAACAAAATTGGCCATAAACAGTCAACCAACTGTTGAAGGTAGGATGAGTACACAGGAGTCCATCTTCTACTGTGCCTTCAGACTGAGCCTCCTGGAAATGTGCCGCTATGGCATGTAGATTATTTTGAGCTGAAGACAGTCAAGGCCCAGAAGAGTCAGGAAGAGCTTTTTACCTCCTGCTTACTGCCTCTAACAATTTAAATAGAGGGCCCGGTCCCAGAAGAGAACTATCACCAGAGATAACTACACAGTGTGAGCTAGGTGTGGTAAAGCTGGGAGGAGCTGACAGAGCCTACTTGCTGTAAGTCCTGTCTGTGTCCCATGGTCTCTGCAAGGTATGACACACATTTGTTTACCAAACGTCTGCTCTTCCCATCTCCCTGTGAACTGTCTTCCCCCCCTTTGAAGCCCCAGACTCCTGCCCCCTTCTCTTTGGCTCAGGATGGCATATAAGCCTCAACTGCCTGTGTTTGAGCCTCTCATGACTCTGTGGGGCTCCTGTACCTATGCAATTAAATTTGTTCTTCTCCTGTTTAATAAACCTTCTAATCTCCCGTTAATATTATGTCAGTTTAATTAACAGACCAACCAAAAGAACCTAGAAGGGTAAAGAAAAAATTTTTCCTCCCCAGACCTACTTTGTATATTGAATGTTTCATAATAAAAAGTTTAAAAAAGGCACACACCCAATTTTTCAAGACTGTTTTCTAACTCTAAATCTAAAAAAAGCTTATAATATTAAGAACAACAAAAAATATGCCATCTTGAGAACACTTAGTTAAGATTTCTGGAGTTCCTGAGGCTTATTTGCCCAACAACAAAAATTATGCTGGACAAGAATCCTGACTGTGCTCCTAACACTTGTATAAAGCATTTTCACATGCATTATCTCAATCGGTCCTCACAATAACACTGTGAGATCTGGTTGGTAACATTCTAATTTATGAAAAAGAAATATGAGGCTCAGAGGAATTAAGTGACTTTCATTCATGCACTCATTCATTCATTCCACAAACATTTACTGAACACCTCGTACATGTCAGGAAGATCTGTCCTAGGTATTAGGAATTAAGACAAAGAAAATGTGCAAATGTGATTCCTTCTTTCAAGAGGTGCATAGTCTAGTAGAGGGGACAGATTTATAAACAGAATTATGTGAAGATGTGATGCATGCTACAATGAAATGTTTTCCAAAAACTTTTTTACCATGATCTGCAGTAAGAAATACATTTTACCTTATAACCCAGTGTACAGAACATATGTTAAAATGAACAAAAGTTTGCATGGTGCATGTGGTATTTTCTAATCTACGCTGCTCGGTATCTTTCCTTTACAATAAAATGCTGGTCACAACCTTTTACAATGAAGTCATTATTCGCTTGTGGGTTGTGACCTACAGTGTGCAGAAGTGCTATGATCAGAGTTCTGAGGTTAACACAAAAGGAAACACAAACTCTGTTCCAGGCAACGAGAAAAAGCTTTCAAGAGGTTGCTCTGTAAGCACTTAACAATATTAAAGCGGCAGAACTAGAACAAAGGTCTTGAGATGCTTTAGTCACTTTGTTTTTACAATCACTGCTGTTTTAGGCTAGCCAAATACAAAGCAGCAGTAGACTGTGAATCCAGATCAGCTGTGGAAAAAAGCTGTCTCCTTGAAGAGATATCAGCAATCATTCATTCACATTTACTAAATCTTCACTGTGGCGCAGCACTTCCTGTAGATTGGCTCATCCTGCTTCTACCTGTAAAACAACTATAAACATCCTGCGACTATACAGCTTATTCTATGACTAACAGCCTTAAATATCTGCTCTCTCAAAAATGCTCTAGAATGAAGACTTAAAAAACAAGAGACCAGGATTATACGTTAGAATGTAAAATCAGATGCTGTCATTTTTATGAACTACCCATCTATACTGTGATTTTGTTTAGTGCTTTAATCCTCTACCTCAGAGTCTCAAATATTTACTGTCCAAGCAGGGCAGCTGTACCTGGTGTGTACTGAGCTCAGGGAAGGAAAGAGCTAGTAAAAGCTGATGGCTCCAGGAGAACTAGTAGCTCATGCTGCTGCCCTCTGCTGTCTAAGAAAGACAGGGGCAAGATCAGGGAGACCCATCCATTTGATTGGGCCATGCCATTTCTTCCAGTAGAAATGTTTCCATTTTTATGTACGTGTTTTGAGAATCTATTTGCCCAAGTGCACCAAAGACTCTTTTTTTCTTTGTGCCTTGTTTTATCCATTAAGCAATAAAAAAGAAAAGGTGCTTTCCCACATCAGTATATGATCAACTTACAATGGTACCACTATTCTTTGGGTATTCAATAAATATTCATCAAGGATACTGATATACTGGTGCTGATAGGAAGCAGATAAAAGGAAGAAAGTTAACTGAACTTCATGAGATTTGGAGGAACAACAGCTGTTTTCCATCCCTACTTCCCCAAAGGGAAACATGCCTTGAATATTAAGAATAAAAGATTTTGTTGGCTGAAGGTTGAGAAAATAGTATTCTTAATTAAAATCAAACCGAACTGAACCACCCCCAAAACACCAACCAGCATTTGTGCCTTTAATCATATAATTGTAGGGTCTTAATAAATGGAAGGTATTTTGGGCTAGGCTTTATAGGTATTAACTCAGTAACGGAGGACTAGCCAGAAGGAAATGAGAATTATACTTCTGAGAAAGTTACTGAAAAGCATTAGCCATTTATAAAGACATTCTGATCTTTGGATGAATCTCCTTGTTTGGAAGACATGTTTAGGCTTGATATCTTTGACTATTTTAAGGAAGTCTGACTAGGCCAATGAATTACAATCTACAGGGTCTTAAAAAAAAGATTTTCCCATTTTAGACTACACAAAAGAATTATTCTAAGAATACTCACTCTTTAATTTAGACCAAGGATAGCATTTTCAAAAATCTGTAAATATTTAGTTGAGAATCAAATGATAAAACGCTAAGACAATCAACTAAAGATATGCAGCTAAAAATAATATAAAACAGACTCCTGACTTTAATCTGTAATTATTCTTACATAGAAAATAGAACTAGGAGGGGCGCCTGGGTGGCTCAGTCGTTAAGCGTCTGCCTTCAGCCCAGGTCACGGTCCCAGGGTCCTGGGATGGAGCCCGATGCGGGCTCCCTGTTCCACAGCGGGAAGCCTGCTTCTCCCTCCCCCACTTCCCCTGCTTGTGCTCCTGCTCTTGCTATTTCCCTCTCTGTCAAATAAACAAATAAAAATCTTAAAAAAAAAAAAAAAGAAAATAGAACTAGGAAAAAAATATACTGGGCTCTATTTTGAGGATAAAGCTGAATTTCACCTAGAACATAAGCCTGGTATGATTTTACTTCACTACTCACTTCCAACTTTGTAAGAAGCATCTCCAAATGACTGCACTCCTTTAGGCACCTCAAACTCAAGTGTGTCCAAAATGAAACTCTTATTTGCTAACTTTTCCTCCTTGCCAACCTTCCCGAACACCCATTCTTCTTAATTAATTCCAGTGACCTCTAAAATGGATATGCACAAGAAAATCCACTGGAAAGGAGAGCAAAAAAAAATAGTAAAATTTCTGTACTGGATACATGCTGGAAAGTATTTAACTACTAAGGGGTGTATGATTAAAAAACAAAAAAAAGTTGAGACCACAAATCTAATCTAGTTCTCCTCATTGCCTTTAGACCATCAGTCTTCCCGTGCTTAAATTCCCCCTCCAAATCTCTTCTCTCCATGTTTGCATCTCCGTTCCCACTGCCACTGTGGTAGTTAGACCCACCACGTCTTGCTTGGATTTCTGTCATAGTTGTCAATCTTGTCTCATTTCTTGCAATATCTTTTTCCAACTCCCCCTTCACTCTGCCTCCGCTAGTCAGATAATATCTTAGCTATTCAGATAATATCACTCATCCAAAAAACAGCAATGCCCATGAACACCTAACATAGTTTTCAGAGCTTTCCAAACTCTTATCTCAACTTAGGTAAGTAGAACCAATAAAAAAAAAAAAAAAGGAAAAAAGCATGAACTTCAGGCCTACATTTGAGTTTTGGTCCTGCCTCTTACAAGCTTTGTGACTTTGAGGGAAATCACTGAGGCTTTCTGAGCTTTTGTTTCCATCTTTGAGTGGTGGTAGAAATGGCTCACAAACTGTCATGTAAAGCAAATGAGATTATAGATGAGAAGGAACTTAGCACAGAGCCAGGCACACACTAATTGAGTACAATCGTCTGACCCCCTACCAGCTCTAGGCTCCCTGTTACTACACCTGCCCCGTGCCAACCCCCACCCCCCAACCCAATGTCTAGGACATGGCAGGTCCTCTCCTGTCTCATGTCCCATGGATCTGAAGACTGTCTACCCAACTGGAAGATGAATGAGGATGAGTACGGGGGCTCACTCTGACCTCAAGGGAAACTAGAAAGTCTGGCGAAGCTTGCTGGGTGGTAAAGGTGGATTCTGAAACAGACCCTGAGTGTGCACGGGTATTTCAGACTGCACCAGCTATGCTGTGAACGTGGCACCGACTGCTGGACACCTCTGCGAAGTAGGATGGGGCCACTAAAGGAAGTTGATGGGGTTGGGGACACAGAAAGAAGAGAAAGAGGGAAGAGAGAGCAAGCTGTGAAGCACTGTGCCATTGAAGGGGCAGAGAGAAGAGGAAGCCAAGGGAGAAAGCAGAAATAACCAGACCGTCAAACAGGGAGGAGTAAGGGGGAGAGAGAAAGTTGTCTTTTCCTCTCCTTTATCTTCCCCACAAATTTTCTCTCCCCACCCCAACCTCATCTCCAAAACTACATTTTTATTCTCAAGAGTAACTCCCATTCCCTCTTTGACAAGTGACATTCCTTCCTCCAGAGTCAGGAAGTGAAAACCTGGGAAAACACTAATCTAGAGCGGCCTGCAATGCCCAAACTGGTTTTCCAGGTCCCCAAGGCCTCCAAGCATCAAGGATGAGATCTCGGGGCGCTTGGGTGGCTCAGTCGGTTAAGTGGCTGCCTTCAGCTCGGGTCACGATCTCAGGGTCGTGGGATCGAGTCCCGCATCGGGCTCCCTGCTCAGGGGGGAGTCTGCTTCTCCCTCTCCCTCTGCCGCTCCCCCTGCTTGTGCTCTCACACATGTGCTCGCACTCTCTCTCTCAAATAAATAAAACACACACACACAAAAAGATGAGATCTAGAATCGATCCTAGCTACAGATATGAGGGGGCGCAGTGCCGAGAAAGCAGCCATTCACCCCTCTCTCCTTTCTGTTCCTGGCCATCTCCACGTCCTCACTTGCACTGTCTTCAATGACAAAGGATGCACTGTCTTCAATTACAGACAACCCACGCGAACGTCCCATGATTAGAATTCACCATCTGATAGCTGTATGGCTACCTTCCCTTTCCGGTGGATTTATAAAATGTTATTTTAAAATGTCAGGATTAGACATGTTTAAAAGAAAGTTCACACAAAGACTGGGGCACAAGAATATTTAGTCAAAAGTCACACTGCCCTCAGGGTAGAATTGCATTTCTTTCCGCAGTGCATCATCTTGATTACCAACATGTTAGTTTCATGTGTGGGGAAAAAGCTCAAGACAAAATGTTTGATTCTGGTTTTCTTGAAGAAAAACGTATGCACTCTTTTTTCTTACAAATAGAATTTGTGTTGAATCAAAAGTGTAAAGAATTACTAAGTGTTACATATGTGGGTGCTGAGGGCAACTTCAGACTCAATGATACATTTCGATTAAGCTGTAACAAGTCTATTAAAAATTCATCTTTTGGAAATCATTACTTGAAAATTTAAAAAAAAACCCACAAAACTCAATATTGTACCTGGAAATGCACTCATTCTCTCTGCTTCAGCCTCACCAAGCAGAATGATTATTTGCTTACACGGGCCCCAAGCTGGGCCTGCAGGGGGTGAAAACGGCAAGGTCCTTGCAGACAACTTTGTCCAGCGAGGAAGTACAATTTGCTCCCATGTTAAGACAAAACACTTTCTTATAAAATAGGCCAAGAAATTAAAAAAATACCCTACCAAATAAAAACAAATGTCCCCGAAAGCACACAATGAAACAGAGAAAAATGCCAGGGGAACTCCCAGGAGAAGCGCCTTTGCTCATGTCCCTTTAGGACCTGCTTCTCAGGGGGGTGCTCCACCTACAGGATATGGGCACAGGGCAAGCTGACGATTCTCACTTCTACTTCTGCTGCAGCTATTGGGAACTTGGACAGAGCCAAGGAAGAAACAAGAGCAGCAGGCTCTGATAACTGTTTAGTAGTGGGGACTATTAAAAAAACAAAAAATTGGGGGGTTGGAGGTGAACGGAGTTGAAAGGACAAGATGAGAGAAGGAACACTGCCTTCAACTGAAGGAAAGCCAAGCTTCACTTTTAGCTGAGCTGTTTCCAAGCACTGCTCTCTGAATGGCAGAACGCAGCATTGGTTTAAGAGCTGATTTTAGTCTCTGAGGTCATGTGAAAGAACATGAAGTCCTCAGACTCAGCTCATTTTAGGGATTAGCACATATAGCCTAGGAAAGATATGCTGGGTATGTGGTAAATCACTCTTAGAATTAGCCTACTTATGAAGGCACTTTGTTTTAGGAACACGGATTTTAGCAAACGTACTCCAAAGTAATCACTCCTCTTAAAAAAAATAAATAAATAATAAATCTAATGCTCCACAAAAGAGATGCCATTATCACTGGGTGCACTGACCTCCCATTTTCTCTTACTCTAAGAGTTCTTTCTTTTCCCTCCGTAAAGTCAATCAAGAAGAGGCAGTTTATGTGATGGTTAAGGGCATGGACTCTGCAACTAGATTTCCTGGGTCTGAATCACGAATATGAAGTTGGGCAAATTGCTCACGCTCTATGAGCCTCAATATCTTCCTCTGTAAAATGGGAACGATACCACCATCTACACTTCAGAGTATCCTGAACAGACCTGGTATATACAGTAAATGCTCAAAGAAATCAAAAGTTGCTATTGGTTTTGTTTTTTTTTTTTTCCTAATGTTACTACTGAAGGTCATGACATCCTTGTACCTAGACTTAAAAAAAAAAGCATATGATGAACATAGTTAATAATTTGCCTATCTGCCTCTCCAAGTGAAGACTGTACTTCTTGAAGGCTTATTAATTTTTTATCTCAAATATCTTGCAAGTTTCTGGCATATAATAAGAGCTCAATAAATGTTTGAGTACAGAAATGAATAAAAGGAAAGGAACAAAGCTTGGCGGGCCAAATAAGGTGAGCAGTTATAATAGTGGTCATATAAGCAAATTCAGATTTAATGAGCTTTTACTGAATACCTACTTTATGCTGGGCCCTGCATGAAGACTTGAGGTTATCTTCATACATTCCTATGGACAAGACACATCTACATGACTGCCATAATAACAGACTGGCTACTCAGCCATGCTGAGATTCATTTAGACTAGATTTCTCAGTTTACAACCTAAATAGTGTTGGTTAACTAAATCTTGAGTTAATTTTCAAGCCACACAAATAACTCATTTATAGGTCTCCAAAATGCAGGAGAGAGTCAGTGAGACCAGGACACAGGGGAATACTACAGCAGGACCTGGCATTCTCTCCTCTGGATCTAAGGCAGGATGATGGGACCCCTTTGGGATACAAAAAGCACCTTGGGGATATTTTTAGCACCCACAGCGCCCAGTCAGAAAGCCCTGCTTTAAAGGACCTCTTTAACCACAGAATAAGGAACTATGTTTTACATTCAAGACTTGGCAGCAACTCAATTTTCAAATGTTAGGTTTTCATGAAATCACCATATATCTCGGGGAAAATTCAGATCGATCTCCGCTCTTTTACTTTTTATTTTATTGGGAAGAAAATTTTAAGCCAGCATAAATGAATAAGTGGATTTCAGTCTTCTCAAAGGGCTCTCTGGGTGTGGCTGAGATCACTAACTTTGAAAACTTAGCAACACAGGATACATTATGAGTAAGTTCTTCGCTTTTTTTTTTTTTTAAATAATGATGCTAACTCACCAGATCCTTCTGAAAGAGTCCTTTTATTAATTTCAATGAAGTCAAGTAGAGAACAAGTTGTAATATGAAACACAATTTATGCAACTATGTTGAAATTCTCTGCCAGAGTTACATCTTCCAATGCAAGACTCTTATGGTAAAACAATTTCAAAATAATATCAAGCATTAGGTTAGGCTCATTTTGGTTTTAGGCTGTCACTGGAAAACTTTCTTTATAAATTACTGAAATCCTAAGGCAAAATGATTGTGCCTTTAAATAGAAAAAAAAATCATGTTCCCACAGTTTATAATAAAAGAGTTGAAACTAAGCCTCAATTGAAATTATACTGTTAGGCAACTCCAAAAACTAAACACAAAAACATGTTAAAATAAAAGATTGCAACACCATGGGAAAACCATCCTCATATATATACTTTTAGATTCTCAGCCATTCCTGACCCCAGCCCAGATGAGACCAACAGATCATTTATGGGTTTTCCTACAGTCAGCCAACAAGCTGCTTTACTCCCTCCTCAGCCGCAAGGGTTACTCAGGGAAAGGCATGCAATACATTTATTTAAAGGGCCAATAGAAATCCCGTGGGTGGGTTTGGTCTGCCTTTCAAAACCAATGAACTTCCCATTATATAACCTTTAATAACAAGAGAGGACTTTACAAGTCATACACCCAACTTAACTACAAGGCAGGCTATGTTACATGCCTCACCGTATTTAAAAAAAAGAAGAAGAAGAAAGAGAAAAAGCTTTCAGGATGGCATGTTTCCATCTTCTCAGGTAATGTCAGAAATTTAATGAATCCTACTTGGTAGTACTACTAAGCTCATTTTTATAATGATCTTCAGGAAGTATGATGTTTTTGATCAGAAAAGGCCAAGCATCTAAAACAAAACCTCCATGACATTTTATTAATTCTTTATAAGATAAAGTAAGTCTTTTAACCACAGGAGAATTCTGAGAATCTAGCTTTTCCAGAAAGCCCAAGAAAAATACTTCAGTTTCACCATTCTCAAATTCATTTGACTTTGAAACAAAATAAACATATTACTCTATTTAATATCGTTGCACAAGCGAATTCACAAGAATGAAATCTGTTCAGAGTTCCTAGAAAAAATGTAGCAATACAGGCTGCCAACTTGTTCAATGTCAAGCTCTAGGCAGTATAGCAGCACTAGCAGTAAATGACTCAGAGTGAGTCACGCTCAAGCTATTTTTGCTTTTAAAGTACTGCCAGGCACTGTGTTAATATTCAACCCAGAGTAAATTTAGCCCAACAAGAAAACAAGTGTTTCCATGGCTGCTTCTTCCCGGTGTTTATGGTATATGTGCAGCCATTAGGCACAGGAATCTAGCCAGATAAATTAAGTAGAGATGATCATCTTTCATTTATATCCAGGCTTTGGAACAGTGGAAACACTAAATGCAATTTAGGCTATCCTTCCATCTCCTTCTGTCTACCTGCCTCTCCCAAGACCAAATAGCAAATATGTAGAGAGTATATACCATTAATGATGCATTTAAAAGTCTGTGCCATTAAAGTAACTTCAGTGGGTTGTTCACGGATTTCACTTGGCTCTGTACTAAGAGTCATTTCTCTGACAGTATAGCCACAGGAGACTAAAATGCTTAAAAAGTATCTAGCAAAAACAGCAGAAAATGTGGACTACAGATGTCAAATGGAATCATTGTACAGTGAATGGTCAGTGTCTGGTAACATGTAATGTGAACACTCAGAAGGCGTTCAAAAAATAATTGGTTGTGGGAAATGAATGGCTAGCATCTGACCTAAAACTATCTCAATTTTTCAGAATATGCTACCTCTATTACAAATGCACATGGAGTTAAACTTGAGTAGCACAGTGAATTAGAAATAGACATTAGGACTTTTCCCTAATGAAATGCACCTGTCTGTTGATAGCTCTTAGATTCCTTGGCACTATCTACAGACTCTATGCTACAGTCTTATACAGTGGTGAGGTATGCTGCTCAGCAAAAAATATTAAAGCTAGCTCTCTCAGCACAGGTTTTCAAAGTAGGATGCATGCTCTGGGGTATGCAACATCTTAGAATTTCTATTTAAAAATAACTTTTATCTAAAAAATTAGAAAAAAAATTAGGTTTCACATGATGTACACACTGTATGCAGAACATGTATAAAAATACAAAATATCAGGAAGCGTGTGCTACCTCTGATGGGGGAGAACAGTGAAAAATGCATGAAGACCCCTGCTTTCAGGAACATAGCCTCCCGAAGGAGTGAGCCTTCTCTTCTCTTCATGTTCTATCCCAGTATGTTTTCTTACATGTAAATGGTTACTGGCACAAAGGAAGTATAGGGGGAAAGGCTAGGTCAGCAAGAAATTGGAAAAGCCAGAGAAATGGTAATCTGAGCAAGCCCAGTCTGGAAAACAGCCACATAAAGTACCTTGGCACAGCTGTAATGACAGGACAGGGCACACTGACAGTCACGCAGCCTAACCACACTGTGCATAAAAGCTGACCAGTGCTCTTATCAAGACACCTAGAACCACTTGGACTCCCTGAAAATTATCATGGAGGTTCAAAAGCTATTTTCAGTGAACTGGGAAAGCCTAGCACAAGTATAGTTACATAATGGGCATCTTTCAAAACAAAACACATGTTTCTTGGAGAACAAGTGCAAAAGGGGTTCCTTGGTGCATAAGGTAGAAGCTCTTAAAATAGTCTCTAACTTGCCTGAATGGCATCTAGCACAGGGCGTGGCATATAGCAGTAGCTTAATAAAGCTTTGTGGAACAAACAGATGGAATACAAAACTGTATACCCACAAACATTGAATTTAAAACCCACGCGTTCCCATAAAGCTCTGTATCTGTGACCTTTATGTTTATCGCCTAGGTAACTTTCAGAATCTGAAAGCCCGAGGGACTATAATTTATCAGAATTTTCTGCTTTCTGAGTCCCTTGATCACTGATTTCATCACCTCTACTAATAGCTCTGGGATCCTACCCATTTTTACCTGAAAGCTTACCTTAGTGGGGTATAAACAGTAGTTACATCTCCACAGAAGGAACATTATTAAAATCTAAGCAGAGGCAAAGATGGGGAGGGATGAATAGTTGAAGCATGAGATTTTCAGGCCAGTGAAACCATTCTATATATTATAATAGTGCACACATGACATTCTGCATTTGTCAAAAACCCACAGGCCATTTGATCCAGTAATTCCATTTTTGGGTATAAAAAACTGAAAGTAGGGACTCAAAGAGATATGTGTAGACTGATCTTCACTAGGAGCATTCTAGCCGAGGTAGAAGCAACCCAAGAGTCTATCGACGGATGAATGGATAAACAAAACGTGGTGTATACATACCATGGAGCGTGTATTCAGTCTTAAAAAGGAAGAAAATTCTGACACATGCTACAACACGGCTGAACTTGAAGACACTGTGCTAAGGGAAATAAGCCAGACACAAAAGGACAAATATTGTTTAATTTCACTTACATGAATGAGGTACCTACCACAAAAGTCAAACAGAGACAGAGGGTAGGACGGTGGTTATCAGGGTCTGTACAGTTACTTTTTCGTGGGCCCAGAGTTTCAGTGCAGGATCATGAAAAAGTGCTAGAGATGGATGGTGGTGAGGACGGCATTAACAACCCAAGTGTACTACATGCCATTGACCTGAATGCTGGAAAACAGTTGAGATGGTAAATGTTACATTTAGCCACAAAAAACCCACCACAGAACAGTATCATAAAAAGAGTGAACTCTTGGGGCACCTGGGTGGCTCAGTTGTTAAGCGTCTGCCTTCGGCTCAGGTCATGATCTCAGGCTCCTGGGATCGAGCCCCGCATCGGGCTCCTGGCTCAGCAGGGAGCCTGCTTCTCCCTCTCCCTCTGCCTCTCACCCTGCTGCTCATGCTCTCTATCTCTCCTTCTCAGATGAGTAAATAAAATCTTAAAAAAAAAAAAGTGAACTCTAATGTAAATGATGGACTTTAGTTAACAGTACTCTATTAATATTGGTTTATCAATTATAACAAACACACAACACTAATATGCAAGACGCTAAATATAGGGAAAGGGCAGGAGGGAAGCCTATCAGAAATCTCTCCACTATCTGCTCAATTTTTCTGTAAAGCTAAAACTGCTCTAAGAAATAAAGTCTGTTAACTAAAAAGAAAGATCTAAGCAAAGGAGGTTGCTGCGTAGCTAACTCCTTCTTCTTATGTAGGGCTCTGTACTGTCTCCCAAGAGACTTTTTTCAACCGGTCAGGCTCCTTGACTGCCCATTCTGATCTCATCTCATTCTGGTTCACATATGTACTAGTCCTAGAGGCCAGGATTCTGCATTCTCTTGCCCCGTGGGCCCAGGATGCTATTACTATCCCCCAGTCTGTCTACCTTGCGATGACCTGTGACTTGTCTTGACCTTGCTGTTTGTGTATACTCTGGCTAGAAGTGACTGGCGTACTAGTGACCCTTGGTACTCTAAACCTTGATACAGTTCCCTAATTCTCTCTACCAACCTTGTATTTAGCTTGCTCTACAGACTGGTCCAGCCTAATAGTAATTAAATCTGAGAAGTGCTGGGGGGGATGATACTGTTATGAAATGATAATATTCAAAACCACTTCTTAAAATAGAAATAACAGGTTTTCATTTTCTTTTTTAAAGAGCTCTTTACTCAATGTGAAATGCTTCTCTATAAAGCTCTTAGGGGCAGAATTTCTACCTCCCAACCTTCTGTGTTAATTCTATGTTCACAGGGTGTCCTAAATGTAAAGCGAGAACTACAAACTTGGACGCCTAACAGGGAAAGACAGGGCAAGTGTACCAGATAAAGAGCACAAAAGCGAATGGTCAGAATAGTGACTAAATGAGAAGCACAACTCCTACCTAACTGCATTGGCAAACAACAAATCTCAGCACTGTGTGAGCCAAAGAAAACTCACATTTCAGGCTAGTGTGGCCTGCAGACTTCCAGACTTCTGTGGATTTGGAATACTGAGAGAGAGAAACAAGAAAAGAAAGGGCAAGTATGAGTGCCTTACGTACTCTCTCCTATTTATGACAATACATTTGAGCTGAATCACTCTATAAAAAATGTTTATTTATTAAAATACCAGAGACAAGCTTAGGCCTATGAAAGATATGGGCATTCAAATCCCATTTCAGAACAGCTAACCCTTTGGCCAAGTGAGAATGTAATTAGTAACATGACTGGTTTCATGTACACTGTTGAGATGTAGATAATCCTCTGAACGCTGAGAGGACATTCTTCTACGGGCTGAATCATTTTACTTCCAGTCTCCTCGAAGGGAAAATCATGTGGCAGAGAAGAAAAGCTTAAAAAGAAAAAAAAAAAAGCACCAATATCCAAGATTCCTTCCTCGTAAAGGGGCCTGCTCTTACAAAGCCAAGGTGTCCTTTTCTTTCCTATTCTCATTTTCTACAAGAGAATTATGACCAGTTGTTGTTATATACTGCTAAATGCAATTTTTGGATCAGAATTATTATTACACATTGATCTTAAGTTTTTTTGTTTTGTTTTGTTTTGTTTTTTTACTAGATTAGAGAATGTTAGACATTAAGTCTCTAGGACATGAGGTCAATGGAACAAAGCCTCTGCCTGACTACCCTGAGCATTTGACTTAGCAGATGAATCAGAAAAAGGCACACTGGGTACAGACCTTGGCGATCAGAACACAGGCTAGCATTTAATCAAGCCTTGCCTCTCAGCCAGGGGTCTGTGTGGTACATACTAAAGTATGCAACTGAAACCCTGCAGTTAGGAATGTTACTTTAATAAAGGAATTATTTAGATTCTGTGAATCAGTACTTTCTAGCCCACTGTGCCTCTTCACCTGATCAACCATCCCAAATTTACAAACTATATATGGCTGGCACGTCAAAATAATTCATCCTTTCGCAATGATCTTCAATGGTTTAATATGGAACCACTGACCTGGTTCCACTCCCCTCAAATACTTCAGCCTGGCTAACAACTTTGCTGCCCATTCTGCTCTTCTCACCTTGCTATCTGAAGGGGTGACACAGTAGCCTGGTTATGAATGAGGCCTCCCTGCACAGCTACCTGACCCTCACCACCTCAGCTCTGCAGGCTCACCCTGTTAGCCTGGCCAAGTCCCTGGGCTTCTTCATGACCCAAAAAGAGTATCTTTTAAGAGATTCTTCCCACCTTTTCAGCCAGCTCTGCAGAGTAGACCCAGAAAGGTTTTATCTAGGTCTACTAGAAAACAAGCCATAAAATCTTACTGGTATCTTTAAGTGAATTTGTGTTAGCATCTCTAATGAGGTAAAAGTCAATAGTGAATAAACTGGGTCTGAGCACTGAGAATGATTCACATATACAGTAACAGATGCTAATAATGTTATTTAAAATATTTAACACAAAGGCAGGAACTAGTGCAAAATATTCAGAAAGCCATAACGCTCTCTTCTTCAAAATGACATACACAGAGGGAGTCTGCCCACTTGGGATAATCAATCCATAAACAGTCATAGAGCACTTTGACATGTAAGTAACTGTGGGGAAAATAATGCAAAGATGCCTAACAGAATGGCCATAGTTTTCACACCAAAATTTGGGAGTGACAGGTACATGCCCATGGGACAGAACATCAGAACCAGGAACTCTCTTGAAAGTTAAGGAATACAGAGTCAATGAAAGTATCAGATTATCTGAAATTACAAAGAACCAATAGCACAAGGAACATCTGCGGAAATATTCTAAAGGATGACAAACAATAGGAAACAGAGTAAGAACAGTTTCTCTAGAACATGTAAGTGGCAAAGACCCAAAAGGTTTTAATTAAACTTGAGTTGGCCAGTATGTAGTAAACCGGCTCTCCCACACATTGTTGATGGGAACTCAAATTAATATAATCTTTATGAAGGGCAATTTGTCCTCCACAGTACAATTAAAAGAAATCACATAGGCTTTGACTCAGCAATTTCACCAGCATTTTTCTTACAGATATAGACCGACTTGTGTGGAATTTTGTCTGTACAGTGTAAGACTATTTATTGCAGGATTGAGGATAATAGTCAATTATCCCCATCATCAGGGAACTGGTTAAAAATGATGAGCTACTATGTAGCCATTAAAAATAAAGAAGCACTATTTATACTGATGTGAAAGGATATCCAAAATATTTACGTGAAAAAAAGCAAAGTAGGACAGTATGGCTAATGTGCTATCACACACACATACACACAGAGCGGTTTCTACAGGGATACGAAAGAAACGGGTAACACTAACTGGCTCCAGGGAGGCAAGGACCGTACTTTTCACTATGTAGCCTTGTGTACTTTGTGAATTATATACTACATGCATATGATAAAAACTTTAAAGAGGGGCAGGGAATGTGTGTGTGTGTGTGTGTGTGTGTGTGTGTGTGTGTGTGTGTGTGTGTGTAAGAAGTGCTGCAGAAAGGAACAGGCTATCTTGAGCAGAAGTGGGTAACAAAGGTTTCCCACAGAAGGCCCTCTGAGTGAGATCAGCCTAGAGCAGACAGAGAGGGAGGTGGCCATGGAAGGCTGGGAGGTGCCCCGGCGGCCAGACTGGAAAGAAGAAAGCAACAAGAAGCAGCCAGTTTTTGTCTGCAAAGTAAAGTGGCTCACAAAGAGAGACTTTCCGTTCCGTTCTGCAGACACTGAAAGCTACTTCCTTTTCCACACCTCTCTTGTTGTTCCTCCCTATTAACCGGGCATGTATATGAATGTACAACGTAACCCAGCCACTTACTGAATGTCTATTATGAGCCAGGAATTCTGCAAGATACTGAGGTCATAAAACTCAGTGAGGCTCAGCCCTTGTCCTCAATGAGCTCTCTATCTGTGGAAAATGCAAAACTAAGAGAGGAGAGGAGGAATTCCAGAGAGAAAGACCTGACTTTCATAGGAAAAGCAGTGACAGACTAGTTAATGGGCTTCGTATACTGTAAATGCCATTTAAACTGTGAAATACTGCCTTTGATTTACTAAAATAAAAATTATGCTTCTTATATTTTATCATTAATTATACAGTTGTTTAGCACTTTGGCAAATGGTATATGTCTTAAGCATTGTACTATTCACCGAGCATTAAATAAATGCACTTTAATTAATCCTTCTCAAAACAGTTTCCATTGTTTAAATAGGACAAACAAGAACAGAAAGATTGAAAAGCAAATTTACCTGTCAAAGTTAGGAAAGGAATCTCCCCAATCTCTTTCTACCAGCTTAGCTCTTACACAGATCGGGCACACTTGCAGAAAGTACCAGTCGACATTACTCAGTGGGGGTTTCCTTATTTTTGTTAATTTTGGATTTCCTTGTCAACAGAAGCACACAATTTGTTTCTATTTTTTAAACCAATATAGCACTAAGGAGAGCGCTATTCAACAAAAATGAACACGTTCATTGCCCTTATAAAGTAAAATAAATACTCCCTACTCAATTTTCCAACCAAACGACACAAATATCTGATTAAAAAAAAAAAAATGAAGCCTTGGCACCATCAGAGGGGAAAAAAATCTGCCAGCCATCTTCCCAGCATAATGTTTTCTACAGAGTCTTTCTACAGTATTATCTCATGCTCTTTAATATTTGCCACTTTAAAAGGTTCTCTCTTTAATTAAATAATTACCTTCTTGGGAAAACACAACTCAGTCCTAAATTGAGTAGGATTTTCGCCTCTCCACTTATTCAAATTCTACCTCTTCTTCAAAGTCTCGTTCAAAACTCATTTTCTCTATGAAGCCATCACCTGTGGTTTCAAAGATCTCTCCTTCTCAGGTGTTAATTATATGAATCACACATCCTGGCAGTTGATTATGTGCCTCCTATTCTTTTCCTAATTCAATAGCGCTCAGTTTATATTTCTCTCCTGGAACTTATTATTTCCCTTTGAATTACAGTGGTTTTAAATATCTGTTTCTCTGCTCCACTAAAAAGACGACGTCAGATCCATCTGCATACTATCTTTGATTAAAGCCCAGTCCTTGACACAGTAATAATAAATACTTGTT
Organism: Eumetopias jubatus; assembly: GCF_037043125.1. NCBI lineage: Eukaryota > Metazoa > Chordata > Mammalia > Carnivora > Otariidae > Eumetopias > Eumetopias jubatus. The sequence continues at coordinate 123,349,606 of NW_028274810.1, forward strand.
GGACTGAATGGATATAAACTTTGCTCATCCTGTAAGAATACAAACTTCTTGAAAGAAGATTATGCCACATTTCTTTTTTCTCTGCTCATAAATACTTACCTCAGGGCCAGGCACCAACGAGCCACTCAAAGACATTCAACAAATACTGTATAAGTAAACCAGTCATAGTCTAGTTTTACTTATGTTAAATTATCTCTTCAGTTGCTTTGGTATCTGAATAAACATGTCCCTGATCAAACGGATGACTCACAAAAGTGAGGTTGCTTCAAATACCCCTTGTTTCTGAGGGTTGCATATTGAGAAGTGACGGTTAGTAACGCACACATACAGCCAGTGATGTTTCAGTAGCTAAAATCTGATATCCGAGTATTCAAAATGAACAAACATGAACTAGTGCGGTAGGCTGAAAATCTGGCCATAGGACTTCCGCCTCCTCCCATCCAAAGGCGAGTCTCTTCTCCCACCCCTTCAATTTGGACTGCCTTGTGATTGCTTTGACCAACAGTCTGGCAAAAGTCACGCTGTACAATTTCCAAGTTGAGGCCTCAAGAGACCGTCTGCTTCTGTGCTGAGGCTCTTATCTCCCTTCTGCCACTATGTGAACAAACCTAAACTAGCATGCTGGAGAATGACACCACATGGAGCACGGAAAGTTGTCACGACTGAGGATGCCCTAGACCAAGAACCTCCAAGACAATCAGGCAGCTGACTGCAGATGTGGGAGTGAGCCAAGCTGGAGCAGAAGAATCGCCAGCGAGATCCAGTCCAAATGGCCAATCCACAGAATCACAAGCCAAACAAATGGTTATTTTAAGTTATTTTTAGTTTTGGGGTAGTGTGTTCCACAACAAAAGCTAACTCACCATTTAATTTAAAACTGAATGCTTATGTGGTATCACAATATTAATTTCTATTCCACAGCAGTTTGAAGTATAGAGCCAATCATTCCTATAAGTGGAATATTTATTTTTAAATAGTCTTAACATTCTAATTATGATTAAATAATCAGGTTGTAATCTCGGGGTCATGGGATTGAGCCCCATGTCGGGCTCCACACTCAGCACGGAGTCTGCTTGAGACTCTCTCTCCCTCTCCCGTCTGCCCCTCCGCCCCCTCTCTAGGATAAATAAATCTTTTTAAAACATAAAATTTAACATTATATGATAAAGCATTTTCTAAACATTTCACTTTTTTGATTAATGATTTCACAAATCTCAATTGCTTCCAAATTCTCCCATTGCCTACCACTGAGAAATATCTTTGTACATAAAGCATTTGCATTTTGGATTATTTCAGTAGAACTGATTCCCGAAAGAACAATTACCAGCAAAACATTTTAAAGAGTCTTGACACACATTCTGTACTTTCGATATGCAATTGACTACAGTTATTTTAAATTATCATTGTATTATCAAAGCTCAGCCTGATCCTCAGATATATGTGGTGTGTTTTATTAACTACAATGTTGGTATGTATAACCTATAATGCTAAAATGCTTCTCCCAACCCTCTGCTCCTTCAGGACCTCCTCTTCAACTTTGACCTCCAGCCTCCAGCCCATGCAATTACCAGAATTCAGCTGCAGGCCAATGGCCACCAGAGCAAAAATGAATAGCTCACTGCTTCTCAAAGCTTGGAATTTTGAGGACATAATAATACACTTTCTACTTTTAGGGGTGGGGTTTTGGGGGAACTTGCTATTCAAGTCAAATGAGTCAGTCAAGAAAGTCAATGCATTTCAGTCAAGTATGTCTGTGCTGCCACGTACCATCCCCAAAAGCAGTGCGTATAGAATATTTTATTTTAAAGGTTAGTATTAATACCTCTTCAAATACCGAATTATAAATTGGGTCTTTTAGTATTGGCTTCCACTCTGCACACTACTTAAATAAATCATGAGTTTTCAAAGCCACCATAAACTTTCCTTTAAATTCCTCTTAACTGCACATTCTAATCTTCCAAATACTTAGTATTAGATATCCTTCTCCAGATTAAAACTTCTTTAAAAGTCTCACGTTACAGATGTGCACTTATCTTACCTTGGGGAAGACACCCCCCCTCTCCAGAAGTCAGTGGGATATCTGCATTAAGGCAGAAAGATGGACTTGTCCTAACCAAGTGACGAGAGAGAGAGAGAGAGACAGACAGACAGACAGGCCGGCCGGCTGACAGAGAGAAAGCAGAGAAAGCAGAATATTCCACAAAGAGATCAACAAGTGTGAAAGCCCACAGGTGGAAAGAGAACACAATACCCTCTGGAAACTGCAAGTGTCCATCCCGATCAAAGGCTAGAGAGCAGAGTGGTGAGAAAGTGAACAGAAACCTGGTGCCAGAAGGGTCTTTTTATTCTGGAAGGCTAGGGGAGTCTCTGAAAGAGCACGTGGCAAACAACCATGACCCCTATCTTAGAATGATCCATCACTCTGGCAGAAACTGGAGGGAGGCGAGTCTGGAGCAGGGAGAACGTGGGAGGCTGAGTGAAATTGGAAATAGAGTAGCAGTAGCAGTGAGGGCAGAAAGAAGTGGAGAGAAGGTTGGTAGAGGTTTTTAGGAATGGGACTAGACAGCATATCTTGTTAACTGGCCGATAATTCCTATTGCTCTCTCTGTAGAAGGAATTTTCTGCTTTTGGTAATCGTAAAACAAAACCACTGTGCTCTGAAGCAGAAAGAAAATATACCTAAAGAAACTACTCCTCTATTTTCTTTGCTCTACATTATCCAATGTAAGAAGCACTGTCAACTTACGAATGTGTGAGGAGGAAAGTAGATGCTAGCAGGTAGCAAGAGAAGGAGGCTGCTGAGGCTGATGGTCGGAGAAGGAAGGAAAACCTCTTGAGTCTAACTTGGAAGTTTCTTGCTTTATGCAACTGAAGCGAAGTCAAAGAATAGGACTCCCCTCCCCCCAAGGAAAGAGAAAGAAAGTACTTTCCACCAGTAAGCACCCAACGGCCAAAGTGGGCGAGGAAAGTTGCCAGAAAGTCTGGAACACCTCCTGCCAATTGGCAGCCACACTTTGGACCTAGAGCATGGCTGTCACCCAGGTGTGCTAGAGCAATCTTGGTGAAAAGGGACACTACACCTCATCCCATCCTCTCATTCCAAGGACTAGTGTGTGTCAGAGTATTTGCTACAGAACATTTCTCCCCTGGAGAAAAAAAAAAAAAAAGGTTCCATGAACTAGGTTTTAACTCCCTTTTGTAGTCCTCCATTCATTCCCCAAATCCACAGGAAGCACTGGAGCCAGCCAGCTGCTATTCACGGCACTGCAGACAGTATCGATCAAGGCAGACAAGGGCCTTCTCTCACCGAACCGACATCCTAACCAAACTGCATAATAAAGACCAAGGAATCCCACAGTAAAGAAAATTGATGAATTCACCCAACCCTGGGATCTTTATTATTTTATTAAAAAAAATAAACTGACTGCATTTATTTTGGGAAAACTCTACTCAACACTTTTCATCACGCGTCAACCTCACTGTCTCGTTTCTTTTCCAAAGTTCTCATGTCAAAGCTCTAGGACCCTGCAATCGCTGGTGACCAGTACCCTTTTCCTCACTCCCAGGACATAATTATTTGCCTTTGTTCCTTGAACCTACCAAAGTGCTCCGCATGTAGGAGGTAACTGTTTACTAAAAAAATGCAATTTGAAATAAGTCATCGGGTGATTTATTAAAAAAGTAGAAAAGCTAGGTTGGCTCAAAAAGCGGAGCTAATTTTCTCCAGTGAAATCTAGTGTATATATAAGAGAATCCCTAATATTTTAAAGGCCCATGCAGCACATAGGGATAGCTGCAGGTCCATAACATATGCTCCATTATATTTGCTCACGATGAATATATTTCATCAGACACAGGATGGTTCGTTATGTAGGGAATGGTGCTGTTCCTGACACTTCCTTCTCGCTTCCCTATCAAGAAAAGGTTGCCAAAACCAATATTGTACCGAAAAGTGATTTGTTTCCTTATCAACATGTTTTTTGTTCACACCCTTGTCAATGAATACTACTTAACTACTTGATAGTCTAGCAATTTTATCCTTCACTTAATCTCTTAACACTTTAACGAAATGACTAAAACACTCTGAGCTTGTGCCCTTGCACTTGAGATTTTATGCCAATTCCTAATAACATAAAATGTATATATCCTTTTAAAATTAAAAATTATTGAAGTAAATGCCTTTAAGCAAGCTAAAAAAGATCAGGTAACTAATGTATGGGGAGTATTTTGCAGTTTAAAAATCACTTTCACTTTTCATTTTAAAATACGATTTCATCCTTACACAACTCTGTGGGCTAGGAAGCATTATTACTATTACATTACCCATACTTTACAGAAAAGTACAACTCCACTGATTTGATCAAAAACACAAACTATTACTTGGTTGTGCAAGAATCTGAATTAATATTTTGATTCTAAATTCTAGGATCTTTCCATGGGTTGAACAGTTTTTACCCTTAACACTGTTATTAACATACCTAGGTGATGGGATAAATGAGTTCAAAAGTTATTAAGAACACAGGATATCATGACTAAATATAAATTTTAACAAATACAAGGACAGTACTTAAATATAACAAATACACAAATAGGATCATTATTAAGGCTATCAATTATGCACATGAATTTCAGAGCTATTAAGAATATGAGTATTGGGGCGCCTGGGTGGCTCAGATGGTTAAGCGTCTGCCTTCGGCTCAGGTCATGATCCCAGGGTCATGGGATCGAGCCCCACATCAGGCTCCTGGCTCAGCACGGAGCCTGCTTCCCCCTCTGCCTCTCTCCCTGCTCATGCTTTCTCTCTCTGTATCTCTGTGTCTCAAATGAATAAGTAAAATCTTAAAAAAAAAAAAAAGAATATGAGTATTAAGAATATAAGCAGATGATAGCTAGGTGCCAAAGATTAGATTGTAAACTCCATGAGCACAGGGACTTCTATACTTTGTTCACTGAGGTATGCCCAGCATACTCAATAAACACTTGCTGAACGAATGAAAATGAAGTATAACACGGAATATAAAACTGAGGCTCTCAGAGAAGAATAAAGTTAATTTATATTCAAACCCAGGAGACCAAGTGCAATCTAATTCGTTAGGTAATTACTGAGTAACCTATAGGTAGATGCCTCTAACGATGCTGTACACATATGGCTCTTCCCTTGTAGGTAATAAGCTGCATGAGATCTGGAATTATAAGCCAACTTTGTATCCACTAGAGTGCCTGGCTAAACAACTTTTAACAGATGAGTTATTTTCAACCCTGACTGTACTTTAGCATTACCTGGAGAACTTAAAAAGAAATGCCTAGAGAGCCCCACCAGACACCAACTAAATCTAAATCTTTGAGGGTGGGGACAGAACTCTGATTTTATTTTTAAACTTCACATTTGATATGAAACCCAGTGATAGGTGAGTGCCACTCCTGTAAGCCAATGGTTCTCAAACTCTGGTATACAGGAGACGTAGAGGGTCCCACCTCCAGAGATTCAGACTCCCTAGGACTGGAGTGGTGCTTGAAAATATGCATTTTTAATAAATTTCCAAGGGACCTTGATGCAGGGGTGGGGAGCACACCAGGAGAATGACCGCTGAGCACCAACTACAATGTTTCTTAAATTAAAGAATAAACGTAAGAGATACATGAACAGACAAATATGAAAAAATATGAAAAATTTACATATAAAAGGAACTTCATGCTCAAATCACTCATCATTAGAAAAACATAAATTAAATCCACAATGAGATACCACCACATACTTAGTAGAATGGCTAAAATTAAAAACAAAACCAAAATAACCCAAGTGCTGGTGAGGATGCTCAGCAACTACAACTATCAACACATTGCTGATGGGAATACAGGACCATACACCATATTAGAAAAGAGTCTGTCAATTTCTCGTAAGTTAAACATTTACTTACCATACTAGCTGGCAATCCCATTCATCCAAGAGAAATGAAAACCTGTATTCACATTAAAATGTGTCCACGAATGTCTATAACAGCTTGATTTATAATGGCCCCAGCTGGAAACAACTGAAATGTCCTTCAGCTGGTGAATGGATAAACTATGATTCCATACAGTGGAATACTACTCACTTCCATACAGTATTCCATACAGTGGAATACTACTCACAATACACAATGCAACAAACCACGGATATTAACAACACTATGGATGAATCTCAAATGTATTCTGCTCAGTGAAAGAAGCCACTTGAATAGCTACACACTGTATGATTCCATGTATGCAACATTCTGGAAAAGTTAAAACTATACAGAGAAAAAAATAAAAACACAAAACCGTCACTGCCAGGGTCTAAAAATGGTGGGGGCGGGTGTTGACTACAAGGGGCAGCCCATTATATACATCTTACTATTATAAAACTGAAATCATTGCAACCTCAGGAATAACTTGACAAGACAGTTATTTTCTTAAGTATGATGTACGTCGTCCCCAGGACACGTGATTTGATTTTCCTACCCTAGGTTCAGATTGCTTTCTGAGCACGGATGGCATCACACTCTCTCAAAATAAGCCACCAGGAGAGAAACACCCATGGCTCACAGTTTGTGTTTAAACTTGCTGCTGACTCATTTCACCCTTGATAACTGAACCTTTCCCTCCTAATAACTTTAATTATAGCCATCTCTCATCCTAAAGCTTCCCTTTTCCTCGGGAATATATCTGTTAGCCTTGTGACCTCCTGACTGTGAGACACTGGGTAAATATGTCACCTCCAGGATTCAGCCTGGTAAAAACAGAGCCTGCGTTTTTCATGCATTCTGTTCTCACACGTGGATGTCGTGAAGATTAGGAGAGATATTGTACGGGCATGGGATTACCGTTGTTATGCTTGAATTAATTTCATGGAATTTGTTCTAAACTTGTAAGTACAATAAATACCCTACTCTTCTTTGCCATAACATAGCAACTATTCACACAGGAAATGGCATTCTTAGTCACTGTTTCCTGACTGTATTGCCAAAACCATGGATCTGGCAAAGTGGGACCCAGTTTTGAGTCTCAATCTGTAACATACTTTGTGAGCTCAAGTAAACCACTTACCTTCTGTGAGTCTCGTTTCAAGTACATGTTTCTCTAGGGGACACTTTGAAGGCAATATGAAGCACACATAAATAAACTACTATATAATGTCTGGTATGATTCCTCCTCTCTGCCCTCTACACAGAAATGACCAAGCAAGAGATTCACTCTCAGCTGGATGAAGCAGATTCCCTCCGTGTCATCAGAGTACATCAATGCAGATCTATGACCTGGGAGATTCAAACACTGTTCACTACTCAAGAGTCTTATTGAGAAATCAAGTCTTCAGGAGATGAATGAAATGCTTGAGTTGAGAGAAAAGAAGACAAATAGGTGTGTTTTAAAGAGCTGGTGTGGTATGCAAGGAAAAGAACATGAGCTCTGATGCCACCCAAACCTGGGTCTGGATTTCAGCATTTATGAGCTTAGGGAAGTTATATCACCTCTATCTGCATATTTTCTAATCTACAAAAAATGGGTATAGTTATCTTATAGGGTTGTGAGAAATAAACAGTAATGTACATAAAGTATGTAGGCACCATACCCTATGCACAGGTAGGCACTCAAACAATGCTTGTAGTCATGCATTAATTCAACAAGCATTCATTAAGTATCATATATTCTAGGCACTATATGAAGCCGGGCTATCACTTTTACTATTTCCCTAAGGGACTAGGGCAAATCTAAGGTGAAGGCAGAGCAGATGGCGTATTTATTGCTCCATATAAAGGGCATTTCTCACTGCCAAACAGCTCCCTGATAGCTTAATGCCCTGATTAAAACACCACAACAGAATCGATCTAATTTGAATTAACCTTTTTTCTTTTTTTTTCTTCTTCACTTACTCAGTTATTTATTTGGTACCGCAAATCTGCCTTAAAATGTAAAAATTCCTGGGAATTTTTGAACTTTATGAACTCGAAGAGATGGGATAGCTGCACCTGTCTCTAATGCTCTCTTCTTATCCCTGGCATCTCCTGCCCTCCAGTTCCACAGTTTTCTGGCTTTGTAACCTCGGGCATGTCACTTACCCTCTCTGAAGCTGCTTCATCATGAAGATGGGAATGGTACCATTTAGCTTCACTGAGGCGAGTTAAGGATGTACAGGAAAGAGAGGCCAAATGGGTGGGAAACACAAAGAAAGCAGAAGGAGAGACACACAGAAAAGAGTCAGATATACTGACTCAAAGAAGAGGAAGAAGGAGGGAGGCAGACACACAGGAATAAAAAATCTGCATAGGACAGAAATCTCACTCAATGAGCATACACCCTCAGGCCAGGGACGTAATCCAGCCTGAAAGAGTCAATCTCTGTTGTGAAACTTATGATTTTTAGCATTTCCCAATAATGCTCATCCAGCAAATAAATGCTGATGGCTTGATCATCATCAAGGAAAACATGAAAATTCAACTGAGGGCCACAGAGATGATAAAACTGTCTGCAGAAGAGCCACCAAACTTAAGTTTTTATTAAATGCTTTAATGTTCTAAGCAGTCACACTTAAAGTGAGCCCTACTTACTTCCTAAGCATGATGCTACTGTACCACTGAAAACTGTATATTACTATATATACCAATCATTTGCACCAACATGTAAAGCGTTACACACACAAAATCCCTTATATTGAATTTCTGAGCAACTGAAAGGTTTTCAAAGAATATAAATTGCTAACCTTTGCTGATTTTCGATCTTAACCCTATGAATGCTAATTTTCTTCTTCTTCTCTCCTTTACTGATAATGTTTGAGTTTTATCATGAGAACGCCCTAACTAGGTTCTGACCCTCTTTTTCTAGTTGAATAATTCTCTTCTATAAATATTAACCAAACTCTGATTATGTGAGGAACAAAAGGGAATAAGGGATGACTATGAAACCATTACTGCCTTGAAGGGTCCTGGGTTTTTGGTTAATTGCAGGCCAGCAACGCACATTGTTTGGATAGACAGTTATATCATATGACAAAGAGATTTATGTGTTGAAGAGTATCAGGATTAAGTCAGGTTGGTCAACACTTTGCCTAGCTGAAATGCACTCAACGTATTTCTAGGCACAGCCAAAGAGTTTCCCTCTTGGCACCACCTTTGCTTCTTCCTCATCTCTTTCCTTTCAGGTTTCAACACTCACACATGCCCTCCACCAACCTTCGAAGGTGTTAGTCTTCTCTATAACCCTGTTGCTCTCCTGCATCTGGGTGAGGCGCTCCCACACTCAGCCCCTCACCACAAAATCCCTATTGGCTTTGCAATAGAACACACTCCCAAATGATGTGAAATGCACAACCTGGCCTTAGTCTGGAGTTATCTTGAAAACAAGACCACCCCCTTCTCTGAAGAAATCACAGTCTACTGTTAATTGGCCAAATTAATGCTGATGTTCCTCATCAAGTGCCTAAAAAGGCACTGAGAAAAATTGTATTATGAGAAAGTAAAACCAAAGGTCACAAACTGACAGTTTTGTTTGCACAGTGTTTTAAAAATCCAGTAATGGAAAAATAATCAGCTAGATTAAGGGTTTCCCCAAAGGACCTGAAGATCTGTCTGGCCACAGTGGGTCCACACCTATTCACAGCAACAACAGACAGGCATGGGTGGCAGGTGTCTCCTTTAGACAGGCGATAAGCTCTCAAGTACATGACAGCTCTCCTGAAGATTCTTGTGATCATCAAGGACCTGCGCTGTAGATACTCTGTGCCTAGACATCAGGCTGGAGTTCAAGGACTAGAGCAGTGAACAAAACATCAAAGTCCCTACCCTCGTGGAACCGCACTGTGGTTTTGAATGGATGTTGAAGGAAAGGGAAAGCAACCCACCAGAAATAGTTAAGTGAAGGCATTCTACTGTTCCCAAGGAGCTCCCTATTTAATGGCCTGAGGAAATCCTTCTGGGAAGTGAATGGCCACTCCCTAGTCTATCAGTTTTGATATTGAAATGAAGTGTGCTTAAAGTGAAGGTACAGAGTTGATTTGTGAGTCCAGATAATTACAAAACCGCGGTACAAAATGTCACCATGACTGGAAACGATTTCTGAGTTCCCTTGTGGATTCAATTACCTCCACGTCTTATATCCTACCTATCTCCATCGTGACCCAAATACACTGTCTAAACTTTCGGTGAATGTCTTCAGATGAGCAAGTTTGCAGTAAAAAAATGCTCACCTTTACTCTAAGCATTTAAATGTACCAAAAGAATTACATTTCATACTAGGTTATTTTAATACTAAAGCTCAGAGATTCAATCAATTCCATTTTTTATCACAAAGTGAAGCCCTTATATTTCAAAGGTTTCTAAATGTCCAATTAACATCTAATGTCCTCAATTTCTGCCTTGCTGACCTGCACTAAAACTTCTCATGCCTGCTAATTGTGTAATAGGTGAATGAATAAAGGATGGCAGAAAGGCTGCCTGATGACTCGAGAAAGTGTCCATACAGAGCTATCTGCACATTTTAATTAAGTTGTCCTGATGCTAAAGTGCAGGAAACCTAAGTTGGAATAGCGAAGACAGTTAAATAGTCAAGGAAGAGAGAAATTACCTGAACATATTGTTTAGATAAATTAAAATCACTTTATCCAAGAAAGTATGGTTATTATGTCTGCCTTAAACCAAATCATCTTGTTGGTTTCACAACTTGGGTTGGTTAAGAGCATGATTCCCATTTAGGGAAATGGAATCCTTTTCTTTGGAATTGTTCCCTAACTCAGTTATCATCACCACCACCAAGTGTAAAAATTATCTTCAATCAATCTTGATTTGTATGCCTCCGAGAATTACAACTAAGAAAAATGGGCATCGGCAGGCAAACTAGGCTACACACTCAGTGACTCACACCATGTCTTCTGGCTGCTAAGCTCATACTCTTTCCACTACGCTCTACAGGCCCTTTCTCAGTAACAACGGAAATCTAAAACAAGCTTTCAGAGTTTTCGAGGACCCACTGTTTCATTTGATCTTGGTAATAATTTTGGAAAGCTGGGACAGACATATCTCTAACATACAGCACAGTGGGTCCCCAAGGGTGGTATTTATAGAAAAATCTAAAGTTAAAAAACAAAAGCAAAAAGGAAAAACAACCCAAACCAAAAACCTGCCCTCGTTTCTGATTGTGGTTTAGACCAGGGGTCAGTAAACTGCCCAAAGAAGTTGTTATCTAATGCCTGGTAATATCCAAAGACATAAACAACAACTAAAAAAATTATTGTGTGCAACTTAAGTATGTTACCTTTTGAGTAATCATATCTTTAAAAAATGAGGACAGCAGGGCGCCTGGGTGGCTCGGTCATTAAGCGTCTGCCTTCGGCTCGGGGCATGATCCCAGGGTCCCGGGATCGAGCCCCGCATCGGGCTCCCTGCTCAGCGGGGAGCCTGCTTCTCCCTCTCCCACTCCCACTGCTTGTGTTCCTGCTCTCACTGTCTCTCTCTGTCAAATAAATAAATAAAATCTTAAAAAACAATGAGTACAGCACACCTGTTATGTTCGTATTCTAGGGACAGCAAATACCAGATATTGGTAGTATCGCTCCTCCTTCCCACCGTAACCCTTCAGCACACTCTCCTGCTGGGCCTGAACCCAGCCTCTGAATCTTTCTGAACATATAGCTCCAAACAGACCCTACCCTATCCATTGACTGGCAATATTGGTCACGAAAAAAATCTGCATTTTCCCATTCTGACTCTCTCGTATGTTGTATAACAGCTGTTTCTTGCATTTTTCTTTGCTTTTGATTTGTTGTTATTAATGGTTCTCACATTATTTCATGTATGTGTCTACTGTCTTTACCAAGCAGAGGGACGCTGCCTTTTATTTATCTCGGAGCACCAAATGCAATGATTCATAAATAGCAGTCACTCCAAGTGTTCCGAATGTACCTAAGACAAATGTATACTATTTACGGAAAAATCTAAAGTTAAAAAAAAACAAACACAAAACCCCCCCAAACTGTCCTTGTTTCTGATTATGGTTTAGGCCAAAGGTCAGTACACTTTTTTCTGTAAAGAGCCAGATAACGAACATTAAAAGCTCTCTTTGCCAGATGGGCTCTGATATAAGTACTCAACTCTGCCATTGCAGCGTAAAGCGCGCGCGCAAACGTGGGGACGAGTGAGTGTGTCCACATTCCAGTCAAACTTTATTCTGAAATCTGAATTTTACAGAGTTTTCACACATCACAAAATATTATCCTTCTCTTAACTTTTCTCCAGACAACTTAAAAATGTAAAAACACCATTCCTGGCTTTCGGGCCGTAGAGAAACAGGAGACAGTCTGCGCTCAGCCCACAGGCTATCGTTTACTGATCTCTGGCCTAAATCTGTGGTTCTCAAAATGAGAACTTCGGGTGGTCTGAAACTGCAAGATTCTTTCAGCAAGTCCAACTACCTATGTGTGAGGCCAGCATTTCTTTGTCGACTTCAAGCAAAACAATGCACCAGGATAGACTGAATGCAGAAGGAAATATGAGGATCCAGCTGCCTCCTATTAAGCCAGAAACTGAAGAGATTTGCAAAACTGGAAAACAATGTCACACTTGTCACTCATTTTTATGTCTGGAAAATACATAGTTGTATTTCATGACCCTCTTTACGGTAACACGTAGGGGGTTTACTACTGATTTCTAAAATGGATTAATATTTTTGAAGTTTCTTAGTTTTGACTTCTAACGTGATAAATGTCAAGAGCTACAACCCATGTAAACAAAAGCTCCCTGGAGGCCCTCAGTAAACCTTAAAAATGTAAAGGGATCTTGAGACCAGAGAGCTGGAGAGCCAGCTGCCGAGCCACAGCTGGGTTAACATACTCCCGCGGCTGGGTGGGCAGAGACGGCTTGCAGGCCACTTCCTCAGACCACCTGATTTCAGTCTCCATCTTGGCCTCTCCCCACCAAAGAGCTTCCTAGCACTTCTGTGATTAGATCCTGATTCGGCAAAATTTAATCCCATGCAATTTATGTCAGTGTCAATGAAGTTGGGGAGAGCGTAGTAGTGCTTTTCATGAGAGAACCCTTCAAGATATGTGGAGACCAGAACACTGTTTCAGCCTTTACTTTGCCAAAATAGGCAGCTAGAGGCAAGAATCTCTCCCTGGCTTGTAGTTTCCAATCTTAAGAAAAAAAAAAATTATTATTGTAATTCCTTGCCTTCAGAGCATATCTCAAAACAAACATTCACTGGCTCCTGTATAAATCCTAGTCCCTCCGACTTGGCTCCGCAAAAACTGTGGGCTCCTGATGCTAATCAACATTCTCACAGCAGCAACCCATCTAAAGCATTACATCTAAAGAAATAAAATCCATTAGACATGGTGATGGTTTGACAGTACTAATAATGCACTAAAAATTGCATTTTGCAAGTAAAGTATATACGCCTTATAGAGCATTTAAGAGTATTAATATTTTACTTGTTCTGTCATTTGAGATTTAAAAACTTTTTAAAAGAATGTTTTAGCGGAAACAAAAAGGGAAAGTGATCTTTATTCCAGTGTTACCATATATAGGGAAACCCTATATAAGGAAGCATTTCTTTCAATGTAAATTTACTTTGTCATAAAGTTTAACTGTCTATCCAAATGATGCGTAGTACTGCTGGCCTGGGGAAACCACCTTCACCCCCTTCCCCCTGACCATTTTAGAGAAAATTAAGGAAATAATAACCATGATTCCTACATTTGTCATTTTGTTGAATTACATAGCCTTCGTAAGAAAGTGTTCCCTTGTGAGTATATAATTCTAAAAGTCTATAGCTTTCTCTTATGGAATTATAACTTTGTAAACAATAACAAAGGCAGAAGAAATTCATATTTTTGGATATTTATCCTTCAATCTGTATTATCAAATATCTAAAAAAAAAAAAATCAAGAATTATGGTTGGATGCTAAGTCTGCCATAATTTGTCATTACTGGCTCCAAGCAGAAAAATGAAATACATTTAGCTGTTCTGACCCACACCAAAGCTGAAATTCACTAGCACCTTTAAGATCAGGAAGACACTAACAAATCATTACATTACCTGTTTGGAGGATTATTACCCATGTGGGGGGGATCATGCAATTTATATTAGGAGGGTTTTGGTAGCTGTGATGTTCAAAGAAGAACAAAAAATAGACGAAAACATGGAGAAAATGCTTACTGTTTAAATCCACATAAAAGCAAAAGTCTCATCACGATTGCAAAACATTCTAAATTGTGAAACTTAAGTTACTTGTAAAATAGACAAAAGTAGAGCTGCTTCCCCAGTCGTTTTTTGAGACCTCAGCATCAATTTAAAGAAAATGCTTATATTTTAAAGAAAGCTTATTTCAAAATGTGAATCCTTACACTAAGTACAAATAAGGACAAGAAGGAAATTTACATCTCATATGACAGTGCTCCATGGGTATGCACATGAAGATGATGGGAAACTGAAGTTTACAAAAAAGTTACTTGCTTCACTATACAATTCTTTAAGGAATAATAAGAGATGGGAGCCTAGAAGAATGACAACTGGTGCTAATATAAAAATGATCAAAATTACATAAAATTGTTATGTGGATTACATGGAAAAAAGAGAAAAGGACGGACGTACTTCACCGTGTAGAAAAGATCTACTTCTGTCAAATACTGTCTACAAAAATTTTTTTTGTATACGGAATCATTTTTCCCAATCTCATTCTTAAATCAAAATTATGTTGGAATCACAATCACAGTCACATGGAATTTATGCCACCAAAAGACAGAAGGGATCAAGAGGATCCTGGTCCAAATTTGAGAAGAAAAAAACTAGTTTGAGAAAAACACTGCTACCGCTACTCCAAAGCAGCAAAACTAGAATTCAAACTGGTTATTTTAAAAGCATGGCACAGCAGTTTAAAATTTGAAAAACACCATTGCTATTTTAATAAAATAGTTCCGTTTTAATTTCCCAATTCCCCTCCCCAGCAGTGGGCCAATACAGTGTCACTTTGTCGAGCTGCTGGGGAATTTTCTTAGCACTTTGTGGAAACTGTTGGCTTTCAGAAATGGACAGGCGGATTTGAACTAGAAGTCAGACAAAATACAGAATTGCAACAACAATAAAAAGCAATTTAGAAAGAGGATCAAGCCAAGCAGATAGGCAAACTTTATAAAATCAGTTTTCTGGGATTGTTTATCAGGTCAGTTCCCTAATTTCAAAAAGCCAAACCAAAGCAAAGCATGTGGACTTACATTGCTTCTTTAGTTCTTTCAGCTGTTGTTTAAACTGTACAAATTTTGCATTATTTTGAAAGTCTGCATCACAATTCTTATTCTGTAAAGCCAAAAATTTCTTCTCCACTAATAATTTTAGATCTGGTATTTTTTCTGGACGTTCTTCTTTTACCTGAGGAAGACAATACAATTATCTCAGTTAAATGTTAACAATGACACTGTTTTGTAACATTATTTTTATCTCATTTCATTCAAATAAAAATACAGTGAGGTAGAAAACAGAATCCCAACAGAACCAGCGAAGCTGAGACTTGTTCCAGAACAGACTGCTGGTAAACACTGGGGGGGAGCCATTCGCCCCGTCCACTCATCACTTTAATCTTAAACCCTCGCCCCCGTGCCCTACTAACTTTCATCCCCTGAGGGCTTACTAGGGAAAAATCTCACACCAGCGCAACTCTGTGCCCTCCAACTTCACCAGAACTTGAGTCTCATGGCCTCCTCCTTTTTGTCAGGTCTGCTCAGTCCCCTCTCCTACTCCCCAAGTCCTGGTTCCAGCCTTCATTCTCCTCAGGGCCCCTCTGCTCTGGCTCTCTGCCCCAACGGGGAATAGTGGCTGGGACTTCATGAAGAAGCTGAGGCTTTAACCTTGAGTTTCACCATCTGCTGCCACAACTAAGAGTAAGTGTCCCCTGTTCTGTTCAAAGCTAAACTCTCAGTCTATATTCCTTTTGTTGCTCCAGTATTTTATTTATAAAACTTTCAAACATGTGGCAAAGTTGAAGGAATTGTATTTTGCCATTCACCTACCTCCTAGATGCTACAATTCACACTTTGCTATGTTTGCTTTATCACCATTATCTGTTCCATCTATGTTTTTCCTTCTATCCTCAATCTTGCTTTCAAGCTCATTCTTAATTCCGTCTTCTTCACCTGTCAGAACAAACCTTCCCCTCTAGAAGCTTTCCCCCACAAAACCTCTAAATTAGCTCTTTACTCCCAAATTTAACAACAAACAACTTCCTCAAACCCCTGCCCACTCCCCTCAGTTCTTTTCTCTTTATAGTCCAGCTCCTTGGAAAAAATCATCTGTACCCACTGTTCCGACTTCCTCAATCTCAAACCTGAGCCACTGCCATCAGGCTCCTGCTCCCCCCGCAACCCCCCCCCCCCCATTTCACTGTGATTGCTCTTCTTCAGGCCTTCATATTTGGCTCCTTCAATCACTGGCCTTTTCCTGATGCTCCTGCCACCAACCAAAATTCACCCAACTCTCCCTCATGTCCCAGCACGCCTTAGACTTCTACCACAGCCCCTGTAACAGTGAGTTGCATTTATTTTTACATGTTTCTTTCCCCTAATAAAATGCACTCTTTGAAAAATGTGTGATTTATCACTGTGTTTGCCAGCACCTGGCATGTAGTAGATTGTATTCAATATATGTACTTGATAATTTCAAGTGAATTTATCTACATGCTCCAAATATACTTACCCACTAAAACCCCACTGACTGACTTACTGCCGTTAGTAGAGTATACAATTTAATTTCTGAAGTGGAAGACAACTTAGAGGTCACCCAACCTTGATCTCCACCTTCCTCAGTTTTATAAATAAATAAAATTATATAGAAAGAATTAAATGGCTTGTTTACTATAATCCAGTTGGTTGGAGGCAATGTCAAGATTGTAAAATAGATACAGAAAATTCTTGCTTTTGGTTCCAGTCAATGGAATATAATTTTTAATCTCTCCGAATCTGAGTACCAATGCATATGAAGTCAAAAGATTACCTGCAGTTTATGTTTCAATTACCCTTTGTCATGGAAAAAAGAATTATATAATCTTCTTTTGTTTAACTGCTATAGATTTTAATTAGCTAAGTCAAAAATGAAAATTAAGCATGAAACCAAAATGCCTAAATGTATATTTATAGTACTGAGTGTAGAAACTGACTGTCTTCTCACTGTACAGATGATATTCAACTAGTGCTGGATCCATCATCAAAGAGAGTTGTGAAAAATACGGAAAGGCCCTAATGACACATCTTATATGTAATTAAAAATTTAAAATAAGGCCTGTAAGGCCAAAGAACCAATAAAGCTCAGGTTGGAAAAGAGAAGGTAGAGAGGCAATTTAATAATGCCTCATGTCTCAAGAAAAAGAGCTGTTATACATGGTAACTAGCTGTCCTCCACCTCTACCATGGGTACAAGATGAAACAAGTTGAAGACTGTAGCATGAAGTTCAGAGTAGATATAGAAAATAAATTACAAGTTCTCAGAAAAGAATTATAGCCTCTCATTTTGGATTTATAAAATGAAATTGACTCAGATCCACCTGAGATGTTAATGGTGATATTACAGGCAGGTATAAAGGTGAAACTTCTCAAGGTTTTTAATGGGATTGAAATTATTATTTAATCTGAGGCACTCAGAGCAGACCTGAGCAGATGATCAGTAAATGCAAAAGTTCTTTTCCAATAAAGTCTCTAACCCACTCAACATATTTAATTTCCCTAGCTTCATTACCACCACTGCTGAGGAGCTGGCTGGAACGTGAGGGAGGAGGGGATGGAGAAAGGACAGGCATTTTGAGGCTGACAGTATGGCAACCTGAAATAGGACTAGGAAAACCTGAATAAACCAAATTTAGTGATTCAGAGTACTCTTTTCCCCCAAGGCCAGAACCTCAAAAGAACTGCTGGAAAGCACATAAATTCACCGCAGCAAGTATCTTCTCTGGAAATGTGATGCTGCGGTTGGCAAAACTATGCACTGCAGAGAGAACTTACTGCACTCTAGCTATTAAAACGAGAGCCTGGAAAATATTAAACTCCTTATCTGTTTAAAATCAATGCAATAAATGGGAATTAATGATATTTTTAATGGAATCTTGCTTTGTTTGTATCTTCAAGAGAAATAAGATATATCATTCCAAAATGGGAAGGAAAAAACCCAGTCTTTGGGTAGCTGATCATAAGTGCTATCTAGTCTGAAAAAGGTAAGGATGGCCCACTTTCCCAAGGACAAATTTAAAATACTTCCAAGAAATCTGATATTGGAGGACAGATTTTACTGGATCCTCAGTCCATCCCTTTCCTAAGGATAAAGTCCCTAGACACAGGACTTAAAACCTAAGTGAATTAAAAGACACAGGGTATATCAGTTTGCTAAGGCTGTCACAACAACTTAAGCCATCACAGACTAGGAGGCTTAAACAACAGAATATATTTTCTTCCAGATCTGGAGACTGGAAGTCTTTGGCTTGTAGACGGCCATCTTCTCCTTTTAAGTCATCACATGGTCTTCCTTCTACGTGTCTGTGTCCGAATTCCCTTTTCTTATAAGGACAGCAGTCTAATGGATCAAGGCCCATCCCAATGACTTCATTTTAACTTAATTACGTCTTTAAAAACCAATCTCCAAAATGGTCATATTCTAAGGTACTGGGGATCAGGACTTCAACATATGAACAATTCAGCACATACACTGGGTTAATAAATTTATGAAACAGGATTTAAAAAAAAAGATTTATTTATTTTTTTAAGCATTTGCTTGTTCTCTCTTTTTTTTTAATTTTGACAGAGAGAGAGAGAGAGAGAGAGTGTACAAGTAGGGGAAGCAGCAGGCAGAGGGAGAGGGAGAAGCAGGCTCTGCTCAGCAGGGAGCCCAATGCAGGGCTCGATCCCAGGACCCTGGGGATCATGACCCGAGCTGAAGGCAGATGCTTAACGACTGAGCCACCCAGGTGCCCGTTTATTTATTTGACAGAGAGAGTAAGAGAGAGTGCGCATGCACCTGGGGGCAGGGAGCCTGACCCAGGGCTCAATCTCACAACCCTGAGATCATGACCTGAGTCGATATCAAGAGTTGGATGCTTAACCAACTGAGCCACCCAGGTGCCCCTGAAACAGGATTTTAAAAAAAACAGCTCATAGATTATTCATCTTTACACCACTGTAATTTAAAAATGACAGGAAACTATCAAGAGGTAAACTTAGCAGATACCGTACTTACATAATGGGAATTTGATACAGCCCTTGGGAGAGAAAAGGTCAGGTTTTTATGCACCACCCACTTACCCATCCAGTATTCAGTGAGTATCTTCCATGTGCTAGTAAGCACTGTAGCTAAACAGGAGAGGAAACCAGAAAAGTCGATCAGGAGCAGATGGTGAATAGCTTTGAAAGTGAGACCTGATCTGACAGGCAGCAGGAAAGACACTAAAAGACTTTAGGAGTAAAGTAAGAATACCATGAGAAGTTTTAAAAAAATAATTGCTAAAGTTAAAGCATATAAGATGCACTTCAGACAAGAAAGAAGAAGGAAGATACTGCTGTACGTTAACTAATGGCAGAGGTGCTACCAACTTGTAATACCATTTTTTTTTTTTTTTAAGATTTTATTTGACAGAGAGAGAGCGTGTGAGAGCACAAGCAGGGGGAATGGCAGAGGAAGAGGGAGAAGCAGGCTCCCTGCTGAGCAGGGAGCCCAATGCAGGGCTCGATCCCAGGACCCCAGGACCATGACCTGAGCCGAAGGCAGATGCCTAACCAACTGAGGCACCCAGGTGCCCTGTAATGCCTTTATTTATTTATTTATTTATTTATTTATTTATTTATTTGACAGAGAGACACAGCGAGAGAGGGAACACAAGCAGGGGGAGTGGGAGAGGGAGAAGCAGGCTTCCCGCTGAGCAGGGAGCCCGATGCGGGGCTCGATCCCAGGACCCCGGGATCACGACATGAGCCGACGGCTGACGCTTAACGACTGAGCCACCCAGGCGCCCCTGTAATGCCATTTTTAAAGCAGAATGGCCAAGTCTTTTCGTGGAGGACAAGGGATTGTGGACGACTCCAGGATATTTAATAGTTAGTATGGGCAACTAAGTAAATTACACTTCTTGAGGAAAGAAGCGTGCAATCCTGAATGTCTGTCAAAGTGGAGTGGAGCTAGTACGCAGCAGAAAAGACATTTAAAATGAGAAGATGGGAACAGAAAAAGAGATGCAAAAGGAAGTGTGAAAGAAGCAAAGAAGAAAACCAGGTGTGAGGAATGCCACAGGAGAAAGAAAAAGAGAAAATTTCCTTAAAAGAGGTGCTTGTCCTTTGGGAAAATGATGCAAGAGAGCTCAAGTAAGATAAGGTCTAAAAAGAGACTGGACTTCGTTACTAGGTACTCTGTATACTGCAGTGCAACTAGATACCTGTCTCAACCTACCAGCCTGTGGAGCTTCTCTCGGGCAAGGACTATTTGTCTGGGGTCTAGTGCACTTCCTGTTGTACAGCAGGTGCTCAAAAGGACAAGTGAACTTTGGGGCAGCCAAATAATCCTGTACTGTGATGTGAGAAGAGATTAAGGGATTTCTGTGTTAACAGATGAATAAAGTTTGGCAGTAAAGGAAGACAGACATGGGAGTAGATCATGGGAAAGAGAGCTAAAGAGCCTCGTTTATTTGCACAGAGGATAAGAGTAGCCTGAAATCAAGGTGACATAATGGAGGAAAAAGAACATGGACCCAGGGATCAGACAGATCTGGAACCACCCTATATATGGATCTTGAGACAATCCTTTCAAGTCTTGGATTTCTCTTACCTCTTAATTAGGAATCAGGAACACCCACTTCAGTGTTGTGAAGACTTAATTAAATTATGTTTGTGTTTCACTTCGGCAGGTAGTGGATGTTCACAATTTTTTATTCTTTTCCTTTTATCTTTAGCATACAGCCTTGAACATGCTTGTGGACTAAGAAGAAGGAGCCAGTGGGGAAACACAAATCACAAACACTAAGAGAAAGCGAGTAACAGATTTCATTTGAGAAAATCATTCTCTAGGGCAAAAACTAGAGAGGAAGGAAGACCAGCTGGGAAAGCACAACAGTCTTTACCAAGTGTCAAAAATGCCTGCAGGGCTGGACAAAGATCTGAGGAAACCCCCAAAAAGAGGACAACAGGAAGTGGTGAGGACCATGGTGAAGTAGACAGTACAAGCCCCAGGTGAGAGGAAGCTGCTACACAGCGCCAGATGACTGTGGCCACGTGAGAGAGCAAGTCCAAGTGTTTAAAGAAAAATTAGAAATCTAGATTTTTTTTGGTGACATGTTTTCTAGTTTTAAAACAATGCATAGACCAAATAATACATCAGCCTAAAGCGATGACTTTGAACTTCTATTTAATGCAAAGGAGGTATTTTAAGACATAAAAATAAAAGTACTTCTGTGATTCACAATATTTGGGGGTCCAGTGCAACTCCCAGATTTCTACTTGAGGGATGAAATATGGCCCTTTCAAGCAGGACAGAGGATGGAAAAAATAACAAAAGAGAGAGGAGAAAGTAAAGGATTCCATTTTGATGTGCTAACCCAAAGCATTTACGATCCCAAAACCTTGGGCTCTACACCTGAGATTAAAAATGAGGCTCTGCTACTAACTGAATGGCTTTGGGAAAGTTAGTAAATGTATCTAACCTTAGTTTCCTCACTTACAAGTAGAAAATGCTAACGGTATTTGCCTCACAAGTGTTGCTGAGAAAAATAGATGGAATGAAGCAACAAAGCACCAAGCGGTCCACCACAGAGAATGAGTAGCCGTCCTTGTTGCTGTCACTGCACACTTATCACTGGGGTGCCTGGATATATAGGTCTGCAGCTCAGCAGCCTGACAGGGAAACATCCACATGGAGGAATCACTGTGTAGATTTTAGGAGAAACCATGGAAATGAAAGGGATTATCAAGAAGACTAAATAGAAACCAAAAAGGACCAAGGATAGAACTGTGGAGAATACCATATTTATGGGGCAGCTAGAGGAGTCTAGAAAGAAGAAGGACAAGCATTAAGAAGACAAACAAAAGAAAATACCCCAAAAGTCCAGGTAGGAATTTCGAGATCTGTCAGATGCTACAGAGAGGTCAAGCTACGTAAGGATTGAGAAGTGTACACTGGATGCAGGGACTGGGTCACTGGGGACTTTAGCGAAAGCAGAGACATGCACAAAATACTGACTCTAAAATATCCAGACCTTTGTTTGATTAATTGTTTCAACAAGATGGAGCAATAATAGGAAAAAAACCAGACACATACCCCAAAGTTCCATAGGCTCTCCAACTAACTGCTCAATTTCAGCTCAAAATCACTCATGAATGTTTAGCCCCATTGAATTGGGACCCAATGCTCCTGTGACTGCTACATTTCTCTGTGTCAGCAAGGAGAAGGCAATCAATGAGCTGTCAACAACTAACTTAGGCGTCTAGTGGCTCTTTCTCTATGAAGAAGTTGATTGTTTTGAAAAAGCAATTATGGTTGATACAAAAGGCAGAATTTGGTCCCTACCCGTATCATTTTCAACATGCTTTAACATAAAATTTTAAATATTATAACATACCTCATTTCTTTCAAACAGTATTATATACATATGCAATTACTCCAAGTATTTCATTTTATTGCTCGAGGGCAAAGTCAAGGTCTTCTCCTCCTCCAATTATCATTATTGCCTTATAGCTATCATTTCACTGGGAGGGGAGATCACAGGAGCTAAGGATATTAATGGGCTGAGTCATTCACACACTTTGAATCATGTGAGAATCTAATATAAAATTAGTCATTCTTGTTAACTAAACCAAGACTCAGATGGATTTACTCTCTGAAACAGCCACTGTTACATGTTTGGCTCCCAAAATAACACATACCTGATGATTTACATTTTGGAGATCACACAGCCTTTGGAAGTTTATTATGGGCACACAGTAGCGATAAGCAATTTGCTATGTGTTCTGCTCAGTACACTAAGTACTCCAAGCTCTAATTCACACTCAGCTTGATCTAAGGCTACAGGACCTGCTTTCATGCTGAGAATCCAGAGGGAATTACCTCGATTGGTCCTAGAACATTCATTCAACAAATATTTGCTAAGTCCCACTGGGTACCAGGCATTATGCTAAGCACTGAGACATTTATGGAAGTTGGCCCACACTTATGACACACCACCAACCTAACTGGTCATGCACAAGGTAAATTTATATAGGCCAACACTGTCTCCACCTTTATATAGAAAAAAGCTTGGTAAAGTTTTTATTGAAAGGCATGTCCAGGCCAAGAATCATTACGCTTTCACTGGGTATAACCTAATTGCATGTACATATGGAGACACGCTAGATTTCCTACAGAGTTTACTACACTGTCTTTGCCCTGTTTAAAACACACACACACACACACACACACACACACACACACACACACACACACACACACACACACACACACACACACACTAATGATGACCAGCATGGATTATAGCCTTCAGCTCATGCCAGTTTCTGTTGTCAATTGCACAATCTGTAATGAACTCTGTTGGACCCAATTATTTGTAGTTGAGTGAGTTTCCTAGTGCCATTATTTAGTTTGACTTCTGACAAAACACTTAAGAGAGAATACTTCCTTGTTGAGCATTATGACACATCGAATGGACTTCATAGTTTGCCAAGGTGTTGCAATACACCATTATTGAGCAGCTGCCTACCAGACATGGAAACACCTCTCTTCCTTCAAGGCTTTCAGAAAAATTTTGAAAATAAACTTAAACATGTGTGAGAGTGCTGTTGGTCTAGTTCTAATGGACTAGTCCTGCTAGAATAGACAGTTGTCTAACAGATGGCAACTGAATGAGGCAACTTGCCATGTATGTGCATCTGTTACTAAACATTCATGCTGTTGAAAATTACTCCAATAAATTTCTCATGGCACCGTTCCTACTACAGGATTATGATCAACAGGAATGACTTATTTATTTATACAGAATATAGCATTAGATTCCCATATGGGGGATGCTGGGGGACCAACCTACTGATTTTGCCTCTTGAGTTTACTTTTTTAAAATTTGTTGGCGGAAGTCACGGAAACATGCATTATTTATTCATTCGTCCATTCAATAAATATTTACTGAATGCCTACCACACACAGGCACTAAGCTGGGCACTGGAGATGTGATAGTGAGCAGACTAACCTGCACCCTGCTGTTCTCATGGGGTTTAGGGTCTAGTGGAGGGAACCAGCATTATCCTAACAGTCAAATACACTATCACCAACTGTGCTAAGCGCTGTGAAGGAAATGTATCAGATACAACATGAATATTGAGGACATCATTTCATAGGCAATCTTTTGAAGCACTGCTCAATTTAAACACAAGTCACACTCCTGGGAGGGTAAGAGGACACTGATTATTGTTATTCACAAACACTGGACTCGTAGAGCACCTTTCATGGGGGTGGTTCAAAGTATCATTATCCCAATTTTAAAGATGTGAGGAATGGGCAGCTAACAGTAGTTAAGCATCTGGTCCAAGGTCACACTGAGTCAATGACCAATGGTTTGAACTCATTTGAATCCCCTTTCAACTTAATTTTGCTTTGCTTGTGCCTCCAAGTAACAACTCAGAATGAACTTTTATACTCCATCTTCACTTTATGAAGACATACTTGATTGCATGCATGTATCCTCAAATCTTTAGTGGTCATTTGTTAGTTCTTGTATGAAAACACACTTATTCTGAATTTGAAATTGCCCTTCTCGTCTGCCATGCCTTTGTCATCCACAGAATTACTAAACGCCTTTTTTATCTTTATGGTATTTCACTCAAGATTTTGCAGTGAAAAAAGTACAGCAATGGGTTGATGCTAACGGGATTTTCTGATCTTACCAAGTACCCCATTATCCAGAAAGATGATCTTCCAGAATGCTAAATCATTTACCGGAAATTCAGTTCCAGTGCTAAATGGGAGACAACACCTCATGAGGTAAGAGTAATGTCCCATAGGATGCCTGTAACTAATGAATAACATGAATAACATTTTTTCTCCAGTAGCCAGAACACGTGGGCCGGGAAGCAAGGGACAAGTACACATGTTCTCCCTGTCATCACACCTAATGACCAACTTGCATTCCCCCCTGCCCCCGCCACCATGGCTGCAACTCTAGTTCTGCTGATTTAACAGTCTCCAGTACCCAAGAGAAGAGTGATTTCACCAAGGGACTCAACAAAGCCTAGACTGATCTGGAAGCTTAAACTGCAACCTAACAATTTTGAGCTCCTCGTGACACTGAAAAGACAGACAAAAAATGAGGTTACAGAACTGGTTGGAACAATGAATCTTGATTATCAAGGGTAAAGAGTAAAGAGGATGGCTGCTCTCGAGTGAGAAAAGGGAGGTGTGCGTCAGGGGCATGAAACACCTCCTGGGTTTGCCATTTCTAATGGTAAAAGATAATGGAAGTCAGAAATAACTCCATACAGGCAGGACCGTCAAGAACACAGATACCCCAGGAATGAATATCGAGGTGTTCCAGTCAGATAAAAACCTACAATCAGCTGAGAGTTGGCTGAGGGCAAAGAAAACATGGAGCGGGTCATGGAGAAAAGGAGTTAAAAATACCAACTATGGGTTCAGGACCAATGGTGAAAGCTAAGACGGAAGTATCCATGCATGTGTCTTCCTTAGTTTGATACATATATATTTATGTTTTTAACTGATTTCTCTCTTTTCTCCTAATATTTTATAAAAAGTTGGAGTACCATAATGGAACAGTAACAACAACAACAAAAAAATGAACATGGCCCAAATATGCTGGACTTGGCAACAGTAACTAATAAGATGTTTGATCGTTCTACCTTTTGGGGAAAGAGAGAGCATGTGATGAGATGAGCGAGAGTTGCAGTATGTTAGTAGGATGCATTTTGTTATTGTTCCCACTGTTTGCGAATTTAAGTCTGGAAGAAAAGTGTACTCAGAGGTTGAGCAGCCAAGCTCACTGGTCTAGAACCTTTTGAACACTGTTCCTATGTTTGGGGACTCTCCCACCTTATGAGAAACACCTCACCAGGGCAGAACCAGAAATTTGCTTTCTTGGCCTCCCTTGCAGCAAGAACACAAGACGTCATGTTGGTCCTTGGCCTGGAACTTCAATTCTTCAGAAAGACATAAGGAGGTACAGTGTAGAAAGTGCCAGCATAGCCCCTGGAACCAGATTACCTAGAGATTTGACCTTCAAATCTCAGCTCTGTCTCCCACTAGCTGTGTGATCTTGGGCAAGTTACTTAACCATTCAGTAACTCCATTTCCTCATCTAAACTCTACCCAGGCCAGAGGGTGTTGTGAATATTGAATGAATTAATATATTTAAAGAATTTAGAGCTTTGAAATTCAAATACAGTAGCCACTAGCCATATGTAGGTTTGTTTGTTTCGTTTGGTTTTTTAAGATTTACTTATTTTGGAGGGAGGTGGAGAGGAAGGGGGGAGAGGGAGAGAGAGAGAGAATCCTCAGGCAGGCGCCAATACGGGGCTCGATCCCAGGAACCTGAGATCACGACCTGACCCGAAATCAAGAATTAACAGACCGAGCCACCCAGGTGCCCCCACATGTGGTTATTTAAATCTAAATTAAAATTAAATAAAATTTAAAATTTAGTTCCTCAGTCACACTGTCACATTTCAAATGCCAGTAGTGAGAGGCTACTTTTCTCGACGGTGCAGATGTAGAACAGTTCTACTTTCTGCAGGAAGCTCTACCAGAACGTGTTAACTTACGGAATCCTTCCTGGCACTCAGGATGCACTCAGGTGATACTGCTACTGTCACAATTACCAGTATTGTTATCACCACACTGTTGTTGCTGTTGTTACTTTATATTACATCCCCAGAACTTATATATCTGATATCTTGAAGGTTATACCTTTGACCACCTGCAACTAATCCCCCCTACCCGCCACCCCTCTCCCTCACATTATCATTATTATTACAAAAGCAAATTTAATATTCAGCTGAATTTAAGGTCTGGAGGAGGAGACAGACAAGTGAAAAGCAACTAAATGTCGTTGGATAAGAATCAGCAGCAGCAACTGCTCTTAATTCATAATTTATTATGGGCAAGGTACTGAGCTCAGCACTTCACATGACTTATTTTAGTTAATCCCCCCCCTCCAAACAAACACACAACCTGAGAGGTAAGAACTAACATATCCCTACATTGCAGATTAGGAAACTGCGGCTAAGGAGTGGTGTAACTCCCTCCCAGAGCTCGCCAGTGTTGGGGCTGGGGCTCACTGTACTGGCGGGTCTGTTAAACTTCTAAGTCCATGACTTAACTACTACCCTAGACTTCACCAAATACTTACTGAGTGCCCACTAGGGGCTGTGCACTGCTCCAGATGCCGGCAAAACAGTAGTAAACGAAAGAGACCAAGTCCCTGACCTCACAGAGTTTACATTCTAATTGGGAAGATCAGTAACAAAATAATAAAATAATTAACCAGATGATAATGAGTGCCATGGAGAACAATTAAACAGGGTGGCGGAGGTGAGCTCATCTATGGTGGATGGTCAGGGAAGGTTTCACTGAGAAAATGACGTCTGAACAGAAGTAAAAGCAGATGAGGTGAGAAGTAATGATGGACGGAGGGTGCGACAGGTCAGGGAGGCCAGTGTGTGACCTTTAAGCTTTATTCAGAGAGAGATGGGAAGGTTTGGGCAGGAGTGAGAAGATCTGATTTTCTGTTTAAAGGAGCACTCTGGCTGTTATGAGGAGATCAGATTTTAGGGAGGAATGGCAGAAGCAGGAGACCAAGTAGATGCAGGTCCCTGCAGTCATCTACACAAGGGTGACGGTGACACGGATCAGGGTGACGGCAGCAGACGAGTCGGAGGCGGTCACATTCTAAATACATTCTGGAGGTAGAAACAACAGTGTTTACTGGCGGGCTGAACACGGGCTGTGACACAAGGAAGGAACTCAGCACAACTCTGGTTTTGCCTTGACTGAAGGAAATAGTATAGATGCCGTCTTCTGAGGTGGACAAGTCTGGAGAAACAGCTGGTTTGGGAAAAGAAAAAAATTAAGAGTTCAGTTTTGGAAGACTGCATGTGAAATGCCAGTGGGAAGGAAATAAAGTGGAAATGGGAAGACAGCTGTATCTGTGAGACATGGCTCTAGAAAGAAGGCAAGGGTGTAGCTACACATGCTATGAAAAATGATTAAGGGCTTTGTGTTAGAGGAGCGCATGAGAGTAATACACCTCCAACACATCAGGCCACGTCAGGGAGGGCTGTTAAAAAGGAGCCACGCTAAGTCCATCAGGGGGTAGGAGGGCGCTAGCTAAATTTCAAAGTGAGAGAAGAGCACCCCCAGTAGAAAGAATAACATGTACTGAGGCCAGAGATGTGAGAACATTCCAAGAACTAGCATAAAAGAATGGTAAAAAGTGAGACTACAGAGTTAATAAGCAGGGGTATATACCAGGTAAAGAAGTTTGAATTTAATCCTAAGAGTAATAAGGAATAACTGAAGAAGGTAAAGCTGTGTAAAGAGCGAGCAAAATAACAAAAATTTAGAATGCAGAAAGATCGCTTGGGCTACCAGACAGAAAACCCTGGGAGGGAGCAAAACACTACAGCAAACTCAACATCGGAGACTTAAGGCCCAAGATGGGGATGAGACCGGTGAACCCACCTGAGAGTTGGTCAAGTCTGGAGATGGAGTGCATGCTGGGAGGAGCTCAGAGGAGGAAGGAGGACCACCAGCGTTCCGGTATGGGAAGCTGAGTGGATGTTATTGCCATTTACCAAGTTCTCGCACCCCAGAAGGAAAACATGGGGGAAAGTTCTCCCTGACGCCTGCTGAATTTAAGAAGCACTCGCAAGCGGGGATGTCAGTGTGATCCCTGGACAAGCGTCCGGGCACAGAAATAAGGATTTGGGCCTCAGCAGCACAAAGACGGTGATTCAAGTCATAAGCATAGAAGCTATCTCTCAAGAAGAAGAGTGTAGTGTGAGAAGAGAAAAAGGTCAAAGAACAAGTAGGAATACAAAGATTTAGTGGATGGAGAGACGTAAGTAGGGCTCACCAAGGAGACTATGGAGAAGCAGCCAGGAGCAAGAACAAACAGACATGTGTGGTCATAAATGGAACTTAACACTTCAGGAGGGAGGGGGTTATCAATGGCAGGAAAGTCAAATAAGAAAATGACCGAACAACAGGCCCTGAGCTTTTCACAAGGTGTGTAACCTTGAGCAAGTCACGTAACTGTCAGCCTTAGCTTCCTCACCTCCCCAAGAACGTTACGTTATCCTCCGCAAAGACTGTCGTGAGGACACGCGGTGCTGTGTATACAGCGCCAGGATGGCATCAGACACACTCGGCACTAAAAAAAATGCTCTGTTTTCATTGCCATGCATGTCAACAGGTCACGGTAAGAGAGAGAGCGGAGGTGGGAAGCATGAACCAGTGGAGCCGGTAACCACGAAGAAAAATGTCCAGATTGAAAAAGAGCAAGTGGCAGAAAAGAACGAGTCCTTTCCCTTTTCTTCCGCCCCTCTCCCGTTGTTGTTTTTCTCCCTCCTTCTGAAGGCAGCTGAGAATGCAGTCATTCCCACGAGCCTGTCAAAGGGACCTGTTCACATTATTTTAGAGTCAACCCAAAGAACTGTGTTTTTGCAGCCTTTCACCACAATCATGAGTTTGTGATCTGGAGGCAATGCTCTTAAGAAGGGCAGCTTAAATCCATGAGCAGTCCACACAGAGATAAATAAATGTCCCACAGAAATTAAATCTATCAATTAGTGATTTCAAAAATCCTTCTAACAGTTTTTGAAATGATAAGCGAGGTAATGCTTATCAAATGAAACATTCTAACTACATGATTAAGGAGAACTTTGAACAACCAAACTGACTTTCAGGTTGGTTTCGACAGTCACAGAGACGTTTCCCAGTCGGCATATGCTTTCCTATCAAGGATTAAGGTACTACCCTTCCTTGCTCTCACCTCCTCAGAGACATGGGGGCAGGTGGAACTGAGAAACTGTCTCCACCAAAGAAGACATCCAAATGGCCAACAGACACATGAAAAAGTGCTCAACATCGCTCGGCATCAGGGAAATCCAAATCAAAACCTCAATGAGATACCACCTCACACCAGTCAGAATGGCTAAAAATAACAAGTCAGTAAACGACAGATGTTGGCGAGGATGAACCCTCCTACACTGTTGGTGGGAATGCACGCTGGAGCAGCCGCTCTGGAAAACAGTATGGAGGTTCCTCAAACCGTTGAAAATAGAGCTACCATATGATCCGGCAATTGCACTACTGGGTATTTACCCCAAAGATACAAATGGAGGGAAGACATGAACAGACATTTTTCCAAAGAAGACATCCAAATGGCCAACAGACACATGAAAAAGTGCTCAACATCGCTCAGCAACAGGGAGAAACTGTCTCCAACACTTGCATTTCTAACATAAGAAACACTGCGTTCTACATACAAGAGTTCATGGATTTTTTTTTTTTTCCACGTTATGGTAAGAACTAACATATCCCTACATTATAGATTAGAAAATTTTACTTCGCTTCAGGTTTCTGCTCAAACGTCAATGAAGAAGGAAATTAATGAAAATTCACAATGCTAGACCAAATTAGTCTCTTTGACTTTCTAATTCTCTCAATGCAACTCTCAATACACAAAGCCCATATTATATGCCCTTCCCTGCCTGCTTATTCTGTGGTACAGCCATCAAATTCAAGGTTCCCGGAATAGCCCTAATTACTGAGGACCTCAATTTTCCGATACACATTTAGATAAGCTTCCCTTTCCTATACAAGTCAGCGGTGGTTGGTGATACCCGGGCTATCTGGTGGTAAAGAGGCACCCCGCTTTAGAATCTGAACAGTGACAGAAGCATTCCTTGCCCTAGGGTTTGTGTGAGTGTGTGGAGGGGAAACGGCAGGAGGAGGGGCATATGTACTTGGTGTTAGCTCTCCTGAAGAAAGCACACTTGAGAGGAGAATGGGGAATGCCAAGTTTCATGGTAGCACATTCTCTCTGGGCATTTGGAACCAGGAAGACCAGCCTTTAAGAGATGGCACCAATGGGAGCAAGAGCATCCCTGTCACCGTAACACATCTCCTCTGGGTCTTCCGGTCACACCCTCTGTGAACTAGAGGACCTGAATGACCGAAAGAACGAATTCACCATTTCTGTTGTCATCTAAAAGAAAGGGAAATGCCAGTTGTTTTCTTCCTTCTGTTCTTGCTGAGTAGCCATCAGAAAACCTATTTAGTAGGACTGAGGGAACTAAAAAGAAGGCAAAATATCTATTTTGGAAATAATATGCTTTTCCCTCTAAATCCATAACCTCTAACATTCTTAACTACCACAAAGATTCTGATAAATAGAAGGTCTGACTGCAAATCCCTTGTCTTTATACCATATTACATAACTACAGCATGGAATGAGGGCAATCCATGGGTATGTAGCTGGATCTTTCCCCCAGTTACCACATCTCACCCAACACAATAAAGACTGGAATTATTAATACTCCAGTAGTGCATTAATGCTCCTTATCCTTACGGGTTCCATTCACTCTGGTCTAGCAGCCTATCAAATTCTCTGATGCTGCCTTCTCTATAATTAATATGGCCTCCTAATATGTGAAATTACTTCCCACTACTAAAGCTATCAAATTGCCTTTCACCTTCCAATTCATCTCCTATGAGAAAGGTTTCCTGACTAAATGAAAATCAATTTCATCCATCACAAAGCTAATCAAAAAGCCACTATATGCAGGAAAATTAAAACAATAACCAAGACAAAACCAGTCAGACGCTTCATAGTCTATAAAATACTTTTTGGAACAATTTACATAATTTGATTCTCACTGCCCAGAGAGATTAAATAACTTCCCTGAAACAAACACCTAACAGGGGGCAGACCTGAGGCTACAGGGTAGCCACCAAGTCTGGAAACACAGATAATGCTATTTATAGCATGAATATAATATTACAATGCAGTGTAGTATTATATAATTAAGCCACGTATTGTGTGTGCACTTACATTCCCAGACTTGGTGGCCACCCTGTAAAACCCAGCTCTTCTAGCCATAACTTATTTCCGTTCATTCTCCCATACATTTTGCTCTGGAAGTGCTCTTAAAGAAGGGAGCAGTCAATGGAAAATACCACCCGACATTGAGATGATATTTAAACATTTATAAACCAGCTTTCATACTCTGTTTCCCAACTTAATTTCACAACAACCTTGTGCACGGAGATTAAAAGAGGCAATTACTCTGAATACGTACTATGTGAAACCTCACTTCCTGTGAAGGCATGAAGCATTTTACTTATATTATCTCATTTAATCCTTGTAACAGCCCTACGATGTGTTACCCTCATTTTACAGGTAGGGAAATCGAGGCTTTCAAGAAGACAAGTCACTAGCCCAGTGTCATCCATTACACAGCGGAGAAGCAAGGGTGAGGCTGGGTCTCCTGATTCCAACTGCAGTGTTCTTTCCACTATCCCAGTGAACATTCTTTACATGTTCCATAAAATGCCACACACTGACCACGGAGAGACTTCTCCCTCAGTGCTTCTAAAAAAAAAAATTAATCACGAACAAATCTATAGGCTAATCTGGCAAGAAGAAAAAAAGTTACTCTACCTGAGTTAAAGACAACTGAACAAGCGCTGGTGATATGTCGGCTAGGTTTACTTTTGTTATGGAAAGGACTGGATATTTTAATAATATAAACATAAAACATCTGTAACAACTGGAAAAAAAGATTTACCTCATTATTATTTCAAATTCCTAAAATTCCTTCATATTCATACCGCTGCCACTTTTAAATTATAACACAGACAAAATTAAGAGTCAATAATACTGGGCCCTCTAAAGTTTCCTTTTTTTCTGATAAAACAGTTACATACAACAAGATGCTTTTCCTCAAGCAGTTCTTTATTACTAACAGAATTCCTCCCTTTTGCAAGTCAGGTCAATGTGAAGAGTCACTTTTTGTTTAGACTAAATGTCCCAAACCTTTACCTCTGGGCAGCTGGTAGTAAGACAGGTGTTAAAACCAGAAGCGTACTTTATAAGGGACACTAGACAAAAGCATTCTTAATCCCAAGAAATCTACAACTCAAAGTAAACTCCGTGAACTCCATCTGTCTTGAGGCACGATAACAGCCTTCAATTACAGGTCAAAATGCCAAGCTTCAGAGCTACTTGGAGGGCTTAGTCAAAGAAGCATGTGGCTCTTGATCCCCAGATCCTGAGTTCAAGCCCCACATGGGGTAGAGAGATTACTTAAATAAATAAAACTTCTAAAACAAAAACAAAAACAAAAACACCAGAATAACCTCTTGAGAATAACCCTGTGACCTGGGCACGTACCCTAACCTCCCTGAGGCTCAGAGTCCATCACATCTACCCTTCCTAATTGGAGGGTTGCTGTGATCATTAAAGAGGTCAAGGAGCCCAGAGGGCTTCTCACCCCTCACTTGGGGTGAAGGAAATTGGTTTCAGACTTTTAGTCAAAGGGCCAGGGGACTGACAGGGGACTGACCAGGGCACTGACCAGGGGATGTTTCCAAATCTGGTTTAAGCAAAGCATCAATAGCCCTGGGCAAATATCAAATAACCGGGGAAGCCAGAAGAGAAATAAATTCATTATTGTCCAGACTGAGGCTCAATCTTCCAGAACATTTTAAACACAAAATGATACCCATACTACAGATGGGCTTTGTTATAACTTTATACAATTTGGATCACAATTAACTATTTATGATTAAATCATTTTTTAAAAATTTTGCCTACACTGGAACCCTAGCCCCTGAATGTTACTTATAGAGGAGATGGTGTTCCATGATTCAATTCAGAAATCCAAACACGTGGAATGTATCTTCCTCTTCCAGCTCTAAGAGCTAACAGAGACTCCCTTCCCATCTTTTTTTGCAGAATCAGGAAATGACCTTCACTCTTTAGTCCTGTGGCCATTTGGACATGAAATGTCAGATAGGAACTGTCAGGATATAATAACTTATAGAACTACTTTTCACCTTTTTTGGGGGGAGAGGTCCACAACACATTCCTGTTTATAATCTCATTTTATTTACCACTACCCAGTGAGGTATGCGGGACAAATACTATTATCACTCTGATTTTAGAAATAAGGAAGCTGGAGTACAGAATTAGCCTGACTTTTCCAAGGTCACCGCATGGCAGAATGAAGATTAGAAGCCAGATCTTTATTTCCCAGACCAACATTCTTATCAATCAAACACCAACTGCTCAGGAAAGGGGGAGAAAGAAGTAAAGGTGATTGTGATTTATTCAGACTTTATTTTTAGACTAATTTGGTCTAGCGTTGTGAATTTTCATTAATTTCCTTCTTCATTGTTGATGAGTTAGTCACTAACACGATCAGATCAGAAATTATAAGTTGTTTTAAATTATTTCCTCATTGTTAAATATAGATATTCAACTCTAAGTGTTTCATAATGAAGTGACTCAGGGACTGAGCGAGCCCCATCTACATGAGTCACTTGTTGAACTGTTACAAGAGATTTATGCAAAACTCTTGGGAGGTGGGCGGGGAGGGGAGACAGAAATAAACATTTACCAAAAAGATGACTAAATTAAGGACAAAAAGTGAATGTAAAACTTTACACATTTTTCCTTTCCAGTTTAGGCTGTGGGATGAGAAAATAAATGTGAGGGAACAAGACACAAGCGACCCCTTACCATTAATACTGGGTTCGGGTGGTTTAGAAGGGCTCACTAATTCAAATCACCGTATAGTGGGCATTTCTGTGGTAAGAGAAAGAGATTAAAAGTTAACAGGAGGGAATGCCAAGACCATGCCTTTATATGGCACTTTTCCCTCCCCAGTGCTTTCACATGCAGTATCTCAGGGTATAATCAAGAAATTACTCCGAGATAGCAAGGGACAGATACTACTGAGTTCAGGTTGCAAACCTGTCGAAGGTCACATGGCTACTGAGGAGATAAGTGCTAAGAAACCTCATTCAATCCAATTAAATTAACAGGAAGGAATTTACCATTGTAATGGGATCACACACGTTTTACACCACAAAGGTGAAACACCTGAATTCCCTATTCCGGCAGAGCAATCCCATTAGCATTACAGAAAATGTGGGAGGACATATCCTAATTTCATCTATATTATTTACTGGCGCTTTAAGTAATATCTTTAAGAATTTCTTCTAAGAAAACACTGCATATGTTGTTTCTGCTGGGGCTTTTTAAAACACGGTGTAACCACACTTTACTCATCAAATTTAATCTCTGATTTTACAAGAGGGATGCTCCAAGCACACCCAAGATTTAGTCCATTTAAAGTTCTTACTTTATATTTCATGTGACATTTTTGGCTTGTTACATGTTGCGGACTAAAATAAACCTCGGGGCAACAGAGAGTAATGTGATGGGTAGAGAGGGTTTGTTCCTCGGTACGAGTAACATTCCAAGAACCACAAACAGCTGAGGTAATGAGAAGGCGGCCGCTGAAGCCCGGGAGACCCTGGGTGTCAGCCGAAGGGAAGGTAGAAAGCACACGAGTCAGGGACGTATGGAGATCACTTGTGTGGGATGCCATCATATTAAACTATTTCTGGTTATTGTGTCCAAGTTTAAGTAACAGTGATTCAGTCTTTCTAAATATCACTTTCTATTAGAAGATAATTAAATGATTACTTTAAGATGAAACAAAGGATAGAGGCGCCTGGGTGGCTCAGTCGGTTAAGGGCCCTCTGACTCTTGGTTTCAGCTCAGGTCATGATCTCAGGGTCCTGGGATCAAGCCCCATGTTGGGCCCCCACACTCAGCGGGGAGTCTGCTTGAGAGTCTCTCCCTCTGCCCCTCCCCCCTCCCTCCCTCTAAAATAAATAAATAAATCTTTTTTTTTTTTTAGATGAAATACAGGATAGAGACTGTTCACAACTGACCACATTACTCTAGCCCATGAGAAATGAACACAAGGATTTTCACTGTTTTAAAGAATGCTGTATTATGTGACATAAAAAATTTTCCTAAAAAAAAAAGCCCAGAAAGAAATGAAATTCAAAAGCTCCAGTGGTTAAAAATTTGAGTTGGTCAGGACACAAAAGAATGAAAGATACAGGGCCACTATCACCAGAAGCTTGATGCTTTAAGAAACAGAATAAAAAGTTTACTCTCAGTGATAATTCACTGTGCATTGGCGCCACGTCAGAACAAAAGAGCTCTTCCTTACCAATACAATCGCAAATTCGCATAGGGCTTGAAAACATAAAACCCGTTATTTATATTCTCTCCCCTATCCTCTTTCTATTCTCTCACTTGTCAACAATTTATGGGGAATCACACATTTGAAATATAGCTGACAACTTGCATATGACACATCAGAGCAATAAATCCAATGCATTTTCCTCTCCTGGTATTTTTTCAAATGGGTGCTACTAATAAACACAAATTCCTTGAAGATGGAAATGCAGCTCATGGACTATTTCTCTGCGCACAGGTATATAATTATGTTATTTATTGAACTGTCTTGCTGACATCTTTAAGTGATTTTTTGGTTATCTAAAAAAACATCAAAAGTTATTCCTGAATTACCAAAGTTTTTACTCAGCTGTCTGGTTCTTAGCTCTAGTACGAATCCCCCTCATCACCACTAACTAGCATAGGTGAAATATAATCTCTTTCCTGTTGCTACAGACATTGTATAGACTTAGTGATGAGGGAACTTCAAACCCAACCGGCCAACGCCATGCTGCTCGCTGGCCTCTGCATGGACTCCGTCCCTGCAATTCCACCCAACGCTTCCTGGTCACACCACTATGAGGACTAAGCTCCGCTCAACACCCACTCTGTGCCCACCACCACAAGACCCCTTTTAAGGAGAGAGGCCCTGCCTTCAACCTCTGAAGAAACAATCTCTGGCCTTTCCCAGTGGTGGTTTTCTACTGTCTCATCTCCTCTCTGAATTTTAACTCAAACTTCCTTTTCAGATGCTATTTAAATTTGATCAAAGGAAAGGACTTCTCCTTTACAGAAATGCCCTGCGCCAAGTTATAAATTAGTACAACTATTCCAGGTGCTCTCATGCTATCATTTTCCTTCATTACCAGAACTCTACAACCTGTACTATCATTTCCACTTTACGAAGAAACTGAGGCTCAGGGCTAGAACGGAGAAAAGCCAGAATTTAAGCAAAGGCTCTTTTCCCCTCACTTTGAATTTCTTAAATATGTTGCTAATGTCTCTGTCAGAGGATTTCACTGTTAATGCTATTTTGTAGCTAATTTTGTAGACACATATCCAGAGGTTTTTGTACCTTCATTAGACCAAGCATACTGCAGGCAGGAACTGAACAACTTAATAGTGAGATTAATAAACAACTGCTTTCAATGCCACACTTTGAAAATGCATTCATTTTACAGTGAACCTTATTAACATTTGGTGATCCAGGCCCCCATTCAATCTAGTTCCCTGCCTCTCTTCCACTGCCCACCAGCACCACTGCTAGGTAATCGGGAATGGCCTCAATCTCAGCTCTTATTTTTAATACTTATTACAGTGAAACAGGTATGCTCACTTTAACAAAAATAATTACCCTCCCCAGGTGGGAAATGTTATAACACTGACTTAAGAAAACAAAAAGAAATACATGGCAGCAATCCAATTTAAATGCTTTAAAAATCTTTTTTTTTTTAAGATTTTATTTATTTATTTGAGAGAGAGAAAATGAGAAATAGAGAGCACGAGAGGGAAGAGGGTCAGTGGGAGAAGCAGACTCCCTGCTGAGCAGGGAGCCCGATGTGGGACTCGATCCCGGGACCCCGGGATCATGACCTGAGCCGAAGGCAGTCGCTCAACCAACTGAGCCACCCAGGCGCCCAAATGCTTTAAAAATCTTACATAATCTATAAGATGCACATAGCACAGAAGAAAGTAGTAGCAGAGGAAAGTAAGGAAAATACACATACTCTGATTTTCCAATAAATTAACATATGGAAGCAGTACCTACTAAAAGAACAGTATACAGGTAAAATCTGGCAAGATTTAAAGTTTGTTAAAGTGAAATTACACAATTAAGCACCATAACAAAAAAATATGGAAGGAGCTAAAGTGACTATCTAAAATAAGGGCTTGATGCTATACATGGACCACACTCAATGGCAGCAATTAATAGGAGGTGGCTATATTAAAGAACACTCACGTCATTTAAATAACACAAGTAATTAGCTGCCGGGACTGCCTGTGGGGCCACTGAGGCCCAGATGTTCAGTGTCTGTCTGGAGTGCGGTCATGAACCAGGTCTTTCAAAGGTCTGGATGCTTTTCTTGCCCACATTGCTGCTTCGTTCCTCCTGCCTATTCTGTACCCTCCTCTCTTCCTTTCCTGGAAAATATTTCCTTCCCTCGGCTCTCCTGAATCAAGGCTCCACGCAGGGGTCTTGTTTACTTCACAGACTCTGAGAGCCAGGCAATCACTGAATATTTTTAAAAAAACTTTTCCTTCCTCTTTTTCACTGTTGGAATAACGCATAGTTTTTTCAGAGGCCTGGCCCTTTCCCGATCTACACAGAAACATCTCCTAGGCCCAT
Source organism: Eumetopias jubatus (assembly GCF_037043125.1). NCBI lineage: Eukaryota > Metazoa > Chordata > Mammalia > Carnivora > Otariidae > Eumetopias > Eumetopias jubatus. Next base: position 123,388,233 of record NW_028274810.1, read on the forward strand.
TTCGGAATTTCAGATAGGGAGTTTGATGCACTCCCCAGTTTCCTGGATGCCACAGAAACTACTGCAGACTGCAGGCCCACCCTCTGTAGCATAAACAGGTAGAGACTATAGAAGTAGTTCCCAAAGTGGGTTCTGTGGAGCATCGGTCCTTCCCCCAAAGAGATTTTCTAGTTAAAGAAGTTTAAGAAATTAGTAAATGTACTTCCTTTGGAAAATCACAATGCATAAAAGCATATTAAAGGCTTTGGAGTCTTTAAGGAAATTCTTTTAATCAAGCATTCCCCAAACTTATTTGACCACAAAATCCTTTTTTCCTATTATACTTATTCACATCCTGATTAATCAGTATTACAGAGGAAACTTTTGAAAATGCTGCACTAGAGCCACATTAAGTCCCACTAAAGTGTAAACATTTTATAATTCCGAATAAAATCCAACACTTAATACCTACAAAACACTAAGATGGATTTCTATAAACCACCCAAGAAAATCAGTCTCATTAGAGCATAGAGCAGAATGTTCACCTATAAGCAGCTACATTACTTGGTGACCTAGAAGATTCAGATCTAGGTTCTTTCCTACAGAAGTAACTCAGTTAGTGAAATACTATATCCAGACCTAACTACTCTCTCTGTGTATTAGACAAAATGCTACCAAACACAATCTTAATTTGGGAATAACTGCAGAAGAAGTTCTAAAGCACCAGAATAGAAATTAATTATCAGTAATCATAGAAATAGACATATTCCGGGCCAAGTGGCTAAAGAGTGAATACCCAAAGTCAACTTTTTTTTTTCCTGCTTAATTCCCACACCTGGGCAACATTCCTAAAAACAAAAAGGTTCACATATGAAGCATTAGGAAACTTTTTTCTTTTAAGATTTTATTTATTTATTTGACAGAGACAGTGAGAGAGGGAATACAAGCAGCGGGAGTGAGAGAGGGAGAAGCAGGCTTCCCGCTGAGCAGGGAGCCCGTTGCGGGGCTCGATCCCAGGACCCCGGGATCATGACCTGAGCCAAAGGCAGACGCTTAACGACTGAGCCACCCAGGCGCCCCACATTAGGAAACTTTTGACAAGAAGGGTGGTAAAAGACCGCACCATCTTGTTGTGTCAAGTGTCGGGGACAGGGAGCAGAAAAGAGGGTCTTCTCCACTACCTTCCCAAATGGCTCCAGGAAATTTTCACTATTTTCCACCACCATCTTTCACCTTCTTGCTATTCTGCTGACAACAGTATTTTCTCTCATGCTCAGGAATCTTCTGTCCCCAAATTTTTTAACCCCCAAACTACTTTCCCCTTCTCCTTTTGTCAATGACTCACAAGGTGGAGTACATTTTTACATTTAGTTGACAGATGATCGTATCTAATAAATTATATTCTCTGGCCTGAAACTTCCTTCAGATACTACAAAACATTCACTTTCTAAGGGAGAAATGCTCCCCAAATCTGGTTAAACTAAAATGGTAACTCCCAACTTGCAAGATACCTCATATGATTTCATGTTCAAGTGGTGGATGCTAAGGTAACTTTAAGATTTACTTAGAAGGCAAAGTTCACCAATTGATGAAGGGCAAAGGGTGAGGAAGCATAGGGACATGATATGTCAAAAACCGTTCTAAACCATGTAGTTGCGTAATGACAAGGCTGAGGTAAGCTATACCTTTGACCCACCTTGTTCTTTTATTATACCTAAGATTGTGTTGGTTTCAACAGCTTACCTGAGGTATATTTCTAGTCTTCTAACTCTCACCATATTAGTTTGAAAGGACAGATTAAATGTTCAGGTTAGCTTATCAAGTAAAAACCACAGTACACAAGGCATATCCATGAACAGATTTATAAGAAACAACACAAGTAGACCAATCAAGCACCTAGTTGCTCCTGTTCAGTTAACAAAAATAATTACCCTCCCCAGGTAGGAATTGTTATAAAATAACACTGACTTAAGAAAACAAAAAGAAATACATGGCAGCAATCCAATTTAAATGCTTTAAAAATCTTACATAATCTATAAGATGCACATAGCACAGAAGAAAGTAGTAGCAGAGGAAAGTAAGGAAAATACACATACTCTGATTTTCCAATAAATTAACACATGGAAGCAGTAACTACTAAAAGAACAGTATACAGGTAAAATCTGGCAAAGATTTAAAGTTTGTTAAAGTGAAATTACACAATTAAGCACCATGACAAAAAAATAAACACAAAAGTATAATATGAATCTCATACTGTAGGTTACTTCTGCTAAGCTCTAGGCCTGAACTGCTCATCAAAAAGCACACAGGATGTATATTTTATCCCCAACTGCTAATAATGTCAGGAACTAATCTGAGCCTCTTAGGACATTTATCATTCAGCTTCATGGTGCTTATCCTTTTTCGCCAGAATTAAGGTGATAACAAATCAAGGACCATTCCCATGACAGTGGTTGGACTCTTGATCATCTCTTATTTGGAGAAACATACACCTGAAAACGGATTTGAAGATTTCTTGAACCAAACTGGTATCCACCCTGTGGAGTGTGAAGCACCAAGATGGGACTACAGGTTTAATTTTAAACAATCACATAAACATTAAAATACACAGTACAGAAACGCACAGCATTACCACTGTTCATTCAATACCAATTCAAAGTTTCACTCTGAGAGGCATAACCCCTGCTCCACTAGTGAAATGGCTTGAGAAGCAGAATATCAGTAATAAAATGATTCTTAAATCAACTACTGCCATGACTTGCATTACTACTCAGTTTCTGGCACATAGTAGGCACGCCTATTGTGAATGAATGAATCACTGACCAGCCTTAAGCATGTTACTCAACTATTCTGCATATTTTAAACTTTCTATATATAAAAATTGGCTTTCTCTGGCCTAAGTTTCTCAACTTGTCTGAAACTCTAACATTGACACAACCAGTAAAAAGATGCTTCCATTTCACGTAAAAGTCACAAAGACAGAGAAGTTATATATCATGATCCCCACGTTGAGGCTCATTTGACTTTCGTCTTAAGATTACATACCACTTCCTCAGGAAGGAGTTCCCCAACCCCCCAGCAGTATTATGCCCCCTGAGTTAAGTCTCCTTGAACACTTTATTTTCCCTTTGTTGCACACACCACAAGTCATTAAATAAGATCTGTATTGCTCTTTGTTAAATGTTTGTCTCTCTCTCTAGACTCCAGACATCCTGAAGGTGGAAGTCATGTGGGTTTTGGTGACTGACCTATATCTTGCACCTAGAAGTACCGAGCACATAGGTATTTAGTAAATATTTATTCAATGAATGTTTGAAAACAAGAAGCCCCCTTTTGAGAACAACGAGAACAATGGTGCCCCTTCAATATACTCAAATAATAAAAGCTTAGAAATCAGGGGAAAAAACATTAGGTCATCAGGCGTAATGTTCAGAACATCACTATTCTCAACGTGAAACTGAAACAAGTTTTTCCCTGGCAGTCCCAGTGAGAAAAGAAGTCACTGTACCACTGGGTGTCTGGGTGCCATTTTACAGGTTTCAAAGCACCGTCGTCACGTGTGTGCTCCATGACTGAGTCTCCAAAGAGTTCAGACACAGCTCTCTGTGGTTTGACAAGAATGTTCTAAAGAGTTGTAACAGGTATACACCCATGTATGTTGGAAGTTTTAATAAATGACTTACAGACTGTGATTTTTTTTTTTTTTTTTTAGGGATCACTGCATTATATTCCCCTCTATCAACTAGCTGGGACAAAATCTTAATTTTTTTTTTTTTATTTTTAAGTTGAAGAGCACTGAAAGAAATACCGATTCTAAATAAAATCTTTCAGGCATTGTAGAATATAGGTAGCTCTGTTTTCGCAGAGGACAAAGAAAGGCAATTTGAGAGCTTCCGCTGCATGCCAAAGGGACTTCCCAGGGATTGCTGGTAAATGGATCCACACCTCTAAGGTTCCCAAATAAACTTCTAAACCTTTTCAGAGGTGTGTGACCTTCAGAATCCTGTGAAGGTGAGAGTAGGAGAGAGACTTCTATTTAAACAATACACTCTAATGCTCCGTGATGATTAAAAAACATTTAAAAAAAAAAATTTCTATGAGTACATGAAAATTCAACAGAGAAACCACAGGGTAGGGTCAGAATTTTGGAAATGTTAAAGAAATGGAAGTACTACTTGCCTTTAAGAAAGATCATGTTCTACCTTTTTAAGGAATATGTTTGGAAGTCTGAGTTTGCAAAAACCCAGTATCTTAGGTCTCCATCAAATTTTATTATTTGTTATTATTTATTATTAATGTCAAAGGTTTGATACATAGTATCTAATCTGCTTCACATAATCTTATGAAATAGGCAGGCCAAGAATTTTATAAATGAAGAGCATGGGGTTCCTAAAGGTTAAGTTTCTTGATCCACGATCATAACTTAGAAAATGGAAGAACCAAGGGTAGAAGAGTTGGAAGAGTTTCCGATCCCTAAACCACTGCTATTTCGTTTGCACAACATCAAAGGTAAAGACAGAAAGGCCTATCAAATAACCTCCAGAGAATGTAAGGGTCAAAGAAGGACTGATCTATATAAGAGGCCTAACTCTGATCTTGGTGGCAAACATACTTTATTCTATAAAGTCAGCCTTGTTCTTTTAAGTCCGTGGTCTCCAACCATGGATACATATTAGAATGAGTTTTTAAAAAACACTGGTGCCCCAATCCTGCTCCAGAAGTGAAATCAGAATCTAATTAGGATAGGGACAGGCTGGCTCTGAGGGTCAGCCGGAGTTGAAAACTTCTGGTCTAAGTGCTTTTTGTTACCCACTTTCAAATGCCCCAACAAGAGATCACTTTCATATTTTCCTATGGAAGGAATATTCACAGTCCGAGGACTAACAGCCACCGTGGTAAAAAAAAAAAAAAAAAAAAAAAAATCAGACTTTTACAAGCTGAATGAGTTTACTACTTCTTGGATATAAGCAGATATTCTTAAGTCACAAAGCCTACACTTAATAAATACTAACCATTAAAAAAAAAAACTAAAAAAAAATTTTTTTTAAAAACAGAGAAAGAACTCCATGTAACTATGAACATATAATTAAGTAATGCTCATTTAAGTATAGCTTAAGTAATAAACCATTTTTAAAATTTCTTCTTCCACTGAATAGTAGCCAATCTTCTAAAATATTTGATTTTTGGCATTTTCCCATAGATAGAAGTAAGAAAAGGCAAATAAAGAAACCAGAAGTACAAGACATCCTATTACACAGGTATCTGAAATCAGTTCAAAGGGGAGTTTCCATTGCTCAAAGGACAAAGGACTTCTCAGAAATATTACTGCAATCATATTGCTCATTTCTTACTCAACCCAGTACTGCTGAAAAGGATGTCGCTATGTTCCCACCTTAACTGCCTTATGTGTTGTTCCTGTGACAGCTGGAGTCAACAAAAATAAGTTTGGCTTCTGGAAAAACTAAAATGTCAGCCTTCTTTATTTTTAAACTTGCTCTAAAACTCTCCCATATTATCTGATCCTATGAATTTTGCTATAGCTGCATATTAGTTAAAACTGGAGAATGAGTAACTAAGCCTGGTCTAAATTGTATGCTGCAGCAAACATAACAATAAAAACACGTTCTATGCAATTTTTAGCATTTTATAAAAATCTACTCACATTCGAAGGGGGCTTACACTAAAGATTACAAGACCAAAAAAAAAAAAAAAAAAAAAACCCAGCAAGAAAATCTAAAATGGATGTAATATTCTAAATAAACCTAGGTGACCTAGCTGGGAAACTACTTAAGATTCCTTTTCTATAAACTTCTAAATTAAGAAGAAATTAATGGTTGCTACAGTAATGATAAGGAAATATTAAAGGCTAGAGAAGAATTTTGATGATGTGTTTCTGTTTTCAGGTCAGTGAGCTGTAACCAAATATTACCAGGTGAGTGGTATAAACTTACATGACTTATTGCAGATTGAACAGCCTTTACATAATGGCTTAGTTCCCGATCCATCATGGCCAATTCAACCATTGCCTTGTCCATACTGTATTCACTACTCACTTCAGCTGCAAGAAAAAGAAAGCAATTACTGTTTTCCATTTAAAATGCCATCTCTGGAAAAAGTTGCTCCAATATAATCCTTACTAGTCAATGATCTAAACAATTTTGTAAAAGGTATTGCATATTTTTTAAAGACCTTAACTCAGGCCTGCTTCTCATTCAAAATTCTGAGAATATACACCCAGTAGAAGAAAGCTCAAAGGCTGGAGTGGAAAAAAAAAAGTAGACTCAGACTTAGGAGTTTGAAGCTGTGCCACTTAGTTGTGTGATCATAAATCAACCACTACACTTCTCTCAGCCTCCATTTCTTTTTTAGTTTTTCCTTTTCAGTTAAAGCAGCCCGGCCATGTATCTCCACATGCACCTCACGGGATTATTAAAGATCAAATAAGAAAGATTTCCATTTCTAGTACAGTAGCTTATGCGGACCAGTTCTACTGAAAACCAGAAAAACACTCAGTGAAAATAAAGCAAGGACTGGAGGGAGGGAGGGGAGAGGGAGAGAAGAAAGGAAGGGGCAGAGGGAGGGAGGGAGGAAAGAAGGAAGGAAGGAAACTCCTTAAAAACAAGAGAGTTACAAGACAGAAACAACCAGGGCAAAATCTAGAGAAAACAGAAAAAGCAAGGCAGAGCACAGAACACCACAGTCACATCCCTCCCCCACGCCAGCTGGGTCTCTACTCCTCAGAATACAGAGGAACCCAAGTAATGCCACCCAGCTCCTCCAGGCTGCAGCAGGGTTGGCCCTGGCCACTGAGCAGAAAAGAGGTAAGAGAGAAAGAAAACAAACCTGTTTCTGAAAACCTATGGCCACAAGCCAGCTGTCCTGGGTTTGCAGCCTGGGTTCCCCTCACCTGAATGGTCCGGGGAACCCAAGCCCTGATCTTGGTGTGAGGTGGTCTCACACTGAAATAGTACCTCCAGGTACTCCCCTCTGAAGAAGACATTTTTATCCCAGGCCTCAATTAATTCATACAAATAATTGTGAAGGAGAATGATCAGATTACAGGGGGAAAAAAATAAAACAAAATCAACAGAAAAACCTTACAAACCTTAAAAAACACAAGAAAACAAGACACCAAGAGTAAGAATCAGCAGAAACACATCTACAAATGTTTCAGATATTGGAATTATCTATCAGTTAGAGTATGAAACAATTATGCTTACTACGTTTAAAAAATTAAAATACCCTTGCGTAACAGTAGACTACAGAGTGACTAGCAGATTGGAAAAGCAGAGAAATGTTCTTAAGTGCTTTTAAACTTTTTTTCAAGTTCTAAGTATAGGGGAAGATCAAGAACACAAAACAATACAAATTTTAATATTAAAAAAGCTGAATGAAAAGAATTTAGTAAAGCTGACTTAGTCACATTTGGGAATGCACACACTCAAAGATTCTCCATTCAAATACCTTAGCTCAGACAAATGTCAGGATTTCTCTTGTCTACTCTACAGAACAATAGGACAGATAATCCCAAAGTCAAGAAATAATATATGCACTTACATTTGGCTTTTGAAAGTGATTGTCCTAGACTTTAAAATTATGTTTCAATTTTACAATAGTCAATTATAAACACATTTCAGAAAATATCTCCTGGATTAACTTGCTTCTGGTAGAATGTCTCTTGGCTTATATCACCCAGACTTCACAGACTGTATATATATATATCCCAATATAAGGTCTTTTGTTTTTGAGGAGGGGGAAGGGGGTAGTACTTACATAAGAAAAATCCGTATTTACATTCCCAAAATTAAATACATTTTTAACAAAATAGTGTGTGAGAAAGGACCCAAGTCATATTACAAATAAAACTGTCAGACCATCAATTACAGGTCAATGTTGTGAAAATGTCCAAATGTTAAAAAGGGAGACAAACTGTTTAGGTGTTGCTGATACCAACATGTATCTGCTATGCGTACAGCAACTGTTCGTTAAAAATCATATTAATTACTTGATGATCAGAAAGAGAATTTTAAGCAATTTTATATCCTAACATGATGGTTTGTGACTTACATAAAGGCAGGCATTTTACTGTATTTGATTACTCTGTGGAAATCGATATAATGTTGGCAATCTCCCTCTGGAATTAAATGAGTTTATTTTTGAAAGCACATAAAAATGTGCTTTTGACATTAAAAATGCTATGAAAAGAGTTTGCAAAATAAAACAAATGGGATCATGGTTCTCATTATCAAGGTCCCAAGGATGCTAGCAAGACATGAACCAGACGGCAATTTCAAATTACAAGGCCAAGGAGACCTTGCCTGCAAAGGAGAAAATGAGTGATGGCTGGGTCAGGTTTGATGGCATGAAGCCTAAGGCAAGAATCTTTGGAAGTCATCTGGGGCTTCCTGCAGCCTCAGGAAAGGCTCCAGGGCCCAAGAATGTTGGGACAGGCTGAAGGACCTAAGTGATGAATAGTGCAGCCAGAGGCAAGAGGGAAAACACCAGAAAAGATCAGGAAGCTAGTCCTGAGAGGAACTGACACTCACGCCCCACCTGGATGTGAGCTAGGTCAGATCACTTCTGGCTAAAGTCAGTGTCTCCGTCCACCAGAGAGGAGGGCTGGAGACCAGAGACCTATGAACTAGAAGGAGTCCCACAGCAAAAGGAATCTGGAAGAAAGACCATGAGAACATACCTATCAAGTAGCAACCTTACATTTTAAGATTCTTTTGGTGATTCTTGCTGTTCTTCTTGTTAACCTTTATTTCCCTATTGCAATAATAATCTCTCTTAAAACCACGATTTGTATTCATGTTTCAGAAACACCTGGCTACAGAAGGCATAGGGAATCTGTGTCCTGCCCTACTAAACAATCAAGGTGAGGGAAGAGCATGGTGTTGCATGAAAAAGGCAAACAGGCCAAATAAATCCCCGAAGGATTCAAGAGGAACTGGGAATGAACACAGACACAGGGAGTTGGCTTTTGACTAAAAAGTGAACCGGGGATGGGGTGGGTGTGGAGGGACTGACCAGCCAAAGTTTCCTTGCCCCTTTACTGCCCAATATATAATCCCACTACCAAAATTCCCCCACTCTTATGGGAAAGACTTTCTAAAAATCTACACCAAACTAAATCCTACACATCCTTCAAGGGCTGAGCTCAAGCCCTACCTGCTTTTAAACCATGCCAGCCCGGAAAGATCTGTCCTCCTTTCCTTAATTTATCTTAACAACTATACTTGATACTTTGGCACTTTCAACCATAAACATTCTTATCTTCTTCTGTGCATTTGTCTCATTTCTCCAAAGAGATTTTAACCCATTTGAGGGCAAGAATGATGCTTTAGTGTTCTTGGGAACTAATAAAGAATTAACAGCATCTCTTCCTTCAATGTTCTCACATGGCATTATTTAATAAATTTGAAAATTAAAAACCTTCACCAAACTATAAATTGTCCTGCCTCAGAGATCTATTGAATTAAAGTGTAATGAAGACATTTGATATAAACTCATTCGCCCATTATATTTTCATGGAGATTTTTCCATCGGAAAAAGCTTGGCTACCAGCACGTGGGGGGCAAGGGAGGTGGAGGAAGAGAAGTACACAAATAATGTTAATATTCACAAAATGACAATCCCAGAGAAGAAATTACTACTGTACCACAAAAGCCTGGCATTACAGGAGATCGGTGCAGCTGATAAAGCATGAAGAGCAGTAACGATGATGAAAAATACGTAACAATAATAGCTGTAGCTAATAATTAGTAAGTGCTTTATTATGTGCCAAGACTATACTGAGCACACCATTTACTGTAAACCTCACAGCAACTCTTTTATCTGCACTTTACCAACGAGAAAAGTGAAAAACTGAGCAGCTGAAGGAACCTGCTCAGCACCACAGACGTAGTGAGGGGCACAGGGAGGCTGCCAACTCAGGCTTTCCAGCAGCAGAGTTTGCACACTTGCCTGCCTCTGCTGACAGGTGCATAACCATGAGGAGAAGGACAAGCACCTCCAACTCCTCCATGAGTATCCAGGGAACAAACCCTCACTGGGGAGAAAGTCTTGGCCCCCAGCCTCATCATTTCAGCCCCTTGGTGGTCCATTCCAAGTAAGACACCAGGCAATGTCACGCAACTGCTACAGACCTGGTCCCATAAAAACTCTTCCAAATTCCTTACATCGAGGAAACTCGTAACAAAAAGAAAACGATTCTCCCCTTTTAGAAGACTACTAAATTTTAATGGTGGTGAAGAGAGCGACTTGTTTTGTTTTTTTTTAAGATTTTATTTATTTGACAGAGACAGAAAGAGCGAGAGAGGGAACACAAGCAGGGGGAGTGGGAGAGGGAGAAGCAGGCTTCCCACTGAGCAGGGAGCCCGATGCGGGGCTCGATCCCAGGACCCTGGGATCATGACCTGAGCCGAAGGCAGACGCTTAGCGACTGAGCCACCCAGGCGCCCCAAGAGAGTGACTTTTCACATCAGCAAGACCAGCTGGAGGGCCTGTAAAAGCAACCAAGTCGCCCACCGCATGCCAAGAGGTAAGGAAAGGGACTCTGGCTGCTAGGAAATCAAACCCGCAGCAGAGACACATTCAAGGGGAAGTCTTCTAGTAGCAGAGATCCTTCTGAGTGCAGCCAGTATTGAAACCATTCCTATCATCTATGCCTCTGACTGCCTCCCCCTGGCCAAATGGGGCCTGGGGAATCTAGGAATATTCACATTTCTTCGATGTGCCATTCAATGAGCATTTATTAAAATCAACCTTCGCTTGTATTAATCAAATGAACCTAAGTGATATACTTGAACATTCCTCTATAAGCCAATAACTACATAGGGAAGTCTCATTGAGAGCTTGGGGAGTCTGCAAGGCCTGTGTAACAACACATCTGGTGGATTAATTAGGAAACTGTTCCAAGAAGTTAGCACAAGAACTCACTTCAATATAACCCCCCGCCCTGCTCCAGCAAATCAAGTCCAGAGGGCACAGATAATCTCCGATTTACAGTATAAAATTATAACTGTTTCTGTAAGTATGTCGGTAGCAGGGCTGTCCTCCTTCAAATCTGAGTGTCTGTGCCGAGGGATCCTGGTCAGCACCATCCTGAATACTACAGACTGTTAATAGTACCCGAAGAACTTTAAAAATGTTATTTAGACCAGAGAGGGCCAAAGAATGAAACCCATTTTTATTTTTTTTTAAGATTTTATTTATTTATTTGACAGAGAGAGACAAAGCGAGAGAGGGAACACAAGTAGGGGGCTGTGGGAGAGGGAGAAGCAGGCTCCTTGCTGAGCAGGGAGCCCGATGCGGGGGCTCGATCCCAGGACCCTGCGATCATGACCCGAGCTGGAGGCAGATGCTTAACGACTGAGTCACCCAGGCTCCCCGAAACCCATTTTTAAAAGATGGTTTCTCTTTCATTTTTCTTTTTCCTGTTCAGTGGCAAACCTCAGAAGAATAATGTCACTGAACGACAACTTCTTTTTAGACTCAAGTGCTCTGACATTTATAGAATATAAAGAGTGTCTGAATGGATGCAGTTGGCCTGAGTATGATTTTCCTAAAGTCAAACAAACCTATAATTATGCAATCTAAGCAGCCACGCTATTCATTAGACACGTCATCTGTTACCCAATGTCAAAACGCACCAACAGCAATATTCTATTACTATTCCCTGTTTGAAGTGTTGAATAAGGCATTAAAGTTACATGATCTGTACAACACTAAGCAGAAATGGGTGATTTCGTGTTGCAATCCCTTCAACTTAAAACAAAATTCATGAGGCTTCAATGAGAGAAAGGTGATAGCAGGAACAAGTTATAAAAGCAAAAGAGTAACAATCAATGCTAGTTGTCTCAAGTATGAAAGTCCAGGGCAAAATGAGGCCAAGAGATAGGTCTGAGAAAGAAATGGAAGGGAGATGACAAACTAGCTACTTTTACAGATGCAGACTAGTGTGAGGCAATTGCCAAGTCCTCTATTTATAACCAAAAGATATGGCTAATAAGGCTACAGCAATATGGTAATTCTCGCGTAGCACAGCACGGACTCATGAGAGTTTATCATTCAGAGTGAGTTCCAAGATTGGCTAGGGTCTCTTCACATATTATTTGCTCAATATAATGCCATTTTAGGCCATTGGTTAAAAGTGAAGGAGCAGCAGATTCTTTATCTTGGCTTCTCCAAGTCCAGGTGGGCATGGCAGGTAGAGCAATCAAACTCTTGTTCCAGACCAACGACCAGTTCGGCAGAAAGGAAGGGAAGGGAATGCAGCCTGTAGACCAACTATTCTAAATAAGGCCCCTCCCTAGCCACAGCTGCCTAGAGCTGCAGCTCAAGGCATATGCACTAGAGAGAAATAAAGTCTCTTCCCTAAGGCCCAGTTCTGAGGTTTGGGAAACACAGTTGAAACAGGGCCAAGCACATGTAGTACCTAGTAGAGCCAAGCAAGTTCTCTTAGCAACCCCTCAGGTCCTCAGTAGAATTGCCTTCAGTGAAACAGACATGAAAAAGAGGACATTTTCCCTCCTCTTTCCTCTAACATGTCCATACACATCTGGGTACCACCTCTCTACACTACCAGATGTCTTTTTGCTTCGCTCTGCTGTTCTCTATGGTCTCAGCCACAGATCCCTTTCCTGAATCCTCCCTAATCTCCAGAGTAGGACCAAATGCTTCATGTCTTATAGGTCCATAAAACTTCCCTACCTTTACAACTAGGACATGTGTGAATGTGTGTGTGTTAGGGGGGCACACCCTCAAGACAAATTTCATCTGCTTATCCCTTCCAACTTTTTGTTCCTGATTCAATTATATAGTTCTGTCCCTGGCCAAGTTGTTTCCTGAAATCTGTCCTAAACAAATAAAAACTGCAGAATCTGGTGTTCTTTATTCTAGAAAGTCATACGGGCATGTCTGAACAGGAACAATACGAATTACATATAGTTGATTAAATTAACTCCATGCATTTGATCAATAAAATGCCAGACTAAGACAAAGCAGCCATTTAGTGTTCTTCTGGGGTTGCTGACTCCAATTCAACATGAATCACACACCTAGAAGGATCTGATAAATATCCACACCATAAAGTACATATGTCCATTTTGGCAAGGAGCAGGGAAGAAAACGAGGCAGGGAATTGCCTGGCTGGATTTTAAATTTCCTAGAACAGATGGAACATGGAATAGAGAGATTTTACTTTTTGAAACAAATCTCTTCCTAATCTCTTCAGAGATTCTTCTATATTTTGTAAACAAGAAATTTCGTCTTTCAGGATGAACTCAAACAAATGACAGTATAAATCATACCTTTCCCTCCCTCCACAAAAAAACAAAAAACAAAACAAAACAACCCCTTCCTCTCTTAAAATACAGCTCCAACTATCTCTAGCAACATATACCTACATACACACCTACCTCTGTGAGTGGGTGTGTGTGTATGTTTTTCCTGGCAGCCTAGTATTAAGCAATCATTATATATTCATCAGGAGTCAAATTTAATGACTTACTCACTGCTTGAGCAATATTTAATAGAAACTTGTTACTTCTCACTACACTGTACTTTAGCCATAATTATTCCTCCCCACAGATATTAGTGTGGAGGAAAAGTAAAAACCAAATCCACATTCTATAACTGCCTCCCACCAGAAATAATAGTGAAGAGTAGAACAGAGTTATGGTACAAACTGGTACGCAACTATAAACGCAGCGAATGTGGGGGAAATCTTCAAGAAATATTGATCTTTACAATCCTCTTTACTCATCCATACAATTTTCTTGTCAATAATACAGAAGAAGGAAGTTGTATAATACAGGAACTCAAAAAGCCAGCTCTGGAGTCAGGTTATACTCAAATCTAGGCTCTATTAACTTTCTAGCTATGCAGTCTTTGGTCAGTCACCATATTAGAGTTTCCTCTTCTGTGGAATGGGTACAATAACGTATTTAACTCATAAAGCCAAGGTAAGGACTAAATGAGAAAACACAGACAAAATGATCAGCACAGGGCCTGGCCCATGGTAAGCACAAACAAAAAATCTTGTCATTATAATTACCGCCAAATGGAAAACTACTCTGCAAATGTAATTAGCCTAAATGCTGAAAGCATTTTACTCTTAGAACCAAAAGGTATCAAGTGAAGGTCACCTCCTTCACTCTCTCAGCTGTTTTTTCTAACTTGAGACCAAAGCACTAAGTTGAACTCACAAAACTGCAATCCTCAATGAGAAGCTCTGTCAACTTACCCCTACCAACTCATATCCAGAAGCCCATTTACCTAGTATATGCTTAAGTACTTACTATATGCCAGGCAGAGGGGAAAAAATGCGTTCAAGCAAGGAGCAGCTAGCTACTCCTGCCCACAGAAGGTAGGAAAGGTTTAACAGGTGAGGGGATAAATGTGTGCTGTATCTTGAAAGATGAGTAGGTGTGCACCAGATGTTCACCAGACTGAAGCAGAGGCTAAACAAATGCTCTCACCCCTATCCACAGAGGCTGAATTCGGGTTTAAATTCTCAAACAAAAACACTGGGGATGAGAAAAGAGGAGAAAGATATAGATTAAAAAAAAAGAAGAAGAACAAATCTTCACTGAATACTGACAACGTGCACTTTGAACATACTACTCATTCTATCCTTTGTTACAACAATGTGAATTAGGTGTTATTAAAAGGAATTCAAGAAGGAAACTGATACTCATAGAGGTTAAATCATTTGCCCCAGGTCACACAGTTAATACACGGTGACGTTAGAAACTGACCTCAGGTCTAACTTTAAAGTTAGCATGGAAGGCACATGCTATAAGGGTCTGAACTACTACACACAAGACAATAACCCGCTCATGCAAAAGTCACGGGCTAAGAAATGATCAGTTCTCTAGATAAAGGAATTCTCCTAAACCTTACCTTTTTGTAAGAGAGAAAGAGCAAGTAAAATTGACTTACATAGTTCTACCCCAGAGTAATGGAGACCATCTTTCATTATATAGACAGGTATCTCCTTAGAACATATAGTTAATATTCCATAAACCACCATGGTAAAGGTATAACTCAAAATATTGCTTGAAATAAATTCTACGAAGGATTAGGTTCACAAAATCGTAGAAACGGTCTCTGGATACAGTCTAGTCTCTACTAGTCATCAGAAGCCCTATGAATCCCAGGCTATGGGTAGCTACCATTTTAAAACATACCCACAGGGCCGCCTGGGTGGCTCAGTGGGTTAAGTGTGGGCCTTCAGCTCATGTCACGATCCCAGGGTCCCAGGATCCTACATCAGGCTCCCTGCTCAGCGGGGAGTCTGCTTCTCCCCCTGCTCCGCCCCCTCTCAAAAATAAATAAATGAATATATAAAATAAGTAAAGCATGTGGTTGAGAATTAAGCACACAGCTGAAAAACTCAAACAGCATAATCATGTGGTGTCTCCAATCCCCAAACTCCCTCCCCAGAAGCAACCATTCTAATGAGGTTATCATTCCATGGAAATATTCTATGTATAAGGAACCCTCTTTTAAAAAGGACAACAGAAATTAAAGCAAACAAATATATCAGAGAATACAACATGAACATATTAAAAACAAGAAAGGAGAGATGCTAAACAAAGAATACAATATGGGTGGTTAGAGGGGAACTTACATTCACTCATTGAATAAATATTTACCAAGCACAGACCATGTGCCTGGCACTCTGTTCGGTGGCCTGGACAGAGCAGCAAAGAAGGTAAACCCTGCACCTTTTCTCAAACAGCTTATACAAATTTCCACTTCACGCAAAAATTTCGAAAAAGCCCTGATAGGACTACCCTGCCTGTGTTTGGCTCTTGGTGTGGTGGGAAAGCCTGTTCTCTGCCAAACAGCTCTAATTATTAGAGCCCTTCCAAAGAGAGAGCTGATTCATCACCACCCTAGAACAATTCTAGGCAATGACAACAATAAATGTGAATTGTTCTCACACACATTAACTTATTTACACCTCAAAAACTCCATATAGTGATTTTACTCTGTTTTATATGGCTGAGGAAACTGAGGCTCAGAGAAGTTAAGTGATTCACTGAAGTCATGCCCCAATATCAGAAGTAGGACTTGAACCCTAGTCCTCAACAGCAGAGCTGCAGAAGAGCTATTAGTGAGCCACACAGAAACAGTCGACTCTCCCAGAGCAGTTTTTCAAAGATCTGAAGGTGGCTCTTAAGTATTTCCTACCTTTAAGTCTTTGCTTCTCCAGGATAAATAATGATCAAGTTCATTCAACCCAGCTGACCTGCCTTCATTTAAATGTGCTTCATTTGCTAGTGTCCCTTTTACAGATGGACTCCCAAAATTAAAAACAATTACAGCCATGGGTTAACCAGTGAAGGCTAGGATAACACCATTATTACATGTGTACCGCTGCGATCATGTGTTGATTACTAGTTTTCTTTCAAGAAATTAAATAATAACATTTACTGAGCACTCACTATGTGCCAGACACTATGCTAAGCAACTTATACACATCATTTCATTCAATCCTTATAATAACTCTGTGAAGGAGACACCATCATTATCCCTATCCAATGGAACAAAAAAATGGGCTCAGAGAGGTTAAGTACCCTGAACCAAGGTTATACAGCCAATGAGCTGTAGAGGGAACATTCAAATGGGGGGTCTATTAAATAACAGAATCCATTTTCCTAACTATCTCAATAACCATCACCCTCTGGGCATAACACATTTCTCCATGTCCTAAGACTTTGCCAAATGGCTTCCTAAGATGTATCCATATTAGACTAAAACTCATCCCTACTGTACCAGGGCAACCACAATTTAAAAAGGGGGGGGGTGAAGAGGAACTAGGGTAATCAAGCTCATAAATGAGACTGCTACTCAAAAAAAGGTTAATGATCTTTTGCTTGCACATGGACAGCAACTGCCTTAGACCAGCCTATCTCCGTATTCATTTTAAATAAATTTATACCAGGAAAAAATTTCAAATGGGGTCAGCCTACTTTAAAATAGAAAGTTAATGAAACAGAAATTAAGTCCTCAAAAAATATAAAAATAAGTGAGGGGCACCTGGGTGATTCAGTCAGTTAAGTGTCCAACTCTTGAGTTCAGCTCAGGTCTTGATCTCAGGGTCATGAGTTCAAGCTCTACATTGGGCTCCATGCTGGGCACGGAGCCTACTCTAAAAAATATATATATATTATAGGGGCGCCTGGGTGGCTCAGTCGTTAGGCGTCTGCCTTTAGCTCAATCATGATCCCAGAGTCCTGGGATCGAGCCCCGCATCGGGCTCCCTATTCCACAGGAAGCCTGCTTCTCCCTCTCCCACTCCCCCTGCTTGTGTTCCCTCTGTCGCTCTCTCTGTCAAATAAATAAATAAAATCTTTTATATATATATTATAAAAATACGCTTGAGAAGATCTGATTAGAAGTTCGTTAGATTATAAAATCTACGATGACAGGAACTGTAATCTCTGTTATTCTCAAGTGTTGGTCTAAATGAGTAGTTTGTTCTGAGAAACATTTCAAGGAAAGAGAGGCACAGTCACAAGAGGAGGGAACAACTGTATGTTCCATTCCTGCCAGAGGAGAATTTCTATGCTTGTTATTTTCGGAAAAGTAAAATAAATTTGATTTGTAGTGAACATGGCATAATGTAAAACGTGTCAAGTTATACCTGAGACTAATTAACAGTGTCAACTATACTCAAAAATAAATCTGATTTCACGAAAACAATGGCAAATCAATCTGTCAAAACTTAAATCACTGACAGCTCCAGAAAATAAATCTATCATAATTTGCCACAAACATTGTAATACCTATCCCACCTGATACAGCATATTTCCTTATATTTGTACCTACACATAGTGCACGTTCTTGAGAAGAACTTACAATTCTTTTTTTTCATTACATATCTTACCATTTCTAAGATGTTTTATTTTCATAACTTTGACTTAAATCAGTAGTGACTCCCAAAATTGCTTGTCTTGCCTCCTTTAAAAAAACCTCTTTCCTCTTTAACAAAGAAATAATGATCCATAAACACTTCAATCTACTAGAAACAGCTCAGAGAACTCTGTTGGGGAAAGTAAACTACTTCTGGAACGGGAATTATCAGCCACTAATATCTGTTTCTGGATGACACTTATAAGGGACTGCAAAGTTAAGAGATAAAGAACTATGAATATTCAATGAGTAAGTAACTGGTTCTGTAACACTACGTACTATTTGTAAACTGGGAGCTTCCAATCAATCACATGCCACGTACAGGCACCCAGTCTCGGCAGCCAAAGTGAACGGACATGCAAAACCCAAACCCTGAAGTCATCTTAGACTCCTCCCTCTAGCATTCTCCACATCTAACTACTCACCGGTTCTAGCAATTCGGCCCACTCGAGTCGACTATTCTCTTTTCCTCCCTTTTCAACCACAGCTGCCTTACTTTCAATGCTTATTATTTCTTCCTCAGATTACTGCTTTGCTTCTTTAGTGATTTCCTTTTTCACCCTCTCTCCCCTCCAGTCCTTCTTCCCTGTCGTTACCAATATGCTCAAGAACAAATCTGAGGTTACTCTCTTGTTTATCAAAACCCTACCACAGTATTTCCACTTCTGGCCAAGACTGAGTAACCGGGACCAAATTTATTCTCCTGCCTGAAACAAAAAATTCAAACTGAAAATATATAAATAAATAATGGTTTGCAAGATGCTAGAAGTCATGCCAGGAAGAGGAATCAGGGTAATAGGAAACATGACGTGAAACCTGTAACTACCCCCCCTTACTATATTGAGGGAGTTTTCAGGTTGCAGGGCACACAATATCAATCAAAATCTCAGCTGACCTTTTTCATAGAATTGACACAGATTCTAAAGTTCATACGGAAAATGCAAAGGACCTAGAATAGCCAAAACAACCTTGAAAAAGACAGCTGGAGGCCCAACACTACCCAGTTTCAAGACTTATTATAATATAAAGCTTCAGTAATCCAAGTAGGGTGGTATTGGAATACAGACAAACAGATCAACAGAACAAAACAGAGTCCAGATATACAAACAGAGGTATATGGATGAATGATTTGACAAAGGAGCTGAGGCAATTCAGTGAAGAAAGAACAGTCATTTCAACAAGTTGATGGCACAACTGGCTATCATATGCAGAACAAAACAAAACAGAACAAAACACCTTTGATCCATACTTCGAGCCAAAAACAGTCAGAATGGATCACAAATCTAAATGTAAAATCTAAAACCATAAAACTTCTAGAAAAAATTATGAAGAAAATCTTTGAGATCTTGGGTTAAGAAAAGAGTTCTTAAATACAACACTAAAACACAAGCCATAAGAGAATAAATTGATAAATTGGAGATCATCAAAATTAAAAACTTCTGTTCCTCCAAATCTGTTAAGAGCACAGAGTGGGAGAAAATACAAATCATATATCTCATAAAAAAACTGTATTCAGAATATATATATTCTCAAAATTGAATAATAATAAAAAGCCATAACAAATGGAACAAGATTTGGATAGATACTTCACCAAAGAGGTAAATGCCAAATAAGCCCACGAAAAGGTGTCCAACATTACTGGTCAGTAGGGAAATGCAAATTTAAACACTGTAAGATACCACTTTGTGTTTATTAGAATAGCTGAAATTAAGAAGACTGCCCATATCAAGTGTTGATGAGGATGTGGAGTAACTGGAGAGCTACCCTAATGTATTTCACACACACAGTCCTAATCTCCAGACAACAACTATTACCAAAAAAACACACTCTAACATAGGCCACATTTAATATAATTTCATCTTATCATAATGACTCAGAAGGGACTTCAAATATCATAGTCTCTCAGTGTCATCATTATGGTTTTACTATTACTATAAAGTATGAAAACATGAGTCAACAGAAATTTTTTATGTAGCAGATATCAAAGAAACCAGCTTTCAGTCTATAATTACCTCACAAAATTATGATTGCTTTTTATTATAATTTGTTTTCTCCAACCCAGTAGTTCTAAAAGTGTGGTCACCGGACCAGGTGCATTAGCACCACCTGGGAACTTGTTAGAAATGTAAGCTTTTGGGTCCTTCACACCAAACAACTGGATTTGAAACTCTGGGGCGGTAAACAGCAATCTGTAGTTTAACAAGTCCTCCAGGTGATTCTGAAGTGTGGCAAAATTTGAGATCCACTATTTTAATGTATGTTTTAAAGTTAAAATCATAAATTGTCTTTTCTCTGAGATTCTTTCTGAATTCACAAAATTCTAAGACAAAGAGGCACTGTTACTTCAAATCCACATTTTCAACGAATCTAGAACTCAACCAGCTGTTTTCCTATTTTTATACTCTTGAATTACTTTAGACCTTTTAAAAAGCTAGAAAACCAAAACTGAATGTAAGCTCCCATAAATAATGCATTCTACAAAAGCCTTTGTTTTAAAACAAACTTTTCTACTTAAATATCCTAAGTCATTTACTCACATCTATTTTTTGCAACTGCACCCAACATTCCTTCCAACTTTACCAGAATAGATTTGCTTCTAATTTCAGCTACAAATTGTCATCCTCCAGTGAATATCTGTACACCTTTTAATTAGGTTCATCTAAATGGAATGGATTTTTAAAATAATTCCAGTTATAAATTTTAATTGTTTCATAAAGAGACTTAAGAAAGAAGCAGAATGAAAGCGGAAATGGTGTGGACCGAATCAGGACATCTGGGGCTGACGATATTGCCCAAAGATTCTGAGTTTTCGGGGGCTCAGTTCCCTTCTTTTGTAAAAGGGAGCTGAACAAGCCATTTCAAGTTTAAAGGTCTATTAATATGTGCTCTTACCCTTATGCTCTATGGTACTGTAGCTTTATAGTAATGTGACATGGCAAATTTTCTCGAAATGTTTTATCTTTTTTAATCATTCTAAATTGTCTTAAGAAACATGCCTCTCCGTAGGACTCAAGAACATCACTCACTATTACACTACTCCCTAGAGAGCTGAATAAGTAAAATATGAACACACACAAACTTTTAGTTGCAGAAGCACTTCAATGGTAGTATGATTTTAAGTCTCTTATTCTAAGATTGGTTTATTTATCTCCGAAACTATGGGGATGCATAGCATTAACCCCCAAAGGCAAAGATTCCACAATGTCAGAAATAACATGGACTTTGGAGGCAGAATGCCTGGCTTTGAATTCTGCACCTACCACTGAAGAATCTTTCGTGATCTTGGGCAAGTTATCTAAACGTTCTAAACCTTACTTTCCTATCAATCTTCTGTTAAGAGAGAATAATACTACTATCTTCTTCATACAAATTAAATGAGCTAATTGACAAACAGCACTTAGCACAGACTGCAGCACAGAATACACACTCAGTAAGCATTAGGAATTTTTATTAATATTACTTGCTAAGTCAGCCCTCTACTCAGAAGTTACCAGAACAAATGTGCAATTCAATTTAGTAAATACACAAGGGTACACCTACTTGGTGCAAGGGACTTCACCACTCACTATAGAGGCAAGGGTTCTCGAACTTCTGAATGGACCAGAATTACTTGGGATGTTTGGTTAAAATGCTGATTCTTGGGCTCTGCTTCCAGAAACTCTGATTCTCTAATTTTTAAATAAGCTTCCCAGATGTTTCTAAGGCAGGCTGTTGAGGAATGCAGTTTAAGAAACATTTCTGCAGGAGGTTCAAAGAAAGAATCTCTTCCTTCAAGTTCCTACAATCTCTAACCATTTTTTCTGTTCCAGAACTCACTGCCACTACCTGTTGCACCTGTTGGCTGTGTAACATGTGAGCCTAATATGGTCCTTCCATGCAGATTCCATTTGCCATCACTTAAGTTCCACTATCTCTGTGATGCAATGATACAACTCTTTACCTGGTATGTGAGATCTACTAATCCTCTAAACCCCGATCTGTGACTAATGAAAGTCCCTCATTATAAAGGCTATTCCTGATCTCTAAAAACAGAAGATTCATGAACCCTGACTGCTGAGCTATAAACCTGACCATGGCCTCATTTGTAGTCCTGGTGCTGGTCTCAGCCTTATGCTTCCAAAGCTGCTGCCAGTGTCAGCCCGTCCTCAGTACAGCGCCGTCACGGCCCGTCCTCAGGACAGTGCCAGTGTCAGCCCATCCTCAGGACAGCGCCATCACGGCCTGTCGTCAGGACAATGCCAGTGTCAGCCCATCCTCAGGACAGCGCCGTCACGGCCCGTCCTCAGGACAGTGCCAGTGTCAGCCCGTCGTCAGGACAATGCCAGTGTCAGCCCGTCCTCAGTACAGCGCCGTCACGGCCCGTCCTCAGTACAGCGCCGTCACGGCCCGTGCCAGTGTCAGCCCGTCCTCAGGACGGTGCCAGCTGTCAGCCTGTCCTCAGTACAGCGCCGTCACGGCCCGTCCTCAGTACAGTGCCAGTGTCAGCCCGTCCTCAGGACAGCGCCGCCACGGCCCGTCCTCAGGACAGTGCCAGTGTCAGCCCGTCCTCAGGACAGTGCCAGTGTCAGCCCGTCCTCAGGACAGCGCCACCACGGCCCGTCCTCAGGACAGTGCCAGTGTCAGCCCGTCCTCAGGACAGTGCCAGTTGTCAGCCTGTCCTCAGTACAGCGCCGCCACGGCCCGTCCTCAGGACAGCGCCACCACAGCCCGTCCTCAGGACAGTGCCAGTGTCAGCCCGTCCTCAGTACAGGACACATTTTCAAAAAGAGATTGCAAAGTGTCAAAACCCATATAAATTTACCTCACAAAGAACTTTAATGTATACCAAACATGGGGCGCCTGCGTGGCTCAGTTGGTTAAGCGACTGCCTTCGGCTCAGGTCATGATCCTGGAGTCCTGGGATCGAGTCCCGCATCGGGCTCCTGGCTCAGCAGGGAGTTTGTTTCTCCCTCTGACCCTCCTCCCTCTCATGCTCTCTATCATACTCTCTCTCTCAATAAATAAATAAAAACCTTTAAAAAAAAAAAGAACTTTGATGTATACCAAACAATATGAACAACAAAGCAACAATCAGGGATCAGGGGATGGAGGACAGAATGCAGACTATGACAAAGGAATTTAACTGTATTACAAATGTTTGAGTTAACCTCACTGAAAAGTTAACTCACTGACCTAAGTAACCTTACACAGGGTTTTGAGTGAAAACTGTAAGACTAAAGGTACAAAGACGTGTACCTAAGCACTGCATACTAGCCGATGAAGTTGTTTGTCATGGAGGTACAGGTTAATAATTCTGAAACTGTCTTATATATAACTGGGGTGAAAAGGGTAAGTAAATCGATGGTGGATAGTGGGAGCCTCTATTAACATGGATGTTTAAAGACAGAAATTTGAATACCATCACTGATTTCTTCCTTTCCCTCAATTTTCATATTCAATAAATCGAGTTGCATTAATTATTTCTCCTTTGTCTCTTAAGAATCTGACTACTTGGGGTGCCCGGGTGGCTCAGTTGGTTAAGCGTCTGCCTTCAGCTCAGTTCATGATCCCAGAGTCCCGGGATTAAGACCTCCATCAGGCTCCCTGCTCAGCGGGGAGCCTGCTTCTCCCTCACCCGTGTGCTCCTCCCCTGCTGGTGCTCTCTCTCTCTCTCTCTCTCAAATAAATCTTAAAAAAATTTTTGAAAAAAAAAAAACAAAAGAATCTGACTACTTTTCAGGATGCCTGGATGACTCAGTCAGTTAAGCATCCGACTCTTGATTTCAGCTCAGGTCATGATCTCAGGGTCATGAGATCGAGCCTCGTGTCAGGCTCCGTGCTCTGTGGAGTCTGCTCGAGATCTCTCTCTCCTCCCTCTGCCCCTCCCCCTGCCTGAGTGAATGCACTCGCATACTCTAATAAATAATACAATCTTAAAACAAAAAGGGAATCTACTTCTCATCACCCATGTCACCTTCCTGGTCTAAGCCCAAGTCACTATCATCTAATGCCAGAGGACTGACTGCAACAGCCTCCCAACTGGGTGGCCTAACTCTACACTCATTCCTAGGAAGCCATTCTCCGTATCATAGCCACAGAATTAATACAAAATATAAACTATCTTATTCCTATTTTTAAAACTTTTTAATAGCTTCTCACTGCCCTAAAGTCTAAACTCCTTAATTTGACTTACGAGAGCCTACCACCCCATTCTGATCCTTTCCTAATTCTCTCCAGGCTCTGTTCAGTACCCAGTCACCATGTCTATTTTAGTCACCACTGTATTTCCAATACTTAGTACAGGCAGTATTAATTCTTTGATCTCTATATGAATGCTACCTCCTCAGTGATAGGCTCTATTTACTTTATGCATGAATTGAGGCTAGCCCTGTGATGGATTTGAGTAATTGAATACATTGGAAGTGATGTTCTAGAACTTCTGAGCCCAGGTTTTAACAGGTCTGGCAGTTTCTGCTCCATCTTAAAACAGCTGCTATGCTGGGAGGAACCCAAACCACATGAAGCAGAATCCTCAGACTCTGATCAACAATTCCAGTTGAGTATCCAGTCAACAGTCAGTACCAACTGCCAACCATGTAACCGCCTTGCAAGTTTCAACCCAGGCGAGCCCCCCAAATGGCCACCATCTTAACTGATATCACTTGGAGTGGAAGAGCCTCCCAGCCCAGTTCAGTCAACCCACTGAACCGTTAGATATTAAAAAAAAAGTTTGTGGTTTTAAAACATTAAGTGTTAAGGTAGTTTCTTTCACAGCAATATGAGCATATGTCAACATGGGTTGAAATCCCATTCTTGGTACCAATTTCATCTATTGGTACTTAACAAATTACCCCAATAAGCTCCATATCTTGATGTGAGCAACACCATGCAAGTACAGTGATGGGAGGACTTGCGAGGAGCCATCACTGTAGAACAGTTACTATAGCACATGAGAAATATATAATACCTGTAAAAAACGTATACACATCTGTCCTATATTTTACACTTCATTTCTTTTCTTTTCCAGATGTAGATTTAAAATTCTTCTTAATGAAAAAGAGATGTTAAATCAGTCACCTGTTAAACTCTAACAGATGGAATCAAATATATTTTCCCAAGGTTCTTTTGAGAAATCTCTTCCTATGGTACACAACTGGGGACCAACCAAAACCATGAAATACAGAACAAAAGTATATTAAAATCTCTGTTCACATAAGCAGTCACTTGCTTTCCCTGTGCTGTAACTATATTAAAATGTGAGGGGCAGATTATGTAAAGAATTATGCTTATATTTTGACAGGTTCCCCCACTGATGATATGGCCAAGAGTGGTAAGTTTTCAATTAGCAATAATCGCGCCTCGGATAAACCTCATTGGCTACGATACTGCCACTGCGCAAAGCTGCCAAGAGTGGTAAGGATGAGAAGCAAAACCAGTATCCTGGGAGTGAATATGTAAATATTTGTTAAACATCTGAGTGAAAAGTAAACTACTGGAACATAGCATCAGTTAGCCAAAAAATGAAAGAGGAAAAGGAAAGAAACTGCTTCACAGCTGAGCATTTGCGATACCTCTTAGACCTTGCATGGTCATCTATCACATGATTTGGGTCTAAGAGGTTCCTAGGCATTACAGGAATTTGATGTGTGAAACCTGCAGGGTTTCTTATAGGAACAACTATTTGTATTCTGCTTTGCAATTATTAAGCATCTAAACACAGGTGCCTAGTGCACTCTAGAAATTATAAAATTAGAAACAAGTTACAGATAACAACACTACCAATTTCATTATTTTTAAGTTCCAGTCAAGATCCAGATACTATCCTAAGTTTGGCATTGAGAAAACAAAGAAAAGGCAGATACAGGGTAATTCTTTCAAACTTAAAAAATTCCAAAACTACAAAGAAATTCTGGAAGACTCTATTTCAAGAGAACAGAGAACACTGACAAAAACTGCATCTTCTATGTAACACATTACATAATCTCTCTTTGTTAACTGGTTTAAATGTCTATTTTAGACCGTCCCACATGAACTCTGATCCTCTTTGCTTGAAATTAAATCCTATACTAATTTTCTAAAACTAGGACACATTTCTGCTTCTTAAACCTATCATAAATGGCACTTTTTTTTTTCCTATTAGGGAGATAATGCCTACCCTTCCCTATACACACTCGTGGTGCCACTCCCCATCCTGACCGTGAAGTTTTACACTTTAAGTTGGTTTTTGTCAATGTCTCCTGTATGAAATTTCTCCTGAAAGTCTTCAGCTAGAATGGACTACTAACCCCCTGGTCCCCCCCACCCTTGTTTCCTGACACAGGTTTCTTTCATAGCACCTTTAAAGCTTTATTCCACTTGCTTATTTGTGTGCTGTGCCAGGGAATCAAGTTATTGCCTTTCAGCTCAAAATTCATCTTTTGATAAATACTCTGTGATAATGAATGAAACTGCTTTAAGCATTTCTCCTTACAGTGAGCCTAATGTTAAGCCTTCTCAATAGAGGGTGCTGGACGGACACTGCAGGAGGAAGGGATTTCTCTGGCAAACGTTATGCTTGATGAAAAGACAGGATGCTTTTGCCCTAAGATCAGGAACAAGATGAGGATGTCCATTCTTGCTACTTCTAGTTAACATCATACTGCAGGTTCTAGCCAGGGTAATTAGGCAAGAAAAATAAACAAAAGGTAAAAGGATTGGAAAGAAAAAAATAAAACTATATCCACCCTCAGATGACACAATGTTGTATATAGGAAATCCTAAGGAATCCACTAAAAAAAATTTTGGAACTATTAAATGAATTCAGCGAGGTTGCAAGATAAAAAATCAACATATAAAATCAAGTGCATTTAATTATAATAAACAATCTGAAAAAATTAAGAAAACAATTACATTTACAATAGCATCAAAAAAGTAAAATGTTTTGAAATTAACAAAAGAAGTGTAATATTGATACTCTGAACACACTGTTGAAAGAAATTAAAGATATAAATAAATGTAAAAAAACTCCTACGGTCATGGATCAAAAGGCCTAATATTGTTAAGGCAGTAATTGATCTACAATTCCATGCAACCCTATCAGAATCCCAGCCAGTTTCTTTGTAGAAATTGACATGCTGATCCTAAAATTCATACAGAAGTACAAGATACACCAAATACCCAAAACAATCTTTAAAAAGAACAATATTTGAGGACTACACTTTCTGATTTCAAAACTTACTACAAAGCAATGGCCAAGACAAGCGTGATACTGGCATAAAGATAGGTATACAGAATCCCATCAAAGTACCAAGATCATGCGATGGGGGAAAGAAAGCACCGTCCCAGTCGATGCTGGGACGACTGGACAGCCACATGCAAAAGAACGAAACTGGACCCTTAACTCACACCATACATTAACTCAAAATGATCTAAATGTAAGAGCTAAAACTACAAGATTCTTAGAAAAGAAAATAGGGATAAATTTGCATGACCTTTGATTTGGAAATGGGTCCTTAGAGGTTTGATACCTAAACCACAAGCAACAAAAGAAAAAGTAGATAATTGGACTTCATCAAAATTAAAAACTTCTATGCTTCAAAACTACCAAGAAAATAAAAAGACAATCCAAAGAATGGGAAAAAATTTTGCAAATCATGTATTTGATAATAAACTTGTATCTAGAACATATAAAGAACACTTACAACTCAAAACTACAAACAGAAATAACTCAATTTGAAAATGGGCGCTGAATCTGAAGAGGCATTTCTCCAAAGAAGATATACAAGTGGCCAATAAGTACAGAAGATGCTCCACATCATTAGTCACCAGGGAAATGCAAATCAAACTCACAATGAGATACCAACTTATACACAAATGTTCACAGCAGCATTTCTTAATAATATCCAGATAATTATTACTAATAATCCAATATTCATCAATGGATGGGTGCATATATAAAATGTGCTATATCCATACAGTAGAATACTATTTGGTAGTAAAAAGGGATGAAGTACCAATACATGCTTCAACATGGATGAACCTTGAAAACATCATGTTAAGTGACTGAAGCCAGTCACAAAGGTCACATATGATTACATTTACAGTAAATGTCCAGAATGGGCAAATCTGTGGAGGAAGAAAGTAGCAGTGGCTCCTTTAGGGCTGAGGAAAATGGGGAGGAACAGATAGGTGACAGCTAGAGGTGATGAAGATGTTCTAAAATTGAATAAATCAAGTATCTGTATATATATTAAAAACCACTAAGTTATACACTTTAAATGCTTGAATTATATGGTATATGAATTATATCTCAGTAAAGCTGTTATTTTCAAAAAGTCACCAAACAAAAGGATAAAACAGCTAATGGAGATCAGAGGAGTGATTAACTGGGAGGGATTAAAAAGAAACTAGGTTAGCATGAGTAAAATCCCATTAAGGTGAATTTAAGGTGGTAAACCCTAAGTTGCTGAAATAAATTTCATTACAGCATAACTGCATCCCATAATGAGCGATTCTTTATTCATGGCACCAAACCTAAAACCGATAAAGGCAACGAGGACTGACAGAGGACATGAGGGCATACACAAGAATGAGTGAGTGTGTGTGTCTGTGCATGCGTGTATGCACAGGTGCACATAGCAGAAGCTGTCTTGATTTGAGTCAAACCAAACTTTGTGACTTCAGGCACACCCCTTAAGCCCCCTGAGCTTCAGCTCTCTCATCTGTCAAACATCTACTTCACTTTCATGGGATTATTAAGAAAGAAAATATCTGTAACAAAATCTAGAAATTTGTTGAGGGTATCTTCCTATCTTTGTATTCCTGGCAGAGTGTTTGTCCAATAATAGGTACTTAGTAAATACTTGTGGGACTAACTTCAAAAAACATAAATGGCTCTTGGAAAGGAGAAAATTAAAATATAATTATGCACTTTGATATGGACATGCAGGCCTCAAAAACCTTTACAAGTAAGAATTTTCACATGATATAGATATAGAAGCTTGATATAGAAGCTGTCAAGGCTCGCATTATGCTCTTTTATGTGAAACCAGAAATTATTTTCTACCAGTAATTTAACAAATTACTGGTAGAAAAAAAGTATTTGCAAGAACATTTCTGCGGTCCTCTCCACAATCCCTTTTAAGGTATCACTTCTATGTTTTGATTGTGTAAAATTTAACCCACTCTTAACCTCATATAGATGAAAAGAGACTATTACAGTATGACTGTTGTCTCCACCAAGGGTCAGTAAAGTGTAGCCTGCAACTGGTCAACACGCATTCTTTTAGTACCGTTTACGGCAGAACGGGGTAGCTGAAACACAGACAGAAAGCCAAAACTTGATTGGGAAACAGGATGTTCTTAACTGACTTTTTCAAACTCCCATATCTAGTGGTAGGAATATAGACTTTATAAATAATTAAATGCAAAGAAGTGCTCTATTGTTTTGAAGGATGAATGCTTGGCCAACACAGAGAAACCAAAAAAGAGATCAGTTTGGTCCGGGTGGGAGAAGAGTATCTGCAGACAGAAGAGAATACGTAGGCTTGCCCCTGGAAGACTGAATAGGTGCCTTCTCAGCAGTCAACAAGGAGAGGAAGTCCTGTGAACACAGGCAAGGAGGCCTGACAGAGCACACCCTCGTGGAACTAAATCCAGTCTCTCTCTGACTGGTGTATGCCAAGTGTACAGAGGGGTGTAGCCGGTGACATCGTGAACATTCTTGTAAACTATGCTCTATGGTTTAAAATGGGCACAGAAATTAATAGCTACTATCTGCAGACAGTAAATGCCAGATGCTTTGGTCATAGCCCAAGACATGATCAAACAAGAATGATCTAGAGACAATTCATGGTCATTAAGATTTATAAATACAATCCTAGGAAAAACTTTTCTTTTTTTTTTTTTGGTAAGCTCAGCAAGGAAACCTTGTAAGTCAATAACGAGAATAGCACAGAATGGACTCTCCAAATTGTTTTAATGAGAAACTCTCATCTTCAGGTACAATGGTGACAGTGCTCAGCAAAAGGGCTGTCTCTACAATGATCACAGGCATAGGCAAATACTTGAGCAGGTAAGAGGACTTCTCTCAAAGCTTACTGCCAATTGAGAAGGGGAAAGTCAGACAAGAACAATGGATTGAGAATATACAAGGAGGAAATAATTAAAATGTGTATTTCCAAACTGAAATAGGTTATTGTGATAAAATAACCCTTTCAGAGAATGGTACATGGTCCTTGGTCAACCTCAAGGCTCAGTGTACTCATATGTTGAACAGTAATGAATTATGTTACCTACCTACACTATAGCATTGTTGTGAAGATTAAATGAATGAATACCCATAAGGCATTTAGAGCATGGCCGGCACACAGAAAGCACTGTGTCCACTATTATTAAGTTGCCTAATAAGTATAGCCTACAAAAGACTTATGCCTACTGGATATAAAATCAGGCTGCTAGGTCATAATGTAAAAAGTCATGAATGGGACAGACAGGCTCATAATCTCATTTAGAACAAATCATTTACTACTATGAAGTTCTCCTTATCTTTACATATGTTTGTCTAATCTGCTAACTCAATTACTAGCTTCTTGAGGGCATGGGCCAATAAATAATTGGTGACTGATCAACATAAAGTGACCTAAGAAAAGTGAAAACCAACCAAACTCAAATAACTGTTTTGAATCAGCATTGTACAATAAAGGGAGAAAAATCACTTTGCCTGAGCACTGCGCCAAAGAAAAGGAAACCTAAATCTTTGTCTTAAAGCAAAGCCACCGCTGCTACCACCACCAGTTTAGAAACAGTAACTCTGGATTTTATAAATATTCTATCTACTGAATACTGCCTATAACTTCTCCCTGGGTGTAACTTTTCCAACCAACATTTATTTCTCCTTACCTTACCTTCTTCTGGATCTGACACTACAACAGCAGTAATAAATACAAAAGCAAAGGGGTTGATAAAAGTTGCCTTCCATATTAAGAAATATAATGAAACTGTGATGAAATCATTCTTAATCAACCATCATTACAACAAATGGTGCCATAGAATGATGGGGAAGGGTAGAGCCAAAGGTCAATGAAGCTCCCTCTCAATGTCAGGCTAGACATAATTCTACAAGGCCTTCAAAGAAATTCTTGCAAGGAACACTCCTCTTGTAACTTGGTAACAGGCAAAAACGAAGCAAAAAGCAGGTGTGGGTGGAGCTAGCCCCAGTGTTCTAGCTAGTACTTCTCCAAACTTGAGTTTTTAACTCCCATCCCGGGAGAGAAAGCCCGCCTCTGGAAGCAGCACCCAGGGACAAGCAAATTAGCATTTCCAAGGTCAATTGCTGACAGGCTTAATTGTTTACAGCAACTAGAGTATTCTGGCTGCTGAAGTTAAGAGGCTTGACCTTTCTGGCTTGCCCAATACCATAAGAAACTAATTTACCACTTCAGTTACAAAATATCAAAGTACTGTAGGAATGGAGTCAAATCAGCATATGACATTTCAAACAGCATCAAATATTAATAAGATCCCCAGAAGTAAGTAATTTTAAGCTGGTTAAACAACTTGGGGGAAAACTTAAAATACCAATCATACCAGAGGTTAGGGGAGTGACAAGTACAAAAAAAAAAAAATCAATAAATGGTATTATCTCGTTTTACCAACTGGTTTGATGTGAATAGTCACCAAAACTACTAAAAAGCTGCAAAACTAGTTGATGTGACTACCCTTACAGATTCTTGCTCTCCTCTGATACCTGCTGCTGTCTATTCTGGCAGCCATCTGCCACATGAGGTTATTAAGCATATGAAATGTGGCTGGTCAGACTGACATGGACTGCAAGATTCTGAACTTGAGTACAGAAAAAAAAATAAAAATAACTCAATTTTTATACTGATTACATGTTGAAATCATATTTTAGACATGTGGGATTAAATAATACTAAAATTAAATTCTCTTTCTTATCTTTTGTAACGAGGATAACAGAAAAATTTAAATTGCACATGTGGCTCACACTGTATTTTTATTGGACAGTGCTGCAGTATATAAATAACACTTTACATTTATGTAAAACACAAATATATAATTTCAGTTGTAAAGTACAGAGAGCAGATATAGGCCTGAATGAAAAAAATAATCCTCTCTAAAATAATCAAACTGATTTTGGGGCTCAGTCGGCTAAGCATCTGCCTTTGGCTCAGGTCATGATCCCGCAGTTCCCAGATGGAGTCCCGCGTAGGGGTCCAGGCTCAGAGGGGAGTCTGCTTCCCCCTCTGACCCTCCCCCATCTCGTGCTCTCTCTCTCATTCTCTCTCTCAAATAAATAAATAAAATCTTTAAAATAAACTGATTTCAGTGGTTAATCACCAACCTAATAAAAGCTCCTTTCGGCTTACCACCAGACAAAATTTTATTTTCTAAAAAGGAAACTGATGTTTCAAAATGGATCCTAAAGTCTGTTCTACTTGTGCTTTGAGTTGTCATCTTTGCCTGACATTAAACTAGCCTTCTTTCCAATGATCAAAAGATACACGATAAAATGCTAGTCTAATTTTTAAATCTGATCAAGTGATTCCTACTCAGTTTCTTCTGTATTAGTCATTTTCATAGCCTATTAGGTCACTAAAACCTAACTCATGCCTTTGCTCCAAAGATAAAAAAAACAGAATCAGCAGAAAGATTATTCTCAAGAGCCTAGAAACCCAGACGGTATTCAGATACTATACATATTCTACTTCAAAAACTAAACTATGACTCACAGACTGTATCAGAAAGTGACATCCCATTGTGAACAGGAGAGGTTAGCAAGCAGGAGAGCAGAGCAAGCAATGATTTCCACACATTCCATCATGTGGAGAAACCATGCCAACTTTCAGGTTTGTTACAGTCAGTGGAAGAAAGAAAATCTGGATGGTTGGAAATTTATGGGGTGAGAATGACAGCCACAAGAGGTGAGGCAAGGCAAACAACTGCCCAGAATTTCCTCGCCCCAGCTCTTAAAAAGGAAACTACTCAACTTTCTACCCAAGGAAGCCGGTAGGAAAGGGAAAGCGCATGTCCCCCCTTTTAACCTCCTAAAACTGTCCCAAACACAATTAGCCCTCTAGTCGAAGGACAAAATGACCTATTTATGTGAAAAGAATGTGTAAGCCTTTTTAGAGTAGTTTTTAAATGTAATCAACAACAAAAATCAAGATCCAGTAACTTAGAATAATAAATAATAAAGCTGCGGTGTTTATTTCTACCTTGTGACAGGGTCTACATCTATCACTAATAAATGAAAATGAGTAACCTGCATTTTTGAAAACGAAGGTAGTGGAGATATGCGGTTGGTTATTCCTCATTCCTGGAAAAGTTCATCTTAAAATGTCACCTTAATAGCCCCACAGTTTCTCTGGTCTGATGCAGTCAACATATGCTTGTGTTCTGAGATATATGGACTAACTCGGGCTCTAGGCTACAAAATTTCAACAATTTAGTGATTGTTCCTTTTGCACAATCTAAGTCTGCATTCAACAGCGTCCCTAAGCCCGACGGCTACCTCATAAGAAGTATTCTGGTGCCACCTAGTGGTGTATGTTTCCTGCCAAAAAGGAAATGATGATTAGACCAGGGTTCTCAAAGTCTGGCTGTGGTGGATCAGCAGCACGAACATCAGCATCAGCTGGTAACTTGTTAGAATTGCAAATTCTTGGGCTCATCAGACCTACTGAAACTCTGGTGGTGGGGTCCCGCAATCTCTGTTTTAACAAGCCCTCTAAGTGGTTCTGATGCACCCTCAGGTTTGAGAACCACTGGATTAATTAGCTCTTACACAAAAATTAAATGCAGTCTTAAAAAAATTAGGTTTACAAATTAACAGAAGTGCTCAATTTCTAATTTTCTATATAGTGGATCCAAATATCTCTATTTGGAGAAGAGTCTTCAAAGATACTAATTTATATACATTCAACACCTGATGAACATTAAGCCTCTGAAAATGTGAGATGAGCTCTCTGAGGTCTCTGCCCCAAGAGACCAGGTTCAAAGGGAAGATCAGACACATTAACAAAGCAAAATACAATATAAATGCAAAAACACTCCATGAAACAAAGAAAAAAGATTAACTGGTTTCAGGACAGCAGGATATGGCATGTTACTGTATCTTAAGTGGGGGTGGGGCTCATCTAACACATGAAAAGCCAAGGAGGTAGAATATTGATTTTTAAGATTTCTTTTAATTTTTTTAAGATTTTATTTCTTTATTTGAGAGACAGAGTAAGTAAGAGACAGAGAGCACAACGAGCAGAGGGAGAGGGAAGAGCAGGCTCCCCTGTAGCCCAATGTGGGACTTGATCCCAGGACCCTGGAATCATGACCTGAGCCAAAGGCAGACACTCAACCAACTGAGCCACCTAGGAACCCCAAGATATTTCTTTTTTTAAACATTTATTATTTGAGACAGAGATAGAGAGAGGGAGAGCACACACACAAGCTGGAAGAGGGGGAGAGGGAGAGAGACAATCCTCAAGCAGACTCCCCACTGAGTGCAGAGCCTGGCGTGGGGCTGGATCCCAAGACCCAAGATCATGACCTGAGACGAGATCAAGAGTTGGATGCTTAACCAGCTGAGCCACCCAGGCGCCCTGAATATTGGTGATTTTTTAAATTAAGAATCATCTACCCTAATGAAAATAGATGCCACAGAAAAGTCCACTGTATATATCTGCTCTGTGCAATTATGTTACAAAATAATCAGGAGAAAAGCAGATCTGATGAAGCCTTGCTAAATTGTTTATTTTCTATTTAGGTCTTAAAAGGAGAACTTGTTTATCTAATGGGAACTCAAAACACCTAGGGTTCAGTAAGAGCAGTCCCATAATCTATCTACAAGTTTGCATTTCTTTAAATTCAGCCTTATACGGGGCACCTGGGTGGCTCAGTCCATTAAGCGTCTGCCTTCAGCTCAGGTCATGATCTCAGGGTCCTGGGATTGAGCCCCGCATCCGTCTCCCAGCTCAGTGAGGAGCCTGCTTCTTCTTTCCCTCCACCCCTTCCCCCTCAAACAAATAATTAAATCTTTAAATTCAGCTTTAGAGTATGCCCTTCTTTGAAAAAAAAAAACTGAATTTTAATAAGTATCTATTTACTCAAAATTAAAGAGTCACATATTTGAAGTAAAAAAAAAAAATTAGATCAAGAGATCAGTATGGCCACTTCCACATCATCACAATTAAGTGCCATCCCTTACTCTGTGGCTCAAGCTGCAAACCTATCACTTAGGAGGGGAAAAAATCAACTGTGAAAAGCTAGCCTTGCAAACCCAAGCCTCTAGTGTGACAGGTAACATCACAGACATGAATACAAGTGGCTTAAGTATATAAAGGAAGTTCAAAGACTTGACTCTATTGATTAGTTTTGATTTTGTACTTTAAAAATATTACTTTAAATATACAGAGACCAACTATTTAATTCTAACCTTTTAAGAGCAACTGCCCTTAATAGGATGAGTTTCTGAAAAACTGCTCTTTTCTGGGGCGCCTGGGTGACTCAGACGGTTAAGCGTCTGCCTTCGGCTCGGGTCATAATCCCAGGATCCTGGGATTGAGCCCCATGTTGGGCTCCCTGCTGAGCGGGGAGCCTGCTTCTCCCTCTCCCTCTGCCTGCCATTCCCCCTGCTTGTACTCATTCTGATTAAAAAAATGCATTTTAAAAAGAGGTAGGGGGGCGCCTGGGTGGCTCAGTTGTTGGGCGTCTGCCTTCGGCTCAGGTCGTGATCCCAGGGGTTCTCTGCTCTGCGGGAAGCCTGCTTCTCCCTCTCCCACTCCCCCTGCTTGTGTTCCCTCTCTCCTGTCTCTCTCTGTCAAAAAAAAAAAAAAAAAAAAAGAGGTAGGGATGGGGCGCCTGGGTGGCTCAGTCGTTAAGTGTCTACTTCAGCTCAGGTCATGATCCCAGGGTCCTGGGATCGAGCCCCACATCGCGCTCCCTGCTCAGCGGGTAGCCTGTTTCTCCCTCTCCCTCTGCCTGCCGCTCCCCCTGCTTGTGCTCTCTCTCTCTAATAAAAAATTTAAAAATTTTAAAAAAATCTTAAAAACAACAACTGTTCTTTTCAAACCTTCCTTTACTGGCATGGAGGCATAAGAAGAGGCCACAACAGGAGGTATATTAACATTTTAGAACAGGGCCATTCCTCAATTTTATTTAAACTTAAAGGGCTTCTGAAAATTTAACTGCTTAAAGATGATAATTACAACAACAATTTTGGTAAATTAAGTCAGTACTTCTGCCTCAGAAAGCAGAAGAGTATATGATAAATTTAAAAATCTGAAAAATAAGCCCCAGCTAACTTGAAAAATCTCCTAATGCAACAAATATCATTTTGCAATTAGGTAAATAAGAAAGTAAGTATTCCCAGAATACCAACACATTTAGAGAAAAAAATAGACATGGTGGCAGTAAGAGTCTATTGCTTGGACACCACACACTATAACATAACACAGGGAAAGGTGATCATTTCAAATGAGCTAGAAGTTAATAGTACCAGCAATCTGGTACAGGAATATACCAAAACAATACACATCACCCCCTTCCAAGTACTTGGGAACAAGAATCCCCTTTACCAACAATTTAATAATATAGCAACAAGAGATATACAGTACAAAGTGAGAAAATGATACCTAAGTGATCACTACCACCTCTTCCAACAAACCTCATTTTAATTTGCGATGAAATTGGGGAACCCAAAAGGTAAACAGAAAGGGTGCTAATCTTACAAGTCTAAGAGGAAAAGGGAATAGTTCTGCTATGAGGATGATTCATGGACTTTCCCACATGCTCTTCTGCACTTTAATTTCTCCCAATCCATTCACTGCTGTCCAACAACACAGTCAACTGGTTTATACTCCAGCTCTTCTCTCTTATGGTTGAAGATTTTATTATGACTTTTATCCAGGTCACCTACCAAAGCCAAAGCCAAAGATCCAAAAATAGACTACAGATCAGGCTGGGGAGGGTTAAGACCCTGCGAGGTTACCCACTAAAAATTATGGGTGACTTCTGCTGCTGGCCACGAATGAACAACTGGTATGGAATTCGCCATCCTGCAGTGAGGACTAGAAAGCTGGACAAAATATGAGACAGCTGCTTTCAGACAGCGGGACCACAGGCAGAGCAGAACCATGAGCCTCGCAGAAAGGGACAAACAAGTCAGGTAAGTCCTGCAGTCGCCTGCCTCCCTGCACAAGAGAGGAAGAAGCCAAGCAGAGAACGAAAGTCTTGAAGGACCAAGGAGAGGCTGGAGTTCCGGGAAACTAAGGCATCAGAGGTTTTCAAGACAGAGCACCAGGAGGGGGCTATGCAGAAACAGTACTCTAGGGATCTGGAGAGATCTCCTCAATCCTAAACCGCTGAGAAACAATTGCTGGGAGCTGTAAAGTGAACAATTCCCAGAATTCACACAGCACCGGGAGACCTTCGAATTCCCTCCAGCACTAGAGCCATCTCACAGAACCCTCTGGGGCAATCGACAGAGATGCAGAAAGGCCAAGCTTTCTAACCAGGCTAAATT